>NC_067402.1:164022219-164722219 GCF_016432865.1 Antechinus flavipes
ACCCTCTGATCTAGAAGTGTTACTACTGGGCTTATATCCCGAGATCTTAAAGGAGGGAAAAGGACCAACGTGCACAAGAATATTTGTGGCCTTTTTGTAGTGGCCAGAAACTGGAAACTGAGTGTGGGTGCCCATCAGTTGGAGAATGGCTGAATAAATTGTGGTATATGAATGTTATGGAATATTATTGTTCTGTAAGAAATGACCAACAGGATGAATACAGAGAGGACTGGAGAGACTTATACGAACTGATGCTAAGTGAAATGAGCAGGACCAGGAGATCATTATATACTTCAATAACAATACTATATGATGATCAATTTTGATGGACATGGCCATCTTCAACAATGAGATGAACCAAATCAGTTCCAATTGTTCAGTGATGAAGAGAGCGCCATCTACACCCAGAGAGAGGACCATGGGAACTGAATATGGACCACAACATAGCATTTTCACTCTTTTTGTGTTTGCTTGCATTTTATTTTGCTTCTCTTTTTTTCTTGTGTGGCACGATAATTATATATATATATATATATATACACATTGGATTTAACATATTTCTACCATTGTTTAAAAAAGAAAAGAAAAGAAAAGAAAAGAAAGAAAGAAAGAAAGAAAGAAAGAAAGAAAGAAAGAAAGAAAGAAAGAAAGAAAGAAAGAAAGGAAGAAAGATGTCAGTCCCTGATCTGAATGATGTCTTACACAGAGTCCAAGTGGCGGGGGGTGGGGAAGGATCCTTTAGACAAATACATCCGTTTACAGATGGTATAGGCCTACAGATGGCCTAGCAATCTGTACAGGAAAAATGGCAGAGATGAAAAATGTCACTTGTGCAGACAAGGATGCATGGTTGCAAAGCCAGGCTATTAAATTACTACAACAGTACTTATATCTAATACAGAGACCATTGATGATCAAGGAGTTCTGCCAAAGTTGAAGAAGAAGAGTGGGTGAAATTAAGTTTTGAAAAAAAATACAGTTCCTCTGATGATCTAAAATCATTTTGTGAAGCAAACCTGCATCTTTTTAATATAAGAGTTCTTCTGGTGATGCTACATAAGTGGCAAGTTTTGGAACATTACTATTACTGAGAACCAAAGTTGTGGGTAACCTTAATGGCAATGGGGATATAGACAATGGGAATAAAGGACACAGGCATATTTCTGCTATTGACCTATCAGAAAGAAATAGCGTAAGATAATTGTCACCAATTAGAAAAGGAAGCAACTTGGCCACATAGCAAGAGTGAAGGACATCCAAGACAATCCCAATAGACTTCGGATAGGAAGTGCCATTGCATCCAGAAAAAGATCTATGGAGACTTTTTTCTGTTTGGTTTCTTTTTTCCTTTTCCAAGGTTTTTCCCTTTTGTTCTGATTTTTCTTTCCCAACACGATTCAGAAGACAATGTGTATCAAAAATAAATTAAAACAAAAAAACAGGACAGCAGATGTAGAGCCTAGTTGCTCCAACGAGGTATCTTATACATACTGTAGATGGAAGTTTCTTGAAGGTCAGGCACCCACAAAATACAAAGCTATGTAGAGGATAACTTCCAGAATGTGGGATAGACCTTATGTGGGGGAACCTGTGGGAGCACATGGGCCAGAATTTTACAGAGACATTGAAGCGCTCAGGTATGGATATAGAAAACAGTACCTTTTTCTTTGCAGGCATCCACAAGGATACTGTGTCTTTTGAATATGTGTGTGTGTGTATGCACATATATCTATATGTAATGTATTTAATTTCTTTAATTTTTTCAAATTAAAAAAAATATATTTTTTAAAGGAACGTGCAAAACACATAAAACATATAATCACATGTCCCAGGCAAATTAAAGTGCTAGTAATTTTTTAAAATCTAGAAAACCACTAAGACAAGAAACCTGCATATTCATCTTGAATGCTGGTTCTTGGAAGAAAAAGAAATCATCAGGAAAAAAAAAGGGAGAATGGAGAGATGGATGCTAGGCTTTTATGGAGCTTCAGACCCTTTCAGTGATTGATGCCAATGATGTTTTATGTCCAGTTTCTCTTAGGGCTTTCCTGTTTTCTCATGCAGAGGGGTCATCAGCCCCTTTCTTAGTCAAGGTTAGGGTCATTGGTTCATAAATGGAACAGATGCCTGGCGTTTCCATTCAACATTTCCTGCTTTTTCTTCTCAGGCTCACTTAAGCTTCTGAGTCATACATTTTCCTTTGTTTTTAGTGTGTCTAGCTAGGTCACAGGTAAGAATCAGGCTTGAACCAAGTCCGGCCGCTATTGAGGAACTACTGCCTTTCCACTATCTCTCTTTCTTCCCTCTCTGTCCCTCCTCCATCCCTTCACCTGGTAGTACTCATGGCCAATGGGCTTATTTTGGAATTTATCCTTAGGCATCTCTTCAGCCTCAGTTTCTTCATTTGTAACATGAGAAGGTTGGACTAAAGGATCCCTAATATTCCTTCCAACTATTAAAAAACAAATGACAAAAACATAACTCTGGCAGTAGCATGTGTAGAATAGAAAGGGAGAAAGAAAGACACAGAGAGAGACAAAGACAGAAGGAGAAAAAGAGTGAGCAACCTGGTCTCTGTTCTGAGTATGAAAGGGGCTTGTATAAACCTGTTTCATCTAAGGAATAGTTACTGAAATCTTTGGTGAACACCTGTGATATCCCATTGCTTTTGCTCTTAAAAGAAGTCTCTTAAATAATCACCAAACAAGAAAGGACAACTCGGCCTTTAACACAGAGCGGAAAGACAAAGATGGACTAAATAAAAATAGAAAATATAATTACAAAGGTTCTTAGGACAGGATGGAGCTTGAGGAGAAAAAAACAGTCTGTGCCTGTTCATTCAGAATAGAGCCTGCTTTGCAGGAGATAAATACAAATGACAGAAAATAAGTTCTCTGTTTCATTTTAGTTGAATTATCTTCCTACAAATAGGGGTTTTTATGTACAAATCTGTGCCATCAAACAAAAGAAAATGCTTTAGAGTTTCAAATCACCACACATTCAATTTAGTCAATAAAGTCTTTCCCACAAGTCCACACTTGCTCACATCCCTCTCACCCACTTGTTGGAACATCTCCAGTCTGTATGGGATTACCTTCTGGTATAGGGGGTGTGTGTGTGTGTGTGTGTGTGTGTGTGTGTTTATGTATGTGTGTGTGTCTTCTATGCTGGGCAAACTTTTCCTTCAGAAAAGAAGAATATTAAGTGACAGGCTCTCTCTCTTCATTCCCATTCTAAAAGAGAATGAAGTATATGTCTCTGAAATTCTTCCTAATTACTGTGACATAAGAGCAGTCCAGCCATTGTCAGCTAAACATACCTGGGCAAAATTGCTAGATTTCATCTATAATCCCATAATAGTGCAGAATCACAGAGGAGTTCACTAGTTTAGTTTTAGATCTTATATCAGTGAAAGATGCGAAGTTGGCAGTCTTAGACACTGCTACATCTATAGCACAGGTTTATGGAAAGAATTTCTTTCTTTCTTTTTTTTTTTTTTTTTGGCCAAGTTAATTGGGGTAAGTGAATTGCCCAGGGTCACACAGCCAAATTTGAACTCAGGTCCTCTTGACTTTAGGGCTGGTGCTCTTTCCACTACACCAACAAGCTTCCCTGAAAGAATTCTTTGCATTATTTCATCATCATCATTACTATCATTATCAGTAGATTTAGACAGAGAGACAGCTGTTGTCATTAAAGAAAAAGTTATGAAAAGTCCTCCATATGCTAAAAAATACAGTATTTTGTCACTCAGTTAAGATTACCTACAAACTATCAAGCTGTCATTCTACAATCAGTTATCTGATAAGTATAGAGTTTTACTACATGCTTTCATCCAAAGAAAATGCACTTAAACTCAGTTCTCTTCCTCATAGCATCCTGAAACAGATGTGATGGTTAGAATATTTCCGAATCTAAAGTGTGGAATCCATCAGCCACAGTCCTATTGGACAGGGAGTCTGTTTGTTTGTTTTGGCTAGGGGTAAATTTGGGAGCATTAGCTATGATGCTACCTCTTAGCCAGCTAAACATTTCTTTATCTTCACTGTCATTCATTGAGCAACACAAATTGATAAGATAAAAAATGATTACAGAAGAGGTGAAGAAAGGAAAAGAATGAAGATTCCAAGGCTTATTGTTCAGTCATGTCCAGTTCTTCGTGACCCGTTAGAGGTTTTCTTGACAAAGATAGTAGAATGATTTGCCAATTCCTTCTTCAGCTCATTTACAGATGAGGAAACTGAGGCAAATCCAGGTTTAAGTGACTTGCCCAGGATCACACAGCTAGTAAGTGCCAGTATGGAACATAGGAAGATAATTCTTTCTGAATTCAGACCTGGCACTTTATTTCACCACCTAGCTGCACTGCTACTTGTCCTTAAATCAGTTGACTACAAATACTCTAAACTGCTGATTGTGCTAGTCCCTGATGTCTATGTAAACTTTCAGAGTCCACAGCAATCATTTTAAGATGCAGAATGCAGCAACTTATTGGTACTCATTTTAAGAACACTATGTTTGTTTAGGGGAGAACTAGGTGGTGCAATGGAGAGATGTTGGAGAGGAAGGGGAAGAAAAAATACATGAGGGATGAGATATAGTAGTATGTGAATTACTTGGAACAAGTCATAATTTTATCATTTTAATTTTATTTCTATATTCATATTATATATAATACTTATAATTTCATTTTGTTAAAGCTATTTTAAAAAAAAATTCTTAAAGGAACATGTAAAACACATACAACAAATTTAATCACATGTTAACCACATGTGTGCTTTTACTATCTTGGCCATGTGAAACTAGATTGAGCTGGTTTCCCCATTGTTAGTTCTAAGTTGAATGTTGGGTTTCATACTACTCATACATATTCATTACTCTATTTTGTTGTTTTTAATTCTGTGGTTAAATGGACAGTATTTCAAGAAAATATAAAAAACTTGCAGTTACTAAATGCCATTCTTGAATGATAGTAATATTGAAATAGCTGCTTCTGTGATGAAATCAAATGTTTCAAGGATCACTTGAAGTTCACAATGAAATATTTGACACATCAAAGAGGAAAGGAAAATGCAGTCAAAAATGAAAACAGCTCCCCAAAATAGACAAAATTTTTATACAATATTTCCTAATCTACAAAAAAACAAGAGGTATTTGGGAGGTGGAATGGTTGTTATTGATTATTCTACAGGGCAGTTACTATAGCTTTCTCAAAGCTTGGAAGAACAATAAGAAGACCAGGATTTTTTTTGTTTTGTTTTAGTTTTAAAGCTGCTCAGCACTGTTTTGAAGAAAAAAAATTTGTGAAGGCCAAGATAATACAAAGACTAGAGTATGAATGGAAAAGGTAATCATTACTGATGAAACTTCTTCATTCAAAGTTATACCAAAACCACTATCAAAAGTCTAGATAATCTTGAACTATATGAGCATCATCATCATCATCAGGCTGTAAAGCATCTACCTGAAAAAAAAAATTGAGGATTATTTACATTTTTTTTCCAATGGGCCTGGAAGTGTTATATTAATTGAGGAAATAATGGAGCAATATGACAAAGTGAAAATCAGAAAGACCTGGATTCAAATCTCACCTTAGACCTCACTAGCTGTATGATCCTGGGCAAGTCACATTATCTTTCTGGGTCTCAGTTTTTTCCTTTTTTTTTTTGGCAAGATAATTGGGATTAAGTGACATGCTTAGAGATTGAGTTGGTCCTCTCGATTCCAGGGCTGGCATTCTATCCATTGTACCATCTAGCTGCTTCCAACTCTCAATTTTTTCATCTGTAAAGTGGAAGTTTTGAAGAAGATATTTTCTGAGGTCATTTTCAGTTCTATAACTATAGCTAACTGACAAATACACTTATAGAATGAGAAGCAGAATTCTTCCTGAATAAATTCCCACAGACAGAATATTGAAACATTACCTTATATCATGCCATATGTAATCAAAGGTTAAGAAATTTATCCGTGAAGGGGTGACTAAGTGGCACAGTGGATAGAGCATCAGCCTTTTAGTCAGGAGGACCTGAGTTCAAATGTGACCTCAGACATTTACTGCTTCCTGGCTGTGTGACCCTGGGCAAGTCACTTAACCCAATTGCCTCAGGGGGAAAAAAAAGAAGAAGAAGAAAAGAAAGAAAGGAAGGAAGGAAGGAAGGAAAGAAGGAAGGAAGGAAGGAAGGAAGAAATCCAAGAGATGGAGTAGAGATACTTAATAAAAATATTTATTAAGTGCCTACTCTCTGCCAGGCACCATGATAAGAGCAGAGGATTAAAAAAGAAGCACGAAATATCTCTGTTCTCAAGGAACTTATTAACTAATGAAGTTTTATCGTGCTTCAAAAGCCTAGAAATTTGTGTATTTTCAAAACTTCTGAACTCAAACACCAAATAATGGGCATTTCCATAAGTAAAATTAAAAAATAGAAAAAAATCTCTTTTCTAAGCTATACTGCTTGGATTGTCTACTGACCTTTCTTCTGTTCTCTTTTGTACAAATAAAAATGCTTCAAATACCATCTGTTCTTATTTTCTTACCTTTTTTTCCCCACTTTGTAAACTTTCAATATCTCCAACCCTATCTCCCTCCTCCAAATTGAAAAAAAAAGAAAAACAAAACTTTTGTACCAAGCATGCATAATCAAATAAAACAAATCCTTACATTGATTGGCCTTATCCTAAATATATATGTGTATACTTTGAATTCCTTACCTCATCAACAGGTGATGGGTAGTATGTTTTATCATTGGTCCTCTGGAATTGTTTACACTGACCATAATTAAGTCTGAGTTGTTTTTATAACATTATAAATGTTACTGTTATTGTACAAAAGGTTTTCCAAGTTTTACTTACTTCATTCTGCATCATTTCAAACAAATTTTTCAAGGTTTCTCTGAAAATGTCCCCTTTGTCATTTTTCATGGTATTTTAATATTCCATTACAGTCATAAACCATAATTTGTTCAACTGTTGCCTGAAGGATAAACAGTCCCTTGATTTCCAGGTCATTGCTACTAGGAAAAAACTGCTTCAGATACTTTTGTTTGTATCATCAGTCTTTTTTCTCTTGATTTCATTAGTTTAATAGTGTTATCACTGGATCAAAGGATATACACAATTTAATGATTTTTTTTTGAGTATGATTTCAAATTGCATTCCAGGATTTCTGGGCCATTTCACAGCTTCAATAGTATATTAGTGCCTTCTCTCTCCTTCCCCTGAAAACTTTCCAATTGTCATTTTAGGGAGTCTTGAGGTGGAACCTCAGAAGTATGTCTAATTATTATTAGTTGGCCAAACCTTGTTTTTCATGTCTATTGATGGTGTGGAGTTCTTCTTTTGAGAACTGTCTGTTCATTTCCTTTGACCATTTCTCATTTGGAGAATAATTCTTGATTTTATACATTTCAATCATTTTTGTATAGTTTTTGAATATCATATTTTGTTATGAATATCTTTCCTAATTAATTTTATATAAAAATTTTTTGATTTCATGTTACCAAAATTGTCCATTTTCTGGACCATTAACTCCCCTTTTCCACAGCTGCCATAGGTATTTCCGTTTTTGCTTTCTAATTTGCTTATTTGACTTTTTTTTGTCTAAGTCACATGTATGTATATACTTGGAACTTATCTTGGTATATGGTAAAACCTAATTTCTGCCACACTACTTTATAGTTTGAATAAGGAGCCCATGCTCCATGAACTGGGGTCTTTGACCTCACCTGAGTTAAATCCTCATTGAAATTCCATGGGATACAACTGTATCTATAAAACTGTATATAGTCTTTGATCCAGCAATACTACTACTATATATCCTAAAGAGATAATAAAAAGGGGGAAAAGACCAATATGTACAAATTAGAAATTGAAGGAATACTCATTAATTGGGAATTGGGTCAAACAAATTGTGGGATATGAGTATAATGGAACACTATTGTACTATAAGAAATGATAAGCAGGAAGATTTCAGAAAAACCTGGAAAGACTTATATGATACTGAGTAAAGTAATCAACCATGATAGACTTAACTTTTCTCAGTAATACAATGATCCAAAACAAATCCAAAAGACTTATGATGAAAAATGTTATCCATATCCAAAAAAAGAACTTTGAAATCTGATTGCAGATTGGAACATGCTATTTTAACTTTTTTGTTTTTAAATTTTTTCCCCTTTTGTTCTAATTCTTTTTTCATAATATAACTAATATGGCAATATGCTTAACATGATTGTACATGAATAGCCTATATAGGATTGCTTGCTGTCTCGGGGAGGTGGAAGAGAAAAAAAGGGAGAGAGAAAAATTTGGAACTCAATATCTTACAAAAATGAATGTCAAAAACTCTTTATATTTAATTGGAAAAAATTAAAATATTATTAAATATGTAAAAAAATTCTGTGGGCTTTAAAAAAATTTAGACTTGGGAAAAAAAAAAAAAAAAACCCAAACCATGGTAAAAGAATGGTTTCAAGATGATGAATTAAAGAATGTGTCAAAATCTTGTGAGCTCAATGCTAAAAACAACTGATCACAGCAAAAAGAAGACATGTTGGATGTTAAAAGATTTTCCCACTAAGGATAAAAAAAATTAAAAGAGGGCAAGATATAAGATATAAATTCCCTGAGGATATGGAGTCACTTACTAGCTGTGTGACCCTGAGCAAATCATTTATTTTACCCTCAGTTTTCACATTTTACAATTTAAGAAAGAAGACAATATCTGAGTTTAAGATTTGCATTTCTGTACCATTCCTCAAAATATAGGCTTCCATAGATCTAGCTAGGGACAAAGTGTTCTAAAAAATGTCCAGTAAAGGAAATTAGTATGGCAGAAATTAACCATGGACCCACACTTAGCACCATATGCCAAGATAAGATCAAAATGGGTCCATGATTTAGGCATAAAGAACGAGATTATAAATAAATTAGAGGAGCGTAGGATAGTTTATCCCTCAGACTTGTGGAGAAGGAAGAAATTTGTGACCAAAGATGAACTAGAGACCCTAGAGACCATTACTGATCACAAAATAGAAAATTTTGATTACATCAAATTAAAAAGCCTTTGTACAAATAAAACTAATGCCAACAAGATTAGAAGGGAAGCAACAAACTGGGAAAACATCTTCACAGTTAAAGGTTCTGATAAAGGCCTCATCTCCAAAATATATAGAGAATTGACTCTAATTTATAAGAAATCAAGCCATTCTCCAATTGATAAATGGTCAAAGGATATTAACAGACAGTTTTCAGATGATGAAACTGAAACTATTACCACTCATATGAAAGAGTGTTCCAAATCACCATTGCTCAGAGAAATGCAAATTAAGACAACTCTGAGATATCACTACACTCCTGTCAGATTGGCTAAGATGACAGGAAAAAGATAATGATGAATGTTGGAGGGGATGCGGGAAAACTGGGACACTAATGCATTGTTGGTGAAGTTGTGAACGAATCCAACCATTCTGGAAAGCAGTTTGAAACTATGCTCAAAAAGTTATCAAACTGTGCATACCCTTTGATCCACCAGTGTTACTTCTGGGCTTATATCCCAAAGAAATACTAAAGAAAGGAAAGGGACCTGTATGTGCCAAAATGTTTGTAGCAGCCCTGTTTGTAGTGGCTAGAAGCTGGAAAATGAATGGATGCCCATCAATTGGAGAATGGCTGGGAAAATTGTGGTATATGAATGTTATGGAATATTATTGTTCTGTAAGAAATGACCAGCAGGATGAATACAGAGAGGCTTGGAGACACTTACATGAACTATGCTGAGTGAAATGAGCAGAACCAGGAGATCATTATACACTTCAACAACGATACTGTTTGAGGATGTATTCTGATGGAAGTGGATTTCTTTGACAAAGAGACCTAACTCAGTTTCAATTGATAAATGATGGACAGAAGCAGCTACACCCAAAGAACGAACACTGGGAAATGAATGTGAACTATTTGCATTTTTGTTTTTCTTCCCGGGTTATTTTTATCTTCTGAATCCAACTCTCCCTGTGCAACAAGAGAACTGTTTGGTTCTGCACACATATATTGTATCTATACTGTGACATATTTAACATGTTTAGAACTGCTTGCCATCTAAGGGAGGGGGTGGAGGAAGAGAGGGGGAAAATTGGAACAGAAATGAGTGCAAGGAATAATGTTGTTAAAAAAAAAAATTACCTTGGCATGGGTTCTATCAATAAAAAGTTATTATAATAATTTTTAAAATGGGAAAAAAAGTCCAGTAAAAATGTATTTGCTTGATATTTTGAAAGAGTGATGAAAGGGATTTATATGATAATGAAAGAAATCTTGAGTATGATATCCATCAAGCCAGATACCATAGGGGTTAAAATGGGAATTTTAATAGCACTTATCTTACAGGATTGTTGTAAGTGAGGCTCAAGTAAAATAAGATATGGAAAGCACTTTACAGATCCTATATCACAACATAAAAACTGGTTATTCTTATTTTTGTTTTTACATGATTTATGTGTTGCCCCTTTTAAATTTTGTTTGTCATTCAGTCTAATATCTACACTCAATTCTCTTCCCCCCCCAATATCTTCACTTTTCTTTATTTTTTCTTTATTAGTGCATTTTAATTTTCATTAACAAGTATATTTACATACATAAATAATAACAAAAAAATAAAATGCAAACATGATTGGAATAAAAAAATGATTGTAAATGATTGTACATGTAACTATATTTGTCTGTTATTTACTGATCTTCCCTCATCAGATTATAAGATCCTTGAGGGCAGGATCTAGCTTTCTTTTTGCTTGCATTTATATCCCCAATGCTTAGTATAGTGCCTGGCATATAATGTGCATATGAACTTTTAGATGGGAGTAACAAAGTCATCCTGTATTTTTAACATGAATTTGCCCTTTTCATTTATATGGTTATTTTTATATGCTTTTGATTCTGCTTTTGTCACTCTGCATCACTTCATATGCCTTTCCATATTTCTTTGAAATCTTTATATTTGTCCTTGTGGAGTAATAATATTCCATTACATTCACATACTACCATAGTCCAGCTATTCCTTTGACACTGAATTCATAGTTTGTCTCTAATTATTTAATCTGAAGAACAATCCTGGAAGAATTCTTTCATACAAATAGATGGAGGGTAAATTCTAACAATCTCCTTCTTAAACCAATTTAAGCACAACCTCCTTATTTCACAAACATGGAAATTGAGGCCCTAAGCCCTACTTGCCAGTGTCCACACTCAATTCTCATAAATCCTTACAAGTTGTGCTAGTCTCTCAACTGTAGTGAAGGGACTCACAGGATACATAGCTAACTCACGGAGGCAGAGAGATATAGGGGAATACACAGAATAAGCTGAATATATCCAAAGTCAAATCCATACACATACATTTTATATTTTAAGAAAGAAGATCAGAGTTTAAGATTTGTATTTCTTTACATTCTCTAAAAACCTGGCTAGGGACAGAGTATTCTAAAGAAATCAAGTAAAAATGTATTTGTTTGATCTGAAAAAGTAACGAAAGAGGGTTTAAGTGAAAAAGGAAGAAAGAGGGGGGAAAAACCTATGATCTCCACCCAAGCTAATTATCATAAAGGGTAGCTAAAATAGGCAAGACCGATAGCACTACCCAGAAATTCACATGAAATATAATCCAAGAGAGCAATAAAACATGCAGCATTTAATTTCTAAACACAACTATACCAAGTAGAATATATGTAACAAAAAGATGGACTAGGATGCTCAATAGAAAGAGCCATATTTGACCCTGTAAATAGTGCTGAAAGAGTACATCCAACCTGCACTGGAGTGCATTCTCTAGAATTAATTGTTAAATTTTCAGTGTGAGTATTTACACCTCGGAATTCTGCAAACTCCTGTTTGTTAAACATTTACTAGCACATTGCTGGAAAGCCCTTATTCAAAATAAATAGAACAGCTGAAAAAAGGGGAGTGAGGTAGTTAACACTTTGTATTAAGAAAATATACTCCAGTAAATTGAGAGCTTCTTGAATGTTTCCTCTCTCTTTGCACATCTTACTTTTAGTACCATGCTTGGAATTTAGTAGATATTTTTTGTCCTATTGGTTGAATTGGTTGATTGTTTGAAAAAAGAAGTTTGAGTGGAATGGGACTCAATATGTCACAGGTAGTTTTAGGGCTGCAGCATATAATGAGCATTTTTATTGGAGAGGCAAGGTAACATATAGGAAATATTATAGGAATATATGGGAAAACAAGCAATGGGCCAGTAGTCAGGAGACCTAGGCTTAGCACCTGGGTAGTCAGCCCAAGTTAGGATTTGTGACCACAGATAATTGACAAAGAGATACAATTGGGAGGGGACTTATCTAGGCCATACCTCCAGATGAGCCCCCCAGGAACAACCGTGCAGAAGTTAATGGGTAGAGCACATGCTCTGGAATCTGAAGCTCTGGGACATTTATAAAGGAAGGAACTCTGAAATGGAGTTCTAGGACCCAAGTTTGAATCCCATCTTTGCCATTTACCTCCTTTGGGGCCTTTAGGTAGATATCCTAATCCCTAGGCCCCAGTGTTTTACCTGTAAGAATGAAAAGGTTGAGATGGGTATGGTGGTGAGCATTTGTACTCCCTGCTACCTGCTGAGGAGCTGGTGGGTCTTTTGAGCTCAGAAATTCCAACTGTCCAATATAGTTAATCCCTGGGAAGGAAGGGAAGGTACCATGTTGCTTAAGGAGGAATGACCTGACCAGGTTGGAAATCAAGTAGGGGAAAAGTCCTGTGCCAGCCCTATCCATGGTGCCTGTGAGTAGCCTCTGAACTTCGAGCGTAGGCAAGATAGGGAGACCCAGCCTCAAAAACAAACAAACAAAATGGAGGTGTTGGTCTGACCTCTCTAGGCCCTTTCAGTTCCATCAGCTTCTGTTTTCTCACTTGCAAAATCAGATTAATAATACCTGTAGCACCTACCTCACAGACTGTTGTGAAAGTCAAATGAAACAATGGCTGTCAAGCACTTGGCAGGTCTTAAAGTACTTTCTAAATGAGCATCTTCATTTTTTAGACAAGCAAATAGAGACCCAGAGATGGGATGGATTTTGTCTCAGATCACAAAAGGTTCTAAGTGCCAGAGAAAAGGGACTGGGGCCTCAAAACAGTGGAGGGGGCCGGGCCTGAGGTCAAACGTGGCTCATTTAGTAACCATGTGACCTTGGGTAAGTCACTTAAACTGTCCCAACTGTCACAAAAACAGTGATCATAACAGCACCCACCACCTCCCAGGATGTGGTGAAGATTAAATGAGTTTGTTGTAAAGCACTTAGCCTGGGCATTAAATAAGTCCATTCTTCCATCCTTCCTTCCTTCCCCCTTTCTGCAAGTCCAGGGTTCCCCAGCCCCACATACTCCACCATACTACCTCCTATTCTACTTCTCTGACCCTCAGGCTTCCCCATAAGTTATAATTTCCATGATGACCTTACAGGGTTGTTGTGTTGTAAGGATCAAATGAAATAATATGAATATACAATTCATAAACTATAAAGCATTATACAAAAGGTGGATTTAAAATTAGTATTAATAAAGGCTAAAATCATATTGGTTTTTTGTGGCTGCTAGGTCACACCACTTACATACATAGGGAGAAGGGAGGAGAAAATGGCCCAAATACATCTGACCAAACAAGGTACCAGAGATTGCTGACTTAACCATTTAGGTAGAGAGGATCGCTGATTCATGGGAAAGAATTTTTTTTCTAGTTGCTCTAATTAACTTTTTAAAACTTTTTTTTTATTGATTTTTTTAATTTTCAAAACATATGCATGTTTAATTTCTCAGCATTGACCCTTGCAAAATCTTGTGTTCTAATTTTTCCCTCTCTTCTTCCACCCCCCTCTTAGATGGTAAGAATCCAATATATGTTAAACATGGTAAAAATATGTTAAATTCAATATAGTCATACATATTTATACAATTATATTGCTGCACAAGAAAAATCAGATTAAAAAGGGAAAAAATTAGAAAGAAAATAAAATTCAAGCAAACTACAACAAAAAAGAGTGAAAATGCTATATTGTGATCCACCCTCAGTCACAGGAGAGAATAGTAAAGGATCAGATTCAGAGTAGGAAAGCATCTCAGAGGTCACCTAGTCTAACCCCTAATTGTACAATTGTACAATTAAGGAAACTATGGCCCATGGAGATGAAGAAACTTGCCTATGCATACACAAATTGTAAACACTGAGATTTATACTCTGAATGGGAAGGACTCAGATGCACGATGCTCATCATCTCTCCCTGTGACTGACTCCTCCTAAATCCAGGTTTAGGTTTTTAAGTCATTGCAGCCCCCAAGTCATTCCCCCATCAAAGACTTCAGTCCTGGCTCAGTCTTCCTTTCCATCCCAATCTCCTACTCTTTATTTCTACACCTGAGAGTTTCAACCCCAGGATCACATCCCTTCCAATGTTTGTCTTCACTTTAACTTCCTGTCATTCCATCCCTCCCCTTTGCCCCACTCTCTCATTCTTGCCTTCTCTTTCATCCCTTTCAAAATTTCAACCCTGTAGTTAAGCCATTCAACTTTTCACTGTTCTCCACATTTGAATCCCTTGACTCTTTGTCCTATTGCTGATCCTTCCATTGGCAAACCACAATCATAGGTTATACTCCCACCATTTATTTTGGTTGAGTTTCCCCCCTACATTTTTTTTTTTTAATTATCAACTTAACAAACATGGCCATTTATTTTGCAAACTTTTATTATACACTGAACAGAAAGAAAAAAAAAGGTTGTATGAAACTGTATGCCTCTGTTATAAAGTTTTAATTTTAAAGTGTTTATTTAAGCTAATACGATAGAAACAAAATGGTTTTATATCCCTTTTCTTTATCATGCCTCATTAACCCCGCATCCCCATAGAAACTCCCTTTTGTAACAAATACTCATGATAAAGTAAAATAAACCAATATAATGCCCCTTGGGCTTTTTCACCCTAAAAAATCTATCTTTCTGCCATTGCTGAGTTCTTCCCTGGGGCCAATATTTTTTAGAAGGACCCAGGCCAGCCCACATTCACTCTCCTGCAGATTGTACTTTAGATTTTTTGGTTTTAGGACCATGTCTCAATGCACATATCTTTGTCAATGACCCCCATCTCTTACCTATCTTTCCTTTTGTCTTCTTTTTTGTAATGTTTTTATGGTTCAATCATTGTCGTGTCTGATTCTTCTGACCCTAGTTGGGGTTTTCTTGGCAAAGATACTGGAGTGATTTGCCATTTCTTTTTCCTGCTCATTTTACAGTTGAGGAAACTGAGACAAACAGGGTTACGTGACTTGCCCAAAGTCACACAGCTAGTGTCTGAGACCAGATTTGTACGTTATCTTCCTCCATTAGAATATAAACTCTTTGAAGGTAAAATTATTTTTATGTTGTTGTTGTTTACATTTGAACCTCTAGCATTTAGCATAGTCCCTGGCACATAAGTACTACCTGCACATTTTGTAAACTGTTATTATTCTTATTTCACTCTTCATCAGTTCATACATGTCTCCCCAGGTATCTCTGAATTAGTTATATTTGGAATTTCTTTCATCCCAATATTTATTTGCCTTCTCAGTGCCTCTCCCTTTCTCTCAGTTCATGTATAGCCACTATCTTAGATCAAGTGCTCATCACTTCTCAGCAGGGCTATTGCAGAGTCCTCCTAATTTTTGGTCTGCCTGCCCTAAGACTCTTCTTTCTGTAACCCAAATAGTTGCTAAAAACAATTTTCCTAAAATGCAATCGTTTGTCCCCTGATCATATGTCCCCTACTCATGTAACTCTTATAGTTCCCTATTACTTATAATATCAAATATAAGTTCCTCTGCTTAAAGTCCTTCTCATTTGTTCCAATGTATCCTATTACAGTACTCTCCTTCACACATCTATTATGATCTAGCCAAGTTGGCCATCTTTATGCTCACATATCTGTTTCTTCATCTCCAATCTTTATAGGCTTTCTCTCAGATTTGGAATGAAGTCCTCCTTCATTACATCTGCCTCTTAGAATTTCTCATTTTCTTTATCACAAAGAGTTTCCTGATTCTCCCCCTGGTTAGGGCTCTCCTTTACTGGCACAAGTCCCAAAAATCTTTTTTTTTTTTTTTTTTTAAAAAAAACAAACTTCTGTATGTCAGTGTTTCCCTTTCTCCACTTCCCTTCCCAATCCCCAGTAGAGCAATGTAAGGTCTTTGAAAGTGAGGACTGTTTCAGTTTTTCTTTGTGTCTTTACCACAGTGCCTGTAACACAGTAGTAATGCTTAGGCAATGCGTGTTGATTGATTAGCACTCTCATGTTGCTGAATACCAGTCAAGGAAGTCAACAAACCAGGCCAAATGGGTCTGCTCCAAATTGATGCTGCCTCAACTGGTCCCTCACTGCTGCAGGGCAATTATTCTATTTCCCAAATGATTGTTTTTCTGACCTCTGGAAGAGCCATATTTCAAATCTTTTCTTCTCAAGCCTCCTATTCCACAGTTTTCTCCTCAGAAGGGGATCTTAGGTAACAATTTAATAAGAAAATTCAGTCTGTTACCCTCATCATAAGCTTTTTCTTTTCTATTCTATACCTCAAACCCCACAAAACATTACCTCCCATGCCCCATCATTCTTTGCTCTAATCCCTGATTCAGAGATGATTTTTTTCCTCATCAATTCCAATTTCTCTTTGTGCCATTGGATTCGGTCCTTCCCATTCTTCTCCAGAAACTTATCTCTTTCCATCATCTTCCCCAATTTTTCCAAGTAGACTGCCTGCAACCTATAAATCCAATCAATTCTCCCTATCATTTAAAAACAAACAAAAAAACCCAGGTTCAATAGATCCTATCATTTCTTTAAGCAATTATATCATATCTCTTCTCCTTTTCACATTCCAGGAATATCTGCCACTTTTTCTCACACTCATTTCTCAAACTCCTTGCAACATAGCAAGCAACAATCTTACCTCTCAATTGAAACTGCTCTCTCCAAAGCTATTCTCTTAATCGTCAAATTTGTTTATTATTTCTCAGTCTTTACACTTCTTGGCCTCTTTTTAGCATTTGACATTGCTAACAGTCTCCTTGGACACTCAACGTCAAAACATAGGTTTCCCCTGTCTTGACTGATGGTAAATCATTATTTTTTTGCTCATAGTAAATCATCATTGCAGTACCATCTCCTAATGCTCTACCTAGGGACTTCTACCTCCTCAGATCCTTGGGATTCAACTATTGTCTATACACAGACAATCACCAACTTTCTCTGTGTCCCTCTGTCTCTGTGTATCTCTATCTCTGTCTCTGTCTCTGTCTCTCTGTCTGTCACACACACATACACACACACACACACACACAGTCTCTGTCTCTCCCCTGTTTGACCCATCCAACAGGCAACACAAACACAACCGTGTCCAAAATAGTGTATCCTACCCATCTTCTCCCCTACCCCCCATCGAAAGTGCAGTCATGATGGAGAACATGTGGGTGAAGATTAATGAAAGGAGAAAGAAACGATAGTGTGGCAGGAATTCAGCATACTTGGCTAGAAAGAATTAAGAGAGAATCCAGGGAAGAGATCAAGAACTTGGCAGAGTAGTGATGAGGGACTTGTGTGGACCTATTTGCAGATCAACTATTTGGCCACTAAATAGAGAATTACATAGAGCTGAGGATCCTGGAGCCAGGAAGACTCACATCTAGCCTCAGACTTCACTAGTATGTAACACTGGGCAAGTCACATAACTTCTGTTGGCTTCCTAATCTGTAAAATGGGGATAATAATTGCACTTACTTCCCGGTTATTATGGGGATTAAATAAATAATCTGGATAAGTGCTTTCCTAATTTTAAAGTACTATGTAAATACTAGCTATTATTATTCCTTTCCCAATTTCTTAATTCTAGTATCTCCCTTCTATAGATATCCTGTAGATAGCTTGTTTTTTATATAGTTGGTAGTAAATGGTTTCCTTGCATTTATGAGCTCCTCTAGGATTTTTTCTTTAGCACTTATTATTGTTTAATAAATGCTTACTGACTGATTGATATTGGACTTTCATATGTAGAAGTGATGAGTCAAAACATATACTGAAAAATAGGAAAGAAGATACTAGTGAAGGAAAACATGTCACCTTAGAATTCATGATAAAGAAGGAAAAGAAATTCAGGCAAAGCTGGACATTTATTTATTATTATTATTATTTTAATTGAAGCTTTTTATTTTCAAAACATATGCAAGGATAATTTTTCAACATCGACCCTTGCAAAACCTTGTGTTCCAATTTTTCCTTGCCTTTCTCCCACTCCCTCCCCTAGATGGCCAATAACCCAATATATGTTAAACGTGAATATATATTTAGATTCTGGGATAGCATGTTTCAGAGTTCAGAAGAAGGATAGTTATGTTTCCAAGGACTGAAATTATACAAAGGAAGTTAGTCCAAGAAATGAATGACATGCTTCAGGATGAAATCCTGATGACACAAGTGAAAATCATTGTGAAGAGAAAGAAACTATTCAAAGAAACTGCTCTGGATCCATCATGAACTCATTTGTCCACAGAGATTTTATTTTAACACGCACAAGTTGAAAACCAAAGTGTCTAACCTGAGTAAACAATTTACCACAAATGTAGGATGGTCCTCTAAAAATAGTGTCAGAATCCTAAAAGCTCAGAATGAGTTCATACTGGTGACTGATGCCAAGGTCAACAAAAAGGGATTTAAAAAAAAACTACACTGGGAGTAAATATTACTTAGCATTAATTACATAGCTTTGTTGAGGGAAATCCAACAACAAAAGTGCTTCTCTAATGACGCATTATGACATAGAAATGACCCTGACAAGACCACCAACACTGCAGTAGCTAGCACAGCTTAAAATACAATCCCAGAGATAAACTGCCTCTGCTATCTAAGCCTCAACCTACTTTTAAGTACAGAGGGGCTCATCAACACTGGTTGGATATGTTCTTTGGATATAGCAACTCAAGAAACAGAAAAATACCAAATAACCTCCAATTTGGGGTCATTCTCTTCCTCAGTAATGTTGACATAGTAATTGGAAAAAAAGATCAGAATAGTCCCGAGAATCATAGTTTTTAAATTTTCTATGTTAATAATAATCTTAATAATAATCTGAGATTTCTGTTCAATGATTTTAGAATCGACAAAATACTGAAAAAACTGAATCAACATATACCTTGATAGACAATTACTTTTAAGAGGGCAAAAGGAGGGGTAGCTAGATGGCCCAGTGATTAGAGCACCAGCCCTGAAGTCAGGAGGACCTGAGTTCCAATCTGCCCTCAGACATGTAACACTTCCTAGCTGTGTGACCCTGGGCAAGTCACTTAACCCCAATTGCCTCAGCAAAAAACAAAACAAAACAAAACAAAAACAGAGGGCAAAAAGAAGAATGGTGGAAAATGCTGCGAAAAACTCAAAAGCCTTTAGACTAAATCTGAGTAGAAGCCCAAATATTTTTGAGAGTATGAAAGTATATACATAATGAACAATGAACACTGACATGCAAATGAAATCGATTGCTTTAAAAAAGGAATAACTGGGGACTAATGTGAGAGTCATTTTTAAGCAATCCATTCAGTCAGACCATAAACTACTCAGAGCAAAGATCTAAAGCAATCAACACGATGTAAAAAAAAACTACAAGGGCAAAGATTAAAACAAGACACTGCATGCTTTTACAACTATTCTCATTTCACTGCCAAACTCCTAGAAAGGATCTTCTAGTCTCACTGCCTCTAATAGCCCCACCACCCACTCACTTCTCCACCCCTTATAATTTGGCTTCCAACAAATCTTGTTACTGAATCTGTTCTCTCAAATGTTACTGATGATTTCTTTTCTTTCTTTATTAAAGTAAGTTTTTAGTGTTTTTTTTTTTTGTCTTTTGTCATCATGGTTTTCCCCAGTATCCTATCCAAACAGGTATCTTATACAATAAATAGTATTTTTAAAAGACAAAAACCAAAACCAAAAATTAGTGAAGGTGGGGGAGGGAATCAATATAATTAATGTACATTGAAAAAGTCTGAAAACATGAGCAATAAGTAATACTTATGGACCTCCCACTTCCATAAAGGGGTAGATTCATTCAAAATGAATGAATTCTTAAGGGCTAGATGTGGAATAAACTCTCATCTCATCTCTACCTTTTAGAAATCATATGCTCTTTAAATGACACAATTGCCATAAAACCTTCTCTCAATGCTTCTTAGTTTAGATAATCTCTCACCTCAATTTTTCTTTTTATTAGATTTGTATGCATGTTGTATTGCTCCACATACTACCAATAAAATAAACTTGAAAGCAGGAAAGTTTCATTTTTTCGTTTATATTCTCTAAGGACCCTTATTTGCTTGGAACCTTGAATCTAGTAGGGATTTGATAAATGTTGAAACAAATCAATTCTAACAGGATCAATTCAAACAAGCTAGGAATGTAGCTTGAAACAATGTAGGAATTCTTATCCACTTTTTTATTTCATGGACCCCTCTAGCAGTCTGGTAAAGCTGATGGGCCTATTCTATGATATATTTTTAAAATATTTTCAAAAGTATATTCCAATATAATTAATTTTCCTTGTAGTCCTATATTTTGTATTTTATGCATCTAAAAATATTATTCTAAGATGGCATCCATAGACTTTGGTAGACTGCCAAAGGGATCCGTATTACAAAAAGTATTTAAGAGTCTCTGATCTATGTTTTTTTAAGTTTCTCTCTCTTTTTTTTATAGCTTTTTATTTACAAGATATATGCATGGGTAATTTTTCAGCATTGACCGTTGCAAAACCTTCTGTTCCAACTTTTCCCTTCCTTCCCCCCACTCCCTCTCTTAGATGAGAGCCCCCTGATCTAAAGGAAATCACATAAATCTGGCACTAAATTTCAAAGGCTCTTACTACTCTCATGGTTCCTTGCACAAAGTAGACCTTGATAAGTGTTTGATGAATTAAAGTATCCAAGAACTGATCAATAAACGGCTTTTAAATAAAGACCCAATCTCAAGAAATGCAAGATAGCTAATAGTAAGCACCTAAGACTTAAGAAGTTAAAGGGATAATTATTTTACTAATTTAACTTATTTATAAAATGAGAATAATGACATTAGATTTTCACTTCACAATTGTAAAGCTGTATGAAGTATATCTGTGAAGGTTCTTAGTTTTAAGAAAAGGAATCATATTAAACTATTAACTTTATTTCACACTTCAGAAAATGTTGTAGAAAGTTGTAGAAGAATCACTGGTTAGATCAAGAAGACCCAAATCTGAATTTTGGTTTGCTAGGATTCATTGGCTAATCACATGATTTACTTCCCTGAGCCTTAGCTTATTCATTTCTAAAATGAGGTAACATATTACC
Organism: Antechinus flavipes; assembly: GCF_016432865.1. Taxonomy (NCBI): domain Eukaryota; kingdom Metazoa; phylum Chordata; class Mammalia; order Dasyuromorphia; family Dasyuridae; genus Antechinus; species Antechinus flavipes. Next base: position 164,043,623 of record NC_067402.1, read on the forward strand.
TATTCAACAAGGCTGTGGCAAAGAAAATGCTTTGAATGACTTATGGGGAGAAAAGGAGGAAACAACTTATAGCTCAAAGGAAGAAACTACAACCTGAAGAATTGTAGATGATCAAAAAAGAAAGAAGAAAAGACAAATGTCAAAGGGATCTATGAAAAAAAAAAGCATGTTGTTTGACATCAATAAAACATTAGGATCTTCTATGATTAGCAGAAAAAACAAAATAATACTTACTGAATTTTAAAAATTAGCAAGATTTGTACTTTGGTAGAACCCAGGTTTCAACACTCAATCAGTAAGCATTTATTAATCACCTAATATATAGCAGGCACTATAAGTGCTGAGGATTAAACAAAAGGGAAAGATAATCCCTACCCTTAAAGAACTTACAGTTTAATAAGGGAGACATGTAAACAAGCATCTACACAGCTGGCTATGTACAGGATAAATAGGAAATAAGTAACAGAAAGAAGGCACTAGAATCAAGAGGGTTAGGGGAAAGGTTCCTGTTAGGAGGTGAGACTTAAAGGAAATCAGAGGGATCAGGAGTCGAAGTAGAGGAGGGAGAATTCTAGGGATGGGCAACAGCTAGAGAAAATGCCAAGAGAGGGAGCGTTTGCTCATGGAATAGCCAGAAGGCCAGTGACAGACTGAAGAATCTACGTTGGAGAGCAAAGTATAAAAAGGCGGGAAAAATAACAGGGGGCTAGGTTATGAAGGATTTTGATTGTCAGAGTATTTTGTATTAAATTCTGAAAGCGACAGGGAGTGAATGAAGTTTGTTGAGTGAGTGTGATGATCATACCATTAGTGGACCAACGAAGGAAGGCTCAGAGGTGGGAGAGACTTGAGGGGCAGTCCCACCAGGAGGCTATTACAATAATCTGAGACATGGCAGTATCAGAGAAGAGATGGAGGAGGAGTCAAGGTGTTGCAAAGGTGAAAGTGAGGGAGCTCGGCAACGGATTGGATATGAGGGGGTGAGGGAGATAAAGAGTCCAGTATGACTCTTAAATTGTAAACCTGAGGGACTGGGAGGATGGAGCTGCCCTCTAGCATAATGGAGAAGGTGGGGTATGTAAGGGTGAGAACATGTAAAGGTTTTGGGAAAAGATAAAGCATTTTGGACGTATTAAATTTCAGATGTATACTGGACAATCATTTTGAAATGTCTGAAAGGTAGATATAAGAACTTGGAGGTCAGCAGGGAGTAAGAGGCAGGAAAGGTAGATGAGCATAGAGATGGTAATTAAATCCATCAGACCAGATGAGATCACCAAGCAAAGCCGTACAGAGCAAGAAGAGGGTCCACCAAAGGAGAAAGAGAAGGATGGGCCAGATATTTAGCAGTGTTGCTACGCTATCCTTCTCTATGAAACACAGTACTTGGACCTCAAGACAGAATCTTTGGTAACAAGAAAGAAAAAAAAAAAAAAAAGCATTCTTCTCTCTTTAACACAAGCTGTGATTTTGCAATCTTTTAAATTCAAGGGACGCATTTACATGTAGAACTTAGGTCTTTGGGGTGCATCTCTACATTTCTTATATTGCCTAAAGAATGTACAATTTAACATCTTCAAGATGTGCCAAATTGGTCTAAAGACAGATTTTCATATTTAACCAGGGGCTGGAAATGGAAACTATATATTTTCAGGGTGGTGCCCAGAACATTGAATTTCATTCTAATCTGCCTCCTCCCTATACCTTGTTCTTTTCACTTTCTCTGAAAGAGATCACTTTCATTCTTTTTAATTTCTCCTGAACCTTTGCCATCATTGTCATAAGAAATCAGGGGCACAACTACAAAGAAAGAGTTTAGAAGATGGCAGGTGCTTTGTGGAGCCTTAGAAAAAACTGAGTTGTGGAGGTCAATTGGAGTCTGAAGTTCTTGCTTCAAATTCTGGCACTTCTTAATAACATGTAACCTTAGGCAAATCACTTTACTTCCCTGAAGCTCAGTTTCCTCAGCTGTAAAAGGAAGCTAATCTGTACCTAATTTTTTGGATTGCTGTGAAAACCAAATGCATGTGAAACACTTTTAAACCACAGCAGGTTCTGAGTGACATTTCCGATTATAATGTATAAAAAGCTATTCTTGTTTTAATATTTAAGGCAACTATTCAAAGCCTTGATGTTTTGGGAAGTTATCTTTTTTATCAGTTCTGCTCTAAAGAGTTACTAGGTGCTTGGATAATATGATCAAAACAGAATTTGACTACAAACTTTGAAATTACTACCTTTCTATGAAAAAAAAGGAAAAGCACATCACATATAATCTCTTGCCTTTATAACATCCATATGAAGGAAGGTAGCAAATATAGTTTAAATCTGGAAATGCAGAAACTGAGGTATTAAAAGTGTCCCATTATGTGTTCTAAGTTTGTCCCAAATAAACTAAAAAAAGATAAGCTCACCTCCTAAAGAAACTTCCTTGAGAATATCTTCAATAATTTTCAAAAAAGATAAATTGCAGCTAAGCCCTGCAGTCAATAAACATTTATTAAATGCCAGGCACTGTACACTGGAGAAAGAAGAAAGAAAGAAAAAAAGAAAAAGGGAAAAAAGAAAGAAGAATGAAAATTTCCTGTTTTCAAGGAGTTCAGTTTAATGAGACTATATGCAAATAATTATGTGTCCTTTCTATATAGAAAATAATCAACAGAAGGAAGGTATTAGAATAGAATTAAGGGAGACTAGGAAAGGTTCCTGAAGAAGGTAGGATTTTAGCTGGGACTTGAGATGAGGAGTGGGAGCATTCTAAGCATCAGGGATAGTCAGTGGAAATGCTTGGAATTGGGAGATAGTGTCTTGAAGGAATAGCAAGGAAATCAAGGTCCATGTATTGAACAATAGGGGGGTGGGATGGGATAGAGATATAAGAATACTTCAAAGGTAGGGGAGACAGTTTATGAAGTGTTGCTGCTTCTTAATAACGTTACTGATAGAATCTGAGAATCATAAAGGTAGAAGGTATTTTGCCTTATGAGCTTTGAGAACAAAATTTCAAGTTCTCAGCTCATCTGGGTGGGCATTCTCACACATCTCAGAAACATTATCTCCATAGTCTATCTCCTACGGGTGCTGTCAGTTTGCCAGGAAGGCTATGTCACTGGAAATGGCCATTTATTCTTTGGTAATGACAGATAGAATGCTGCCCTATTGAAGGCTGAACAAAGCCCTGCCTACCTGCTAACAAACAAAAATGAATCCTTAGAAAGCACTTTATGCAATAGACTCTGACTTATCCCACCCCAGACCCAGGAATTTTTTTAAAGCAGCATAAAACTAAGATAAGGTGAAGTGGAGTCTATCCTTCCCTGGCAGACCTTTCTCCCTCTACTCTCTCTGCTCACCCATAAACAAAGAACCAGCTATCTGGTCTGGCCAACTGGAAAGCTGCCATCCAGGAAAAATGAGGAAGCCTGCAACACAAGTCATTATGATAATATATTAATAGGAAAACCCAACTCTAATCTTACCAGAAACTTGACTTGACTTCATGAATCATCAAAAACATTCTTATTCTCACTAAGTTATTCTCACACTAAAAAGCTGACTGATCTTAGGGTCAAGTCATATTTTGACTATAAAATGGGAGATTAGGAATGGATCTATAATGTCACTCTCAGATGAGGAATTTCCTTATACCAAAGTAGATTAGCATTTTCTGTGCAACTTACTGTTTCAGAAAATGGCCTATTTAAGTGACCTATCCAAGGGCATCCAAAAAGTATATTTCAGTGGCAGGACATGAATACAGGTCTGTCTGGCTTCCTTCCAATTCACATCCAGCCCTTTATTCATTATACTTCTCTCTTTCAAAAATGTAAAACATTTTAAAAGAAGTTTTTTTAAATTTAATGATTTTTCATTTTAATGTATTTAGAACACACTAAAAATATGTAGTTAGTAATAGTTTCCAAGACACATTCAAATACTGGTAATTTTTAAAAAGGAGGAAATCCAAAAAGAAACAGGTACTTATATTCACCTTAATTGCTGTTGCTAAGAAGGGAAAAAAAGGTTGAAATAACGAAAATCAGGAAGATTGAGAGACAAATGGCACTTTTGGTCAAGTTCCCTACTCTCCCCTTCCAATCTCTTCTACCAGACTCACACTTTGACTTTGAGCAAATAACTCTCTTGAGCGTCCATTTCTTCACTTACAGAGAATGAATTAATGGGACTTGGCAACTAATTCTGAACCTGGGAAATATGGAGAATGGTAGTACCCCCAGTAGAAATAGGAAAGTTACAAAGAAAAAGCACATTAAGGAGAGGAAGACTTTGAACACACTGACATTTAGATTTCAGGTAGAGGGATCCAGCAAGCAGTGTGAGATGCAAAACTGTAGGATAAAAGGATCACAGTGGCCATTGAATCCAATCTTTTCATTTTGGAAAGGAGGAAACTCAGCCCAAAGACACTACTTGACCTGGGAGTGTAGGAGAGAGATTACAATTGGAAAAACGACTTTGGAGGTTACAAGTGTATCCATGAGAAGATGTTGTAGCTGCAGAGAAAGAGATGACGTGGAAATGTATAGTATGGTCTTACAAGAGTTATTTATGTGTATAGATTAAATATAGATATGTTTATAGATATCTATGTATATATAAATAATATATATGTGTATATATGAATATATATAATGTGTGTATATACCATATATGTAGATAGATGATAGGAACATAGATAAGTAGATGTATAGAACATAATGCATTTAATTATAATCTTCTTTAGGGTAGAGGGAGGGGAAAAATAAAATTAAAATATACACAGCAGAGAACAAAAGAAAACAAACAAGGAAGCAAAGAAAATCTGGGTAGCTTTGAAAACAGTATATAATATTTGTTATATGAGATTTTTTTTGAGATGGAAATTTATCGTTTTCTGTTCTGCTATGTACATGGAAATGTTCTGTTTTAAATTTTCTCATTTCATATTTAAGCTGAAAAATGAATTAAAAATTTCCCAAATAAAATAAAAATAAAAGAAACAGATGGTATTACAAATTATGAGAAGATGTGTTTCCAAGGTGTGTATAAGAGCCCACCAAGTTGATTTGACAACTGTAATTGAGCTCAGTGATATAGCAAATCAATTCCAATTTTATGAATCTCAGATTTTATTGCTGAAATGTAAAGTAATGATAAAAATCATACTATGGATGTTTTTAAGCTATTTCATAACAGAAGTTGGTCTGTTCATTGATTCATTGAATATTAGATGACGAAAGGTTTACTTCATTCTCTTTTTGTTTTTAACAATGACCCTTTGAGTGAGTTTGGAACAAATCATGCTGACCTTTAAATACCTTAGTTTCTGCCTCTCTAAATTTAAGATTTCTAGATTTCAGATGTTACCATATTCTATTCCTTCATGTTAAATGTTGTAAAATAGTAGTTTTCAAAGTGTGATCCAAAGATTCCCAAGACGCTTTTAAGGGGGTCCACAAGTTCAAAACTATTTTCATATGTATACTAAAATAATTTAATTTTTAATATGGTAAATATTAATAGATATAACCTACACAAATAAAAGTTATTGGAAGTGCTGGTGTCCTCAATTTTTAAGAATGTTGCTGAGACTAAAAAGTCTGAGAACCACTGTGTTAATTGTTCTGGGCTTATCAATAGTAGATGAAGAGTAATCAGCAAAGATAGGCATGGAATATACCCAAGGTTGATTCCTTAGCCAAGCTCCTTTGCTTGAATCAGCCATACTGATCTCCACTAATTAAACCACCGAAAATAACATTGTTTGAGTTCTTTGTTTGGAGGATTCATTTAAGTTTCAAAAAATGTTTCAATCCTTTTTTTCCCCTTAAGATTCATAAAAATTTTATTCAAAGGACTATTTCTAGCTGGGAGGTTACAAATTCACGTGGTTAAAAAATTCTAGGTAGGAGGTTTCAATTCATGTGGTTAGAAAAAGAGAAAGAATCAGGTGATATATGCAACTGCACACTCAACACAAACCAGGGCCAAAATCATTCATTCGTTCAATAAAACCATCTCAGGCATAATTAAAGCAGAAAGAAACATTTGCCAACTATTAAGGCCAAGGACACCTTTCTGTCCACAGCATGCACCTACCTGGCCCTTTGTTCTAAGGCAGTTGCCATTCAGGGGACAGGTGATACCAAGTGTTAGGCAGGAATATTAACTCACAATGAGGCGGCTAAGATTCAAAAACTAGAGGTTAAATATCAATAAATTAATAGATCAACATTCATTAAGCATTGACTATATACCAGGTACTATATAAATACTAGGGATTTTTTTTTTTTAAGGGCCAAACATAGTTCCTATCAAAGACCTTGCAATCTAAAGAGAGAGACAAAATGTAAACAAATGGATTCAAAACAAACTATATAAAAGATAAATGGGAAATAATTAAAAATGGGAAAGCACTAGAGTTAAAGAGTTTGAGAAAGCTTTCTGTAGAAGGGAAGATTTTAGCTGGATTTTAAAAAGAAGCCAGAGAGATCAGTAGACTGAGCAGAGGAGGGAGAAAGTTATCGCATCTTGATCACTAACTGACCCAATGACAATTAAACTTCTCCAAATAGCCTTTCCTTAGGTTGGCCTCCGCTTGAACCCTTCACATGCAGAGAACATTCAGGACAGTCCCTAGTCCCACTTTTCATACTTGTATAATGTGTAATTATAACAACTTGTTCTTCCAGTGAACTGAGTCCTAGATTATTAAAGCAACATGCTAGAAATTCCTTTCTTCTTATGGCTCTGAGCTTGTTTCAGATTTTATCCTTGCCTGGTACCCCATCTTCTCATTCCCACCCCCCCTCATCTTGAGTCACAATCTAAAAACATGGTCAGATGCCACAGAGTACATGGTAACAACTTACTTGTATATATGTCATTAAGGCCACTAGGATCTTTCACCCTCTTCAAGAAGAGCAATGATTTCTTTCACATAACACCTCAATATCTTTTAAGGAAAAACTCGCATGGAGGCGAGAGGTTAAGACATTGCTTCTACCACAGTAGGAGACATACTTGAAATGCATTTGTGTTCTTTGGCAGAAAAGTAGTAATTTCAAGATTTTAAATCAAACTCTGTAACCTTATCAGAATATCCAGTTATATGCAAATACCTACTAACTTAAGAACAGCAACAATAAACAGATAACCTCCCAAAAATCCCAACCTTGAAATGTTTGCCTTAAATGTAATTATCTCCATGCATATAATTCTCAGATCTACTTATCCAAGCTACCCTCTCTTCTGATTCTCAGTCTCTTATAATTTATAATTATATATTTTAAATTGGATGTCCTACAAAAGTCTTAAACTCAACCTGTACAAAATAGAACCCAAGCCTCTCCTCTTCCTAGTTTCCTGACTACTGTCCACCATACCACCATCCTCCCAGTCGCCTAAGCTCACAGATCTTGTCATCCTTAAGTCTTCATTATCACTCACCCCAAATATCCAATGTTGCCAAGTCTTTTCATTTCTGCCTTTACAACATTTCTCATTTATATTCCCCTTCTTTCTTCTCATAAAGCCACCAACTTTATCACCTCACTTGGACTTCTATAGTAGCCTTCTGGTTAGTTTCCTTGCCTTAAGCATCTCTTTAGTCTAGTCCATCTTCCATTTAGTTGCCAAAGTTGCCAAAACTTTCTAAAGTGCAGGTCTGACCACAACTCTTCCCTACTCAATAAATTCCACTGGTTCAATACAAAGCCCTTTGGTTGATTCCTTCCTACCTTCTTAAACTTCATTGTGTTCAATAGTCTCTTTGCTTGTTTCTTCACCTTTCCTAGCTCCATCCACTGCTAGTTTTTCCCCTGTGAGCTGACCTCCCATTTACAGTGTATACATCATGAACATGTACACAATCATTGACATGATGTTTCACCCATTAGAATGTGTGTACTTTTAGGGCTTTAGCTTTTCTTTGAATCATCAGCACTTGGTACAGTGCCTGGCCCATAATAAGCTCACTACTGAACGCTTATTGACTGATGCAGAAGTCAGATTATAAGAGTTTGAGGAGATAGTGGGTTGTTCAGAGGGTGAAACAGTGAGTCAAAATTCTTGAAGTTCAGCAGTGACCAAAAAGAGAAATATAGTCGATACTTCTAGGAACTCCTATCAGCCAATGAAGCCAAAATAAATTACTTCTTTAATGTAAAAAAGAAAAATGCATTGATTTTTAAAATTTTAATCATTTCCCCAACATACCCCTATTGGACCCTTTCCTGTAATAAAGAATTAAATAGAACTGACCTACAAAACGAAGTTTAATGGTGTAAACAATACTACTTCCAGAGTATCTCACCTTTATGCTAAGAAAAGATGTTTTCATCATCTCTTATTAGGTCCAAGATTTGAAGAAGGACTTACTTTCCAACCAGCAAGGCCAAAAACACTTCTACAAGTGAGTAACCCATAGGCACTAAGACAAAGTGTGCCAAAAGAGTAGCAAGAGTAGGAGGTTTCAAGGAAGCTGGTGAAGGCATTCTAGGCAAGAAGGACAGCAGGGATTTGGGTGATATATAGTGGGAGAAAAAAAGAAAAAAAACACAAATCCCTGAGTAGGTTTCATGAGACCGAGGTATAGAAGACTGGAAAAAGTAGGAGGGAACCAGGTTTTGAAGAGCTTTAAAAGCCAAATAGAGGATTATCTATTTGATCCTGGAAATGATTAGGAGCCTCTGGGAGTTTAATGGGTGTGTGTGTGTGTGTGTGTGTGTGTGTGTGTGTGTGTGTGTGTATGTTACGGTCAGACCTGCAATTTTAGGGAGATGATTGTAGCAAACCAAGTGAAAAATAAATTGTAGTAAGGAAAGATGAGGCAGGAAGACCAACTTAAAAAAAAAAAGAGAGAGTTAAATTTTTTTTTTCATGAAACTACTTCCCAAATTTCAATGATTCCCATCCCAATGCCCAGAGGATAAAGTCTAAAAACGTCTAAATCTGTTATTTACAATCCTTTCCCAATTTATCTTTCAAACCTTTAGTACCTCTCCCTCCCTGACCTTCTCAGACTGGGCCACATGGCTTTCAGCTTCTACAGATTAGCTCCTGCTGAAACCCCTAAGTAAAGATCTCAACTGTGCCTCTCTATCTTTGCATAGCCTGTGCATCCCTGAGAAAGGCCACTTGGGGTCCACCTACTCAGTGAAGCCTTCCCATGATTCCAGCCCATAAGATGGAAAGGGGTTTGGAGCTTATCCAATGCTAAGTCCTTAGACTGAAGATAAGAAAATGGAGTCCCAGGGATTAAGCAGATTTGCTCGGACTACACAAATATTCTTTATTTTTAGTGAAATATCTCTAAAAAGGAAACAGAAAAAAGAGTTCTAGCATAAGGGAGCAGTCCTATTGAAAATCTCCATTGGCTCTATGTTTCTTTTTTTTTTTTTTTTTTTTTAATTTAATGATTACTTTATAATGACAACATTATTCCTTGCACTCGTTTCGGCTCTATGTTTCTATGAAGACCGGAGAAATAGTGACATTTCCTCACTATATGAACTCTAGACTTCCTATACATCTGCTGCTCTGCAGCATGACAAGTTAAACCCAGGTCTCGGAATTCTTAGGAAGAGGGAACTGAATTGGGACCCCCATTAGAAGAAATAGGAAGATGGAGGCAGGGTGGGTGAACTTCAGAGATCTGGCGACACTACGGGCTAATTTCCTGAATGTCGAACCTTATCCTTCCAAGCAGAGCAAAATTCAGTTCAACAGCTATTAAAAATCGGACATTCAGTTCACCAACTATTAAATGTGCTCGTTTCTGCCTAAGTCCATGTTTGCTACTCTCTCAAAGTTTCTCAACTCCTTGGGGAGAAGACGTTCTACTTTGTCTATGCGTATGCACTAAGAGACACACAGAAAACATCATGGGAATTTGGAACTGGTTAATACCGTGAAGTTTGTTTGGGCCAAGGGGAGGGGTGTTTGCATAAAGGAGTGATTCTCTATCTTAGTGTTGTTAGTGTAAGCTTAGGTTGCTGAGACTGAGGATCAGAGGAAGCTGGGTAACTTTCCAGGGTTCACGGGAGCTTTGGAAGAACTTTGGGGGAGAGAAAATCCTCAGACTCTTTGTTACTGTCCATCCCGAGGAGACCTCCATTTGTTTGGGACTTCCAGTGACCTTGACAGAGGACTGCTCTCCTCCCAGTTTCAGTGTAGCAGAAAGGGAATGCAGAGGGGTGAAAATGAGGTCTAAGATCAGCATGTGGAGCAGAGAGCTAGAGGAGAGGGACTAGGACATGGCAGGAAGAAACTGGAACTGAGACCAGGAGAAACCAGTGGATGGGAAACCTGAAGGTCAATCCATAACTTTTGCCCCTCTTCTCCCAGAGCACAGAGGTGACTCTGGCTAGGAGCCCCAGCAAGCATTTACTGTACTACTTGATACTTCTAATAAATTGCATGACCATTGCTGAATTTTGACTAAGCCTATAATTTGTGGTTTGAGATTGAGAGGGTAAACTAATCCATGGGAAAGGAGTTTTACCTGGTTTCCTTTAGAGTAAAGGCTGAGCCAGTTAGAAAGTTTTTATAATTTTTGGAAATTTACAAGCGTTCTCTAAAACAGACATATTAGACTACCTTTGAAGGGAGGGAGAAAAAACTGATAAGGAGACAACCTATAGCAGACTGAGGCATAGGGGATTTATGTGCTTCTCCTCAAGTATACATACTTGCAATATTCTGTATCACATACCCACATCCCATGAGTTCTCCTATAATTTTAGCCTTGTTTGAAACATCTTTTAATGTGAATTCAAGGTTAACTAAATCATGTTTGACTCAAAAGAATTTTAATACTTAATAATACCAAACATTGAGTTTTGTATCTTTTACCAACTTTTTTTTTTCTTTTTGCTGAGAAAGCAAAGACTTCTGCCTTTTTGTATTTTTTTTTCCTCTTATATCCCAGGTCTTAAAATAGAATTTTTTTCAGAGAAGGTTACATCTTCTCTGAGGGCAGTTAGCTGTAGGTACCTGGTGGCAGTGTTGGGTTAACTACACTACTTTATTTAGGGCTTTGTATTTAGCAGCAGTCACATGCTGATCCTGTCCAATGACCCAGACAGGCAGGAGGGAACTCACACCATCCCCTTTTCAGCTCCACCCTTGCCCTAAGGAATGGGTCCTGAAAGGAGAAAGGTTCAACTAGAAAATCCAACCATAGATTCTAAGAAACCCAAAGAAAAAACTATTTAATTAAAAAATTTAATTAGGGAGGATTTACATCTCCATGCACACATGTGTGCATTCACACATACATGCAAACATTAGGCACTGCCATCACTCACCAAGGTAAAACTTCTGGACCGAGAACTGCTCCTTCTGCTGTCCAGACTCCCATCTCTGCTTAAGTCACTGTGCCTGTAGCTGGGTGACATGTCAGAGTCCATTTCCAAACAGTCTGATGTCAGATGATGTCTGGGCATCCCCACAGGAAGCTCAGCGGCCTGCTTGATCACACAATGAGCAAAGAAGCCAGCACTGAATCCCGGAGTGGAGGATCATCTCTAAAATTAAAAAAAAAAAAAAAAAAAAAATTACACGCAATGTAAGCATGACCTAAATCTTAAATCAACTTTCGACCTACAAAATGAAAGTGCCAGCAGGAGGTCACCTTATTCAGGAAGTATATGTGAATAAGTTGACCATTAGATCAAAACAAGTAAATGAGAAACCCGAGTCCTGGTTCTGTCAACAATGTGCATGATGACTTAGTAACCCAAAGTACATATGGGAGCCGATTAAGTAAGTAGAACGAAGGCTCTTTTAGTGGTGAAAATGCAGTGAAACCAAATTTGGACACCTTGGACACCTTCTTCTGCTCTCACACTTCTATATTTTCCTCTCTTTCATTGTTGCTCTAAATCAAGAGTTCTTAATTTTTTTGAGTCATCAACTCCTTTGGCATGGTGAAGACCATGGATCCCTTCTCAGAATAATGCTTTTAACTGCATAAAATCAAATGCAGAGGCTTACAAAGGAAACCAAATTAATTGAAATACAGTTAATAAAAAACTAAAGTAAAAATTCATGGACCTTACCTCCCCCCACCCCCCACCCCCCGACATAAATAACTAGATCTTAGACATTATACCTGGCTCTAAAGCTATTTTATTAATAAGAATTTGATTAGAACCAATTCTAATATCATCTTTACTTGTCCTACCATTCTGTTCTGTTTTTAATTTCAAAGATTACTAACTCTAGAACAGTATCATTTAAAGTACCTGGGTTAACTAAAAATAACAATTAAATATTCATTTCTTTAAAATGACAGTTCCTCCCCTAATTCTCTCCCCTAATCTTTTCCAGTTCCACCCAAAGTCTCTATTGTTTTCCTATTAAACTAAGATATCCCATTTTAAAGATTTTTCTATCTGGAAAATACTTGAGCGCAATGGGAATAGAAAGGTTAAGTCTAATCCAAGGTCACATAATAAGTTGATATCAGAAACCAGTCCAGAAATTGAGTCTCCTGATTCTCAATTAGTATTCTCAATCTAGTGTACTTTGTTACTTGAGGTCAATCTGATCTTTGCATCTTTCACTATTCCTCCATCTTTCCCTGTTCCCATGTTGGTAATTACTTTCCACCTTGTTTTGTTGTTTTCAGTTTGTTTCCAACTCTCTGAGACTCTATTTGGATTTTTCTAGGGAGACATACAGAAAACATTTGCCATTTTCTTCTCTAGCTCATTTTACAGACGAGGAAACTGAGGCAAACAGGATTGAGTGATTTTCCCAAGGTCACATAGCTAGTAACTGTCTGAGGTCAAATTTGAACTCATAAAAATGATTCTTCTTGATTCCAGACTCAGCCCTCTATTCACTGTACCACATTGCTGACTATCATGTTTTATCTCTCCTTAATGCACTTAATCATTCACACTATATATTATAGTTATCTTGTCGGCTTATTCCTATACTAAACTCCCAGAGAATGGGAGTTATCTAAACTTTGGGGGAAAAAAAACCAAAACTCTCCTAGTGATAACACAATCACTTTAGCACAATGCTCTGCATGGAATAGGAGTTAATGCTTGAAAGATGAATTGAATTTGCTTTCTCTTACATCATTCTGTAGCAGTTGGATTCCACCCACAATATCCCAGACAGAATAGCATTAATAATCCTTCAAGTTAAGGGGGTAAAAGAAAAGTCACTAAACCAGAGCTACTGAATTTAAAACAGAAGAGGTAGAAGGATTCAAAATGCTAAATCTGCAAGTTAGAATCCAGTTTTGTGATCAAATCTTTAAGAAATTTCTTTTGAATCCAATAGTCCTGCAGATATGATGCTTTATACCATTTTTTCCTATTCTCTTCAAGAGGAATTCTTGACTATCTCCGTTGCAAAGCTAGCGCTTTAATCAATGGTGGTCTCAGGTTTTCTATACCTTATTATTTAACTAACAATCTTTTTTTCCCTTTGCCTCAGACATTGAAGCATCATGAAAAATCCCCCCCTCTGTCCATTTATAAGCCCAAACTCATGCAAAAGACTGTGTGTTGTCAGCTAGCAAGATCTTGGAGCTGCCAACTGAGGCTTAGCAGCTAAAAGGTGATTTCAGATTTCTTTAGAGATCGGAGTGTTAGCTTCTTTAGGATAGCACCAAAGTATGAGAGGTGGGGGTAGGGAACTTCAACAAGGAATGCAAGGAACAAGGCAACTGAGTTGTCCCGGTAAACTCACTCCTGTGTATTCTTCTGACTATTTTGGCAGACAGCCCGGCTTAAGCTCCTGAGCAACAGGAAATCAAGTGCCCTTAGCAAAGCCTCTCCCAAGATCAGCAGAGGTAACAAAACACTGGGCAAAAATGGCCATGACTCTATAGAAATTCACTCTGTATTTGTTCCATGAGGAAAGTCCTATTAATCACATACTTGTTGATATGATGCTGTGCCAAGTAGCCTATCACACCTTCTACGAGACTCTTGAGATCGGATAAACCTATACAACCTTAAGAACAACTTACCTCAAGAATAACATACCTAAACACACTAAAACAAAACTTCGCATTAATGTAGCCCCATTTTGACAGAGAGTCAGTGTGAAGTTGTGCCTAGAGAATTTTTAAGGTCTAAATTTGAATTCTGCTGAAATTGCTTTCTCTGTGATCCTAGGCAAGTATCTTACCACCCTTCTGCCCCTTTTCTGTTACCTGTTCCTACCTACTAGGATTGTTGTGAAGATCAAAAAAATTTACTCTATGTAAAGTACTTTGTGAGGCAGCTAGTATTCTGTGGATAGAGTTCTGAGCTGGAGTTTGTCTGGCCTCTGTTTGATTTAATCAGTCAAGGAAATGATGAACATTCTGTTATTTTTGCCAAGAAAGCCCCATGGACAATATTAGCTTGCTGCAAAATATGGGGTCAAGAAAATTGTTTTTGTATCCTTCAGCACTTAGTACAGAGCCTGGCTCATAGTAGTTTCTCAATAAATGTTTAGTGTTTATTTTGTAAATCTTAAAGTCATAGATAAATGTGAGCTTTCATTATTAATAGAGAGACTTTTTGAACTATCAGCTCACAAGTAGGCAAAAGAATTACAGCTATATTCTTCCCTCCCCACAAAGGACTCGGGGCAAGCTAAAATATGCAAAGAAACCATGTTCCTTCCTCAACTGAGTAGCTTTAGAAACTCTAGGGTAGTTCTCATACTCAAAGCAATAGTGAGGAATCCTTGGACCAAAGGGGATGTCTACTTCAAGGGAAGGCAGAGGATGGGGGGGATTTCAATTACACACACGACAGATCCATTGCTAATCTTCAATCTGGAGGATGGATTTATAAAGTTTCCAATGGTTAAGAGGGGCCATGCTAGGTTTCCTATTATCTCTTCTCGGTTTGGGAGATATTGTTGATCATTTCATGATATGACCTCCTCAGTCCCAACTTCTAGCTCAAGGCTCAGAGCAGCCCTGACTGCTTTTCCAGAGGCCCTGGTAGCTTTTAGGTAAGTCGTTGTCTAACATGGAAAGTAGCCATTCCTCTGATTATTTGATCCAGGACATCCTACTCACTCTCTGTCACCCTTGACCTGCTCTTATCGATGTAGATGGTACCCTCCACAGTAGATCTAACAGTTAGACTATTTCACCAGATCTTCTCAAATCCAGGTCCCTGTAACAGAAGAAGTTCATCCACTCTGTGAAGTAACACTCTAGGCCCCAACCTAGTTGTTTGGTGATAGTGTGTACAAAATAGTCCATTTATCCAACAATTGTCTGGCTGCAGAAGTAATACTATGCTTCATCTTCACCTCCCATTCAGCCTTCCATCTTAGGACAGCTGCCTGCCACCAAGTGTGTACCTCCTCCCTCTACCATTTCCACTTCCTCAGAACAAATACTTCCAGGCTAGTCCACACTCTCTTGGATATATTGTCTTGTTAAAATCTAAGCTCCTTGAGGGCATAGACTATATATTTTAAAAATCTATATCCCCAGCATTTAGTAGAGTACTTGACAACCAGTAAATGCTTAATAAATGTAAAAATACATTTAGCCATGGGAAGGAAAAACTTTTTGCTTTATCAAATTCCTAATGCTACAACTGTTGGGTTTTTTTTGTTTGTTTGTTTGTTTATTTTGGTTTGTTTTGGTTTTTTGCCAAAGATGAGCTCATGCACAAGTGATTCTTCACACAGAAAAATGTTTCACGGTACCTTTAGCTTCATTTCTTCAGAAATATAGAGCTAGTAATCATAACTGTTAATGTGAATGGAATGAACTCTCCCATAAAATGGAAGCAAATAGCAGAGTGGATTAAAAAAACAGAATCCTACAATATGCTGTTACAAGAAACACATTTGACACAGAGAGACACATACAGTGTAAAGGTAAAAGATTGGAATTTATTATACTTCAGCTGAAGTAAAAAAAACAGGGATAGCAATTTTGATCTCAGATAAAACAAAAGTAAAAAGATATTATTAAAAGAGATAAGGAGGAAAAGTACATCTTGATATAGAGTATAGTAAATAATAAAGTACTAACAATACTAAATGTGTATGTACCAAGTAGTAGAGCAGGCAAATACCTAGAGAAGCTTTTAAGCCAGTTACAGCAAGAAATAGGCAGCAAAACTATTCTAATGAAAGACCTCAATCTTTCCCTCTCAGAATCAGACAAATCTAATCAGAAAATAAACAAGAAAGAAACTAGGGAGGTTAATAGTATCCTAAAAAACCTAAATATGATAAACCTCTGGAAAAAATTGAATAGGAACAGAAAGGAATACACCTTTTTCTTGGCAGTACATGGCACCGACATAAAAACTGACCATACATTAGGGCATAAAACCTCACAATCAAATGCAAAAAGGTAGATTCCTTCCCTTACTTCTCTGTATAATTGTGAAGTTTTAACTCATCCTTTCCAGGATCTTTCCCGATAGCTGTTTTCATCCTATTCCATACTCTAATAACTTACACCAGAACAGGACAGTCTCAACTTTTTATTCTGTGTGTCATGGACAGTTTGTGAAGCCTACTAATCCTTTCTCAAGATGTTTTTAAATAATTGAAAAAAAAAAAACAAATTTCACTTAGAGGTTAGTAAAAATAAAGAGGTATTTATGATCCTTCTTCTCTTTCCAAGTTCACAGACCTTCTGAAATCTATATATGAACCAATACATTAGAATGTTTCTTGAGGTAAGGTTTTTTTTGGTTGTTGTTTTTTTTTGTTTTGTTTTTGTTTTTGTTTTTAATCTCCACTATTTGGCATAGAACCTGGGTGTGATTGATGAAGCAAGGAGAAGGAAGGCAGGGATAGGATCAAAGGCATATGGGAGGAGAGGAGTCAGCTGTAGCAAGGAATATAGTCATTCTTTCCTGTGACATAGGAAGATAAATAGAAAAATAGAAATATAAAGTGTGGAAGATGGGAACTGATAAAGTTCTCATTCCCTCCTGTAATTTCTCCTCAGAATTAGGCCACTCTTCCTGGCTAGCTCCAAATCACTCCCTCGTCTCCATTCCCTCTTTCATTCCCTTGAGTTCATCTATAGGCACAGTCTGCCCATATCAGGATGTAAACTACTTGTGGGGGAGTAGGGAAAGGACAGGGAGTAGGACAGATACTACCTTGTTTGCTTTTATTTTTACCCCCAATGCTTAGATCAGTGCCTGGCACATAGTAAGCGCATAATAAATGTACTTCCCCCCCATTCACACTTCTCAATTAAGTAGGAGACAAAGTGAATGTTTTTATGAGTGCACAGAGTGAGACTTGAAGATTCCAGAAGAGATTTGTCACTGTTGTAGGAAATTTAATAAAGAATAATAATAGCTAGCATTTATATAGTGTCTATTATATTCTTACATTTTTCACCTGACTGCACTATTCTGGGATTCTCCGACTTGTCTACCATACTCTAGGAAACTCATTCTTGGGAAGATCCCACTAGTCTTGATACTCCACCTCAACACCATGAACATCCAGTTCAGGAATCTTTTTTCTTGTCTAGCTGCACTATCCTGTAACATCACCAACATCATGTCCCTTTCCTCACAGGTACCTTCCCCCCTCCTTTTTTCCCGCCTTTCTGTACGGTCTTTTTTCCATGAAACCGAATACTCCTTGACCAGAGGGACTGTCTTCCTTTTTTTTTCATATTGTGTCCCAATGGCTTGGCACAGTGCCTGACATATGTAGTGCTTAACCAATACTTATTGACCATTATTGACTAATGCTGTGCTAGACACTGTTATAAGTGCATTTCAAATATCTCATTTGATCCTCACAATAACCTGGAAGGTTATATTATTATTTATTATTATATTATAATCTTCATTTTACCTCTGGGGGCATCTAGGTGATCTTAAGCAAGTCACTTAACCCTATTTGCCTCAGTTTCTTTATCTGTAAAATGAGCTGGAGAAAGAAATAGCCAATATCTTTGCCAAGAAAACCCCAAAGAGAGTCATGGAGATTCTGAAACAACTGAAACAAAAACGTAGATCAAGGAAGGGAGGAACCAGACTCAATGACTTGTACAAGATCAGATGAGCTAGCAAATGTTTGAGGCCATATATGTCTTATCTTCCCCACTCCAGGCTCAGCACTCTATCCAATGGGCCACCTAGCTAGAATCAACAAAACTTAAGCAAAAAGGTTTGTGGAGTAGTAGTGTGAATACACAAAATGACACAGCTTCCTGTCTGTCTTCTGCACCCCTTCTCAGAAGAATCTTTGTTGCTTAAATTCATAACTTCATGAAATGCATGTTTCAGTCAGAGGTTAATAAAAATGAAGATGTGATTTTTTTTTTCCCATCCAAGTTCATGGGAACTTTGAAATCTATTCACATAGATCTTGGGGGCCTACAGACTTCCAAAAAAACTTCTACTAAAGACTTCTACCAAAAAAAATTGGTGGGAGGGGAATTAACCTAGATGTACTAGAAATTTATATTTGTATTCATATTTCCGTGTTAAAGCGGGGAAAGAAAAATTCTATGGAGTTGGTAATCTAAGGGATTGAAGTATCTCTCTCTGGTTGTGTTAGTTGAGAACAGTTTGGGAGGAGGAACCTTCTTTTCACTGATACAAGGTCATGGCATTGTTGTTCACTTGTATCTGATTCTCCTTTTGGGGTTTTCTTGGCAGAGATACTGGAGTGTTTTGCCGTTTCCTTCTCCCGCTCATTTTACAGATGAGGAAACTGAGGCACTCAGAGTTAAATGACTTGCCCAGGGCACATAGCTACAAAGTGTCTGAGGAAGATGAGTCTTTCTGACTCCAGGCCTGGCACTCTATGCACTATGGTGCCACCTACTTTTCCCAACAAGGGCCTGGTAGAAAATTACTTAGCAGATTATCCACTTGGTACTTTGGAAGGCACAGAGATCCTGACTGAAGATAAAGCCTG
This sequence comes from Antechinus flavipes, assembly GCF_016432865.1. NCBI lineage: Eukaryota > Metazoa > Chordata > Mammalia > Dasyuromorphia > Dasyuridae > Antechinus > Antechinus flavipes. Next base: position 164,062,517 of record NC_067402.1, read on the forward strand.
CAGGATCTTCAGCTTCTGGGGAGGAGGAAGCCATACCATTTATAAATTCTGCCCAGCTAGAACAGGGAAGACACATTTAGATGATGGGAGTACCCAGGGTAAATAACTTAAAAGGAAAGAACAATGAAGGCAAATTTCCACTGAATTAAAATTTTGCCTATTCAGCCAAGGATAGCATGACTTGACCCATTCTATGGAGAGATTTGACTGAGAGAAAAAAATATGTGATATAGTAAACCTCAAAAGAAAAAAAAAAAAAAAAAGATCCTAGGACGTAGCAAGGAACACCCTGCTCCCAATTTCAAAGATAAGGAAATTAGACCCACAGAGTTTAAGTGATTTACTCAGAGATAATAAATGGCAGAACTAGGATCCTCACTCAGTCCTCTAACTAAAATCCAGATGCTCTTTTCATTGCATTAAACCAGAGAGGTTCAACAATGACTTTGAATAGTAATCCTAATTCCACACACTACAGCTCCCTCCCCTTTGTCCACCAAGTTACCTTCAACTCAAAACAATCAAACAGATTCTTTAGACATTCTATGATTTGTATTCAACTCACACCACCAGAAAAAGACTTGTGTGAAAAGACAAGATTTTTCTTTCAGGGAGCAGCTTTCATTATGTATGTTGTATTCTTAGTTTTTATGCATGGAGGGAAAACTGCTAGCCAGCAAGACCTACGTTGAGTTTACCCACAGACCAGCTAAATAAAGTTACAGCCACTTTCACAAAATCACAGCTGGAAGGAATTTTAGACACCAGCTAAGCTAGCCATTCTTAACCATTTCTGCATCTGAGACCCTTTTGATAGTCTGATAAAGCCTATAGAACCCTTCTCAGAATAATCTTTTAAATTCATAACTTCATGAAATGCTATCTATATTTTAGTAACAGGTTAATAAAATGAAGATATAATTGTTTTCCCATCCAAGTTCATGGGCCCTTTGAAATCTATCCACACAGATCTTGCGGGCACATAGACTGCCAATTAAGAATCGCTGTTCTACCAAAAAAATGGAGGAAGGGGAAGGACTTATCTGCACAAAAATATTTATAGCAGCTCTTTTTATAGTATCAAAGAATTAGAAATTTGAGGGGATGCCTATCAATTGGGGAGGGGCTGAATGAGTTGTAGGATATGATTGTAATGCAGTATTATTGTGCTATAAGAAATGATGAGCAGGAGGATTTTAGAAGAACCTGGAAATACTTATATGAACTGATGCAAAAAGAAGTAAGCAGAATGAGAACATTGTACACAATAATACAAATACTGTAAGATGATCAAGTATGAATGACTTAGCTATTCTCAGCAATCCAATGACCTAAGCCAATTCCAAAGGACTTATGATGGAAAATGTTATCTACTTCCAAAGAAAGAACTGATGGAGTTTAAATACAGATTGAATCATATATTTTTCATTTTTTGTGTGTGGTTTTTTTCCTTTGAGTCTTTGTCTTCTTTTATAACATGATTAATATGGTAATATGTTTTATATGATTGAGCATATATAACCTATATCAAATTGCTTACCATCTCAAAAAGGGGGAAGATGAAGGAGAGAGAAAATTTGAAACTCAAATTTATTTTTAAATACGTTTTAAAAATTGTCTTTGCCAGTAATTGTGAAGGTGGGGAATAAGTTTAAAAAAAAAAAAAAGAACCCTGAATCTAGTCCAATCCATAACTGAACAAATTCTGTATCATAACTGAACCCATTGTATCAAAAATATGGTTACATGGCCTTTGTTGGTATATCTTTGCTTAGGGGAAACTCAGGAACTCCCCATATAGCCATATATAACTCTCTTCCACTTCCAGAGAGCTCTAATTATTAGGAATTTTCCTTCTTGAATGAAGTCTTTTGCAGACTTGTACCTTTGTTCTAATTCTGCCCTCTTGAAGCCAAGAAGAGCAAATCTAATCCCTCTTTCATGTGACAGACACTTCAGACACTTAAAGATATCTATCATGGTACCCGTAAATTAGTGTTTAGTTGGATTGACTGATAGAAAAGATAATTTGTCTTAATCCGGGTGACTTGGAACAAAGTAGGCCCCAGGTGTCTAGGCTAGCACTTAGAAAACAGAGTGTAATTTAATCGTGACCAGTGTTTATTCTCCACAACAGAACTTCAGAAATGTTAGTACAGGTCAGGGTTTAGGGATTCCGACTTTTAGTCTCTGCTGTTCATAGTCTAGCATTTGCCACATAGCCTTATGCCCTCAGTCTTGGCACATGATAGGAAGAAAGTAATAATGTTTGTACTAAAGACAGAGAAGGCAGAGACAGACCAAGTAAAGAAGGAATGGAAATTTGAACAGTTTCTGGAAAAGTTCCCCCTTTTCCATTTCAAGCTATAAATTATAGAAGCTGTGTGGTACAGTGGAAAAAAGCATTGGAACTGAAATCAGAGGTTCAATGTCTGACTGCCCCTTAGTAGATGGGTAACTTATCCAAGGACGAATTTTTCTGAGCTCCTCTTTTATTATTTGAGATATAGGGATACTAACACACACTATCTGTTTCACAGGATTTTTGTAAGAATCATATTTTTTAAAAAAGTGAAATCACCTTATAATATAAGAATATTACATAAATATGGCCAGCAAACTGGAATTGAGTGATTATGCTTGTAATTAAAAGGACATTGTCCAGGGTAGTATCATTCTCAGAGTATTGGCCCTTCCTTTAAATCATTTTACTTGGGGCAAGTCACTTTTGCCTTAGTTTCTTTATTTGTAAGGGGCTCAGTCAAATTAGATGGTTTTAAACATCCTTTTCTACTGTAAAGTTTTATAACTGTCTTCATCTGCTGCCTATTTGATTTTTATCATCCTTTCTTCTTTTTATCCTTTTTTTTTTTTCTTTTTATCCTTTTAGGCATTTTAGGAAAGATTTCATACAAGAACTTAGGAATTTTATGAATATTTTTTATTTTTCCAATTATGTGTAAAGATAATTTTCAACATTCATTTTTGTAAGATTTTGAGTTCCAAATTTTTTTCTCCCTCCATTACCTGCTCCTTTCCCAAGACAGCAAACCATTTGATACAGATTAGATATGTACAATCAGAAAATAAACAATTAAAAATTTTAAAATTTTAAAAAAAGAATGTCTAGTAGTTACTGGAGGGTTCCATCAAAATAGCTTCTAAAAGATAACAGTTACATGACAATGTAAGTCTTAATCTCATATCTTAAATGTGAAAGTACTTTACAATGAGGATAGTTTCAGCGTGGTTATGGTTCTTTATTATTAGTGATTTTCTTTTCAAAGTACATAAGGGTGTGGGAGGAAATAGTGAAATAATTTTCTTTAATGTTAATTTTGCTCATGTGACAGCTTCAGTAGTAGTGAAACAAGAACTTACTTAAGGCAGGGCTCTCCTTAAACTCTGTTTTTGTTATGGTTCTAATTGTGGTACTTTCAATTCTTACATGATTCTTTACTTTTAACAAAAATGCCAAGTTTGTAAAATAAAAGTTAATTGATGAATTATCCTTATGAGCCCTTTTTGGGCATATCCTAATTCATTAGTTTAAAAAAAGAGAAGAGAAACATTGACATGCTAAATATTTCCTATTATTTGAATATAGAAAAACATCACAAAAATTCAAGGTGACTTTTCAGTTTCCATTTTTTCTAGAAAATATATTTTTTTAATAAAATGAATGAGATTTTACTTTAGTTGATCCCACCTGTGTTTATTTGAAACTTGAACACTTTTCTATTTCCATTCCCATTTAAGATTCAATTCCTAATTTTATAGAGGATTTGCTAAACTCCATGTTTCTCTGATATATATACAGAACTGACATAGCTAAGAAAACACAAAAATCACTTCTGCTGTCACAATTCATTTTTTGAAGAATTTTGTCTCAATTCAAGAAAAGAAAAAAACCACTAACATCTTGATAACTATAGAACTGGAAAATTTTCTAAACTTTTTCTGAAATTTCAACTTACCTGTAGTGTCATGGCCATGTCACAGCTGGCACTTTTTCCATTTTCCAAAATGTAGAGGAAAGTATCCAAAAGAACAGAAAGAACAAAATACCTTCAATAGTACCTTTTTTCTTCAGGTCTCATCTTCTCTATGCAACTTTCTCTTAAAACTCCACCATATAATGGTTTACTCTAAGGGAAACATTCTGCCTCAGGAGGCCTCTTACTATCTTGGCCCAGTTCTCAATGAATGAGTGAGCTCATCGATTTAAGTACTGCCTCCATTGGTGTAAATTTCAACCCTGCCCCACCTTTTCAAAAAGCAGTGGAGACGAAAACAAGTGTATGGGAAGCTTGGCTTAGGATCCAACAAAGCCAGATCCTCATAAGAGTATTTAGAAATGAAACCAGAAGGACAACAATAAATATACGCAAAAATGGAACAGGTTTTCCAGCATTTCTCTGGTGATCTCTTCCCATTGCTGATGACAGTGAATACCATATTTGAACTCTGACACCTCAGTATCTGAGGAATATGAGGAAGTGGAAATGGCATTTAAAAATGAAATTGAAAATGGTAGAAAATATAGTTTTAAACAATTAGAGAAAAGGGATATTGATTACTGAGAAGTCTCTAACCTGTGTCATAAACACTTTCTTTAAGAAGAGCTGGGTGGCCAGTGTGTGACTTTGTTTGGCTTGATTCTATTTATTTCATAGATCCAGAGCTGAAAGGAACCTCAGTTCTAGCCAAAATCCTCATTGTATAAATATAGAATCTGGGGCCCCACGAAGGTGAATTTCCTTGAGGAGTCATAGGTAATAAACATCAAGACATGAATCCACATCTTCTGAAGTCAGAGTTGGTGCTTTTTCTACTATTACAGGGAGTGTATCAATGAATCAGTCAACAAACATTTATTAATTGCCTGCTGTCCATCAGGTACTGTTCTGTGAGCTGGGGATGTGATGACAAAAATGAAATAGTCCCTCCTCTTAAGGAGCTTAAATTCTATCATCTTTGGGAAGGGACAGATTTTTTTTTTAAGTTTCAAAACATTTAAAAAGAATCATTAGATGCCAGCCCTGGCAGACACTGATCACAAAAGTAGAAATTATCCATATTAGCAAACATAAGGTAGCAAGTGGGAATTGTTTCAGCAAGAATTCCCTGTTTGCAGACTAGCTCAAAGCAAAGGTCAAAATCACTATCAAATTAAAAGGTAAGAGGTGAGGAGATACTGCTTCAAAATGGCAAATTTACCCTGATCTATTTAAACAAGCCAAGAACAGTTCAACTCAAAGGAAAGATGCCCCCAGTAAAAGGCCCCAGAAGCCCAGAGCTCATCTCAGCCAACAAAAACTGCATCATACTTCCAGACACAGCAGGTCAATCTAATGTTGGATGAGCCTAAGGTTATTTGGAAAACATTATAGAAGGGCAGGACTGAGGAGTATATTCAATATGAATTCACAAAACAAAAAGTAGGGAAGAGTAATACATAGTACTCAACCCAAGCAAATGAGATCATTCCAAGAACATTTATAGATGAAACTAGGAAGGAGAACAGATAGACAAAATAGAACACGTTTGTTTTGTGAATTGATAGTGTTCCCCATCTTCAGCCATGCTCCTCTATAATGTTTTTTGGATGTCCTTCTGTTAATCAGTTGGTAAAAGAAATGGGGGGCAGCTATACAGTTCAATGGATAGAACAGTGACCCTAAAGTCAGGAGGACCTGAGTTCAAATCTAGCCTCAGACACTTAATAGTGTAATCTGGGCAAGTCACTTAACTCTAATTGCCTCAGCAAAAAAAAAAAAAAAAAAAGAAAAGAAAAGAAAAGAAAAGAAAAAGAAAGAAAGAAACTAAGAAAACAAAAGATAAAGTTTTAAAATTTTTTTTTATTAAAAAAGTGTCTTTCATAACATTGTTCCAACCTGTATCTCCAGATTGTTTCATATTCTCTTTCATAAACTCTACATTCCACCCAAATCAGCTTACTTATCATTTTGGAATGTGACAATCTCCCAGTTCTATTCCTTTGCTTAATCTATCCTGGATGCATAGAATAGTCTCTCTTCTCAACTCTGAAATCTCTAACTCCTCCTGAAAACTCAATTCAAATACGGGAAAGGAAAGGACAGGGAAAGGAGAGGACAGAGATAATTCAATTATCTTTCCCCCAGACCTTCAGCATTTCCTACCTTCCTGGTGGCTGAAGAAGGTGACTCCATCCTTGAAGCTCGTCAGGCTAGCAATGTAGGGGTCAGCCTCAAATTTCTCACTATTTCTCACTCTCCATATCTAATCTGTTGCCAAGGCCTGTTGATCTCACCTTTGAAAAATCTCTTATATCACTTTGGTACAAGCCCCCATTATCTCATTGCTAGCCTAGTGGTGAGCTTATCTGACTTTTCTCCCCATTCCACTCTATCATGCAGCCATTAATGTGAGTTTCCTAAATGCAGTCTGAATACTCTTAGCCCACTTAATGAGCTAATGATTCCCTACTGCTCCCAGGATAAAACAATATTCTATTTGGCATTCAAAGCTCTTTATAAATGTCCCCCACCCCAGGTCATCTTATATTGTGTTTCTCATCATATATTCTTCAATCTAGTGACACTGGTCTTGGCTGCTGCAAGAACATATTCCCTCTCTCAGCTCCTGATAATTTCCCTGGATATCTCCCAAGCCTGGAAGGTTTTCCCTCTTCAACTATCCCTTTTGGTTTTCTTAGCTTCTTTTAAGCCCCAACTAAAATTCTGTTCTTTACAGGAAGTCTTGTTCCACAACCCTACTTACTTCTAGTACTCGTCCTCTGTTGCTTCTTTTTTATTTATCATGTAGATAGCTTGTTTGCACATTTCTGTTGAAACTGTAACCTGCTCAGACTGTCTGTTTTCTCTTTTTGTATTCTCAATGCTTAGCATAATGCCGGGCATATTTTTCATTGTTTTTAGCCATTTCAGTCATGTCTGACTGTTCATGACCTTATTTGGGTTTTTCTTGGCAAAAGTATTGGAGTATTGAGCCATTTCCTTCATTTTACAAATAAGCAACTAAAGCAAACAGGTTAAGTGACTTGCTCAGAATCACACAGCTAGTAAATGTCTCAGACCAGATTTGGACTCAGAAACATGAGTTTTCCTGACTAGACCCAGCCCTCTATCTACTGTCCCAAAGATCTTCCATTTAGGGTACCAACAGTTAAAATTTAAGGATAGTCTAAAAACCGTGATTCTTATCACTCTTTGCCCCCTTTTACCACCAGTCCACAACTGTCACTGCAGGAAAGAAAGAGGGCCATACCAGATTAACTCTATTTTTTTGATTTATCAGTTTCATGGGTTTCTATGGCCAAAGCATTCAATGTCTATGGGAAACCTACTAGTGGTAAACCTGTCTTTACTAAACTAGAAGGAACAACGGAAGGGATGGGGAAAAATACCTATATAAATGTGTGTGTGTATATAAAGTAAACCAACTTCATGGTTTCTGTGAATATATGCACATATGTATCTATACCTGTGTATTACACACATTCATATATATATATATATAAAACTGTGCCAAATTTGACAGATGCTAAGTTGAAAAATACATATAATAAATATGAATAATTATCTTTGTATCAATAATATTCACTATCAACAAATATTTATTGTGTGCCAGGCTCAGTGCTAGTTAATGATGATAGCACTGACCCTCAATAACTTAGTACACTTCTTCATATATAGCAATAAACATTTATTGAATTAAATGTTTATGCACATATACATGTATCCATATCTCGGTAGACATATGTATTTTATATCTGTCATATACATTTACATACAAAAGTCATTATAAATAATCAAAATGGCAAAAGAGTAAGCTAAAAGTTGACATGGAAGCAAATGAAAAATTTTTATGTAAAATGAGAATACTACTACTCTCGGATTTTTATTCCTTATGTTGGATTTTTTATATTCAAGAAGAGTAAAACTTTGAAAAGAAAAGAATACCTTCAGAAATATTTAAGTACGTCAGGACTCTTTCAACTGTAGGGATCAAATAAGTTAAAATTTTGCTGAGTTGTTTTTTGTTTGTTTTTAATCTTGGTAGAACCAATATAAATTCATAAGACTTTACATTTTCCCCTTGGAATATCTTCAGCAAAAACTAATGTTCTTTGAAGTGTAAGAACCTCGTTGAGAGTATTGAACAAACATTTTTTTTAAAAGACTGGCAAATGTATTGGCTCTGAACAATACCAAGCTTTCATTTAGGAGGAAAAAGAGGTTTACTGAAAAGAGATCTCTAAACAATGTAGAGAAACGAGTTTGCTTTTAGACTGGCCCTCTTTTGTGAAAAGCTCCAGCTGTTAATGTGGGGCCAGTAATTTACTTTGGACCATACCACATAAAAGTAATTGATTTGCCTAATGCAAACAGATCAGTACAAAGACTTTAACTAAGTAGTCTGGGTTATTAACAGACCCATAGGGGAGAAGTCTTTTTATAAGATCATACTGTCAGCTTAGAGAATGAGGTAGACACATTATTGTTAAAAAGTTTAAACCTCATCCCCCAAATTGGTAGATTGGATTTCAGATTAGCCTCTAAGAGTAAGAAAGCACGACCTAATAGAAAGCAAAGTGAAGGGCACCAATAGAAACCGTGCTGAACTCTTGAGTTCAATTTCATGAAAACTTTGTAAAGTCTCCATCTCAAGTTTGTATTGTTTATCATTTTAACACATTTAACAAACTTATCATTTCACACATTTTAACATATTTGAATTGTTTATCAATTTAACACATTTAACACAATTCATGGACTAACATCAAAGCAGCTTATTTATGGGGAGGTAAATCTGTCAGTATAAATTTTGGGACTTTTTTGGTCTTAAAAAAAGTATAAAAATAAGAACACTGTTCTCATACCACAGTAATATCAACAAGAGAGAGATAAAAGTAGCTATTCTGATGGGGAATAATCATACCATTTTGTTTTGTTGTGTTGTGTTTTCTTCACAGCAATTTAGATTTTATTCACTTTTCAGTCTTATTCATTTTGCCATTTACTAAAATTTACTTGGGAGAAACACAAGGGACTCTTCAAAAAGCTATTTTCCATCTTGATTTTATAATCCTTTTCTCTGAGACAATAAAAACCACAACTAGGCAGATCATAACTCACTTAGCAATGACATTTACAGAATTTAATAAAGTTAATGGCATTAGTACATAAGCTGTATGTCTCAGCCTTTGGCCAACACAGAAATCTATGTCCAAGCAGAATTCAACAATTGCCATTGCTTAAGAATTTCTCTGGACTTATTTACAATTCAACAAGCACATTAGACACCTACTATGTGATGGGCACAGTGCTAAGGGTGAGAGATACAAAGAAAGTCAAAAGACAGTCCCTGCTTTCAAAGAGCTCATGTAATGGGGGAGACAACATGCAAACAACCATGGACAGACAAGATATGGACAAGATAAATTGTAAATAGTTAACAGAAAGAAGATATGAATAGAAGGAAGAACCAAAAGGACATCTTGTAGAAGCTAAAATTTTTAGCTGGAACTTGAAGGAAGTTAGGGAAGTAAGGAGGGAGAATGAGGAAAGAGAGACTTCTCTCTTGAGGCTTGAGGAATCAGCCAGTGAAAATACTCAGTAATGGGAAAATGGAGTAATTTGTTCCAAGAAGAGCAAGAAGATCACTATCTCCTAAGACATCTTTAATGAAATGAGTTCTAGGAGACAAAAAAAACAAAACAAAACAAAACAAAAAAAACATAAAGCAAAACCTCTCTCCCTATAAAGTAGAGAATAGATGAGATAGAACAGGCAGATAACACGATTAAAGGTAGAATCTGAAAGTATAAGAGAAATATAAAGTGCTATCCTAGAAGGACAAATTTCTTGAGTAACTTCTTGCATAGAGATAATTTTTTTTAAAATGTTAAACGGACAATAACCCTTTTACTATGTTGAAATTTTCAAGTTAAGGGGCAGCTTGGTAGCACAGTGGATAGAGCACTAGCCCTGAAGTCAGGAAGACCTGAGTTCAAATCTGGCTTCAGACACAACACTTCCTGGCTGTGTGACCCTTGGCAAGTCAATTAACCCCAATTGCCTCAGCAAAAAAACAAAACAAACAAAACTTTATCACCTCCCCAAATTAACATGTCCATATACAAATAGAATAGAAAAAAAAGATTAACCATGAGTCTCTCTTACATACAACTTACTTTAAAAAAATATATATAGTATGAATAGAGTAAATAAAATTGACAGAGATGAACTCTGAAACTGTGTCCCCTTTGTTCTGTAAAAGAAGGGAGATTCGGGGTCTCAGACTCCAGAGACTCTGGAAGGGGACATACTTTCCAGATAGGCCTTTTCTAAGCTAAGCAGCCTCATTCAATTAGAGATCTTGGGCAAATCACCCCCCATTGATCTTTTGGGGTAGCCAGATCCCCTTTTAGGAGTCTTTTTTTCCAGGTTCTGGAAAAAAAGTGTTCAAGTTGATTTCATTCAATTGGGAGATCTTGGTCTGGTAATCAGCTCAAACTTCCCCTAGTCCCCCAAAATTTGCTCATTAAATAGGTTTCTGTTAACACATTCTTTGCAAACTTCCTCATTAAGAGACCTACCCACTAAGAGAAAGCTTGTTAGTGAAAAATAAAACTTTCTTTTTGCCACTGATTTTGGGGCTCACTAATTCTTTCGCATTTGGACCTGCATCTTCAAGCAGAGGGGATCTCTCCCTCTTATTCCCACATTGCATCAAAATGACATATTAACAATCACATTATCAATACATTAATGTTATAAGATATATAGTAAACAAAATATAGTATTAAAAATAATTTTAGTATATAATAAAGATGATCAGTAAGTACTTGAGTTAGATTTGCTCTTTCAGGTCTGAAATTGTACTACTTAAGGCAACTTAACTTCTCTTTGCCTCAGTTTCCTCATCTACAAAATACAAAGAGCCCTAAAACTACAAACATATAATATGTTTTTTTTAAAACTCAAGAAAACCAGAATGCATCATTAAAACAGTCCATGCACAAGCATTTATTAAGCACTTACTTTATGCTGAGCCCTAGCCTAACTATAGATATCACAAACTCTGTCCTTAATCCCCTTAACTGGGAGATACAAAGAAAAGCATAATCCCAATCTCTACCCTCAAGGAGTTTATAATGCAGGATTTTAAACGAACCTCTAAGATTAGATTAAATTGTCCTTGTGACTAAACTTGCGGTACCTTTATGGAAGAATTAAATGTACAATTCATGTTTCATGATAAAAGCAAAAAGCAGACTTTTTTCTACCTGAAGTGGACATCAAACTTAAAAAAAAAATTAGATCTTTCCCATTCTTTTTCATGAAACTATTACTAAAAATGTAATGAAAGTAAAAACAAACAGCAACAACAACAAAAATAATTATGATTCAGCACTTATTCATGTTATAATTACCTTTTAAGTATCCAAGTCATTGAGGTCAGCCTGTATTATAGAAAATTAGGTCCATCATCTAATATTTGTTGAAGACCTATTGTGTTTGGTAAGTAATGCTATTATGCCTGCTTTGGTTATCAAAAAATTGAGGTACAAAGCAGTGAACTTAGAAAAGGAAGCAAGAGGTGGGAATGAAATTCTGGATCCAGTTGCCAGAGATCCTTTTGAATAAACGCTCAGGACTTTTCTTCTGATGTTTGTATAGATGCCTTCCTTTTGCTCATACCTCATCAAAAATATTTACAATACTTGAAGATCTCTAGACTTTCTCCTCAATTCATTATGGAAGAGACAAGAGCTAAATTCTCCCTTAGTTTCCAATTTCCACCCCATTCTATAGTGTAAATTCTTAAAGCTCTCCAAATCTTGATTTGATAGATCAGTAGGGTGCTATAGAAAGAACATACAGATACAAGTTCTACCAGTTTCTATGTAGATGACCTTGGGCAAGCTACACCTTTTAGATGTCTTATATCATAATATAAAATAGAGATAATACTTGTATCTATTTAGTGGACAGGAAATGAGAATGTGGGAAAGCATTATCTAAAAGTAAGCTATCACCATAACAAAAATTGGAAGACAGTGGTAGGTGGTATAGTGCACAACTTTGATAGGGCAAGAAATTACAACCAGACCAAGAATAAAAGAAATTATAGGAGAAAAAATAGACCAATTGATTCTATAAAATAAAGATTTATACAGAAATAAAATCATTGTAGTTAAAGTCAGAAGAAAATATACATAACATTTTTGTATTAATTTTCCCTGATAAATATCTGATATTGAAAGGGATGAAGGCTAAGAACTAATGTTAAGATAAAGTGGTCAAAGGATATTAAGTTTTCAAAAGAAGAAATGAGAACTATCAACAACTATTTGAATAATTCTTCAAAAAACCACTAATAAAAAGATAAATGCAAATTAAAATAACTGAGGCATCATACCCATCAAATTTTCAAAGATTGGAAAACTTAGGAAGAAGTAATGTTAGAGGTTTTATGATTCAGTCCAATTGCTCTATTAAGCAATTTGGATTATGCAAGAAAAGTTGTTAAATTGTTCATCATCTTTCCCTCTAAATCCTCCCTTCTTCCTAAATTCTCTAGTGTTGTAGAAGGCAACACCATCCTTTTAGTCACTCAGACTTAAAACCTAGATATCATCCTTGCCTCTTCATTCTTTCTTTCCCCTCTCCCATATCCAATCATTGATCTGGTCCTGTGTATTGATCTTTGTAATATCTCATTCTCAGACTCTGCTATCATCTGGTGCAGATCATATCTGGACTATTGAGTAGCCTGATGGTTTCCCCAACCCAGGTTTCATTGTGCTCCAGTCCATTCTCTGCCTTTGATCATCTCACCTACCCAATAACTTCAGTCACTCCTTATATCTATAGGATCAAATATAAAATTTTTTATAAACTTTCCTAATTTTTCAGTGTTCTCAGACATTACTTATTTCCATTGACTCTGATACATCGACACTGGCTTCCCTGCTCTTCCTCACAGGAGGTACTCTATCTCCTGACCTTAGGCATTTTCAGTGGCTGTCTCCCAGGTTTAGTATCTTCTCTCTCCTCATCTGTGCCTCCTGGCTTCCTGCAAGTCTTTCTCCTAAATTCCACCTTCTGCAGGAAACCTTTTTCAGTCCTCTTTAATCTGAGTGCCTTCCCTATGAGATAATCTCCAATTTATCATGTCCATATCTTGTTTGCTCATAGTTATTTGCATGTTGTCTCCCTCATTAGACTGTTAACTCCTTGAAAACAGAGACTCCCCCCCACCCCTTTCTTTGCCCAGCATTGAGCTCACTGCCTAGCACATAATAGGTATTTAATAAAAGCTTGCTGACTCTCATTCAGTGATCCCATTACTGGGACTCTATGGTAAGGTGACAACTGACAACAAGAAGAGACACAAATGTACAAAAACATTTAGAGTAGCAAGATTTGGGATAAGAAAAATGTAGAAATTAAATATGTGGCAATAGGGAGGAAATGACTGAACACATGGTAGTATTTGAAGAATTTAGAACACGGGAAGACTTGTATAGTGATAGAAAGTAAAGAAGGCATTAAGCAAAGGAATAATATAGACAGTAACTAACAACTATGTCAGAAAACACTTTTAGACAACAAAAGTCAAAATGCCATAACATTGAACACATAAAATATGTGTCCTTCCTTGATGTTGAAGAGGCAAGTGACAATACAGTCACATTAAAAAGTGATAGCTTAACTGAGGGAAATAGTTTTGTTTATGTGTGGGGAGAATCCTAGGAAAGAGGGTAAAAAAAGTCGGTGACAGAAAAAGTGGGCTGACCAACAAACTTGTAAATGAAAACACTGAAAGATTCAAAAATAATCAATACACTGATCAATATGCTGATGATACTTTCCCCTCTTGGTGGAAAAGTGATCATGATCTGGTTGTTGGTGAAGACTGAAAAATATTTTTTTTTTGATTGACTATACTTTTTTTTTTTTTTTAACAAGGGAAGTTTGTGATAGTGACACAAAAAAGAAAAAAGTGTCAGCAAAACTTTTAAAAACACACAGGAGAAGGAAGTTTAGAATGAGACATAGATAAGTTAGTAAATATTGATACTAATACATTAAAATGAACACATACAAAAAAACCCCAATACCCAAGTTCTTTGTAATTGAGTCTAATTTCATACTCAATCCTTCTTCTTTCTGGACTTCTTTGTATCTGTAAATGTTTATGCTGTTGATGATTTTCTAGTTCATAATCATTTTTTAAGTTGTGATTTGAAAGGTAACACTAAAACATGTAAATAAAAAAATTAAGCACTTTTTAGTAATAACCACATATAATCCATATATGAAAAAGTTTTGGTAACTGCTGATATAAATCCAATGCAAAAAATATAAATAGAGTAAAACACACACACACACACACACACACACACACACTCACTCCTAGGAGAACAAGGCACAAAATTATTTTGTTAAAATAAAAAAAAATCCTACTATTTGGTAACTGGATGCAGATTAAATACAATGACTAATCTTTCACTCATTCAATAAGTGTTTTAGGGACAGTGATAGAAGACAAAAATCTAATAATTTCTGCCCTCAGAGAAGAATGATGATGAGTTTCTCTCTTTTCAGTAACATGGTGGGAGGTTATGGATGCTGGTGTCTATGTTATCAAACTGAGTATTACGGTTTTGATGAATTTTTCTCTTTTACAGGGAAAGGTTCTATGTGGGATGGAAGGAGGTATAGTGAATAGAGGAATATATTGAATAATGACTAGAGTGTAAAAAACAAAAAGCATTTTTAAAAACTCCTTCAAATAAATTCAGTGCAAATGGAAAATCAATTCTTCATAGAACCTAGAGATATTTTATAAAGACTAAATGAAAGACTGTTCTTTTTTTTTTTTGGCTCCTCAGAATCAACTTTGATCACACAGATTACAAATCCCAACACTTTCCTGAAACAGTGAATCACAGTATCTTTAGGATGAAAACAGTAAGTCTAGAAAATTAAAAGAGCATCATTATTAACTACAGTTACATACAGTTTTCCTTGAACCTGTATCTCTTGGCTAGAATACGTAAAGTACAAAGATTGTCTTCCTTTGGTCTTGCTCTTCCCAGTGTCTGAGCTAATACTTATGGATAATGGAAGACTTTCTGTAGTAGCAACCAAAGAAATGCTCCCAGACTCCAAGAAGAAAGGCCATTGAGATGGGGTACATTTGCTGCATCACTTCCAGGAGGCAGTAATCACTTAAAGTAGCTACTACCACAACTTCCATTGGTGTTTAAAAAAAAAAAAAATGAAACTTAGTCCCTTATGATCTCAAAAGCCTGGTTCAAACCTTTAGCAGAGATCTCAACATAGCAATATTCCTCTTGGAACTAATAAAAGGGTACCTAAGGGAAGGGTTTCACCTTTAAAGTAACTGAAAGACTTGGTAATGAGATATTACAATGATATTTGTGAAATGAATAGTACAATATTGTCCACATAATAGGGGCTACTTTCAAGTATTCACTAGTAATTATGCTTTTGCACCTTCAGCTCAAGAATACTTTCCCTTGACTTCTCTTCCCCTTATTGCTGCCTATTTCTGTTTATCTTAATCTTTCCTAGAGATGATCAGCTACCTTTAGAGTAAATATCAGGTACCAACTTCAGACTGTATAGATGCTTGTGAGGACTCAGGAGCCAGTGCCAGATGCCTCCAGTACCTGATAAAGGCTCTATGAGTTTGACTCATACAAACTGATTGTCTAGACACTCACATGGAAGAGGGCCAGACACATGTAGTACTCCCTTGACAATGTGATTTTTGCATTCAGCATTTCAGACATTGCTGTCAATAAGAAAGTTAATACACTTCTCCCATCTCTTCATATATACCCAAAATTTTCTCTAAATTGTTTTCTTCTCCCTACTTTTTTCTTACCTCTTTACTCATTTTGGCCATAGAGTGTGTGTATGGGGCAACAAACATACATCCACTAATGAACCTCTAAAGAAAGTCCATCTGTGGAGCTGTTAACAGATACTCTCCATTCCATCAAGGGGTGTGAAGATCTTTTTGATTCAATAAGAAGGGAAATGGTTTGTATTTGTACATTGACTTCACAAATTAAAAAGACCCCTTTCCTCTTGGAGAACACAGTTATATTTAAGAAGTAGACAGATTTCCAGGAGAGGAATTTGTAGCACAAAATACAGTGACTATATTCTTTAAAAAGTGAGAAAAAGGGCACAGTGGATAGAGCACCAGCCCTGAAGTCAGCAGGACCCGAATTCAAATATGACCTCAGACACCTAACACTTCCTAACTATGTGACCCTGGGCAAGTCACTTAACCCCAATTGCCTCAGCCAAAAAAAAAAAAAAAAGTGGGGAAAAAACAGCCCTCTTAAGAAAAGTTTTCCCTTTGAGAACTTTTCTCCATATATACACTTTGTTTTGGTATTAGTGTAACTGCTACCCTAACCCCCTTTCCTGCTACATTAAAGATATGGGTAGGAGCAGTTCAGAGTATAAGGTAAAGAAAGAAAGGCAGTCACTAAAACCAACTTGAACCCATAGTAGAACATGAATCCCACCCACCGATAAAAGTTTTCTTCTGTTCATGTTAGTTTTCTGTTTTTGTATACTACTCTTGGCAAACAATTAAAAGTTTCTGAGGGTGGTTCTTGGAGAGGAGGGGAAAACAAGACAAAAATTCGGGCTCAAACAATACTGGGAAAGTTTGAAAAACCAGTGAGCTGAAAAACTGCAGTTTATTTTATTGCCTTTTGTTAAGCTATCCCACAATAGCCATATTTTCCCCCTTTTTAATCCTTCCCACACTGGCTCAATAGCAGATCCGAAACATTTGGGTATGATTCAATTACCAGTTGGGGGGAGGAGAAGGAAAGCTACTACTGATCATTTAGTTCTGGAGCTAAGTTTAACAGGTGATAAACGCTTGTGCCCCACCTTCCAAGTAAACTGGGAATCTACAATGCCCTCATGAAGTGTTGACGGTAAAACAGAGGTCCGAGATGGGTTCTGAAGACTAGGAATGAGGGAAGACATATCAAGAATTCCCTTATAGGGTGGGCACGTAAGGCAAATTGCTAAGGTGCAGAGGGCAAATAATGGGTGAGAAGCAACTACGTCAAGTATAGGTTGGTTAATTCAGGGATGAGGAGTGATTAGTAAGAGACACCTAGTTACAGGCTCTCCTCCCCTTCTCCCCCACCTCCTGCGTCCCCAACTAGTTGCCACGAACCCCAGAAATCCCAAAGGACAAACAAGTTTCCTTGTTTGGAGTGGAAAATGCCACCTCAGTCCCCTTCACACAGTTCAGCAAACAGACTTACCCGATTGGGGAGGGGGAAAAGGGGAAGAGATAATGACACTCAGAATTTCTGGGGGAGAAAAAGGGAGGAAAAGAGGTAGAGAAGAGAAGAAACAGCCGAAAGCGAGGAGAAATGGCAATGAAGGGAAAAAGTGGAAAGGGGGGAGGGAGGGAAGAGCAGAATAGACTTTGGGTCCGATCATGTCCCTCCAACGCAACTCCTAAATTGTTTCTTATAGAAAAGCTTTATGGGGCAACCACAACCTTCTCTCCCCACCTCCCAATACACACGAGTCTAACCATCAACAACTCCAGCCCCCTAGTCCAGGCCAGCCCCCCACCCCCCAACAGGAGGTCAGCTCTGCCCTCACTCACCCAGCTGTTGCCCGAGGGCCCGGGGGGAAGCCCCGCTGTCAGAGGGGCAGCAGGTGCTAGGCGGGGAGCTAGCCCGGGAGCCCGGGGCACACTCGGAGGAGCTGCGCTGCCCTGCGCCGCGCTGGCCAAGCTCTCCCTCCTCTCTAGCTGACTGTCCCCGAGCCGCAGCTGCCGCAGAGCAACCCAGCACTCACCCATGCGCATTGCATGACACTGTGAAACGGGCGGGCTGGCCGCCCGGCTTAGCCACCACCTCCCACCTGCCCGGTCTGGGAGCGAGGGATTTTAAAGGGACAGTTCCCGAAGCTCAGCGCGCCGAGCCAAGTCTCTCCCCAGTCCGGGTTAGAGGTTTGCGGGTTTCCTAAGTCGGGCAGTTTAGTGCTTTCGGAGGGCACCGGGTAGTTGGAGGCAAACTGCCCAAGAGTTGCACGCATTTGGATTGCGAACGTGAGAACACAAAGCGAGTTGGGCACACTAGACTGAAACTCATACATATATCCCAGACTGAAACGGACCTGGAGACGGTCTTTTTTTAAAAATTGTATCCAACTCGGTCTCGAGGAAAGGAAAGGGAAAGGCGGAATGAATAATGAGGAGCGAAGGGGAGAAACCCAGTGGTTAGAATGCGGGATATAGAGTCAGGAAAAAAGTATCTCAAATCTCATCTCTGACACGGAGCAGTAAGTAGAATGTATGACCCCGGGCAAGTCAAATCTCTGAGACTCAGTTTATCAATCGGTGATAAAGAGTACCTACTTCAGCAAGCTTTTTGAGACTCTAGAGATCATTTAATTGAAACGTTATGTAAATGTAAATGTAAAAGGCGTTACTGTGTTTACCCTACACCGGTTGACAAACGAAAATTCCTCGTGACTTCAGCTCTTCCATTTTATGGACAGAAGGAAAATAATTTCTCAAGAAGTTTGTAGCAATTCTTGGACTCAGAGCAGCTAGACCGAGAATGACAACGACTTTCATATGTTGAGAGAGTAGAAAGAAAGAATGACTAGTGGGATGGAAAAGCATCATTTTAATAATCGGTTCTTACTGGTTATTATGAACAATCTTCTATCCCAGAATTGTAGTCTATGAGTGAGATGATAGGGTTTTTCTTATCCATATTTTACAGATGGGCAAAGGGGAAGTACTTGGTTTCCCAGAGGTCTAGTCATTCACTGCGCTCTGGTCTTAACCTTACTAATTTTTCAACTCTCTCAAGGGAAGAAGTAAATGCTTGATTAGAGGGAAGAAAACTACTATCCTTTGTCTGATATTTAATAACACATAGCCTTCCCCTAACTCTGCATCTTTAATTAATGTTTACAAAATACTTTAATCTGCCCAATATGCTAATAAACTAGGCAAGTTGACTACTTGTCAAAGAGGCATGGCAGGTTGGTCACTTGACTCAATTCTCAGAGAAAATTATTCTATTAGAGAGCCAAGATAAATCAGTCAGCCAACAAACCCTTATCAAGCACTTACTGAATGCTAGGCTTTTTTGAAGAGTCAGAAATACAAAAAAAGGCAAAAATAGATTTGTGAACTCAAGGAGCTCCCATTTTGATGCAAAAAAAGAAAAAAATACTAGCTATGTACAAAATAGACGAAAGGTAATCTCAGAGGGAAGGCAATAAGAAGTGGAGTTGGAATGAGAGCAGCAACAGCACAAGAAGTGACAAAGGCCTCCTGTATAAGGTGGGATTTGAAATGATGTCATTGAGCTTTAGGGCTTAGATTTCTCAACAATTTTTTTTCTTCTTCCGTTAGTAGTGTCCCATATTATGTTGTTAACAAGAAATTTGACATTGTAATGGATTAATGTTATTTAATGTTTATTCAACACATACAGTATGGCAGCATGTACAACCTATATTCTTAAATAAAGAACAACTCCTAAAGGAGTTCAATATGAAGAAAAAAACCACATGGATTTAATGGTAAAAAGTGTTTTGAGAAAAACTCTTCAAATTGTTTTTGTTTTAATTATTATTATTTTGGCTAGAAAGGCCCTGCCATCCCTTCCTCTCTAACACCCCCTCTGAACTTTGGGTAGACAATGAATTCCTTGTTGTAAACCTGTGAGAGAACATGATGGGTAGGCATGGGCAAGTCTCATCTGAATTGCTGAAATTAATCATACTCAAATCAATGAGATCCTAACCCTACTGGAATACAAAGACATTGTATTCCTCTTCTCCAAAGTGGTTCTTTACTTCTGCTGAAGAATATAGTTGGAGGATGGAGGAGAAATGTGGGCAAAATAGAAGAAAACAGCCTACAAAAGGATAAGAGAAGTGGGCTTCTTGAGAAACAGCCAGAAAGTGGAGGTTTAGTTGAGGTAAGGGTTTACTGGCTAGATTTCTTTCTTAAATACCAGGCCTAAAACCCAAACTGATCTAACTCTATTTGCCCATCAAGTCCTGGACCAAGCCTCAGTTGGTCATAGTTTGGGTCCTGACTGATTTAGATTGAATATAAATTGGGTCATTTCTGCTTTGGCCAGAAAGCCTGAGGGTCTTCCCCTCCCAGATTCATTTATTCATTTATTTAATTTTTTTTTTTTTAAGACCAGGTGAAAAAGGAGATTCTGTGCCTCAATTGCTATCTATGCTTAATCACTGAATGGATGCCACTCAGTCAAACTGAAACCTGTTGCAGACCTTAGCTTAAAAAGGCCAGGGTCTCCCATTTCTTCCAGGGCCATCTCCAGTCCTCTTAGCCTATGTCTTGCCACTGGACCCAGGTGGCTCTGGAGGGGAAAGTGAGGCAGGTGACCTTGCATAGCCCTCCCTCACTTAAATCCAATTCACTTCCATATCATGGGCATCATCTCCCTGATGTCATGGTCCTCTTCAAGAACGAAAGACAAACAACAAGTTGAGATATCCTTTCTCCTTGAAAACACTATATGTAGCCTCGGGAAAGAGAAAAACAGAAGCATTTTGATTAAACATCATATAATTGTTGACTTTAAATTTTTCAGATTTGCACACTGCTTCCTTCATAGTTACTTTTTTCAGTACCACTTGTGGTTGTCCTATATTGAAAAGCGTTATTTATAAATGTTCCAACCCCCCTCCTCCCCAATAAAATGTTTCTTAGAAATTCCACTCATGAATTTATATGAGGTAAGGTAAGTTTTCAATCAGTCCATCAATAAGCCTTTATTAAGCATCTTCTATGTGCTAGGTATACAACTATAAAGACTGAAACTTCTCAAGTACATTTTTCAAGCTAAAAATTTATTTTGTTTAAAGAGAATTGCCTTGGAGAACTGGTTGGAATAAATGCTGGTGGCCACTAGAGGGAGGAAGAAAACAAACAGGGAGATAACAATGCCAATCAGTCAATAGGATCTTTCTATCACGTTTCTTTACCAGAATATCGACTGATAGAATTTTAGGAGTGGAGAGGACCTAAGGAATCACTTAGCATGATCTGCTCATTTTCAGATGGGAACTATGTCCAAGAAAAGAGAAATAAAAGGCTTAGGTTCCTCAAAATCAATAATAAAGTAGAGGCCCAAGTCTCCTAGAAAGTTGGACACTACTCCCTCTGACAACTTGTAACTTTCCTTATTCAAATCCTCTGCCTCTCTATTAAGAGATGGAAAGTGAGTTTCATTATGGATTAAGATATGCCATTTTGCTCTTCAAGCAATTAAATTGTATTGCTATCAAGATATTTTACTATCAATAGCACCAGAATGCCTATATTCAGGCTTTGGATTTTTAATAATACTCAAATGTGTCCCCTTTTCTTCCCCTTTTCTCTAGGAATCTGGGCATCAATCTAAGAAATTAATTTCCTATATCATTTTCCATATTAAATTTTTTAAATTAAAAAAATATTTGCTTTGAATTTAAAAATTGAAAAGGAATTAAGAAACTTTTAGGGATTGGTCTCTCTAACTTACTTAAGAGAAAAATGGTTCACATGAGAATACAGTAAACCAAAGAACATTTGTAATTTATATTCTATTATATTTTTCAATTCTTAGTAGATGTATTTTGAAAGTCAGAGATCTCTCAGTTAATCAGTGATTCAGTGATAGGTCTTCTGCCTTGGTTTTTAGCCTCCAGAATTCAGAAAATTTCTATAAAAGAATATATGTTTGGAAGCCATTCTAACTAGTGGATTTGGAGAAATGTTTGGTAACAAGTTTCCTGTTATCTCAAATTACATATGACTCCTCTCTTTCTAACTTGATCCCCAGGCAGGATATTCTAAAAATTATATTCCCTCATAAGAAGGCTGGGTATTATTGTTGTAAATGAGGAGCATTGGGTTCCATAATTAAAAGACTTCTGGCAGAATTACTAATGACTACCTTTTAGCAAATAGAAATAAACTATTTCAAAACTGTGACCACTGGTAATTTAATATCTTACTTCTGTGCTGGTAATTCAGTTTGATTTTTTTTTAAAGCCCTTATTTTCTTCCCTGCTTTATTGGACGGCAAAAATTACTTTAACCTTCATAATAAGGTATCAATATATATTATATATGAATGTCATGACTGAATATATTAATATACTCATATGGCCAACTCTATATACTAAAACTAAAAGAAAGAATATACATTCTACCCAAAAATCTTCATTCTTAGGTTATCCTATTTTGGGTCCATTGTCTCTCATAAAGCTCACTTTCTTCTTGTTTTAGGCCTTTTGACAAACTTTGACTCCTTTTCCTCTCCTATTCCACCTTTAAGTATCTAAACTAAGTTTGTATTTATTATTATAATATGAAAGCAGTGATTTGAGGGGAAAAGGGATATAAGACATCTAATTCAATCTATTCGTTTTATACCTATCTCAGGACCACTCTCCCACTTCATTGTGAGCTACTTGAAAGTAACCATAGATTTAAAGTAAGCTTTGGGTCAGCATCTACTCAAAAATGCAACTTACAGCCTTTCCGCTAATTTATTAAAAATCATAACAATAGCTAGAATTTACCTAGGGCTTTAAATTTGCAAAGCATTTTACAAACATTATCTCATTTTATCCTCACAATAATCATCCCAATTGATAGATGCTATTATTGTACAAATGAGGCAACTGAAGCAGACAGACTTGCCCAGGCAAATGGGGAACATCCCATTCCTACCACAGACACATACGGAATCACTGTTGCAGGTATTATTTTCACTGGTGGAAAAGGGAATATATGTAGGCAACAAGAGTGGCCAACAAACATATTCAAGAGAGGAGTTCATTACTCATTTTTCTTTTTCTTTTTTCTTACAGTATTTTATTTTTCCAAATACTTGCAGAGAGTTTTCAACATTCATCTTTGCAAAACAGTGTATTCATTTTTCTAGATTTGCATCCTAGTTGTAATTCCTCTCCAAGGCTGCCTTCCCACAGAGCCATTGAAGTCATCAGTTTGTTTGGTAATGTTATCAAGCTGTGGGTGCTTGTGCTACAAGGTGGTTTTGTGTACTATTGAACTAATCAACTGGCTGTGCTGCTGCTTACTGGTGCTTTGTGGTCCTTAAATTGACTGATGTCTTGCTGGGCTGTTCTTTTTGGATCCTTTGCTGCTCTGTACTGCCATCTGCTGATCTTCTGATGAATGCATTATGTAACCTAGATCAGTATTTTTGGCCATAGCTTCCTGAGTTATTTCAGCTGTCTGCCTCTCCATCCTTAAAATTATAGTTGTGGTCCAGTCATTATTTGGGTCCATGCAAATCCAGGCTAATATTAGCTAACAATTCTAAAATTTCTACTATGTGCCTGGTGCTTTACAAATATCATCTCATTAACTATGGGAGATACAGGCCATTATTAGTCCCATTTTACAGATGAGGAAATGGAGGCAAACAAAAGTTAAGTGACTTGCTCAGGATCAGCATCTGAGGCTTCCTAATTCCAGCCCCTGTTCTATTCACCGTGCCACTTGGCTGTGTAATACAACTTGGAATCCAAATCATTTAGCAAAACTGGAGGGAACTAGAGTTTTTTTGATATCATAATCCTGAAAGTACCCCAATTTCTGTACTCTCTCCATAATGAATAGGGAACTGAGGGATGATTTGTTGAGGTCACACAATTAGCCCAGAGACTCTGCACAAGAACCGGATTTCTTGATAACCAGCCCATTGCGATTACTGCTTTGTGATTGTTGCTTAGTCCATTAGTTGTGCCCAATTTTTTCATGACCCCATTTGGGGTCTTCTTGGCAAAGATCCTGGAGTGGTTTGCCATTTCCTTCTCTACCTAATTTTATAGATGAGGAAACTGAGACAAACAGGTGCTAGGAAGTATATAAGACTGGATTTGAAAACTCAGGTCCTCCTGATTGCAAGGTTAGGGCTTGAACCACTATGCCACTAAATGCCCACAATTATCACACACACACACACGCGCGCGCGCGCGTGTGTGTGTGTGTGTGTGTGTGTGTGTGTGTATATGTATATATATACATATATATGTATATATATACATATATATGTATATATATACATATATATATATATGAATACACACATATATTAAGGATGAGGAACCTTTTTTCTGCTAAGGGTCATTTGAATACCCATTATTCATGAGCCAAACGAAATTACTAACTTATAGAACTCAAGCAGTGGGAAGTTGTTGTACCTAGCTTTTAGCTCATCATCACCTGCGCTTACTTTAGCAAATGATTTTGTGGACCTTATACAACCCATTTTTTGGACTGTTTCCCACTCATAATTACATATATGGCATAGTAGAATGAGCTTCAAGAATGAATCTTTCTATAAAGACAACAAAAATATTCCTTCTCAAATTATTAAAAATTATAACAGTATAGAATAAGTATGGGGAGGGAAGAAATGCAATCCTGATGAGAGCTAAAAAATTATAGAACAAATATTAGAAATATTCAAGTCTCCTAATTTTTGTTCAGTCTAGAACTGGTGCTACCAATTATTCATCTGTGTATATTGAATTGAAGAGATGTTAAATAGGGGATGATACAAAATACGAGCTTCATTTCCAAAGCTAAGTGTTGGGAACAATATAAAAAGACATTCTGATTTCAGATGAAAATCATACAGTCATTTTTCTTAAGTGCTTCATAAAACCTACTTGACACAAGGCAAGCATTGTTAGGCATTTGTTAAAATATTCAGTTCTTTCATAAATCAATTGAGCATAAACCATAATGATTCCATGAGGGAATCTGACGTATATTAACCACCATCTGTGATACTAGGAAAGATTAAGCCCTAAATGAAAACTAACCATAAGAGGCATCTCTGTTGCATGATTCACTATCTATAGACATAATCATTCTTGTGTATTTCCATTGAGTTTTATTTCCAAGCACTTAGTCGTACCTGAACTGAAGTGAAATACTCTGGAGCTAAAGAAATATTTCACTAACTGACTCACCCGAGGCTAAGCAAGCCAGAGACAAATTTGGCAACTGAACACAAGTTTTTCTCATTCCTAGACTGATGCTGTGTTCAACAGAACAGGCTGTCTTTGTAAAAAGTGTGCTAAAGTTGTGAAATATATATGTAGTGGAGGTTGAATGGGCTAAAGGGCTTATCCCAGGGAGCATATGCTCAAGACTCCCTTGGAAACTTCCCAGGGCTCCAAGGCTTCAGTGACTCGGAGCTTCAGCTTTCTGAGAGTGATGATCTTCCTGGCGCTTCCAGCATATGGGGCCCCCATGCTGAAAGAACTTATTAATTTTGTATGATATAAAAAATTCTGAGTGGTCCCTTGGTCCTCCATTGCCTCATAACAATGCCAGGGAGTAGGATGCTACATCATTTAAAAGAAAAGGGAGGTTCATTCAATTTTATCAGGTAAGGAAGGTGAGACCCTAGTTTGTACCTGGTCTAAAATTTTCTTCATTAAGTGATAGGTGGATGAAAGATTTCTCAAAATCACCAAATACCTATTTGATCATCATGTTGCCAAGAGTTCAGCACAATAATATTCTATCATATTTCTATACGTGACTTGTATATTGGTTTCCCAATTTATGGGTACCTCCTCAGATTTCCATTCTTTGCTATTATAATTATTTTTGTACAACTTTAGAGTTTGTTTTACTTAAGATGAATCCCTCCCTTAATCCACTTTGCTTTCAATTTTACCAGATAAGAAAGGTAAAAACCCTAGTTCCTACCTGATTTAAAATTTTCTTTATTAAGTGAAAGTGAAAGATTCCTCAAATTCACCAAACACTTTGTCACTAATGTAGGATTTCTATGGAAAAAAAAATGTCTAGTAATTAATACCTAAAATAATTATCTATTAATTGCTTTTGGGGGAGTAGAGCTAAGATTTCATGAGTAACAAACTGCTAATGTAGAAACTTTACTGATATAGATTAGAAAAGGAGATGGTACTGAGAAAATAATACTGGATTTGCAAGCCATTCTCCAATTGATAAATGGTCAAAGGATATGAACAGACAATTTTCAGAAGATGAAATTGAAACTATCTCCACTCATATGAAAGTGTTCCAGATCACTATTGATCAGAGAAATGCAAATTAAGACAACTCTGAGATACCACTACACACCTGTCAGATTGGCTAAGATGACCGGAAAAAATAATGATGAATGTTGGAAGGGATGCGGGAAAACTGGGCCACTGATGCATTGTTGGTGGAGTTGTGAACGAATTCAACCATTCTGGAGAGCAATCTGGAATTATGCCAAAAAAGTTATCAAACTGTACATACCCTTTGATCCAGCAGTGCTACTACTGGGCTTATACCCCAAAGAGATACTAAAGAAGGGAAAGGGACCTGTATGTGCCAAAATGTTTGTAATGGCCAGAAACTGGAAAATGAATGGATGTCCATCAATTGGAGAATGGTTGGGTAAATTATGGTATTTGAATGTTATGGAATATTATTGTTCTGTAAGAAATGACCAGCAGGATGAATACAGAGAGGCTTGAAGAGACTTATATGAATTGATGCTGAGTGAAATGAACAGAACCAGGAGATCATTATATACCTCAACAACGATACTGTATGAGGATGTATTCTGATGGAAATGGATCTCTTCAACAAAGAGAAAATCTAACTCAGTTTCAATTGATCAATGATGGACAGAAGCAGCTACACCCAAAGAAAGAACACTGGGAAACGAATGTGAACTATCTGCATCTTTGTTTTTCTTCCCGGATTATTTTTACCTTCTGAATCCAATTCTCCCTGTGCAACAAGAGAACTGTTCAGTTCTGCACACATATATTGTATCTAGGATGTACTGTGACATATTTAACATGTATAAGACTGCTTGCCATCTAGGGGAGGGTGTGAAAGGAGGGAGGGGAAAAATTGGAACAGAAGTGAGTGCAAGGGATAATGTTGTAAAAAAAAATTACCCTGGCATGCGTTCTATCAATAAGAAGTTATTTAAAAAATAATAATAATAATAATACTGGATTTGAACTCAAAGAACTCGAATTCAAATCCCACCTAATGTCATTTACTAGTTGTGACTTTGGAGAAGTTATTCAGTCTCAGTTTCTCCATTCAGTCATTCAGTCTATGGGTCTCCATTTTTTCACCTGTAAAATGAAGGGATTGGACTAGATGGCCTCCATGGCTCTTTCTAGTTTTAAATCTTTATTGTTGCTGCTGTTGTTTCATTTGTGTCTCTTGGGCCTCATTTGTTTTTTGTCTTTTGGTTGTTGATTTTTATTTTTTGGTAAAAATATTGGAATAGTTTACTCTTTCATTTTCCAGATGAGGAAACTGAGGTAAACAGGGTTAAGTGACTTGCCCAGGATCACGCACACATTGTCTGAGGTTAAATTTAAAGCCAGGAAGATGAGCACTGAGCTACTCCTACTTCTAAATCTAGGATCCCATAGACTGTTTTGCAATTTACAATCCTAAGAGTTTCCTGGCACAGTGATGTTAACAGCTTGCCTATGATCACACAGCTAGTATGTGTAAGAGACAGGATGTGCACTCGGGTCTCGCTCACTCTGAGACTGCCCTTTTATCTGCTATACTGCTTCTAGACACAGATGGTAAAAGTAATGTAAGGAACTAATGAGATGCAATATGATATTTGGCAAAATGGTGATAATTGATGGAAACAACTTTGAAGACAGTTTGGGTTTGAAGTCCTAAACATGATGTGTATTATACCTGGGTATGTAAATAAAGATGAACTTGATTCTCTGTTCCTACCCAGCAAAGAAGTGTTGGATGATGGCATTGCCTTGTGATCTTTAAATAAATGAAAAAGTATCTCGTAACTGAAACAGGAGCATCAGCATGTGCCAGGATGACATTTCAGCACTAGCTTGTGGGCTGTCCAGTCCTTCGAAGTTCTGATCACTATCCCAAGGAGGCATTGTTTGCTATCTCACAGGCCTATCATTTGAGCTTACCTCCTTGAATCAGCATGTTCTCAGACTAAGAAACCTGATTGGCTGCAATTTCAAGATAACAAAGAGATGGCCCAGTTCTCTTAAAAGTCAAAGTGGGGGGAAGGGAGGGGATGGCAGACAAAACATATAATCAGGGAATGGAGATGGCCCTGGCCCCGTAAATATGTTCCTGGCCATGCCTAAATTTTTTACATTTAAAGGTCAAATGGGACCAGGGGAGTATAGCAGAAATGTCTGTCAAGAGGGTCAGATAGAGTGAAAGAGGATTGTAGGAAAGTCAACCTCTCCATTGGAGATCTATTTATTTTGAAATTTTAAAAGTAAAGGATACCCCTTCATAAAGCTCTAGTCCAGATTTATTTATTTATTTGTATTTATAATTATATAAATATAATTTATTTATCATTAGATTTGGCCCAAGATTCTAACAAGGCAGAACTATACTAGAAAGAGGGCTTGGCTCAACTTGTAGTTAAGGAATCTGGATTTGAATCCTGATTCTTCCATGAAATATCTTTTTGAGCTTGGAAAAGTCAATTAATTCCTTTGTGATTCAGTTTTGTCATCTTTTAACTGAGGAGATTGGGCCTGATCTCTGGATTTCCTCCCAGTCTGAGATCTGTTCATTTTGAGTCCTTTGTCTATTCTGTGTTAACTCTGTATCCTAGCATGGCTTTATGTGCAGATTTGAAACACACCCACAACCCCCCCACATAACTTTCCCCAATCCTCTCCATACCATCACTACCACCACCATCACCACTAACTTTGCCTTTTTTCTAAGTCATTGACAAAACTAAGCAACAGAGGATCAAGCATAAATCGATCCCTGGGATCTTATACCAGAGAACTTCAAAATGAACCCCTGAATCATCAAGAATCATTTAACCAATTCTGCATCCTCCCAACAGTACTATATTCTAATTCCTGTTTATCCATCTTGTCCAAAAAGAATAATACAAGAGACTTATTAAATGCTTATTTACAATCTATATCTATCTACAGCATTCACAGTCAAAAACTATGTCAAAGAAAGAGACCTATTTTGGATGATGCCATTCTGACCCTTTGTGGTCACTAAGTCTTTTTCTGGATGTTCACTAGCCATCCCTTAAGTAATGAAATTCAATGATAAATCCAAATCCCTTTATTGTTGTTGATTGGCTAAGTCAAGGAGAGAAACCTTACCTCATTATGTTTGGTTTGTTTTCTAAATTTTTTATTTTAGACCAGTGATTTTGAGAATTCTGGGTAAGGAAACACCCTCTGCCACGGTATATCAACAACCCTTCTGTATCATAGTCTTTTAAGCTTTTTTTAAAAATTAATTTATTTTTAATTCATGGACTAAAACAAGTATTTCTGTAGTGCAGTATATTAAAAAAGATGATTGCAAATCTATTATGTACAACTTGCTAATCCTTTCAAATACATAATAAACTTATTATGTATATTTCCTTTTTCATTTTTTTCCCTTTCTCCTTTCCCCAGAGATTGCTACCATTAGACACAAATAAGTGTACAAGTAAAATTATGCTATTCATACTTGGATTGATCAGTTCTTTTTCTGAATGTATAGAATTAGAAGGCTCTCTCATTTTTGTCCAGCAACTGCTGATTTTATTCTGAGTGCATACTGCTAATTTTATTCTGAAATTGTTAAATTATTGTAAATGTATTTTTAAATTACTTAGGTAAACCTTATGCTGGAGCTTATTTTATTTCCCTCAAATGCCTATCTTCCCTAATACATGAAAAATACCTCTCTACTTAAAGAGGGCTCTGCAAGGAGACTTATAGCCGAAGTCAGCTGCCTCAATCTTTTTGCTCCCAGGTCTGATCTTTTTTCTGATGCTGAGCACTCAACTGTATTGGTCTGGCTGGGAATGTCCCAGCTCAGTTATCTATACTACCTCTGGATGTTATCAGAAAGGAGTTGGCTTCTTGTCACCTCAGCTTTACACTGAAGCCACTCATACTCCGGCACAGAGAGTTCCAGGGAGCAGGTTGGTGGTGTCTATTTCCAAGATGGGCAGAGCCTTATCCTTTAGATCTCGAGAGTTCTTCGTTTTTCTGGGGGTCCTAGAGCCTCCCTGACATTCTGGTGAAACTGTTAGCCCCTTGTCAGAATAAGGGATATGTCCCAAACTCAGCCTAGTTTTCCTTACAAAGCTGCTGTGGAAGAAAATATAATGTAATTCCTCAAAAGATCACATTTTTAGCTCTCCAGAGATTATTATTACCTCAACTGGTCCTCAGCTCATTCTTATCAGATATGTTATGCAAACCAAACAATTGTACAAGAAACAAAGAACCTTTAGGAACCACCATGGATTATATGCACAAAAAAATCATATACATATATATAACCTAGAATCTAAAGAATTCTAAATCTGAGCGTAGCTCCTCACTTAAGCATCTGCCTTAGAGGCCACTAGCTGGTGCCATAGTGCACAGAGAATCGGGTCTGGAGTCATGAAGATTCATCTTCCCGATTTCTAATCTGGCTTCAGACACTTCCTAGCTGTGTGAACCTGGGCAACTCACTTAACCTCGTTTGCCTCAGTTGCCTTAGCTGGCTGGAGAAGGAAATGGCAAACCATCCAGGTATCTTTGCCAAGAAAATCTCAAATGGGATCATGAAGAGTCAGGCACGACTAAACAATCACAAAATTGTAGAGGAGAGAGTGCTGGAGTCAGTGGAGTTTGTCTCTGACAGTGGCTATATAATCTTTATCTCTGTAGGTCTAGTTTCTTTATCTGTAAAATGGGGATAATTAAACTTCTACCTAAGGATACAGTAGAAATGTGGCTTATTATGAGTTATTAATTATAATTATATTCCTGTTCAATATTCATAAATTTTGAATGCAGTCAAGCTTTTTTGAGTGGAAGAGAGGAGAAGAGGGATCAGTTTCTGTGAGCTGTAGATAAAAATCTGGGATGCTTCTGGAGACAGAGACTGAAAAGAGACAACTAGACATGTAGATTAATATAATCCTGTAGAATTATATTATAAATCATCTTCTCCCTTGAAATCTCAGGCACTGTGAATTTTTGATGTGGCATTAATAGCTCTGAGGAAGAAATTATTTGGATGGCAAATGAAGCTAGTGGAGGGCATTTCCATGATCCAAGGCATTGCTGACCTTGACTATCTCTCAGGATGATAAATTTGGGGATAGAAAGGACCTTAGAGATTACCTAGCCCTTGTTCTAAGTCATACATGCACTGTGGCAGACCTAGGATTTGGGCCCAAGGCATATGCTCTCAATCCAGCACTGACTCCTTCACAATGCCCAGCATTTCTGTGCCTTTTTTGTATCCCAAAGAATATTCTTCTCCCCAATGTGGCTCTTGTTCTCAGACTTGTCTCATCTTTGCCCTGCTTTCATTAAAATCTGCTTTCAAGGAAAGGATTTGAAACTCATTTATACTAAGGTAGAAATAATCAATGATTTAAAGTGTCGCTCAAACAAATTCCCAGGGAAATTTACATTTTAATAGAGGACAAAGCCCCTGTTGAATTTCATATGAAGGAATGAAGGCAAAATGAAGGAATTTTTTTGACTTTGGTAAACAGAGAGGAAAAGAAGAGGGGGAAAAAAAAAAGAGAGAGTCCTTGAAATCACATCACACAGAGAACCATCTATTCATTAGGAGAATCCTGGGCCAATGGTCTCTGTCTATGGGACCCAAAAAGCTGTTTTCCTGATTTTGCTGCTTTGGGCCCCATCTCAAATACTGAAATTCTTTTTTAGGTATAGGATTAGCAATGGCATCACAAGCCAGGAGAGTAAAGGAAACTCTGTTTTATTTCTATATAGTTTTCCTACTCTCCTTTAAACTTTTCTTTCTGGTTCCTGGGCATATATGAGAAACTTTTTTTCTCATATAAGAAATTAGCATATAGAAGAAGCTAGTACTTTAGCTTAAAAAAAGAAAAGAAATTTTTTGTGTTTTTTTTCCCCTTTTGATCAGATTTTTTTTTTTACACAGTATGATAAATATAGAAATATGTTTAGTAAAAATACACGTTTACCTTATGTTGGTTTCCTTGCTGTCTTCGAAAGGGGAGAAAGACGAGGAGAGGGAGAAAAATTTGGTTTGGCAAAGGTGAATGTTGAAAACTATTTTTGCTTGTATTTGGAAAAATAAAAAAAAAATTAAGAAAGGAAAAACAAAACCCTTGTTAAAATATGTGTAGTATAACAAAGCAAATTCTTACATTGGCCAGGTCCAAAAGTGTATATCTCATTCTACATTTTGAGTCTGTCACCTCTCTGTCAGGAGGTGAGTAGAATACTACATCACTGGCCCTCTGGAATCATGGTTGATCATTGAAATTGTTGTTTTCCAAAGTTATCTATGATGTTACTGTGTATATTGTTCTGGTTCTGTTCACTTCATCGAGCATTAGTTCATATAAGTCTTTAATAGGTTCCACTAAAATCACCTTTTATCATTTCTTATGGTAAAACTAGATTTTCTTACATTCATCTACCATAATTTGTTTGGCTCAGTTGGTGAGCACTCTCTTTTCCATAGCTCTTTGACACTATAAAAAGAAACACCATAAGTGTTTTTTTTTTTTTTTTCCTTTTCCTCTTTCTTTGATCTCTTTGGGGTTGGAGGCTTTGGAGTAGTATGGCTTGACAAGAGGTCCCTTTCCATCAGCCTCTCACTGTTGGTATAATGTAGACCTAGTGTTCCAAACCCAAATCTTGGTTATGGATCACATATTAAATCTTGGAATAGTTTTTTTTTTTCCTGCCCAAATTCACATTTCCCAATAAAGCTCTATCTCCATCGCCAGAGAACCATCTCTTAAAATAAAATGTAAAGACGAAAGTAAAATTAACCAAACTGGAGAGTCACAGGATCATAGGATCATAGAATTAGATTTTTAAGGGAACTTTGAGGTTATGAGGTCAAATTTTTCTCCCTTCATCTAGATGAGGAAACTAGATTCAGGGAAGTTAAGTGTCTTGTCTAGACCTATGCAGTACACTAAGTGTCTTAGGTAGAATCATTTTGCCTGGATAAATATTTGAAGAATTTGACAGAAAGAAAAATGTAAGTAAATTTGGAGTACTTATTTAGAAGGCTGAATCAATCCTATTTAAAACTTTATCTTATGGTTAAATGTATGTGAAAAGAGTTGAAAAGAAGGGAATAAGCATTTATATAGTGCCTACTATGTGCCAAGTATCATGCTAAGTGCTTTATAAATTTATTTCATTTGCTCCTCACAACAACCTTGTGAAGTCGATACTATCCTTATCCCCTTTTACAGATGAAAAAATTGAGGCAAACAAAAGTTAATTGACTTGCCCAGCCTGTCTGTGTCTGAAGCCAGATTTGCATTTCAATCTTCCTGATTCCAGGCCCAGTGCTCCATACTGCACTACCTTCTCGATTCTTAAGAAGCTCGGCTTCTGTTTCCCACTTGGTCAGTAAGTTTTTTGACTATCCACCTCTCTGTCTTTTTGAGCCACACATCTCACATCTCACATTTCATATCTTTTTAAGGAAAAATTAATTTTGGTTGCCTGCCAAACAATAGAAAGGGAGAGAGTTAATGTTTTATAAAACATTTTGAGATTACCAAAATTATAGACCAACTTCAAGTTATGCTTAACTCTAGAAACTCCCAAGTAGTTAGCTGTAGTCACACACTTCACCTGGGCTTAGAGTATTAAGATGCTGAGCCCATCTGTTCCATATTGATCACTGCTTAGAGAGAAGTAGATAGTTCAGTGATTCCTTTATCTATCAGTTCCTAACCTTCATGGACACAGGGGGATATAATATAAAGCCTTTCTGTTGTTTCTGCAAAGATGGATTGCCAGTATGGGCAAATGGATGGTTCAATAGACTAGACTGATAGCATAGGGTTCTTGAACTGCCATAGATTTATCATGATGTAGCAGTGGACAAATAGGATAGTGATCCATTGCTGACTGAGTTGTTCCAAAGAATTTCCTAGTATAAATATTCCCAACCCCCTGACTCCAGAAATTAGTATCAAAAAATTTGTAATTCTCTTCATCTTTTCAAGCTCCAAATCCTCAGCCAGAGACGGTGTTTCTGGCAAAATACCTCAGTGTTGGATCTATGTCATAAAGATCATAAGGCTCCCTTCCTATTATGATGTTTGTGAAAAACCAAAACCATTACAAAATTATTAAAGCCTGAACAAACAATTCTCTGACTAATAAATAGTCAAATAATATATGAACATATAATTTTGTTTTCTTTCTTTGTCTAAAAACAATTTTTAACAAACTTATTTAGACAAATCATTATTTTCCTCCCTAAGTAAAATGATTTATTACCAAAGTTGTTCCTAGAATCCATTAACAAGTAAATTATATTAAATTACATTTTGTACCCTATTACAGTAAGTGTTGGAGAGGAGTTACCATGAGTATTTTACAGCCCATGGGGAAATTGAAATCATCTGACTAGAGAAGAAATTTGATGGTACAGATATATAGAATCCAATTATTATTATTCCCAATTCTCAAGGTAGCTCTTTAGGCAAAAGCAATGAATGTGGTCATTGCTGGAGCTCATTTCTAGCTAAACACACAAAACATTCCCCATGGGGACAAATGTCTTCAGAAATTACTACTTAACTAAGACGAAGTACTTAGGAAAAAATGGAAGTGGAGACTAGAAGATGATTATTAATAACCAATAATTTGAGAAGATTCAGAGTTCTCTTCTTTTTCTAAGTCCTGCTTTTAAAAAGTTAAAAATTCAGTCTCTGGAAGGACATTACTGATAAAAAGATAGAATCAATTCTCCTTAGTCTTTGTCAGACCCACCCAATCTTACAAAGAATTTAATCTAAAGTAGGGAAACCCATTGTGTTCTACTTAGGTTTGGATGGGCATAAATTCTTTGATTAGATTTTTCAAAGCTGAAGGTAGTCTTGAGTATAGAGATGAGTTTCTCAGTCCAAAGGTGACATGATGTCACTTCCAGCCTCTCATTTTAATGTTATCACCTCCCATTGTGTTAATTAATCAGAGTTGATTGCCACCCTGGTTCTACAAGAACATATAAGCCCTGAACCTGCTGTTATGATTGTCTTTGGTCTAAAAGAGATGGCCAAATGATGATCCTTTTATTAATAACCTGCTGGCCTTATTAATAAAATTATTAAATTGCCCAGAAATTCTATCTCTTGAACCTTTTTTTTTTATTCACCACCACCGTTTTTAATCACTGACAAAAGATGAAGGCTCCAATCAAAGTCACCTTAGAAGTAGTCAAAAGGGGGAAAGTGCTTCACTAGAATTAAACTCCTGAGCATCATTATATTTCAGTTAAAAGTATCCTGTCAAGTTGTCTTTCAGAGATGAAAGTAAGAAATATGAGTTTGACAGAAAATGTTACATTTCTAAAGTTAGTCAGGATCGAAGATCACATTAGTAAAGGGCAGTCTCAAGAGAGTGACCATGTGGTGCCTGGAAGAAATTAGTTTTGGAATGTGTCATTTGTTAAATAAAAAAGTCAAGTGCCAAAAGTATGGGATGCCTGTGAGTTTTACTAAAGAAAAAAAATGAAAAGACTATAGATACTAGAAAGCTTGGTTTTTCACAGACAGTAGTTAAGGGAAAGGGAATAGAATTTTGAGACCTAGCCATCCACTAATGATATAGCAAATGCAAGCTTCAAAACAGATCCAAACTGATAAGCAGGGATAATAAATAGGGACCAAGCTCCAAATTCAACAGAGGGAAAATAAGAACTGTGCTGAAAGTTACAACAATCTCATTCTTTATCCTAAGCCTTCTGGAGAATACCCCAGAAAATAGGGATAAATTAGGATAGGAATTCAGAATACCTCAATCATTCTCTTAATGAGCTACATCTGAAGTTTGACAGGCTATTGATATTCAGAGTTCAAACTTCTTCATCTTTCAATGGCTTCTATGGCCCCCAAATAATAGGCAATATGAAGCTTGGGTCATAAGATAGAAAATGAAGTATATATATCTTCCACATAAAAGCAGCTTAGATGGCAGTTCATAACCCTTGATAAAAGGTCATAATTTCTACATAGATTAAGCAAAATAGGATCTGAAAGCTCTTTTTCAGAGAAAACTCTGATTTGAGGATTATTTTGAGCAGTTTTCTTAGGTCCTTGTATAAGGACACTCAGAAGTAGGAAATGAAAGAAAGAATTCTCTGTCAAATTATATAATGGAGTCAATGGAGTTGAACCCTAAGCATCCAATTTCTGAACTGCCATTCTTTCTATGCAGCTCAATGAGCAAACTCTTCATCATTCTGTTCTTCTTTTTTCATTTTTTCATCATTTTCATTGTTCTCTCTGCTTCTCAGGATCTTTCTTTTACTTTGCTTTGAATCTTCCTTTTTATTTTTCTGTTCAAATGTGTATATTTTTAGTGCTGCATTTTTCAAATTTTTTGTCTATGAGATCCCTTTCAATTAAAAAAAAAAACTATCAAGAATTCCAAAGAGTTTTGCTTATGTGGTTTATAAGCTATAAATATTTACAATATTAGAAATGATGACTGATTGATTTTAATATGATTGATTCATTTAAATATTAATAAATGTATTACATGTTAACATAAATAACATGTTTTACAAAATAGCCACATTTTAAAAAATATATAAAATATTGAGAACAATGATAGTGTTTTACATGTTTTTGCAAATCTCTTTAATATCTGGCTTAAAAGGAGATAGCTAGATTCTCATATCTATTTCTGAATCCAATCTCTTGTGATATATTGTTTTGTTGCAATGTATAAACAAATTTGGCTTCAATTTGTAGATGGAAATGGGAAAAGTATTTTAATAGGCAAAAAAAGTCTTCATATTACTAGAAAACTATTTTGATCTTGTGGCTATATTGAAAGAGTCATCAAGGGAATCACACTTTGAGCACAACTGTTCCAGTGCATCTTTCAAGGGGAAATAAATAGCTGAAACACCATCTCCTCCATGTCTATTGGCAAATCAACATTTGTGGTCTTCCATTCTCCTTATTCTACAAAAAGTTGTTTTCATTGGGCATGGGGTCCATGTATAGCACTAATCCCATCTAGTCATCTCCAAGCTGATACTTCAGACCTTTTTGGAGATGATGACTTTGTTGGGAAGTGTCTTTATTAGGACACTACTGGAATAGGTTCAAATCTTCTGACTTTTTTGCAGGGTACCCCTCATTCAATAGTCTTGTCATTAGGTTCTAGGACAAAGGAGGCACTGTGAAGCAATTGCACCTCAGTGGGATGCCAGGCTCATTTCTCAACTAAGTTGTTCAGATGTCCGACCTGCTTGCCCCAAATGTTGGGGATCCCCTGCCTAGACAGAGTTACTACAGCTGAGTATCTGCTGGCCACTGTAGTGCTCTTGTCATAATATCTCCATCAAAAACAGGTTTCAAAGGAAGAAATATAAGCTATCAATAGACATGTAGAAAAATATTCCAAATGACTAATAATTAGAGAAATATAAATTAAAACAATTCTGAAGTTCTACCTCACAAACATCATGTTGACACCCCCCCAAAAAAAATCCAATAACAAATATTGGAAAGGCTGTAAGAAAATAAGATGACTATAAAATAAACTTTCTGCTTGAGTTACTACAAGAGGTTACAAGGCTTTTGCATGTTGTTTAGAGAACTCTCCTTCCTATTAAAATAATAAGATGATATATACTTGTAGGATATTATGGGATTTTCTACCCCCACATTCATTTCTTTTCACTTTTGCTTGCTTTGACTTAATGAATCAATTATAAAATTTTAGCTCTGTGATATGAAGTTAAGGACAAGGCTTTAGGAAGGAAGGATGACTGAATAAAATACTTGAGGTAAGGGAGCTAGGATTGCTTTGCTCTTCAATCATTTGTCTGACTTTTAAAGATGTACGTCTTTATTTTTTTTATTATTATCATTCTTTGCAGAGGCAGTAGGGGTTAAGTGACTTACCCAGAGTCACACAGCTAGGAAGTATTAGGGGTCTGAACTTAAATTTGAACTCAGGTCCTCCTGATTTCAGAGCTGTTGCCCTATCCACTGCACCAACCAGTTGCCCCAAGATTTTCGTCCCTGAAAAATTAGGAGGTTTTAGAACTTCATTACTGGACAACCTCATCTCTTTAGTTAATCAGTGTTCCAGGCACTGTGCTATATATTTACAAATATTGTCTAGGCATATGAAAAAAAAAAAAGCAAAAGATTGTCAAGGTCCTGGTCTGATTGGGAAGAAGATATGCAAACAATTATGTATAAGCAATTATATAGAGAATAAATTGAAGAAAATCACCCAAGGGAATGGACTAATGGTAAGAGGATCAGGAAAGCTTCTTGTAGAAGACTGGATTTTAGTGGAAACCTGAAAAAAACCAGGGAAGAAACAAGGCAGAGATGAAGAGGGAGAAAACTCCAGATATAGGGAGCAGCTTTTGAGGTTGTTGTTGAGTCATTTCCAATCATGTCTGATTCTTTGTGACCTCATATGAGGTTTTCTTAGCAAAGATATTGCAATGGTTTGCCATTTCCTTCTCCAGTTCATTTTATAGATGAGAAAACCGAGGCAAATAAGATTAAATGACTTGCCCAGAATGACATGGCTAGTGTCTGAAGCCAGATTTTAATTCATGAAGATGAATCTTCTTGATTCCAAGCCCAGTGTTCTAGTCATTGCACTGCCTAGTTATGTCCCTTTAAAAATTATTGGTGTCAGATGAATTCTTGTGTTTTCTAATGAAATAATAAAAACATTTCTAAGTAGTCAATCCTATTACTAACTTATTTATCTTCATAATAATTCTGAGTACTATGTGATCTATTTCAAACACATTTTTTAAATTCATCTGACAAATTTTTATTCAGTTCTTTTTTGATCAGTCAATATTTATTGCAGTCTATTTATTTTTGTCCTCAAAAGGATTTTATTTTTCCAATACATGTAAAGATAGTTTTCAACATTCTTTTTTTTTTTTTTTAGAGGAACAGAAATAGTGTATTTAATTTTGTTGTCCCCTTTAATGGATGGTTGTTTCTTTTTATATATTTCTTTTTAATTTTTGTTTTATTAAAGCTTTTTGTTTATACAATATATGCATGGATAATTTTTCAACATTGTCTCTTGTAAAGCCTTCTGTTCCCAATTATCCCCTCCTTTCCCCCCAACACCTGCCCTAGAGCAGTCTAATACATCAACATTCATTTTTGTAAGACTTTGTTTCCTGTGTTCAAAAAGCTATTGAACATGTTTATCCTTTGATCCAGTAGTGTCTCTACTGGGTCTACATCCTAAAGAGATCATAAAATAGTGAAAAGGACCCACATTTGCAAAAATGTTTGTGGCAACTTTTTGTAGGAGCAAGTAACTGAAAACTAAGTGGATGCCCATCAGTTGGGAAATGGCTCAATAAGTTATGGTATATTTATATAATGGAATATTATTGTTCTATAAGAAACGATTGGCAGGATGATTTCAGAAAGTTCTGGAGAGACTTACATGAATTGATACTAAGTGAAGTGAGTAGAACCAAGAGAAAATTATACGTAGCAACAAGAAGATTATTTGATGATCAATTCTGATGGACATGGCTTTTCTCAACAATGGGACAATTCAGGCCAGTTCCAATGATTTTATGATGGAAAGAGCCATCTACACTCAGAGAGAGGTCTGTAGGGGCTGAGCGTGGATCACAACATAATATTTTCACTTTTTTTTGGTTATTATTTGCTTGCATTTTGTTTCTCATTTTTTTCTTTTTTGATCTGATTTTTCTTGTGCAGTATGATAATTGTGGAAATATGTATAGAAGAATTGCACATTTAATCTATATTGAAATACTTGCTGTCTAAGAAGGGAGGGAGAGAGAAAAACAATTTGGAACACAAGGTTTTGCAAGGGTAAATGTTGAAAATTATCTGCATGTGTTTTGAAAATAAAAAGCTTTAAAAATAATAAAAAGAAGGCTTTGTGTTCTAAATTTTTCTCCTCCCTCTTACTTTTTCCCTCCCCAAGACAGCAAGTAATTTAAGGTAGGTTGAATATATGCAATTCTTTTAAACAAATTTCTATATTTGTCATGTTGCCAAACACATTTTTTGGAAGAAAATATTTTCGCTTCATAGTACAAACATTCACTTAAAAATTTAAAACAAAGAACCCTGACTTTTTACTTGCATGCCAATTCCCTATTTTCAATTGCCTTCAGTACATCTTAATTTGGATGGTCTATTGTCATCAGATTCAATATATCTAAAATCAAACTGGCAATTCTGCCTTACCTTCCATCCCTTATTCCCCATAAACAATTAGCTCCTCTTTTCACCTTTTTTCCATTATCAGAGACACAATCATCATTGTTGAATAGAAAGAGTTCTGTTTACTACTCTCTTTTCTACCTGGGATATTAGTGGAAAGATTGGATAATTCTGCAGTCAGTATCACTTGCTAGCTGGGTAATCTTGGGGGAGTTCCATCTGTAAAATGAAGGAGATTGAGAGGATTTCTGAGATCTTTCCTAGTTTTGGATCTATTATCTGTGCAAGGGACTGAAGATACAAAGATACAATTACAACAGGCACTACTATATACAAAATAAATGCAAGGCAATTCTTTTGGGGGGGAGGAAGTACTGTTAAGTCATCTCTAGAAATGGGGCCAAATGGAAAGGAGACAATAATTTATATATAAGGATCCCTGAGAGTTGAAATGTAAGTATTATTTCCTATGTTTTATTTTATTTTTTATTAATTTTGATAAATATTTCCCAATTTCATTTTAATATTGTTCAGACTATATTAAGGAACATTGTGGTTACATGAGGCCCCTCTGCTGTGTTAGACACCTTAAATTTTAGGTAACTAGCAAAATCTCTTGCTTACTGAATTGAATTAAATATGGATGCAGACTATCTTGTAGGTTTAATCCTTGTCTCTATATTTTCATTGCTGTTGTTATTGTTTATCCTTCATTTTTGAAGGGGACCATTGACATCATAGTGTGATATCTTTACTCATGTATGAATTGGATTTAAGTGTGGTGAAAGTGCACAAAATTATCAGACTTCCCCTCTTCTCAAGGCATTGAACTCCAATGGCAAGACAAAAGTCAAGATTACTGGTGGTGGCCTGGGATGCAGATATCTAACCAAACTTTAAATGTTCCACAGTGTCTATTTCAGCAGCCTTCATGGCCATTGGGGCTTCTCATCTGCCCTTTCTGCAGGGAGAAAATCTTCATGTCCTTGGGGTAAGGGCATCCCCTTAACTGAACAATGGGTTTGAGGCTCATCCATTATCCTCAACCTAGTCCACCCCATCTGCTAAGATTTTTTTGATGGTTTTACCAGAGTGTGGCCATTATGTAGGCTATCACTTGTGGGAGACACAGTCCTTACTGTAGTATTTCCCTCATGAATATAATGCTAAAGATCTTCTGAATTTGACCTGGATTACTTTCAACTAGCTTCCCTCTAGTATTCTTGAATGTTCTTTCTTCCTGATTCAATCCATCTTCTGTATCTTTGCCAAATGGTGATAATAAGAGCTAACATTTATATAATACTTGATGTGTGTCAGATATAGAGCTAAGGGCTTTACAAATAATTTACAATTATTATTTCATTTTATCCTCATAATAACCCCGGGATATAGATGCTATTATTATCAGAATTTTACACTTAGGAAATTGAGGCAGTCAGAAGTTGGGTGACATAACCATGGTCACACAGCTAATAAGCGACTGGGGTCTGATATGAACTCAAATATTCCTCACTCCAGGCCCGGTGCTTTATCTATTGAGGTGCATATATAGCATTATAGTGCTTTAAAGTTTGCAAGTATATGAGAGTAAGGGACATATGTAGGGAATATGTGAGAGTTAAAAACAAGATACATTATAATAACAGAGAAAGTAAGCAATTCAAATTAAGGTAGAGAGGTAACAAAGTTTCACAGAGGAGACAAGTCGAAATGAACTTTGGAAATAGTGTCAGATCTAGATAGTGAGAGAGACAGAAAAGAGCAAATTGTATCTGGACATGAAGGCTTTTAAGACATAAGGATTGTTCCTGCTGGGCTACTTATAATCTCTCCTACTGAGCCTAAGGCTGGTGACTTGAGCCCAGGAGTTTTAAACCATATACTGTTTTCTTAACATCTTGTAAAATGGATACAATTAAAGCTAACTTGGTGTCTGTACTGAGTGCAGCACCAAAATGGTGACCCCTGAGGATTAAAGTGGGGGGTACCTCACCAAAGTATCTAAAGAGAGACACATTGACTAGATCAGGTAAAGGGCTGGTCAAAACTTTTGTGCTGATCAGCAGTGAAATTGGGTTAATGAGTGTCCCCTGGACTTTCAGTCTGAGTGAGATAAGGAGTGTGTGTGTGTGTGTGTGTGTGTGTGTGTGTGTGTGTGTGTGTCAGAGAGAGAGAGAGAGAGAAGTGGGAGGATGGGGGAAAGAAAAAAGAGGGAAACGAAGGGGAGAAGGCAAGAAGGCAGGAGGGAGAGAGAGGAAAGGAAGGAGGGATGAGGAAGAGAGGGAAAAAGGGAGGGAAAGCAAGAGGAAGGGAAGGAGAAAGGGAGGAAGAGAAGGAGGGAGGGAGGGAGACACACAGAGACACATATAAACACAAAGACAGAGATCAAGATAGACACACACACAGAGACAGAGAAAATAAAGGTTTGGAATACAACTGGAGTTTGGGGGCTGAAGTTGGGGTTAAGAAATAAAGACTTGGGAGTAATTAGCATAGCTGAAGATATTCTGTTGCTGATGGAAACAACAGAGAAAAAAGATCAGGGGGTCAATGACTGAACCTTATAGAATAGTGCTTCTTAAATTTTTTCCACTTGCAACCCTTTTTCGCCCAAGAGCAATTTTTATGTGACTCCAGGTATATAGATATACAAAATAGGTATATTGATAATAATAGGTATACTGATAATAAATCATAATTTCATGACCCCTACTTCTCTTTCCATCACACCAAATTTAGAAAAAGCCAAGGGAGAAGAGAGTTACAAGAAAGGTCAAGGGTAGGAAGCAAAGATAATAAGTTTTTCCCATCAAGCTTGAAAACCATAGGAAATGGAAGTCAAGATCAAATATGGCCATTGGATGGTAGTGTATTTACCAGAATTAGACATAATTTTAGTAGTCAAAACAAAACAAAACAAAACAAAAAGACAAGTAATCAAACTATTCAAAGGAAAAAAAGTGTTGGGAGGAATGACCTTCATACTCATTGCAACAGTGTTATCCCAGGATTGTTGGCCCCATTGAACTCTGGGTAAAAGATATATTTGAGAAAGGTCTGAAAAAACATGTGTTATTCTTCAGAATGGAAACACCTTAAAGGACCTTTATTCCATGAATGCCTACAGTATGTGCAAGAAAATGGCCATTAATAATTCAGTATATACCTTGTGCTAAAGCTAAAGCCTTTTTGTTCACTCTGTGTAAAGACAGGGTGATGAAACCTAAAATACATTTCTCATGAGCTGCTCCAGCTCAGAGAAGCTATCTTTAGGACTGTGGCCAGTTTTTGATGTCTTCATTCCTTAATTCTAGGAGGGAGTAAAGATAGAGATGACTGGCAAGCTCTACCTGAAGTTGTAAAAGCCTAGGGACTTTTAAGGACACTAGATCATCATCATTAGCAAACAAAGCTTCAACCAGGTTAAATTGCT
Source organism: Antechinus flavipes (assembly GCF_016432865.1). Lineage (NCBI taxonomy): Eukaryota > Metazoa > Chordata > Mammalia > Dasyuromorphia > Dasyuridae > Antechinus > Antechinus flavipes. Next base: position 164,106,307 of record NC_067402.1, read on the forward strand.
CGATAGTAACAAATTCGAATCCTTAAAACCAAACCAAACCAAACCAACAACAACAAAAAGAGAGAAATGAGGCCATACTTGTAGCTAAATTTATATTCTCGGATTCCTTAGGATTCTCAGAATTGGATCTGTTGTACAGTTCTCCTTAAAAGATTGGAACATCTTGTCTCGTAGAAATGAGATTTTCTGAAAGATAAATGAGAAAATGTGGACCAATCATAACAATCAGCATCAAGGCTTTTGGAAGATTCCTTTTTTTTTTTTTTTTTTTTAACAGCTGTAAAATTCTCAGAACCAGAAAACATTGTTAGCAATGCATTACAGAGGTGAGAAACAACGTCTAGATGTGGAAGGATTTTTTGGAGGGAGTGAAAAAATGTGATCCAGTTGCATTTTGAAACAGAGAAGGAAATACCTATAGTAATCTAGTGTTTGACAAACCCAAAGACCCCAGATTTGGGGATAAGAATTCATTATTTGACAAAAGCTGCTGGGAAAATTGGAAAATAGTATGGCAGAAATTAGGCATTGAATCCCACTTAATACCATACACCAAGATAAGGTCAAAATGGGTTCATGATTTAGACATAAAGAATGATATTATAAACAAATTAGACCTGTGGAGGAGGAAGAAATTTGTGACCAAAGAAGAACTAGAGATCATTATTGATCACAAAATAGAAAATTTTGATTATATTAAGTTAAAAAGTTTTTGTACAAACAAAACTAATGCCGACAAGATTAGGAGGGAAGCAGTAAACTAGGAAAACATTTTTACAGTCAAAGGTTCTGATAAAGGCTTCATTTCCAAAATATATAGAGAACTCACTCTAATTTATAAGAAATCAAGCCATTCTCCAATTGATAAATGGTCAAGAATATGAACAATTTTCAGATGAAGAAACTGAAACTATTTCTAGTCATATGAAAAGGTACTCCAAAATCTCTATTGATCAGAGAAATGCAAATTAAGACAGCTCTGAGATACCACTACTCACCTCTCAGATTGGCTAGAATGACAGGAAAAGCTAATGTAGAATGTTGGAGGGGATTTGGGAAAATGGGACACTGATGCAATGTTGATGGAGTTGTGAATACATCCAGCCATTCTGGAGAGCAATTTGGAACTATACTCAAAAAGTTATCAAACTGTATATACCCTTTGACCCAGCAATATTACTACTGGGTTTATATCCCAAAGAGATATTAAAGAAGGGAAAGGGACCTGTATGTGCAAGAATGTTTGTGGTAGCCCTTTTTGTAGTGGCCAGAAACTGGAAACTGAGTGGATGCCCATCAATGGAGAATGGCTGAATAAACTGTGGTATGTGAATGTTATGGAATATTATTGTTCTGTAAGAAATGACCAGCAGGATGAATAAAGAGAGGCCTGGAGAGACTTATATGAATTGATGCTGAGTGAAAAGAGCAGGACCAGGAGATCATTATACACTTCAACAACAATACCATATGATGATCAATTCTGATAGACATGACTCTTTTCAACAATGAGATGATTCAAACCAAATCTGATTGTTCAGTGATAAGAGAATCAGCTATATCCAGAGAGAGAACTATGGAAAATGAGTGTGGACCACAATATAGCATTTCCACTCTTTCTGTTACTATTTGCTTGCATTTTTGTTTTCCTTCTCAGGATTTTTTACTTTCTTTCTAGATCCAATTTTTCTTATGCAGCAAGACAACTTTATAAATATGTATACATATATTGTATTTAACATTTAACATGTATGGGAATACCTGCCATCTAGGGGAGGAGATGGGGAGAAGGAGGGGAAAAGTTGGAACAGGTTTTGCAAGGGTCAGTGTTGAAAAATTACCCATGCATATGTTTTGTAAATAAAAAGCTATTAAAAAAAAAAAAGAAACAGAGAAGGAGAAACTCTTTGGAGGAAAATTTGGAAAGAAAAGGAGTGTATAGGACAGTTGTTTGTGGGGAGAAAAGGGGAAAATCAACATCACAAATTACAAGCATTTGAGTTCCTATTGCTGTGTTGTGCTTTGAGCTGGGGAAAGAAGCAAAGTTTATTCAGTTTTTTAAAAAATGCCTTTTATTTTATATGCCACCTTGGCCATCTTGCCATTCACTTATATGGCTAAATCCCCAGAGCTAGGAATTTAGAGACCATGACTTTTGATTTTGTAACTTCTACCATGGGTCTGTGCTGTCCTGATTAATGACAGTTGTATTATGTCCAGATGGCACCAGACTCAGCCAATGCTTCCCCTCACAAATTTTTGCCCTCTGCCCTGCCATTGAAATTTTTCCCACCCTAAACCCCACTGCATTGCACCACTCACTCCGGAAAGAGTAATAAAATCAACACTATCATTGTTTCTAGAAAGGCAAGTTTTTTTGTATTTATATTCTCAGTGCCTAACAAAATGACTGATAATGACCATTTAATAAAAGCTAGATGATTAGGACAGCTAAATAACACAGTAGATAAGAATGCTAGTGCTGGACTCAGGAAGAATTATTTTTGTGCATTCAAATCTGGCTTCAGACACTAGCTGTATCACCCTGGGCAAATCACTTAATCCTGTTTGCCTCAGTTTCCTCATCTGTAAAATGAGCTGGATAAGGAAATGACAAATTGCTTTAGGAGGAGCTAGGTGACATAGTAGATAGAGAGCACCAGCCTTGAAGTCAGGAGGACCTATATCAGACACTTATTATGTGGCTGATTCCGGACAAGTCACTTAATCTGAATTGCCTTAAACAAAACAAAAAAACCCCAAACCCCAAACCGCTCCAGTATCTTTGCCCAGAAAACTCTCAATGTTGGCCATGACTGAACAACACCAAATTCATTGTCTAACATTGAGAACATCTGCTGGAGCACAAGAGGTTGAAACATTCACCTTCTCTCTCTCCTACAGGGCTCCTCTGTTCTGAACCAGACATTTAATTCATACCAGGCTCAGTCCCAGAGGGCATGGACTCTAATGAGAACTTTCATCTCTAACCAGAGCTCCTCGGTCCCAGACTCAAGTTATTTCGAGCAAAGAGTAAAAACACTCTTAGTACCCTTTGGCATAGTTGTTTTTCAAATTAAACTTCCTGGTTTGATCTTGAGTATATCTAGGCAACTTTTACCCTAGTGCGTGCTATCTCAACAAAGTTCCTCCAACTGAGGTCCCTCAGCCTCTCAAATCCAAAACCCTTTCTGTTCTCCTGTACAAATTAGGGAGGATTGGGGATGGGAACGGGAAGGCACAGAGACAACAGATCTATCACAATATGATCCCTATTGCAAAAATACATATTTTTTCCATTAAAAAAAAAAAAACTCTTTATGTTCACTTCATGTTGCTTTGAAATCACAGAAATTAGGTGGGGCTGGGATGGAGGAACAAATATAACTATAGAACATAAAATATCTCCAAATGCTCAGCTTTCGCAGGAATCTGGGCACAGGAGTGGCAAAAGACCCACACATCATCTACAGTAATTTAATAAAGGGCTTAAACTCTGTATCAGGCAGAGATCAGGGACAGGACCCCCCAGTACCTCAGATCTCCTCATCAAGAGATTGAAGGCCATCCAAATCCTCTCTCCCTTTCATGCTGGTCATTCCCTGGCCCACACATTACAAACACACACATATACATACAATATACACACAAACATAGCGTGCATCAGCATATGTATGTGTGTGTATATATATATATATACATATATATATGTAATATAGGGATAATGACTAGATCTATAATTGTATTACAATGGGGAAGTCCCCATGAGGAAACTCCTATCAATGTAGATTGTTGCCTTCTCTTCAATTTATAGTTTTGGAGAGTTGCCTAGAGGACAGCCAGCTTTTAGAAAAATAATAGTACCTTTTTTTTTTTTCAAAATACATGCAAAGATAGTTTTCAACATTCACCCTTGCAAAACCTTGTGTTCCAAATTTTTCTCCCTCCTTCCCTCCCCCCCCTTCCCCTATCCTAGGCAGTAAGTAATTTAATATAGTTTAAACATGAACCACAACCAGTTCGTGATAGTCAGAATCCAAACTTGTTAATGGCTTCAGACCAGCTCTCTACCCACTATTCCACATGCCTCTCTAATGTACATATGACATATACTTAAATTTGCATGCATATTACAAGGCAATCCCAGTAAACTTTGGATAGAAAACACCCTCTAGGGGCAGCTAGGTGGTGCACCAGCCCTGAAATCAGGAGGACCTGAGTTCAAATTTGACCTCAGATACTTAACCCTTCCTATCTGTGTGACCCTGGGCAAATCACTTAACCCCAATTGTCTGAGCAATAAATACTTAAATAAAAAAGAATAGAAAACATCATCTGCATTCCAAAAAAGAACTATGGAGGTTGAATGTAAATCAACACATACTATGTTCACTTCTTTTTTTCTGTTTTTTCTCCCTCTCCCATAATTTTTTCCTCTTGTTCTGATTTTTCTCTCCCAACATGATTCATAATAAAATGTGTATTAAATAAATAAAAAATGTGCATGCATATATGATATGTGTGTATATAAACTTGGAGGAACTGCTGCTGGACCCATAATGCTTGGCATGCTGTACCTTGTTCCATATCCAGGCTTGAGATTTAGATGAGACTCTGGGAGCCTGTCCTCTATAAAAGGAGACTAGACTTCCTGCTTCCATATTCTCTATCCAATGATAGAGAACAAGGTCTGGAATCAGAAAGACCTGAATTCAAATCTAGCTTCAGACACTTACTAGCTATGTCATTTTGAGCAAGTCATTTAACCCTGTTTACCTCGGTTTCCTCATCTATAAAATGAGCTAGAGAAGGAAAAGGCAAACTGCTTCAGTATCTTTCTTCACCAAAAAAGCCCCAAATGTGATCACAAAGAATTGGACACAACTCAAAAGCGATTGAACACCATCACCATCACCACCTGTAGAAGGCTCTGGAGAAGTATACTTGAAACATGGTGTTAACTCAGTGGAACTGACAAGATAATGGTTCTCTAATTCACATATATACTTAGTACTTAGTATGGTGATGTAATGGCTCTCTAGTTCACCCATATTTAGTATGCTGTAATGATGTAATTACAATAAGATATGTAAGGGTTAAGAAGGACTGGAAGAAGGACATTCCATCTTTGACCATCTTCCTGGTGGCTCTCCTGCCTCCTGCACTCCTGCACTAACACCAAGGCTGGTCCTGAGGTCCTCCAGAAAGTTAGCCCGAACACTACATCCACCACCACCACCATCAACAAAAACAGCAACAATGAAGGAACTATATTTGCTGACTTTAAGAATCTTGGATCTGAGCCACCGAGAATATAAGTTAATCTCTAGAAATCTGATGTAAAATTTTTTTAAAAATGGAATCCAAGTATCTTATACAAAAACACAACTTTTGCCAAAGGGTGGATTCTTAGCATTGGGGGCTATAGCAGCCTTACAAATCAGCCTCTCCCAGTAGAATGAGGTTCAACTTCAGCTCCAGCCGCTTCCATGAAACCTCTTGCAACACAGTGTTCCCAGCTTCCAAATGTGTTTAAACATCAAACAGAGGAGTAACTTGGCCAGGATATAGAGATTAAAGATATTGTGACTGGAGAATGTGAAACATATGGAAGAGTCATCTATATTTAGACTGATGAAATTTCAGCTCATGACGTATAAGTGAAGTGTTCCTCTACTTCTCTAACCATTGCTTTGGTAAATATGTCGTGTGGAAGAATCTGCTGGTAAAATGATGATAAGTATGTATGTATCTCTTCCACTTTTCCACAACATCTTTCCTGATTCCATGGCAGCAAAATAACTACTAGCTCTCATTGATGTAGAAGGATTGAATCCTTATATATGTAGCATTATTTGTTTTTTTTTTAATTATTATTTCTACATTAGTGATGTTATAAAAGAAAAGTCAGGACAAAAGAGAAAAATAATAAAAACAAAAACAAAAACAAAAAACCAACCCAACAATAAAAGAGAAAATAGCATGCTTTGATCTGCATTCAAACGCCATAGTTCTTTCTATGGATGTGGATATATTTTCCATCATGAATATTTTGGAATTGTCTTGGATCATTGTATTGCTAAGAAGAGCTAAGGCTATCATAGTTGACCATTCACACAATGTTGTCATTTATGTAGAATTATATGTATGAAAAATATGATACTTTGTGCCATTTTTTGACATCCCTTACAGAGCATAGTATTATTGTTGTTGAATCATTGAATCGTTCAATTGTGTCTGACTCTTTATGTCCTGTGGACCACTGCATGCTAAGCTCTTCTGTCCTCCACTATTTTCTAATACCATTTATCCATCTCATCCTCTGCCATCCCCTTCTCCTTTTGCCTTCAAATTTTCCCACATCAGAATATTTTCCAGGGAATTCTCTCTTATGTAGTCAAGGTATTTAAGTTTCATCTTCAATATTTATCTTCCCAATGAATAGTTAGAACTAATTTCTTTAAGTATTGATTGATTTTATCTTTGTCATACAAGAGATTCTCAAAAAGTCTTCTCCAGTACCACAATTCAAAAGTATTGATTCTGTGGTACTCAGCTTTCCTTCTAATCCAGCTCTCACAATCATACTGCTGGAAAAACCATGACATTGACCTTTGTCAGCAAGGTGATGTCTGATTTTTAGTACACTGTCCAGATTTTCATAGCTTTTCGTTCAAGGAGAAACATCTTTTAATTTTATGGCTGCAGTCAATGTCTGCAGCAATCTTTGAGCTTAAGAATATAAAATCTGATACTGCTTCCATTTCTTCAGCCTCTATTTGCCAGGAAGTAATGGGACAGCATTTGGGATTGGGATGGGTAATTATGGTATTGTCTGTGTTTTTGTGAAATTGAAAAGAGCCTGCTCAAATATTTTTACCTTTGTCTTTCCAATTCTAGTCCATGTAATACATTTGTTTTGTTGTTTTTTGTTTTGATCCCAAGACAATTTGGCCCAATGGGCTCTTGTACCTAATCTGTTTTTGGAACAGCATGTCTGTCAAAAAAGCTGTTTTCCTTCTCCCTTGAGTTTGACACTCCAGATAGTAATTTTATGCTGTTTTTAAAATGAGAACTGAGCCCGCAGGTTTTCAGGAGTTCAAATAAAAGTGTTCACTTAACCTAGCTGAATTTCTCTTTGCCTCTCTAATGAGAAAAAAGGAGGACATGAGGAAAGCATTAATAAACTCTCTTCAAATGATAGCTGAATAAGAGGTATGAGTCTTCTTCAGATTATAGGATCAAAGGTTCCCTTGAGGCATACAGCCAAAATGCTAGCCTGTAGTTTTGCATTCAAACTCAGTAATGAACTAGGTATTAGCTTTCCTTTTGGGTTCCTGTCTTTAGCTATATAATTTCATTTGCAACTCCACTGCTTAAATCAAAATTTCAACTTTCTGCCTGTCTTATTGCCTTTTTTTGGCCACTGAGTTATCTGGGCCATTGCTCTAAAAAAAAATAAAATGAGGAGCTGTTAGGTCTAAGATGTTGCTATGGGTTAAAGCTTTGTCTGTTCTTTGTACCACTTTTCTTAAGAAAACCTCTAGTCATCAGAATGTTTCATTTTAAATCAATGTGGTAAATTATTTATCTAATTTCCCATTTAGACCCTCGGCATGAGATCCTCAGTTACCAAAGATAAATCTTAAATATATTTAAGGCTCATTGGGAGCCCCTTTCATTGCTTCCCTTGAACTTTTGGGATTAGGAAATTGAGAACCACATCATATTGGTACCAAATTCATTTCTCTGCTTTTTCTTTTTTGGGAGAAGGGAGGAAGACAGGATCTGTGATTTCATTGGTGAAGCGATTTCCCTATGGGAAACTTTCTCCAAATCAGTTCTTCTTCAATAACTTAAGATCTTAGAGTAATGCCTGGGTCATTGAGAGATTAGGTGCTATGCCAAGGATCACACAATCAGTAGATTTTAGAGGAAGGATTTGAATGTAGGTATTCTTTTCTGATGCTGGAATAGCTGCAGCTGTTCTCACTACAACACAAACTTTTGCAGTTGCAAGATCATCCTTTTCCTTTTGTGGGAAGAAGTCCACCTTTCTACTACATAGAATAAAATAATTTTAGAGATGGGAGAAACTTTAGAAATTGTATGGCCTAATCTTATTTTACAGATAAGGAAACAGAGGCCCAAAGTCATAAAGTTATTTGTTCAAATTCACATAGCTTAGACTGATGGCACTAGAAGTCAACCCCCTGACTTCAGTCTATTGTTTCTACTCTACCTTTAGTTTCATCTTCATTCACCAAAGGCAGATGAAATTTATCACCCCTTCTTCTCCCACCTTTCCCATTGTTTATTGTTGTTCAGTAGTGGCCTACTATGTGACCCCATGGACTTCCAAACATGGAGTTTTCTTGGCAAAAATACTGGAGTAGTTTGCCATTTCCTGCTCCAGTGAATCCTCTTTTTACAGAGGAGAGGTTAAATGACTTGCTCAGTGTCACACAGCTAGTAATTGTCTGATCTTCCTGATTTCAAGTCCAGTTGTTTCTACCCATTATATCCCCTTGCTGCTCCTTCCCTTTGCTAGAATTCTGTGAAAAACTCTATCGATTGGTTGGTTGGTGTTCTGGTCTCACATACTCTCACAACCCACATATTCAAGTAGTTTGAAAAATATTGTTGAGTAATGCCAGTCGTGTCCCTATTTGGGATTTTCTTGGCAGAGATATGGAAGTGGTTTTATTTTAACCTCTACTGAGAAAATAATTTTAAGAGATACAATATGATCTCAGAAGGAAGCTCTGTGGATATATAGGCAGTTAGAAGCAAATGAGATACCATATATTTGATTAGATCCAAACATTAGATCCAAGTTAGCAGTTGAATGCTTAGATCCTGGAACTTAGATCCGAAACTGGGTCTTTGGCTGGGCCCCTCCTTGCACTGGGTTCTCACTGCTTTTGTTATCATGACTGAAGATTTGGTGAAAGATGACTATGTTATTGGGAACATTAATGTGTATCCTCAAGTTCCCAAATGTGTGGGCAGAGATTAGGAATGAGAGGAGTCAGATCCTGACTCCTTTTCAAAAAGGATGAAATAAATATGCAAAATGAGACACATTTTTGAACATGACCAATGTCAGAATTTATCTTTCTTGATTATGCATATTGATTACAAGAGTTTTGTTTTTTCTTCCATTCCTTGCCACCAACACACCTTTTTTACTCAGAAGTGAGAGAAAGGAGGAAAGAATAGATGGAAAGAAGAAAAAATAAATGCTTCTTAATTAAAGAAAACAAAATTTAATTAAAAAATTAAAATGAACAGAAATTATCAGATCATTGTAAGAAAAATCTAGGTAAGTTGATAGAGGATGGAATGAACTTCAGAAGAGAGGTTTTTGAGTGATGGCAGCAGAAATGTTAGAAAACATCAGAAGTTTAAGTATTTCTCTTCCTGGCTCAGTGCAGTGTAAGGAAGGCCAAGGTGTGTGTGTGTGTGTGTGGGAGAACTTGAGGAAGGGGCAATGTGTGTGGTAGGAGGAGCACTTAATCAAAAGTTTACCAAGTACCAAGAAGATGGCTAGGAGCAAGAAAGCTATGTTCCCACAAATGAACAGCTAGGTGATGCGGTAGATAAAGTACCCAGCAGGGAATCAGGAAGATGGGAATTCAAATCTGCCTTCCTGTTTGCCTCTATTTCCTCATCTATAAAATGAGCTGGAGAAGAAAATGGCAAACCATTCCATTTATCTTTGCCAAAACAAAACAAAAAACCCAAATGGGATCATGGAGAGTCAGACATGACTGAATAATAACAACAAATATTTCCACAAATATAAGAAGATGGAAAAAGTGTGAGAGGAAGAAGTCTAAGATGAATGCAAGTTTTTTAAGATTAGAGTTTTTCCTTAGAGTTTTCATTTGTCTTCCTTGAAGTCTGTTTAGAGCATTGGTTCTAGCTATATCACATTTATTTATTTATTTATTATGCAGAAAGAAATTCCACATATCATCTCTGGTTTTTAATAAGAATGGAAAATTTGGAGTTAGAAGACCTGGGTTCAAATGCTGGCTCTGCTGTTTATAATTGAAGTGATTGTTGGCAAGTCACTTAATTTCTCTGGGCCTCTGTTTGCTCATCTGTAAAATGAGGAGGTTGGATTAGATTATCTCTATGGTTCCTTCCAGCATTCAAACCTACACAGGCATCTAAACTTTAGAGAAACCCAACCTGAGATAGTGTGGCCAAATGGAGAAAGTGATAAATACAATAGTGACCGACCAAGTTCACTTATCTGCCATAAAATCTCATGGGAGAATGCCAAAAGCAACATCAGCATGGTCTGGCTTTGAAATCAAAGGATCATTTTAAAAAGCAAACAAATAAACTTAATGTGCATAGGGCCACTACCCTCTCATTAAAAGCAATTTTCAGACAAGACAAAACAAACACAAGATTGGTGGGAACATTATTAAAGATGAAACTGTCTGGGCTAATATAAATATATACAGATACATACACATATGTGTCTGTGCATATTTATGTATATATCTATGTCATTTGTCTTTGCTTTTTGAAGAACACTAATAACATCATGGGTGATGTCTTGACTTATGTGCAAATCAGATTACATGAGGCAGAGTTGCACAAAGTTGTCAGCCTCATTCTCTCTTCCAGAATCATCAACGTCCAGCGTCAAGATAAAAGTTATCACAATTTGTGATAGCTCAGGATGCAGTGGATGATCTTGGGTTCTTCAATGTCTGATCAAACTCTAAGTATTTAATGGCACCTGTTTCAACCGGCTTCATGGGCATTGGAACTCATCCACTCATTCCAGTTGGGAAATTCTTCACTTACCTAGGATAGACATCCCACTGTCACTGAAAGTTTGAGACCTGTCAGTTTGTCTCAATGTTGTCTGGTCCAGCTGCCAAGAAGATTTACCTGGGTGTGGCCATTGTGCATGCTATAGCTTCTTGGAGCCACAGGTGAAAATTGGATAAATCAGGTGGACATCAAAATGGATGAACAGCCCTAAAGTAGGCTCACCATGCCTTCACACCAAAGGTACTAGTACTCCTTCAACACCTACACACACACACACACACACACACACACACACACACACACACACAGAGTTTCCAAAAGTCTTAGTGCACTTCTAATCTATTAAAGCTTAATCTATTAAATCTTAAAACTGTGAGTAAGATTTTTGGGACATCATGTGTTATACATATGAAAAAATGTGTAGAGGAAGATAGAAGCAAAATCCCTCCCTTCCCCCCAAACACACACACACATTGGTCATTTAAAATAAATAATTCAAAGACTTAAATCAGATATCATATACTTCTAAAGGACAGGAAGTGGTGCGTTCCCCTTTGTTTTTCTCTATAACACCTCACAAAATGTCTTGCACATAGTAGATCCTCAGTAAATATATATTATGTGAAGGGTTGGTGCTACTTTAATAAAAATAAAAATTTTTCTTGTTTTACTTGCATGTTTCATGAAGAGCTTCATAAAGGCTGCAGTTCCATCTCTTTGACTTAGATTATTCCTACTGATCCTAAGGAGATTACAATTTACTGTGCTAGTTTTAAACCATTTGAAGTAACTGCGAACTTCTCAAGCATTCTTGCTTTTGGTGTCATAGAGGCAATGGGGAAGGAGAGCGGGAACCTGAAGGTTAAAAAGATAAGATAATAAATTGCTATATGACCTTAATATTAACACTATAAAAACGAGGAGAAATTAGCTCTTTTACTTTTCAAAGCTATGGCTAGAAGGAGAATTCTTAATCCCACATTGGATAGTGGAATAAAATACAAAATAAATAATTATGACCACAGAATATTAAAAAGAAAGAAACTTTTTGCAAGAATAAAATCAATGAAGATAGAACTAAAATATAATCACTAGGGAAAATAATTTTTATACAAAAAAGCTTCATATCCAAAACATAAAGAAATTGAAATGAATCTGAACGAGATAAAATGAGATCTTTCAAGACAGTTGTGAAAATCGAGTAAGGCTTCATCTATTTCAAAGTTTGAGTAGGCCTGAAGGACTTTAAGTCAAGGGCATACTTAAAGTGTCTCCTCCCTGCTATCTTAAGGACATACTTAAAGTCTCTTTCTGCTATCCCTTCCCTGTTAGCCCCCTAAGGGCATACTTAAGTCCCCTTCTTGTTATCCTCCCTATTTCAGCTAAATATGGGCAACTATGTACTTTTTTGGTCAAGTTCAATTTCTTGGATAGTTCCCGAGTTTAGAATGTAAGATCCTCAGCCAATAAGGCTGAGCCAATAAGTGGTGGGAGGGGGAATTTGCGTTAGGGATAAAAGCGCCGACCCTACCCCTTACGGTGCTTCCTCCCTTCAATTGTCTGCTCCATGGGTGGGATACCCGTTCTCGAGAATGTTATAATAAACTTTGCTTTGCTTCTAGAGATCTATCCAGTTGTTTTATTAATAGTTTCTGACCCACACAAATCCTTGTGATGTCAAAAGTCCCTAACATCTCAGGGGCCAAAAGATATATACAATTTCAGAAGAAGAACTGCAAACTAAAAATGATAATATGATAACATGATCTAAATCACTAATAGCTATTGTTTGTCCTTTGTTTTTGAAGAGAACCATGACATCAGAGAGATGATACCATGATATATAAGTGAATAGGATTTGAGTGAGGGAGGGCTGTGTAAGGTCACCTGCCTCATTTTCCCTTCCACAGCTATCTGAGTCCAGGGGCAAGATAGAGATGCATACTAGATGCAAGAGATATGTAAGCTAGAAAAATTCTGAGTTGCAAATTGGTGAAGATGACAAAAGATAGGAAGAATTAATGTAGGCTGTGGGAAAACAGGCATGCTGATGCAATGTTGGTAGAAGCAAAATCATTCCATTATTCTGGATTTCAATAAGAATTAAGTTAAAAAAAAAATTGACCAAAATATCCATATCCTCTCATCCTCTCTTGGGAATATACTCCCAGGAAATCAAAGCAAAGAAATAGAAATAAAATGAGTATCTATCCATTGGGGAATATATAATATTCCCTATATTATATATAATATATAAATAAAATGGAAGGTCATCATACAGTAAGAAAAATCAAATATTAGGACATCAGAAATATAGAAGACCTGTATAAAATGCTTGGGAAAATATACATAAAGATTATAACAATAAAAACGAAAATCATTAAAAGTAAGTTGCATTTTGAGGAATGGGAAAAAACCCTATCAAACAAACAAAGCTCAGTGAAGGTCCAGAGAACAGATAATGAAACATATCATTATAACGAATGATAATAAAGATAATGAACTACTCAAGGACAAACTATTGTATTCATTGTCAAAGTAGTTCATCAGATTCTTTTGTTACTTTGTTTTTCTTTATCATGAGAGAGACTTCAATCTGGAGGGAATAGGGTGGGTAATGACTGATATAGACAAAAAGCATCAATAATCTTTTTTATTTAAAAAAATGGCAGAAAGTCTCTGAAGCTGGTGTATATAGGAGTTTTATCTCTGAAAGGAAATAAAAGAACATCCCTGACTCTGCATATGTTTGTCTAACCAAGGACCAGAAAGCTTTGATAGTAGTCACAATGTAATGGGGGGACTAGTTTTTGGCATACTGTTTCCCACCAAGAGCAGTTCTGATAGAGGTAAAGATTTTGAGAAAAGCTCCTCAAGAAGGTATTTCACTTTTGTAACAATCAAGAAGTCTAGAATGATGTCTGAAGGAAAACTGTGTTCCCTGCTGAATATGGATTGTGGTCTTTCTACTGTATGTTGATAATAGCATCAGGAAAACTACTTGGGCTTTATTCTATACCAGCAATGTTGAATGATGGCCAAATATGCCCATTGAGCTGGGCTTTGAAGACTGTGGAGAAAATATAGGAGCTCACCTTTTGCAGTTAGAAAAATAAAATATGGGAAGTTCAGAAAGGAGGAAAATTTGTATAAAATGCTATAGAGCAAAATAAGTAGGACCAAGAGAAGATATATATATATATAATGATTGTAATAATGACAATGAGGTCATTAAAAGTAAGTTATAAGGCATCACTTATCTGAGATACCAGTTGATGGAGCTCTATTGGCCAGCCACAGCCTTAACTCAGAAGATCATGGGAGAGGTAGAAATAATTGTCTAATGTTTCTATGACCAAATCTTAAAAATCTGAAACCAAAATCTGAAAAAAGATCACATAAACAATAGCTAGAATCTACATAATGCTTTAAGCTTGGAGAGTGCTTCAGTCTGGAGGTGGTGAGAATAAAAAATCTCTGTGATGAGGGGCAGCTAGATGATGCAGTGGGTAGAGTACTGGCCTATGGTTCTGGAGGTCCTGAGATCAAATGTGACTACAAAAATTGACACTTACTAGATGTGTGACCTTAGGCAAATCATTTAACCCCAACTGCAGAAAGGAAGGAAGAAAAAGAAAGGAAGGAATAAAAGGAGAAAGAAATTACTGTGATGGAAAGAAAAAAGATAACAATAAATTTTTAAAAAATCAGCAGCAAACCTCTGGAGCTAATCTTCAAATAACTCTGTAGGGTGGATGCTATTATCCTAGATGAGGAAAATGAGGATGAGAAAGGCCCTGGGTTATAGAACTACTAAATGTCAGAGGAAGGATTTGAATTGAGGTTTTCCTGCTTCCTACTATAGCATTCTCTTCACTGCACCTCCTAGCTACATCAAGATAATACATTAAGTGAGAGACACTTCATAACAAGAAAAGAAAAAATGAAGTAATTGGACAGTAGGTCCAGAGAACAGCCAGAGCCTTACAAGGCAATATTTCAGAACCAATTGTTGCTCAGAGTTAAATGCTGGGGAATGGAAGAATCCAGGAAAGTCAAGGAATTAGGTTCAATCTACCAGTTATAGATGAATAACTGATGGTATGAGAATCTGAGTCAAAACTGGGTTTAAAGGAAGTGAGCTTTTAGTTTTACTTTGGACTTTGGGAAAGGATGCCTAAAATAATGGGGACTCCTTTCTGACAAGGGAGGAGGGGATGCTTCCAAAAGCCATTCTTTCTCTTGCTCTACTCTAGTTGTATCCTCAGCAGAGCAAAGGCCAAGCAGAAAGCCACTTAGAGGCTTGGAACAGCACCAGTCAGTTGGGCTTTCAATAGGCTCAGTTGGGGCTGAAAATTGGTGGGCTTGAGGGATACCAGATTACCTACAGAAGGTGAAAACTGAGAGTAAAGAAGTGACAGCACATCACTGCAGAAATGTCTGGGCCATCTAGCTATCGATTGGGTTAACATATGAATCCCCCTGGGATAATGGGTGCAGATGCTAATAATTTAGCTAAACATGTGCAACCTTCAGAGCAGCAGACCATAAAGTATAAAAGATATAGATACACAACATATATCCCTGAACTTTCCCTCAGTTGCTTAGCTTAGGACTTGGCTTGGAATACATACAAAATTGAATATCTCATTTTTACCTCTATTTTGCCAAGATAGACTTAAATTTTATGCTTCTGCCTCTCAGAATACTTATCTTCCTCCAAGTTCCAAATACTTAGTATGTCATAGTGAAAACAGTTTGAAATTTATAATCAGAGCAACATTCTTAATTCTGTTACTTGTAACTTGTATAATCAGGGGTATTTTTTTTTTTCTTCCCTCTCTTACCTTTCAGAGGCACAAGTTTCCCAATCTGTAAACCAAGTGACTCAAATATAGAACATAAACTCCTTGAGGACGGGGCCTATATTAATCAATCTTTACATCTTCACAATCTAGTACTATGTATGTGCTTTGCCCGAGGAGACTAAGCTCATTAAGGGCCTTATTTTGATTATTGTATCTCCAACTCCTTATATATTGTCTATCATCTATCCATCCATCCATCCACCTATCCATCTATCCATCTATCTATCTATCTGTCTATCTATCTAATCTCTAATACCTGGAACATAGGATCTAAATAAATGCTTATTGATTTATTCATCCAGAATGATCTCTAAGATATTATACAGCTTCAAATCCCTTGACTTATTATCCTTAAATCCCTAGAAAGGACAAATGGAGATATAAAAGAAAGGCAGCTGCTTAGACTGAAACCAAGAACTGAGAAATGATATCAAAGACATGATAAAAATGAGAGCATAACCAGAATCACAACAGTTTAGAGCCATCAGGGATTATAGAAAATTATCTAGTTTAACCTGTTCATTTTATAGATGAGGACACAGTAGGGAAATGACTTATCTAAGATGACACCAGTATTAAGTAGTAAAGAGAAGATGTATATCTAAGTTTTTGCATGTCAGCATTCATTCAAATCATAGAGAAAATTAGGCACCCTACCCATTTGAGATGACTCAGGAACTCCCTAATAACATAAAGACAGTCAGACTAAAAAGGTTTCTAATAAAACATTGAAAAAACCACAGACAAAAAGAAAAAGAAAAAGCCACAGACATTTTTTTCCCTCCTGTGGAGGCACATTCACCTTATATACAATTTATAAAATTTATTTATAAAATTGATAGAATACAGGTAATCATTAATATTCCAAAAGGTTTGTTTATTTTACAAAAGGATTCATTGCGAAATCTTTTTCTTACTTTCATGACCTGTCATGGTCACAAAATGACAATGTGGATTTGACCATATTTCTATGACACTGTGAGATTTACAAAAGGCTCATAGTGATCCAATGACATAGGTGATGCCTGTGGCCCTAAGTGACTTGCATAAGACTTCCTAACAGCCTGATGTTAAATATGTGAAGCTTCCAATGCTTGTTTTTTAGATTGCAGATCACTAATTACTTGACTGAAACAGGAGGAGTAGGGGTGTGGGTGTGGGTATCTAGAAAATCTTGAAACTAAAGTCTTTCATTGCCTAAGTATCATTGCTAAATAATTGTTTGCAAACAAACATAAAAAAAAAAAAATCACCAGAAAATCTCAGTTGAGTCTAATGAAAACTAAGATTTGGTTTATAGGGGTAGCTAGGTGGCTCAATGGATAGAGCACCAAGCCTGAAAACAGGAAGAGTTCAAATTTGACCTCAGATACACTAGTTATGTGACCCTGGGCAAGATACTTAACCCCAATTACCTCAAAGGGGAAAAAAAAGGTTTGGTTTATATAAAAACTGAATTTGTACATAACTGTCATATTTTGACTATACCTTGTGAAGACCACGTTAACACTCTGGATACTTTAGAATCAGCTAGAGTCAGGATCAGCAAAAGTCTTTGATCTTTATTCTTTGTAGACATGACCAGAATGGAGATATGAAGTGAGTGAGATGGCGACACGAATCCTGCCAGGAGTCACTCTGGCTTTTTCACTCCACCCTTTTTCCTCTTCCAAATCTCTCTATAGGCCAACAGATTGAGCCAGCACCAAATGGTGGGGCGGGCCATTTTCCAAGCAAATGCTAATAGAGTACTGTCCAATTGGTAATTACACTTAAGTACTTGGACCTCAGTGCATCTGCTCAGTTTCAGCCCATTACATCTCCTGCTTTCTTTTGTTTTAGAACACAGGTGGTCACACCATCCCTGACCTCTCAGGGAGATAAGAGCCCCCAAGGGGAGGTGATCACACCTCCCCCGACATCTCAGGAAGGGAAATGGAAAGCACCAAAGGGAAGTGGGGATTGGTAGCAGGTTTTTGGGCTGAAGGGTCTTATTAGAAACAGGTATGCACAAACCCATCAGCATGGGAGGTATTACACAAGCACATAGCAATAACGCAGAGGCTATTAGTGATGACTCTCCCCACAGTCAGTGCAGGCTCGATGTGGTGTAACAAACAAAAAGTGTACGTGCAAGTAGTGATATAACCAACAATATAAATCAACATGGTGTTGTAAAAGATTTCCAGAAGTCCTAGAAGGAGAATATGTAAACAACAGTCACACAGGCGTATGCTTTCTTCAGCAGCCAAGAGATAGTCCAAAACCAATCTATTGTCCATTGTTTCACATGTCAGGGAATCCAATGATTCCAGCAGATTTTAAAGTCCTGCAACCGTCTTATCATTTCTCAGAAAATACAATGATTCCTGAGGGTTTTCAAATCCTACAACATTGTTATCATGTCTCAGAGAATCCAATGATTTCTGAGGATTCTAAAGTATCCAGGGTGCTAACTTCACATTTGACACCTGAACGTGGGACCAAGGACCTTACTTTCACCAAAGAAGTCTCCAGTGACCAGAAAGCAGCTATTAGGAAAAGATCCTCCCCCAACCGCAGTCCCAAATTGGGCGCCAAACGTGAAACCTGTGTTAGCACCCTGGATACTTTAGAATCAGCCAGAGTCAGGATCAGCAAAAGTCCTTTGATCTTTATTCTTTGTAGACGTGAACAGAATGGCAATATGAAGTGAGTGAGATGGCAACATGAATCTGTCCAGGAGTCATCCTGGCTTTTTCATTCCACCCTTTTTTCCTCCTCCAAATCTCTCTATAGGCCAACAGATCAAGCCAGCACCAAATGGTGGGGTGGGCCATTTTCCAAGCAAATGATAATAGAGTATTGGCTCTGGCCAATTGGTAATTAGCCTTAAGTACTTGGACCTCAGTGTATCTGCTCAGTTTCAGCCCATTACAATACCTGCATTTAGAAACAATTCTTTTTATGGCATTAAGAAATGGTATGTGTGAATGGTGAAATTTTATTTAAAAAAAATTCAATAGTAGTTTTAAAAATTTCAATATTATTTTATTTTTCTAATTACAAGTAAGAATAATTTTCAACATTAATTTTTATAAGATTTTGAGTTCCGAATTTGTTTTGTGCCACCCCACCCCTCAATCTCCTCTCTTCCCACCTCCCCAGAACAGCAAGTAACATGTACAATCATTTTAAACACATATCTATGTTAGTCATATTGTTAAAGAAAAATCAGATCAGGAGGGGAAAACCACAAGAAAGAAAAAAAACAAACAAAAAACCAAAAAAGGTGAAAATAGTATGCTTCAATCTGCATTCAGTCTACATAGCTTTTTCTCTGGATGTGGATGGAATTTTCTAGTGGTAACTTCTTAAGAGATTAAATAGGCAACTGATTTTTTTTTTTTAATCTGATCTTTGATTTCATCAATATAGAGGATTCATAGTGAGGGAATCTTCTCTTGTAATGAAGGATAGCGCCTACTCTAAAACTCATAGCCTCAATTGCCTAGAAGTTTAATGATTTTCCTAGGATCACATGATCAAGGCAAGAGGACTTTCTGAACCAGAGATCAATTCTTAATCGTTTGTACCATTTCAATGAGTATTTAGCCTAGTGCCTTCCACATAGTAGGCACTTAAATGCTTATAGACTTAGAGAGCTGTAATCATCTAATTTTTTATTTGTAGAGGGAAAAAGGATAAGCTAATAAAAACATATGTCCATTATCCAACCTAATTCCATAATGGCAATTTATATAAAGCAAATCAACAAAATCGCCAAAGAAAATCCTTTTTTTCTGCATTCCTTTTCTCTTTTCTCCTCAAAAATTTATTTCTCCTTGGGCTTCAATCCTTTTCTTCTCCTCTCATTTATTTTACAGAGATTTCCATGCTCATAAACAAATCTAAGAAGTTTCAACAGAAAAAGCGCCATACTAATTTAATTAATATTAAATGTTAAATTAAATAAAGCCTGTGTAGCTAGCAGAATTAATTTAATTTATAGTCATATCTCATATTTGTATCTTTACACTCTTGATGGCCCACATGTCACTAATCCATAGCTGTATGGATCATCTGTGGATAATTTTGTATTCTATTTTGACTTCAGCCAGCCCACTTCTGGGCTCAATTTCTTTGTTGTCAATTGGTGCTTACTTAAGATATAAACATTTCTTGATACTTCCCCTTTCAAATTCCCCTAATTAATAAGAAGTCTCATTTTAAAAAGATTCATAAACTATTTCAAAGTCAAACAGCATGCTACCTGCTTTTGTATTATATAATAATAGCTAGCATTTAAATGGTGCTTTAATGTCTACAAGCACTTTACTTATGTTGCTTTATTTGACCCTTACAACAATCATGGGAGGTGTTATCTCCATTTTACAAATGAGGAAACTGAGGCTGAGAGCATTTAAGGGACTCACCCAAGGTCACACAGTTAGGAAGTTTCTGAGGGAGTATTGAAAGTCAAGTCTTTCTAACTCTGAGGGCCATGCAGCTCTACTGGCTATCTCTATTCCTCTATCTGTGGCATGGTTCTATTTAATTGAGAAATACCTGCAGAGACTATGTTAATGTCCTTAGTGTAAGATTATAGGATTTAGAGTTGGCAGGAATGTTAGTGATCATCTTAGTCTAGCCCCCTCAGTTTACAGTTAAGGAAAAGGGTTGGGTTTCACTTGGCTCTCAGGATACCTGGGTGTACTCAGAATCATAGATGGCTATCCTGATTACATGAAGTGACTTAGCCAAATGGATCTCGAAGCCAACTAGCATTCTAGGCAATGTTCACTCAAATGGCCTTTAGCCAGGAAAGTGAATATCTGGAATGTGCCCCTGAGGGAGGATGGGAAGTTGTTTTCTTCAAAGGGCTCTAAAATTAGGATTGATTTTTATCTTCCTAACATGGTTTTCTAAGTATATTTTTGCCTGAAGAAAAAGGAATAGATTAAATGTGTTCTCTAAGTGTCTGTGACTCCATGACTAGAAAAGAAATCCTGCTTTTAAGAATGGATTGTAGCCACATTGGTGAGAGCAAATCTATTGCAATGAAAGGTGTTTTTTTAATCTAATAAAGCAATTGAATCAAAATTGTAAAGAAATTGCAATGAGAGGTGTTTTTTCTTTTAATCTCAATAAAGAAAGTGGACCAAAACATCCCTGGGAGAAAATAAGAGGTCAAGCAAATGCATTTAATTATATTTTGAGATCAGGGCTGGAGTTGGAGGTGGGAAGGAAATGGAGCAAGAAAAAAGTTTACTCCAATATTTCCTACTTTTTCCTTCTCCTCCTTATTGCAGTCTTCATATTTGGGTAGAAGAGAGAAAGAGAGCTGGAAACAGCTTCCTCCGTCTCCTTCCCTCCCTCCTTTCCTTCCTTCTTTCTTCCCTCTTTCCCTTTCTCTTTCCCTCCCTCCCTTCCTCGTTCCCTCCCTTCTTCCTTGTCTCCCTTCCTCCTTTTCTTCCTTCTTCCTTTTCTCCCTTCCTCCTTCCTTCCTTCTTCCTTCTTTCCTTCCTTCTTCCTTTTTTCCTTCCTTCCTTCCTTTTCCTTCCTTCCTTCTTCCTTCTTCCTTTTCTCCCTTCCTCCTTCCCTCCCTCCTTCCTTCTTCCTTTTCTCCCTTCCTCCTTCCTTCCTTCCTTCTTCCTTTTCTCCCTTCCTCCTTCCCTCCCTCCTTTCCTTCCTTCCTTCTTCCTTCTTTCCTTCCTTCCTTCTTCCTTTTTTCCTTCCTTCCTTCCTTCCTTCCTTCCTTCCTTCCTTCCTTCCTTCCTTCCTTCCTTCCTTCCTTCCTTCCTTCCTTTCCCCTTTGTTTCTTCCCATTTACTTATTATTTATTTAATATTTGCTCAAGTTACATTTAAAACAATTTTTTTACATTTGTTTTTAAATTTTTTTATTTTAGGTTCTCTCTCTTATTCCCATCCACAATTAAGAAAACACATATGAAGTTATGCTAAACATTTCCATAAAAGTCATGTTGTGAAAAAAAAACAACATAGATCTCATAGATTTCTCTAATGAAAATAAAAACCCTCAAGAAAAATAAAATTAAAAAAAAAGAGAGAGATAGAGAAATAGATAATGCTTCAATCTGTATTCAGACATAATCAGTTTCTTCTTTAGGTACGAATAGGATTTTTCATCATAAGTTCTTCAGAGTAGTCATGGATTATTGTACTGGTGAGAATAGCAAAGCCAAAGACTAGCAAAGCTAGTCATCCCAGAACATTGCTATTATTTTGTATATAGAACATTTCATTTTGCTTGAGTTCATGAAGGACTTTCTAGTTGTTGTTGTTGTTGTTTTCTGAGACCATCCTACTTATCATTTCCCATAGCATTTAAGGGACTCACCCAAGGTCACACAGTTAGGAAGTTTCTGAGGGAGTATTGAAAAGTCAAGTCTTTCTAACTCTGAGGGCCACACAGCTCTACTTGGCCACTTGGCTATCTCTATTTAGCATTTCCCATAGAACAATAATATTTCATCAAAAACACATATCACATTTTATTGAGCCATTCCCAAGTGATGGGCATTCTCTCAATTTTTTTTTTTTTTTTTTTTTTTTTTTGCCCTGAGAAGAGAATTGCTATGAATATTTTTGGTAATATAGGTTATTTTCTTTTTTTTTTTTTAATCTCTTTTAGTATTCATGCCTAATAGTGGTGTTGTTAAGTCAAAAGTTATGCATGAATTTATAGCCCTTTGGCCACAGATCATATCTTTTGATCATTTATCAATTGGGGCATGGCTCTTTTTTTTTTTTTTTTTTTTTAATTTGACTTAGTTCCTTCCACATATGAGAAATGAAACCTTAAAGAAACTTGCTTCAAAATTCTTTTTATGATTACTATTACTGTTTTTCCTTCCATTTATTCTCTCTCCCCTTTCACCTTGACACTACTAAAAAGTATTTTACTGCTGACCACTCTGTCCCCCAATATGCCCTCTCTTTTATCACTCTCCCTGCTTCCCTAATCCCTCCTGCTTTCCTGCAGGATAAAATAGATTTCTATACCCATATTGAGTATGTATGTTATTTCCTCTTTGAGCCAATTCTGATAAGTAAAGTTCATTCACTTTTCCTCTCCTTCCCCTTTACCCCTTCATTGTAAGAAGTTTTATTTGCCTCTTTTTTTTATGGCAGATAATTGTACCATTCTATTTCTCCCTTTCCCTTTCTTCCAGAACATTCCTCTTTCACCCTTTAACTTTGTCATTAAAAAAAAAAAAAGATACCATTCCTTCATATTCAACTCATACTCGTGTCCTATTTATATGTACTCCTAACTGCCATAAAAATGAAAAAGTTCTAATGAATTACAAGTATCATCCTCTCATGTAGGAATGGGGAACAGCTTTCTTCTATATGAATTTACACTATTTTAAACGGGAGTACTTGAAATTAATAATTATAGTTTACAAAACACTTTCCTCACAACCACCCTGTGAAGCAGGTAAAGCTGGCATTATTAGTTTCGTTTTGAAGATGCAAGATTAAATAATTTGCTTAAGATCACACGGTAGCTGGTTGGTTTATAACCCAAAAATTCTATTTCCAAAGCCCAATAATCATAGGTTTTTGGAGGGAAAAGAGATGAGAGATTACCTAGGCATAAGATTGTAGCCTGAGAGCCAAAACGGACCCCAGAGTTTAGTCTAATCCTTCTTTTACCAAAGAATAAATAGAGTCCCAGGGAAGTTATATCCCTAAGGTGAATGGAGGACTTTTGATGCTAGACCAGTATTCTCCCAGGGTACTACACTGAGGATACCCTTTTATTTTAGTGAAACCTAAAGAAACTAAATGATTCAGCAACAAGAGGATTATGTGATGATCAACTGTGATGGAGTTGGCTCTTTTCAACAATGAGGTGATTCAGGCCAAGAGGATTATGGGAAATGTGGATCACAACATAGTATTTTCACCTTTTTTGTTATTATTTGCTTGCTTGTTTTTTTTTCTTTATCATTTTTTCCCTTTTTGATCTGATTTTTCTTTTTTTAATGTTGTTTACTTTTTTTCTCAGTTACATGTAAACAATTTTTAAACATTTTCAGAAAAATTTCTTTTTTTTCAAAGCATATGTATAAATAGTGTTCAACATTTACCCTTGCAAAATCGTTTCAATTTTTTTTCTCCCTCCTTTCCCCAATCCCATTCTGTAGATGACAAGTAATCCAATATATGTTAAACATGTGCAATTCTTCTATACATGTTTCCACAATTATCATGCTGAACAAGAAAAATCAGATCAAAATAGAAAAAAAAATGAGAAAGAAAACAAAATGCAAACAACAGCAACAACAAAAAATGAAAATACTATGTTGTGATCTACAATTCTCTCTCTAGGTGCAGATAACTATCACAAGACCATTGGAACTGGCCTGAATCACCTCATTATTGAAAAGAGTCACATTCATCAGAATTGATCATTGTATAATCTTGTTGTTGCTGTGTACAGTGTTCTCTTGGTTCTACTCATTTCACTTAGCATCTCCAGGTCTCTCTGAAATCATCCTGTTGATCACATCTTATAGAATAATAATATTCTATAACATTCATATACCATAATTTATTCAGCCATTCTCCAACTCATGGGCTTGATCTGATTTTTCTTGTGCAACATGATAAATGTGGAAATATGTATAGCATGTACATGTTTAACCTATATTGGATTACTTGCTATATAGGGGAGGGGAGAGGAAGGGAGAGAGGTTGAAAAATATGAAACACAAAGTCTTGCAAAGGTGAATCCTGAAAAGTATCTTTGCATGTATTTTGAAAAATAAAAAGCTATTATTATTTAAAAATTCAAATTAAAAAAAAAAAAAAAAGAAAAAGTAATTTACCCAAGTTCACCAGCAGCAAGCATCAATTTGAATCCAAGTCCCCTGACTCTGAGAGCAGCTAGGTAGTACAGTAGATAATGAAGTGGACTTGGAATTAGAAAAACTCATCATTATGAGTTCAAATCCCAGCCTCACATACTTGCTAGCTCTGTGATCCTGGACAAATTATTTTAATCCTGTTTGCCTCAGTTCTTCCCCTGTAAATAGAGCAGGAGATGGAAACTGTAAACTCTAGTATCTTTACCAAGAAAATTCCAAATTATATCACAAAGAGTTGGATATGACTCAACAATAACAATCTCTGACTCTAAAGCCAGTATATTTCCCTTTGTACCACACTCAGGAAACTTCTTTATTTTACTGATGAAGAAACTGAGTCCCAGAGAAATTGTAAGGATACATAGGTATTAAGTAGGGGAGTAGGGATTCAATCCAGGCCTTTTAGTTCCAAATCCAAAACTGTTTGTTTCTCAGCCTGTTCCTCTATTCCACACTGAAAAATAACTTAATTTCTCTTTCTTAACACAAAACCTTTTCCTAGACAAGCTAGAGAGCCCAACTCTGAATATTAAGTTTTTCTTTCACATTCTTTTCCAGAAATCCACCCATCTCTCACCAGAAAGAGTTTTCCATTTCCAAACACAATATAGTGGTAAACACAGGCAGATGAGCACATTATGAAGCTCTGTGTGGCTAGGTGAGGTCATTTTTTTTAGATTCCATTATCATTCTGACCTTTAGTTCCCTGCCACACCTCTTACCTCTTGTTCTTAGAGAGATGCGTGCTCAAGAAGAGACATTAAAGATTATTATTCAGAAAATGTGTGGTTGGGAAAGGAGGAGGAGTGTTCATGTGGCAAAAACAAAGCACAGCAAATGGAGAGTTTGGGTGCTGCAATGACATGCCTCGGGGAAGGCCTCTAGTGTATTGGGTGGATCCTTTCTGGAGATTTTATGAAAGGTCATGGAAAAGAAATACCCAGGAGGAGACATGGACAAGTCACTCTATATTTGCCCTGATGTGCTTCTATTGAGAGCTGAAGAAGTATGGTTGTTCTTCAGTCATTTCTGACTCTTCATCACTCCTTTTAAAGTTTTTTTTTTGGGGGGGGGGAAGAGGGAGACAAAGATACTGTATTTCCTTTTCCAACTCATTTTACAGATGAGGAAACTGAGATTAAGGTGGAGTGACTTGCCCAGAGTCACACAGTTAAGAAAGGTCTGAAGCCAGTTTTGAATTCATGTTTTCTTGATTCCGGGTCAGATATTCTATTCACTGGGCCACCTAGCTGCCCTAAGAAGCAAAGAGGAAAATATTTATGTAATCTGATATGTTAGAAATGGTATTACTATTTAATTGTTCTCTTGAACCCACACTTAAATCCCTGTCTGAAACATACCATGACTCTAAGTAACCACAACTTTAGAGTTGGATGGCAAATTATTATGTCCATAAGTTGCAAAGAAGATGCCAAATTACCAAGGAAGTTTTCCTACAAGGGAGCTCCCTTCACCAGTGAAATCATAGGAACAATTGTAATTATTGTATAATTGTATAATGAAGACTGGGCAGGAAATAAGATGACATTACTGACCTAACACTAATAGAACAATGCTTTGGATTTTTTTCCTACTAGTGAAGATGGCTTCATTCTCAGTCATTTGCTTTCTCAGTTCTATTGTGACCAAGAGCAATGACTGATTTATAAAATAATATATGATCATGATGGAATACTATTGTGCTATAAGAAATGATGAGCTCATTGATTGTAGAAAAACACAGAAAGACTTGCCTGAAATAATGAAGAGTGAAATGAACAGAACCAAGAGAACTTTGCATGCAGAAAAAGTAATATTATTTTAAAAACAACTTTGAGTGACTAAGTTATTTTGATTATTATAAATATCCAAATTAACTATAAAGGGCCAATGAAGGAAGCTGCTATCTGCCTCCAGAGAAAAAACTGATAAAAAGAATTCATAAAGGAATTTTACATATGCAAATGATTATATATTTATATCTAATAGTAACCATCTCTAGGGTGGGGGAGGGAAGAAAAGAGAAGGGATAAAAGGGCACTTATATAACTTTATTACATATTTAAAAGAAATAGTCATACACAATAGATTTTCAGTTTTTTGTGCAATCATCTTTTTGCTTAATTCTAGTACTATTTGGAAATGCTTATGTTATTTCCTATGTTTAAAAAACAAAATTAAATGACTAGCAAATCCACCTCCTGACTGAGAGGTCATAGATGAAGTGTACATTTTTAACATGCTCAATATGGGATTTATTTTACTTGACTATGCATATTTGTTATAAAGATTTTACTTTGTTTTATTTTTTAGGGGCATAGGGAAAATATGGACAGGAGGAAAAAAAAAACTAATGCTTGATTATTAAAAAAAATTAATTATAAATAAATAAAATATCTAGTTATTCTTTGTTTAAAACCAACTGGCATTAGGATTAAAATAATTTTCTTTACCTAAATGAGCTAATAACTGTTATTACTTTTTTTCTTCATTTAGAAAAAGCCTTAGCATGACCTTATTTCTCCCTGATAACTTTAATTGTTCTTGTTCTCGTTTGCAAGTTAACTAGGGAGCTTAGGGTCAGATAAAACTCTTGTATCCTCTGGAAGGGGCGGAAAATCAAACTCCAGGTGAGCCAGAAGAGCAGCCGCTGCTTGGAGGGCCTACCTGAGAGTCTTCCAAATGTGGACAACTATCACCCTCTGCTGGAATATTTTTTCATTGCTGCAGTTAGTATTTGCCGGGAGCGAAAGCAACAGAAAATGCAGCAATCTTTAGGTTATTTTCACTTGGCAACCTCTGGGACCAGATCCTGTGTAATTGTCTAGAGGTCAGCCTTATTTAAACACGAGAGGCTACGTAGTCTAGTGAATAGAGTGGCCAGCTTTGGATTCAGGGAGGTCCCGATTGCTCCGACACCCGGGAGCGGCTGGGTCTGCTCCGCGGAGAAGCTGGGAGGCGGGAGGCTAAATCCGACCTCAGACTGGCGGGAGCTGTGGAGCCCTGGGCGAGCCACGGAAAACGCACGCGGCAAAGAGGCTCGGGTTTTGGATCCCCGCCAAGAAAACCCCGGGACAGTGTCGGTGAGCTGTGGGTCGTGAACAACAGCAACGCATGTCGTGACGATGCAGAACAGAAATCCAGCCCCCCAAACACAAAAGCAGCTTCTGGCTCCCTGGGAACTCTAGTCTTGCATCACCCACTCCCGCGGGGCGTTTCGAACTGCGCGTCCCGTTGGCATCTCAAACTTCGTGCGCTCAAAGCAGAACTCCTCAATTTCTCCCCGAACCTGCCCTCCTCCTGGTTTCCCAATTTCTGTCCAAGGCAATGCATCCTGCCAGTCTCCTAAGTACTCGCTCTGGGGCTTATGTTTGACTTCCCTCTCCCCTTTAGATCACATATTCAACCAGTTGTCCTTTCTTATCTTTCCTTTCTCCAAAATTTCTCTCCTCTCAGACCCTTCTAACTGCTTGTGTAGCCATTGCCTTAGTTCAGGCTCCCATCTGGGATTGTTGCAATGGTGTGCTCATTAGTCTTCCCTTCTCAGCTGCCTTAAACCTGCCAAAGCAATCTATCTCAAGCGGTGTCTGGCTGTATCATGCTCTTACTCCATAACCTCAAGTGGCTCCCTATTGCCTCTAGAATAAAAACTAAGCCCTTCAGCAAGCTGACTTCAACCTACCTTTCCATCCTTATTAAACATGATCCTCTTTCTCATTTGATGTCCAATCAAATTCACCTCCTTGCTGTTCCTCATACACATAGCATTGTTTTCTGTCCCTTTGCCTTGCTACTAGGCAGTTTCTCATGCTTGAAATATTTCCCTCCTTATCTACCTCTGGAAATCCTTTGTTCCCTTTAGGACTCAATTTAGGACTTATACATGAAGCCTTCCCTGATCTCTCTTGAAGTTGCTCTTCCTTCCAGAACCTATGTATGTATATCTGTTTGTGTGTATATGTATTTATATACACATATAAAACCATGCACATATTTTTGTTAACATGTCTATTATATATGTATAATCTGGATCTGTGGATCTGTGTATATTTCTATCCCATATATATGTGTGTGCATTTATATACAAGCTATTTCCCCTGATAAAATATCAGCTCCTTGATGATTTTATTTTTGTTTTTGTAGTCCTAGTATCTATCACAGTGCCTTGTATAGAGGAGGTGTATAATTAGTGTTTATTGAATAATTCATTGATATAAGTTAAATTGTTCATATCAGAAAAATACTAGTTCTGGACCAAAAGTAAAATTCCTAACATAGTATAGACACATGGACATATTTTCATTTGTTGATGATAATCCAAGAGTTTTCATTTTCTTCTAGAGAAATAGAACTAACTTGATGTTTGCTTAAATGTTCAAATGGATATGTGAACTTTGCAATCTGAATGTTCCTGTAGCATTAACAAGACACGAGAACTGTATGCCACAGCATAAAGTAGTGGGGGGATTATACTACATGATGGTATCTTTTTGGCCCCATTTCTCAGGTATCAGGATTTGAGCCAAGGAAGATACCACTAGCAGACCAAATCAAATTATTTATTAGGTGAAGGACCCAGGAAGAATACTAGGCAGGAATACATGTTTATTCAACATCAGCCATGTAGTCATTCTCCATACACACCCAGATTCCAGGTTGTAGGGTGTGCAGTTCCACAGATGTCAGCGTGGTATTTACCAACCTGGAAGCTGCCAAGCATAGATTTGGGATAGACTCTCCAGGCTAAAGAGATCCAATGGGAGTGATTAGGAATGCAGACAGATAGTTTCAAACAACATGAATCTGTGAAAAAATCACAAATATTGTAAGAATCAGTTCCAGACCTAAGAATGGTCCAATTGGGAATAAACTTACATCATGACCAACCGGGGATAAAAATTACAGCTAAACCAATCCCATCAAGGGAATTGGGCAAATTGGGAAAGTGGTTTTGGAAAACACAGAGAGGGTAGAATGTCCAAGAAGAGGTCAAGTGCCAAAAGCTTGCATAAAGGTCAGGAAAAGCAAATAATGACAAAAGGCCATTGGATTTAGTAATCAGGAGATCATTTGGTTACTATGAAATTAGCTGTTTTAATCTAGTGGTAGAGTCAGAAATCAGATTTCAAGATGTTGAGATGTGAGTAGGATAAGAAGTGGATTGTTGATCATTTTTCTCTCCCCTCTCCCCACTTCCATCTCAGATATATGAGGAGGGAGATATCGGAGAAGGCTTGAATGGAATCCAGGCTCAAGTCATGATTTTTTAAGGATGAACAAGATCTTTGTTAAGACTGCAGATAGCGGAGGGGGCCAAAAAAAGAATGAAGATTAAAAAGAAGTAGGAAGTGATTGAAGAGGTAACCTTTGAGAGAAGATGGGTGTAAGGGGAAGAAAACAAGGACACAAACAGAGGGATTACTATTTGCAAGCAGAAGAGCCACTTCACCTTCATAAACTGGAATAAAGGAAGAGCGAATGGAGGACGATGTTGAAGATATCTAAGTTGTGTAATTGGGGAGACGAGGGAGCTCATGACAGGTGCTTTGTTTCTAAAGTATGAGGACAGGTTCTCGGATGATGCTGGAGGGCTAGTGGTATAGGAGCCTTTAGGAGAAAAAGCATTTCTAATATATGATGAAGAGAGGGGGAAAGAGAGTCACTCTGAAGAAGATATTAACATGCACCCATGAAGACCCAGTTGAGATGAAATAATATAAATTTGTAGTAGTTTCAATCTTCTTGGTTATGAGATTTTGTACATCAACAATCAGCAATAACAAATTATGGAGAAAGTGAATGGTGGGAAGTAATCCAGTGCTGGAGAATAGAAAGGGAGTAGCTCTGAGAAGACAAAGGGGAAAGAGATTCAAGGGCAGAAGACATCATAAAATTGAACTGTTTAACTATAGTGCCAAGGTTGTAAAGGAAGGTTCATGAGGAGTGATAAATTGAAAAAGCCTAGATTAGAGTCACAGGAACTTGCAGTGAGGATGAAGAAGAGATTTAGAAGGACTGAGGCATATGGAGGGAAGAAGGATAAGAGATTATGAAGAGAGAAATTTCAGAGTTCTGGATTGTAGAAATCATGGAGGTGAATGATGAGACCATCAAGGCTATGACCATCTTGGCAGTGGCTGAAGTATGTTGAAGGTACAAGTCATGGGAATTGAGAAGGCTGATGATCCAGGAAGCTAGAAAATTTGAGAGCATATCAAAAAGTATATTGAACTCCTTAAGTGTAAGGATAGGGGTTGGTAAGGAGAGAATGTCTATGAGTCAGGTACTGAGAATGATCTCAGGGATAAGAGATAACTACCCTAGATCTGGATGAGGTGATAATTGACCTGAATTGAGTGAACTTCAGAGAATGATGAATTACTGAATGTTGGTGGCAGGGGGATGTTCTGGAATAGGTTACAGTGTGTACATTGCCATTGGAAAAGGTGTATCCAGTATAGCAGAGGGGGCCTAGAAATGCCATTTTTAGTGTGGGGAGCTAGGTTACTATGGTCGCAGGAAGATGAAAAGAGTATGAGAGGAAGAAATCGAATATACAAGGTCATTTTTCAAAAGTGGAATGGAATTTCAGAAGGAAGAGGAAAAAAAAAACATTTCTTACATATCTACTAATTGTCAGGCACTGTGTTAACTGCTTTACAATTATCTCATTTGATCTTTACAACAACCTTTGGAGCTAGGTGTCATTACTTATTTTATGATTGAGGAAATTGGGGTATACAGAAGGTAAATGACTTGCCTAAATGTCTGAGACTGTGTTTGAGGGAGCATGAGTATTGGCCCTGGAGTCAAAAGGACCAGAATTAAAATCTGGCCTCAGATACTTACTAGTTGTGTGACCCTAAACAAGCCACTTAATCCTATTTGCCTCAGTTTCCTCACCTGTAAAATGAATTGGAGAAGGAAATGACAAGCCACTTTAGTGTCTTTGTCAAGAAAACCCCAAGGGGTCATGAAGAGTTGTACACAACTCAACAACTCTGATTCCAAAACCAGTGCTCTATGTACTGCATCTCTTAGATGCCTTGAAAGCAGAGCAGACTTGAAATCCAGAAGAGAGAGGACAAAACTGGCTACTGATAAGAAATACAAAGTGGTAACAGAGGAGTTTCTTCTTGGGCAGACTCCAGATTGATTAGTCATTGCACATGTCTCAATAAGCCTATCCAGAAAGCTCTCAGCTAAAAGCCTTGTCCTGCCCTTCTCTAAAGTATTGAGCTTTACACAGAGTATTTAATAGTCTATGCATATCTTGATACAACTGTGACTGGTTATAAATAATTTATTATTTTTCCCACTTAATAATTTTTTTCCCAATTACATGTAAAAGTTTTCAACATTCTTTTTTTTAAGTTTTTGAGTTCAAATTTTTTCTTCTTCCCCCCTTTCCTCCTCCCCAAGACAGCAAGTAATCTGATATAGCTTACACAAGTACAATCATATTAAACATTTCTACATTAGTCATGTTGTGAAAGAAAAATCAGAACAAAAGAGAAAAACTACAAGAAAGAAAAAATTATGAAAATAATATGCTCTGCATCTAGTCTCCATAATTCTTTCTCAGAATGTGGATAGCATTTTCCATCCCCAGTCTCCTGGAATTGTCTTGGATCACTCTTACTGAGAAGAGCTAAGTCTATCATAGTTGATCATGACATCATAATTGTCATATAGACAATTGATGATGGACTGTGTTTAGTTTTAGAATCATATATTCTTAGTTTTAGATCTGGAAGAAATCTTAGGAAGCTCATAGTATGATCCTCTCATTTTACAGATGAGAAAATTGAGATTCGGAAAACTCCAAATCACACAGTAGTAAACGAGAGAACAGATTTGAAGCCAGTTCCTTTGCCTTCAAATCCAGGGATTTTCCCACTGTATCTCAATGCATGCTTTGTAGTATCTGAGTCATCACAGAATGTACTTGGAATGGATTTTTTGGTTTAATGGAGAACTATCTAGTTAATATACATAGATGATTCACCTAGTTATTGATTGAGAGGGGCAGTCCCACTTGTCACACATCCTGGCTGTGTGACTCTGGGTCAGTCACTTAAACTGTCAGGGCCAAAGGCAACTCTAACACAATAAAGTGCAGAGCCAGTGCTGAGTTGCTTTGGGGAGACAGTCTCCTCTCTGGCACTTCCCCATACTATGAAATCCATTAAAAATGGATGTTCAAGGGGCAACTAGATAGTATAGTGGATAGAGCACTGGTCTTGAAGTAAGGAGATCTGAGTTCAAATCTGGCCTCAGACACTTAACACTTCCTAGTTGGGCAAGTAACTTAACCCCAATCATGAAGGAAAGAAGGGATAACTTACTTTAGCTGTGGGACCCTGGACAAGTCATTTAATCCCAATTTCCTCACACACAAAAATGGATGTTCAAACAAAGGATATAGTAAAGCCACATATCATTCTATGACAAAGCCCTCCTGTTCTGATCCAACATATTAGGGCCACTCAGTTGCTGATCTACTCTGTCAGACTGCCCTGAATAACTCTTACATTTCTGAGCTCATAGGAGGTTAAAGGAAACTAGAGCCTTAGACAAATGTAATCCTGAATAAGTGGGTCCCAAATATCTGGAAAAAGACCAATCACGAACGGATGCCTGCAAGGGGTGATGCATTTTGTATTTACACTTTTAATTTGATCAGTCATTCTCGTTGTAAGGGTGTAAGGGAAGTAACTTAGTATGACCAGGAAATAGGATTGAGTCTCTTGACAGTTACTAGTATACAGTAGCTATAGATATAGTAAAACTGGAGCATAAAACTAGACACTCATTCTACTATTCCATAATGCCTCTCAATGATGACTACTAGTTATGGCCCAAATATGAACTGACTCCCTCAAATGAGATCAGGAAAAACATATTTGTTAACATAAGAAAAAAATCATTACTTAAAATACTGTTAAATCTATGCACAATTAATGTATTAAGTTGTAAGCTCCTTGACAGTAGGGATTTTTTTTGGGGGGAGGGAAGGAGGTGATACTTTCTTTGTATCAGCAATGTCTAATTCATCATAGGTTACATCATAAATGCTAGTTGACTGACTTCAATAGACTTTTTCTGTTTTTTTCAATTAAAATAGAAAAAATTTAATGATTTTTAAAATCATCTCTATACAAAATAAAACTAAGAGCATGATCATAAGGTATATACTTAGTTTTGGGAGAGCAAGATGTGTTTGTTTTGCCTATTTAGGTTGTATGTCCACATGGCTCTGTTTAGATATGGCTCACAGGTAGCTAAGAATAGATATTCTCTAGTCTTTTCTCTCTACCTTTCTCCAAGAGAGATTTTAACACCAGTAAGGGAAGCAGGAGCTGGCCTCTTGCTCTCTTCAGAGTATGGGGCTAGGATTATATCTATCTGTTCCTTTAAAAATTATAGCCTAGGGGAATTAAATTTTAGATTTGAGGTTGAATTTCTGATAATTTCCTAATGAAAAAAGAGATTCCCAAATTATATATCCATTGCATGGATATATAGATGCCAGAATACATAGCACAAACATTGAGTAAACTAATTTATCAAAACAAATAGCAAATAGAAATGAGAGAAATCATATAGAGGAGAATATATGTCATATAAGAAAGTTTCACTGAATTCTCCCACGGGGAATGAGATGACTTAATGATAGAAAGAAATATACAGAAAGACAGACAGACAAACAGAGAGAGACATAGAGATACAGAGAGAAAAAGAGAGAGACAGAAAGAGACAAAGACAGAGAGAGAGAGTTGGAGAAAGAGAGAAAAAAAAGAGAGACAGGGGCAGAGAGAGAGATGGAGAGAGACAGAGACAGAGTTGGAGAAACAGAGACAGAGAGATCTAATCAAAGGGAAACCCCCTGAAAGCTCTGGTGTAATACACTGGGGATGGAGACATGAGAATGATTCCCAACTCATCTATATATCAGTGTCTTTCCAGTCTTTATCTCCTTTCAGGGAGATGAAGAGAGAATGAAATAGCACATCTTCTCTCTCAAAAACGAAAACCAGAAGACTCTGTTTTATTTTGTCTCTTAACCAGCTCCACCTCTCACACAGATAAGAGTTCTGAGAATTCAATCTCTACCAATGAAAATCATCTTACGCCTTTTGAACCAAGAGTTAAGTTTTAAATATGTCAGATAGTGGGGATAGTGGGAATGTCTGATCTATATTTCGCAGGGTGATCGATTTAGAATTGAAAAAAATCTTAGATATCAAGTCCAACTCCTTCACTGTATATCTCAAGGAACTAAATGGAACTCAAGTTTTCTTGGTTTCAAATCCAAGGCTTCATCCACTACACCATGCTGCTCTCCATAGAGCAGTTTATAGTTGGCAGGATTTGAACCAATTCTCATTGAGAACCATCCCTTTTCCATTTTGTTCTTCTTTCCATTTTTCCATTTTGAACTTCTTTCTATTGACTCTGCTGGGAGGTTTTCATAAGGGTATATCATAGGAAAACAATAAAATCCTTGTGGATCTTAGCAATAAAGTTTGACTCAGCAAAACATAACTCCATTAATACATTCTATAAGTCATTTATTCAAATATTAGTCTTCTCTCACTTAATGTATGTGCTCCTTTTAAATCTTTAATTTTTATCTTTCAGCATAAAGCAGGAGGAGAAAAATATCAACCTTGAGCTTAATCTTAAAAGCTCAGTGGAAAAAAGCTCAATAAGTTTCCTCTCAATGCCTTTCCTAGATCCTAATTGTTTTAAGATGGTAGATTTAGAGTAGGAAACAAACAGTCCATTAAGGAGGCCTTATACCTTAATTTCTGGCTTGTCATCCCAAGCCTTCTTCATGCTAGACTTATCATTCTTATATATTATCTGTCCTCAAAAAGCAAGCCCTAGTGATTATTTCACCAAGTTCTCTATAACTGATTTAAAAAAAAAAAGAATTGAAACCAAAATCTATTTATAAGAGAATGACAGAGATGGGATACAGAAAGATGAGCTATTCATTAAAGAGCAACCATTTGTCTAAATTCTGTGTTAGTGCTCCAAGGCAGCTGTCAGCATGTTAGGGGGAGTATTTAAGCAGGATTATTGAACTTTATGCAGCTGTAGAGATGGATAGTCTCTATGTAGAATCTCTCCTATTTGCAGTGACCAAATGTGATACTGAATAAAATAATGGTCAGAAAGAACATCACCGGGCTCCTAATGAGAAGTTGTTGACAGAAAAATTGCTCTCACATTCATCAAAAAGGCAATAAATGTCAAGAAAGGGACAGACTGGAGATACAGTAGCTCATAAATCCCTTCTTTCAGACTGCCCTAGGAGAATTTAAGGACAATATACCTGCCATATTCTTCTCATAAATGGAGAACTTTCAGAAATCCTAGGAAAATTAGACAGAGAAAAAGTCACTTATTCATTTGTGAAGCATTTTTCGAGCACCTACTATGTGCAAATGCTAGGTTCAAGTCTCACTCATGACACATATTGGTTGTATGACTTAACCTGTGATGTGGTCCAGGCAATTCTCTGCAATTACAAGTTGCAGAGCAGATGGACACTGGTAGAGAGTTTCCTTGACGGGAGGTTCTTTTAACCAGTGAGATCACAGATCTGGATCAAAAAAATTTTGCTAAATTTCTGGAGATATAAAAACAGAACAAGAAAAGTCCCTCTCCTATAGAAGGCTATTACATAATATAATTTGAAGAAAGAAAGAGTAATAACAAGAAGGAATAATCAGGAAAATCCCCTTCCCCATTCCCATGTGAATTGAGGACTGAAGGAATTTAAGGCTTTTGGGGTGGTGTGGGGGTGGGGGAGCTTATTGATTAGGATTAAGCAACTTGGCAAGAGTCACACAGCTAGTGAATGTCAAATGTCTGAGGCTCTATTTGACCTGAGATTCTTATAACTCCAGGGCTGGTAGGCTATCTGTGCCACCTTGTGCCTCTTTGGAATCTAAGGCTTTTAAGAAAAATTGTATTTGACATCCAAAGACTTAGAGGAGGCAGATGAAGAACCAAGCTTGGGAAACAATCGCTTGCCTAGAACCTAGAGTCTGAAGGGGGATAATGTGAACTGTCTGGAAAGAGAGGCTGTAGTTAGTTTGAAGGGCTTATGTCCCAATGAGTTTTTAAAGGCAATAGGGAATGTGACAAACCCCTAAAGCAGGGCCTCTGTCAGCATAATTTCAACCTGGAGTTGGCTGTGGGACCTATGTCAAAGGCTTATGAGTCAGAATTCCATACTGACTGGATCTGTATTTTAAAAAATGACTTGTCATACACTTTAGAGTACAGCATATCCATAGCATGTTATCATTTGTCAGTGAACTAAAAGCTTTGATCCTAAAAAGTCATTTTTTTCTTTTTGATTTTTTTTTTGAGAGGCAATTGGAATTAAGTGACTTGCCCAGCATCATACAGCTAGTAAGTGTTAAGAGTCTGAGGTTGGATCTGAACTCAGGTAATGGTCATTTCTAATCAAGGAATATGAGGGTTATGTAACATCTTATAAAGTCAAACTAAAATCATTGAAAAAAAATCTGCTTATCTTTTCCTTCTCTGAACTTTAAACTCTTGTGCCAATTTATTGTCATCAATTAATTATATATTATAGATCATCAATCATGTATATATTATTAATATATGATTAATTATAAGTAGGTATGAAAGTTCTATTTTTGCCTAGAATTGTGACATCCATCTTACATTATTTACTATCAAATGAGATAGTACATGTAAAATGTTTTACAAACCTTAAAGTACTATATAAAATGTCAAACATTTTTGGTTTGTTTGCCAAACTTGCTTGCAAACACTTTGAAGGCAAAATTGTCTTTATATGTCTTCATTCCTATCCTATTCTTCTCAGCTTATGTTACCTTGCACATAAGGTTTGTTTGCTGGGGGTCTAATACCTGGGTCAGAAAAGGGAAGCTATTATTGAAGAAGAGAGAGTGTAATGGAAGAGTGTTGGGGAATTAGAGAAGGTATGGTTGTATTGGAGATAAGTTCCCAAGTGATGAGCATCATAGGATTGAAAGAGCATAGACTTAAGAACTGACAAGAAACAACAAAATCCTACTCTCTCATTTTACAGAAAAGAAAACTGAGGCTGAGAGAAATGAAATGACTTGCCCGGTATCTTTGTAATTCGAGAAAGAATTTGAAGTCATATCTTTCCACCTTCAAGCCCAACACTAGCTATTATGCTGTCAAGAGATCTAAGATGTAATCCCTTTTCAAATTCTTCAAATGATTAGTCACACTGTTTGGCTTTATCCCATGGTCACCTTTTCACTTTTTAACTATTATGTCATATCCTCAATTTTGGAAATCATTGATGAGGGGTAGTGGTTAGAGCTCTGATCCTGGAGTCAGGAAGATCTTAATTTAAACCTGAACTCAGACACTTGCTAGCTGTGTGACCTCAGGCAAGTCACTTAACCCTGTTTGTCCCCCCCCCCCCTTCCCCCATGATGGAAACCATTGGTGTAGACAATTTTTCATCTTTTAGATTTTTTTTCCTATGGAAGGATGTGTAAGTAAGTAAAATTGCAAGTCATAAGGGTTAAAGATTGAGTCAATATGATATAAAGGTGAAGTCTTATTCCCTTATAGGAATTCAGAGACTTTGAGATCAATTATAAATGAAAAGACAAACAGAGACTCATGAATTTGTCCCCCAAATAGAGATTGTCTTGAAGGTACAATTATCCATTGGTCTGAATGAAAAGAAAAATCATTCAGTTCATTCACTGGAGATTTGGGATTGAATTCCAAATATTCTCAGTATAATCATAAGATGCTCAACTGCAAATCGCTTTTATTTTCACTTTCATCAACTCCAAGGCTTTCTGGTGCCTCAGTGGCTCTACTCAGGTACTTTGATATTCTCAGATATGACACAAGATATAAAGATAAAATGATTGGACTCGATGCCACTGTAATGGAGCAGTGACTTCTGGGCACTGATGAAATGAAATCCTGAATATTATTTTAGACCTAGAGAAACTAAAGAATTGATTCTTGAGGCAAGCAGGCAAAAGGTTCTAGTAAGAGATCAGTTTAGCTCCATGGTCCCTTTGGGGGAGGTGGTCCAGTCTGAAATCCAAGACCTCTGTGGAGGTTTCGAGTGGTCTCACTTTGTCATGCCCTGTCAGTAATTCCAGTTGTGACCCTGAGGTTAAATTTCCCCTATAAAACCTACTTGGGGCCATCCCATGGCTGCTACCTTGCTATGGGTCAGCCAGCCATGGGACTCTGCATTGTGGTGTCTTTTCCCTTCCCCCAGGCCATGTTGTATCTCCCCTAATTCCACTATTCTTCTCAACCCCAGTTTTCCTCCTTACAGTTAGCTAACTTTTTTAGGGTGCTAAGTCCCTTTCAGGACACCAGCTAAGGGCTTGCCCCAGCCTCATGGGGTACTCCCTTTCTGCTGGGTAACTGTGAGTTCCACTGAGGAACTTGTCTTCCATGTGCTCCCCCAATTCTATTTCATATTTACCATTTCCAGTGTCTCTTGCATCCCTTCATTTTGTCTGTAACCTATTCCCCTAAATAAATTTACCTTTTGCCAAAGAGAATGGCCATTGTGAATTCTTCACGACTGAACCCCACCTTTTGGTGACTATCATTTGGTGGTAAACCTCTTACCATAGATCACATCAGGAACTATATAGTCTATCAATCTGGTTCTTTACACACATGATACATTTACTTACTTTGCTGGAGGAATCAAGAAAAACTTTCACTTTATTAATTTTTCTTCTTTAGCTATATGACCTCTACAGAAATGATTTGGGGGGAAATTATAAAACTGTGAGCTGAGGGAATTTTAACATTTATATGAGATATAATTTGTGTGAAGGGAATTCCACATATACAAGAAAACCGATCATCCAAGCCTCATTAATTCAATAGTGGTAAGAGTTGTCCTGATTTAGTGCCGGAAAGCAGGGAGGGGTGGTTAGGATAGTGTTTCATTCATATTACCAGCCTTACTATTCCTACTTCTCTTTTGTTCAATCATTTTTGGCCATTTGGGGTTTTCTTGGCAAAGCAATTGGTGTCATTTTCTATCTCCTTTTTTGAACTCATTTTACTGATGAGGAAGTAAGGCCACAAGGATTAAGTGCCTTGCCTAGGGTCACATAGCTGAGTGTCTGAAGTTACATTTGAATTTAGGTTATCCTGTCTCCAAGCTCTATCCATCTGCCACCTACTTGCCCCCCTTTTTTTAAATAGGTAGTCCTGATTAATACTATATATGCTAGGAGGTACCTAGCCTCAGGTGAACAGGACTGGCCCTTTAAAGAGACAGAAGGGGCGTTTCTGCCATTTGAAGTACAAAAAGCTTAGCTTAGGGGATTTTGTGTTAGAAATTCCAGTCCTGGATCCCTAACCATTGAGGACATCCTTTCTCTATTTTTTGCTATAGGATCTTAGGAAAGGAACATCTTACATTTTTTTTTAATTTTAAAGAAATCTTGTTATTTTTATTAGTAAAGTTGATTTTTGTTGGATTTTAAAGCTCAAGTGCCTGTTGCATTTTAAATCTGAGAGATGGGAGAGATATACTGGGAGAAAAGGGAAAGATCAAGTCTTGTTCTCAATGGAATAAAAGAAACTTTCAGAATAAAGATTTCCAGTACCTCTGGTATTTTATCTCAGGGACACTGTCAACCTGTTTCATTTTATTTCATATCTAAAGATGACTAGTCAACTCAATCTTATATAATTACAACAGGACTGTGCATCTTTCTTTAAAAAAAAAAAAAGACTTTCATCCTTTCCTTAGATTATTGCCTTTCTTTGCTCATCCAAATTCCTTTGAACTATATCAAATACCATACTTTGCAGAAGAACTAGCAGGTATTCAATAACCTTTCATCACATTTTGCTATTCCGAATAATATTTCACTTTTATTATCTCTTTGTATGTTGTATCTTGTGGAATTAGAATCTTTAAGATGAAATAAATTGAAGTCAGGCTAATTTCAACTTGGAAATTTCAAATTTCACCTTTTTCCAATAAGGTCCTTGATCTCCTAAGACAATGAATGAATCTTTGTGCTTGGGGACTTGAGGCAGATGTGGGGTGGGGAAGGCAGGAACTTCACAGTGAAACTTCTACAGCTCCAGCTCTAAAATCAAACCCATAAGCTTATATACAAGGCACTGCAGATAATGAGAAAAAAATTTCCCCACAAAGCTATCATTATGGAATCATTTAGAGAGGTTTGGGCTTTGCTGGGCTGGCTTTGTTTCTTCTGGACACCTCTAACCTAAGAGTGTGACCATACAGGTTTGCGCTTCTGGATAAAGGCTGCGATTCCCTCTTTTCCATCCTGAGTGGCCAAATTGTCCACCATGGCTTGGGATGTGAGATGGTAGGCAATCTTCAGGTCTTGCGTCAGCTGCCTGTAGAAGGTAGCCTTGCCCATTGCCACAACAGACCTGCTCATTGTACAGATCTTTTGGGCTATTTTCATGGTCTCCTCCTCCAGTTTCTCTTCTGGAACCACTTTGCTGAGTAGCCCATGAAGTAACGCTTCCTGGGCTGTGATGGGCTCTCCAGTAAACAGCATTTCTAAGGCAACCTAAGGAGGAAATCAAGTCAGGTTATTAAGGCACTTGGAAGTCTCATGCTTCAGTCACCAAGCTTTCTGTTATGGACCTGTACTAGAAGAGTTTTTTCATTCTAATTCCTTCTGCCAGTAAAATCCCTGCTCTATTTCCTGTCTCTATTACTACCCTCACTGTTCATTTTTTCAGTTGTATCAGATTCTTCATGACCCCATTTTGAGGTTATCTTGATAGATACTTGGTAGATGGTAGTCTGCCATTTCCTTCTTTAGGTTATTTTACATATGAGGAAACTGAGGAAATAGGGTTAAGTGATTTGCCCAGAGTCAAAGTGTCTGAGGCCAGATTTAACAATGGGGTGTTCCTGACTCTAAGGCCAGCACTCTATCCACTGAATCACCCAGCTATCCTTGTCACAATATCACTAACTCCAAGCCAGGGCAGGCCAGGTCTTTTCAAGAGAAATGAAAACTCACAATAGTTCTTTTTTTTTTTTTTAATAATAACTTTTTATTGACAGAACCCATGCCTGGGTAATTTTTTTACAACATTATCCCTTGCACTCGCTTCTATTCCGATTTTTTTCCCCTCCTTCCCTCCACTCCCTCCCCTAGATGGCAAGCAGTCCTATATATGTTAGATATGTTGCAATAGATCCTAGATACAATGTATGTGTGCAGAACCCAACAGTTCTCTTATTGCACAGGGAGAATTGGATTCAGAAGGTAAAAATAACTCGGGAAGAAAAACAAAAATGCAAATAGTTCACATTCATTTCCCAGTGTTCTTTCTCTGGGTGTAGCTGCTTCTGTCCATCATTTATCAATTGAAACTGAAACTCACAATAGTTCAAGAAAATCATCCTATTCTCTTAGTTTCTTTCACTTTCTCAACTTTTTCCTACTGAAAATAGATCTGATCTGCTAAGCTCATGTCTTTAGCCATATCTGATTGGATAAACCCCCTAAATTGTAGCCGAGAAACCAATTACCACACACTTGTGTACTAGACATTTTCTACAGAAAAAAATGTTCATTTCTCTTGACATCAAAACTCGTATCACACCCTGATATCACACTCATTCAACCCAGTTCATATGTAGATAGATAGACAGATAGATATATAGATATAGATAGTATATAATGTATATACCCACCTGAATAGTGGGTATGGTAAGCAGAGAGAAACTAAAAACTGATAAAAATTACTCCCTGGCAGGAAGAAGGAGCCACTGTTGGTAATCCAGTAAGAAATCCAAGTTATGTCACGTTCTTGAGACTAAATTCTCCCTATAAGACAACATATAGCCCATATTATAATTACTGTCCTCCTTTGGGTCTGTCCATCATCGCACTCTGCCTTGTGGTGTCTTTCCCATTTCCTTTCCCCCATGCCATGTGGTATCTCCCCCTAACTCCACTATGCTTCCCAACCCCATTTCTCCTTCTTATATCTAACTCTTTTAGGGTTCTAAGTCCCTTTCAGAACACCAGCTAAGGGTGTGCCCCAGCCTCATGGGGTGCTTCCTTTCTGCTGGATAATTGTGAGTTCTACTGAGGAACTTGTCTTTCCCACGCTTTCCCACTCTATTTCATATTCTATTGTCTATTGTATCCTTTCATTTCGTCTGTAGCCTATCCCCTAAATCTACCTTTTGCAAAGAGAATGACTACTGAATTCTTCACATGACTGAACCCCAGCTTTTGGTGTCTGCCATCATTGGGTGCCAAACCCCACATCATAGATCACATCAGTTTTGTGTTCCATTCCATTTCTACCTAAAGAATATGAAATTTCTAAAACCTTCAGGGATGATACTAAGTAGAGGCAACATAACAGAATAAAAGTCCATTGAATTTGGGAATTAGGAGATGTGGGTTCCAATCCTTTTTCTTCCATTATTTAGCCATATGACCTTAGCTTAGTCACACCCCTGTGTAGGTCTTAATTTCTTTATCAATAACATGAAGGATTAGAATAATTGACTTCTAAGAACTTTTCCTGCTCTACAATGAGACCCTGTAAAAGGAAAACCACATCTCCTGTGGAACACTTTAGTGAATTCATAAATAGGTCTCTTGTTCTTGTGGAGCTCATGATTCTCACTGATTAATAACAGAGAGGCAGGTCATATGGCACCGCAGATAGAGCTGACCTTGGAGCCAGATGCTTCAAGTGCCATCTCTGATATATCTGTGTCTATATTAGAGCATTCTTCTTACCTGCCCCAGGGAATAATTTTTATCAGTTTTTAGTTTCTCTCTTTCTACCACATCCACCATTCAGGACCTCAGCACATAAATACACACACACACACACATACACACACACACGTATATAAATATATCTTCATCTACTCAAGGAAACTTTTTTTTCTCTTTTTTCCCTGAGGCAATTGGGGTTAAGTGACTTTCCCAGGGTCATACAGCCAGGAAATGCTAAGTGACTGAATCAGATTTGAACTCGGGTTCTCCTGACTTCAGGGCTGGTGCCCTATCCACTGAGCCATTTAGCAGCCCCCAAAGAAAATTTTTTTTTAAATTTCTTCCTCCAAGCCTGTTAGAACTGGGCTCCTCTCTGATATGTCTGTGTGACCTTGAGCAAATCAGTTAACTTCTCAGTTCCTAGGAAGCTCTCCAAGATTATCAATTCCAGAGAAAATGCAAAACCTCTTTGGTAGAGGTCCAATCCCTATTCCCTAATGACAAACAGAAATGAGAAACAGCACTTCTCTAAGCATAATAGGCAGAGAACTAGTGTGCAGCTAGGGTAACCTGGGTTCAGATTCTACTTCTGACAAGTATTGTTGCTGTACACCTCTGAGCAAGCTTGTATGCACTCGGTCTCTGCCAGACAGATGCCTAACATTTGAAACGGCACTGAAGATTCTGATTCATGTTGACAGAGAGAGTTTTCTCACTGGCGATTTGAATTCACAGGTCCAGAGAGTCCAAAAATAACAAAAGGACCAGAGAAGAATTTCTGGACAGATGGACCATATTCAAAATGTGAGGATCCACCCAAATCAGAAACCAAAATGAAAAAAATAAAAGGTATTCTTTATGATGCCATATGCCAGTGTTATCCTATTAATACATATGATTCTCAAGAGAATTAGGAGGATTATACCAACATGAAATTGCCAATTCTGAGAAATATGATTCAAAATGAAAATGCTAAGTGGAAAGTGCTCTCTCTTTTATAGTTCTGAATGACAAAAGGCCCAAATATGTTACATTGGAGGAAAGATGCCAAAGTCCTAGGAGGAATAGGCAGATATTAAAATCCTAAGTAAGGGCTCATTTCAGGG
Organism: Antechinus flavipes; assembly: GCF_016432865.1. Taxonomy (NCBI): domain Eukaryota; kingdom Metazoa; phylum Chordata; class Mammalia; order Dasyuromorphia; family Dasyuridae; genus Antechinus; species Antechinus flavipes. The sequence goes on from NC_067402.1 coordinate 164,150,759, forward strand.
CTTCTTCCAACGGATAAAAGAAATTGTTTATTCCCATGTTGTAGTAGGTAGCTGCAGGTTGGTCTCATGATTTTTCCATAAGTACATTTCCCTTTTATCAAATACCTTCTTTCTGCCTCACACTCAGCTTTCTGACTTTCCTTTTTATGTCTCTCTCTCTCTTCCTCCCCTGTGTCTCTTTGTCTGTGTTCTCCCTTTTTATAGTCCCCATTATAGATTTATAAAGAGCTCCCCTGCTTGTCTCTTTAGGCATTATAGTTGCATCAGATCCCAGATGCCACAAGTAGCTTTCAACAAGAGCCCTTTAGGTTTTAAAGCTGCAGTATCCCATAGCAGGCAGAGCTTGAGACAGACACAGGGGCTGTGGATTCTATTCCAGTCTCTGCCACTGATTCAGTGACCCCTGAACACGTTATTAGGCTTTTTCAGTTTCTTCATGTATAAGACCGACTTCCTCCCAGGATTCTGGGAGAGATAAGTAACCCATGACCAGAAAGCAGTTAGTCCACATAAAGTTTGATGGAAAGGTTAAAAAATGGCACATTTCAGAAAGATATAAACTGGCAGAGACCATTTTGATTGTTTTGTCTTGAGAAGTGAAAATCTGAAGACTCAATAATAATAATCTTCAATCTTAACAATCTTAAGTTTATCAAAGGTAATGACCAGACAGATGTTCTCTCTCACCACTAAAAAGAAAACATGAGAATTGGCCTCAAAGTGTATGAGGAAAGCTTCAAATTAGACAATAACAGCATACCAACCCAGAGGATTTATACCATGTCTTTCTTCTGAAGAGCCCTGAAGAACTTCCTGAGATTCCATATTACTAAATGATAGAAATCTGATAATGTTTATGCTAGGACAGAAACATAACTTTCTAAGTGATTCTCCCTAAAGGGGGGAGAGGTAAATATTTAATAATGGGCTCTCTGAAAAAACATAACTTGTTTTTAAGTTTAACATGCATGATTAACATCAATCTTCATTACTTTCTTAAGTCAAGAAAGTTAACAAAGCAATATATGAAGCCCTGATTGGTAGCTTGTGTGAATTTCCAAGGTGTAAATGCTCCCACATAAACATTCACTAATTAGTTGTCTCCCATCGGTAAGGGCTGCCTACAGCTGGTAAGAGCTGGCTCCAGCACCTCTCGGTGTGGTGTACCTCTTAGTGGGAACACTTCCGCACTACTAAATGTTTCAGAGGAACAGATCTTCTGGCCTAGGCAGAAGTAAATAAAAGAGGAGCAGTGGGTTTAATAGCTGGTAGAAAAGCCTCATAAAAGCTGCTGTAGGGGTATAGAAGTTGGTTTCCTTGATTCCTTAATCTAGATTTTGGTTTCATTGGCATGTACATCAGCGAGGAGATTGAGAGTGGGGTCCATATCATTGTTTGTGGGTTAGGACTTCATCCTGGCCAGAGCAATTGCATCCCAATATATCAAGTGCTCAACAAAAGTCTCTGACTGAATGCTAACCTGTTAACTCGATCCCAATGCAGAGTTTAGAGTAGTAGTCTCAAAGTCTGCTTTAGGTCCCTGAGGCTCCTGGGTCTCTGAGACATTTGTAAAGGTTTTTTGAGTCAAAATAGTCAAAACTATTTTCATACTAACAAGAAGACATTTAATTTCTACTAAATGTATATCCATAATAGTAATATCCAATAAATAAAAAAAATAAATATCCATAGATATAAGCCACATAAACAAAAGCTCTTTTGAATCCTCAATAATATTTAAGGATGTAAAGAGGTCCTGAGATCAAACAGTCTGGGAATCACTGGTTTAGAGGCTAGAACCTAGCCCACAGGAATTCAGTTAAATAAGAAATTCAGGTCATGAACAAACTTTGACACCTTTGCCCTTTATTCAAAGTCTAACCATCTGAGCAGGAAAAGTTTTTCAGAAACAGAAGAACTGGCCCCCTATCTCTATTAGAAGACGCCTAAAGTCAGCCAGAGGATAAATTAGATTCTCTTCTCTCCCTCCTTTTCTCACTTCTCTGCCCCATCAAAGTTCCCGAATCCCAAAGCAGAGATCTGGCAGGGAAGGAAATAAGCAGTTATTAAGCAGCCACTATGTGCCAGGCTCTGTGATAAGTGTTTTACAAATATCATCTCATTCAATCCTCACAACAACAATCTTGGCAGAGATCATTTTAATTATTTTTGCCTTGAGAGGTGAAGGTCAGGAGACCTAATAATAATCTTCAAGTTTATTAAAGATACCGATCAGGTGTTCTCTCTCATCATTGAAGAGAAAATTGCATAGGGAAAGCTTCAAGTTAGATATACCATATCTTTCCTTTTGAAGAGCCCCAAGGAACTTCCTGAGACACTACATTACTAAGTGATGGAATCATGTAGAGATACTGTTTTAATTCCCATTTTCCAAAAGAAAAAAACTGAGGCAGAGATTAAATGTTTTGCCTAGCATCACACAGCTTTTAAGTGCCTGAAGCTGGTTTTGAACTTGAGCTTTCCTGATTCCAGAGCCAGCACTCAATTCACTTGCCTACGTATAAGAAAGTCTAAGTGACAGGTGACACATTGCTTCTCTACCAATCACTACCATAGAAACTCTGAAAATGAAACATCCTAAACATATGTCAGAAATGGATCTTGTACTGTTCAGTGACAGAAAGCTAGGAAGTTTGAAGGACCCCATCATGTCTCTAGCTCTCCTTAGAAACAAGGATTGGGACTGGACCTATGATTTCATTCACATGGGAACCTTCAGGGAAGGAAAATCTCAGCACCAAAGCAGACTAGTGCCTTTTCTGCAAATTAGGGTCTTAGACAGTCGTCCTAAAGCCTGAGAAGTTCTCGTACTGGGATGTATCTGTATGGATCAGTATTTATCAGTGTATACAGCCAGGATGTATCACTTGAACCCAGATCTTCTTGGCTTTGCCATATCCTTTAATAAAATCTTGGTAAGAGACATAAATCTTGTGAGTGGATTTTTCTCATTTTCTCTTCCCAAGTTCAAGAAGTTGATTTGATGATTGTTGTTGTTCAATTGTTCCCATTAGGAGTTTTCTTGTCATTGATACTGGAGCGGGTTTGCCATTTCCTTCTCCTTCTCTTCTTTAAATAATAATAAGTAGGATTTATTTAGCAAATAGATGGCACACTGGATGAATCTGGAATCAACAAAACTTGAGTTCGAATTTGACCTGAGGCACTTCATAGGTGTTCTTGGATAAGCCACTTCACCCATTTGTCTCAGTTTCCTCAACTCGAAAATGGGCATCATAATAGCCACAGAGTTGTCATGGGATCAGCTGAGATAATGTCTATAAAGTGCTTAGCCCCTTGCTTGGCCCTATATAAAATCCTATCTGCGGCTATCATTATTCTAATCACTTTAAGGTTTGCAAATTTTCAATCCTACGAATGTAGGAACTGAAATGGGTAGGAGAAGCTGACCCAGTCTTTTATTTAAAATCCACACAAAAAGCCCTCTTTCAAATGAGTGCAGTGAGGAGCTCTAGCTCACTCAGTCACCATGCAATTCCTATGGTGTTTTTCCAACAGCTTCCCCACAGTAGATTCACGATCAGGGGTATCATGGGAGTTATAAAGAAACACCTTTACCTTCAGTTACATAATGTATGAGGCTACAGCTTCTGAATCAGGATTAGCCGCAGTTAAAAGGATAAGCTTGGGGCAGCCAGGTGGCAGAGTGAATATTAGACTCCGGAGTCAGGAGGATCCGAGTTCAAATCCAGCTTCACACACTTGACACTAACTGGATGAACCCAAGCAATCACTTAAGCCTGATTACTCCCACTCTCCCCCAATAAAAACAAGAACGGCCTTAGCTTGAGGCATCCTGCTGGCTTCTGCGGACTGCCCGGATGGAGGAGGCGGCTGAGCCCTCAGCTTCAAAACTTTATTATCATCAGGGAGAGATTTTCAGCTATTGCATCCTAGCCCCAAGAAGCGGAAGATCCAAAGAGAGGATGTGAGGAAGAACACATGCGTGACACGCAGCTCTCTGACAGCACCGACAATCCGCGGCCACTTCAGAGGTGTGGGTTATCCCAGCATTGCCGGGGCCCCGGCCGCCGGGACCCTGTGTGTATCCTCCCAGAACGTGTCCGAGCCCCAGAGGCTCTGGTGGGTGCATCCTCTGTGTCACGGGTGTTTTCGGCCTCACTTGCCCTGCCTTGCTGGGGAGGTACCTGTGGCAGAATGTTGCCTACTTGCAGAAGGAGAGGAAGGCGAGGAGGAATCTTTTATTACCACTTTAATTGCTGTCCTTAAGTGATTTCTGATTTGATTTTTTTTTTTTTTCACTTAGCTGGTGAAAGGTTGGGTGCTGACTCATGGAGTAACTGAGACCTGTAGTAGGTTTTTTTTTTTTTTTTTTCAGGCCCACATATGAAGAAATTCCCCAAGTAATAAGATCAGATAGACTAGACCTGTAATTTCCTTAATACCTGGAACTCCTGGATGAGGTTACTCTCTTTGCCAATCTAGGCTGCCACCTCTGCAATTTAGTTGTAGTTGCTTAGAGTCCTGAGAGGTTTGTGGTTTACCTAGTATGTATGAGTCAGAAGGGATCCAAATCCAGATAGGTGTTTCTGGTTCTGAGGTCAGCTCTCTACCCATTACTCCATCCTGTTTCTAAATAAAAGATCTCTGGATGGGAGGCAACTAGGTGGGCATAGTCTCTTAGACCTGCAAAATTTATATACTGCCTCAGACTTATTAACTGTGTGACCCTGGGCAAGTACCTAATCATTTCCTTCCTAACTGCTCCCCTGAAACTTCATGATGTCCAAAAATTCATTATTCTGAAAAATGAAATCAACTCTAAAACTCTTACCTCCTCGGCACTCCCTGCCCCTGGCATTCCTCCATCCCTCTGACTGGAGTGAATGGAAGGTGAATATTAAAGATCCCCCTGATCCTTCACCCTATAAGGAAGGTTCTCTGACATTCACCCCTCAATTCCCACCTACCTGCTTTCCTGGACTTCATGATCTCCAGAAATACATACTTCTGTAAGATGAAATTAAGTCTGAAATTCTTACTCCTCTTTATCCCCCTCACCCCCCCCCCACCACCATGTCCCCTGCCCCTAATCATCTCCCTCTCTGGCTACAGGATTTCATCATGCCTTTTTAATACTTTTTATGTGGTGCCTTTCCCCTTAGATTGTGAGATCCTTGAGGGCAGTGCTTTTCTTTGAATCCACATTTCTTAGGACTGTTCCTGACAGAAAATAGTGGGCACTTAATAAACATTTGTTGATTCTGATTCTATGTCAACCTGTTTCTTCAAATGAAAAACTGGGACCACAATAGGAACTACTTCATCAAGTTATGAAGATCAGAGAAGGTGATATTTATAAAGTGCTTAGCACAGTATCTGGCACATAGTAGCTGGTACCTAACAAATAATAAATGCTTCCTACACATCTCTTTCCTTCTCTTCTTCCTCCCTCAGAATAAGAGACAATGGGATTAACTACTGAGTGATGAATTTGGATTGGACAGAAGCAAAATTTCCTAATGACAAGGGCTGAATAACATTATCACAGGACCATAGGATCATAGTTCTAGAACTGGAAGGAAGCTTAGAAGCCATCTGGTTCAAGCCTTTGCGTCTATCAATTCCCTTTGAAGGCTATATGCTCCAATCTTGTGACTTTCTAAATCAAAACTTCCTTCCTTAGCTGCCAATGCCCTTATATGCTATGTCTCTTCCATTGCCAAGCAGGTTTCTTAAGGACAGAGGAGGTTTTTGCCCCATTTTCATTCATACTTAGTGCCTCACACTTAGCAATTGCTTATTAAATGCTTATTGAGTCATTGATTGATTTATGTTTAGCTACCAGATTTTATTGGCTCCCCTTTTTGTAATCTGTCTATATGTACCCTTGGGTATTTCAAAAATCAACATATCGAAAGGACCACCAATTTAAAAAAAAAAAAACAGGAACTAGTTAGGGAGGGAAAAGTAAGGGAGAAGCTAAGACAGGAAAAAGCTGGTTGAATGGTTTCCTTATTAGCAACTAATGAGCACATTTTAATCAATAGCAGTCCCAGAATAGGTTTATCGGGGGAATTGTGGCCATATCCCCGTGTTAGAAAGTCAGTTTATATATGTTCTCTGCCAAATTGGAAAAAAAAAAATGGACAGACTGGAGAGAGCTGAGCTGTACACAGTTCCTTCTATCCTGGCACATCTCCATCTCCCCTTCAGGCTGGAAGACTAAGAAAAGTTCTCTAATGGGATTAACAGTTTTTAATCTGAGGCTGAGAAGTAGCATTGACTAAGCCTGGACTCAGTTCCGAAGGCTGCCTCCGCCTTTCAGTATTTCTGTCTCTAAATCTCTAGATCTTCCTTTCTTCAACTAGCATCATATCTAATTAGCACAATACTTTGCATATGTTGTTTGTTGTTTAGCTTTTTCAGTCATGCCCCCATTTGGAGTTTTCTTGTCAAAGATACTGGAATGGTTTGCTATTTTCTTCTTAAGCTCATCTTTCAAACAAGAAAATTAGACAAACAGGGTAAAGGGACTTGTCCAGTATTATACAGCCAGTAAATGTAAGGCCAGATTTGAACTCGGGAAGATGAATCTTCTTAACTCCATGTATATGGTACTCTATCTACTTCACCACCCAGCTTCCCACTTAAGAGATGTGACTAAGGCAAAAATGACAGGTGTTGGCAAAAATAATTAGATATGGGGGGTGAGAGAGAGAATAAGGAATGGAAGGTAATACCTATGCTGTTCATTTTGCATTTAGTAAATTTAAAAAATACTTTATTCATTCATTCATCATCTAAATAGGTTAAGTAGAGAATGGCAGTCCACCCCAGAACACTAGAACCCATAAATACCTAGAGGTAATGTTACTTATAATCAAGGTTGTCCTTAACCACTGTTTAAGTTATCAGTTACTTATCACCTTAAAAATCAGAATTTAAGAAAAAAAGGGGAGAGATTTACCCACTTCATTCTGTCCTATAAGATCAAGTTTAAATTAAATTTATATTTTGCTTCTCTTTGGTATCATGAGAAACTTAGCAAACTGACCTGAAGCTCAGTTGACCTTGACTTGTCTATTCTTGATATACTTTCTTTTGCTTCCTCTTCCTTCCCTCCACTAAAGGCACTATTATGAAATTCAATAATATGGCCATTGACTCATCAATCACAAGTAGTATCAATATTGAAGAATGAATAGACTAGGAAGAACAGTTATGGGTGGAGTCAAGATGGCTTGAGTATAGCTAAACTCTCTCTTAATGTTTCCCTCCAAACAACTTTTTAAAAATGCCTCAAATCAAATTTTGGATTGGCAGAGCCAAGAAAAGATCAGAGGGAGACATTTGTCCAGCCTGAAACAATTTAGGAGGTCAGCAGGAGAGGTCTGTAACACCAGGCAGGAGCAGCAGGAGTGTTTGGGGAGTATGTTCTGATAACTTCCAAAATGAAATTCAAATAGGGAAATTCCTAGGAATAGCATAGTCAAAATCCAGAGCTTCTCTTTCAAAGAAAAAAAATACCGAAAGCATTCAAAAAGGAGGAGTTCAAGTATCAAGGAACCATAGTCAGAATTACCTAAATTCTGGCAGCTTCCATTATAATCAAGAACTCCTCTTAGGATACAGTATTCCAAAAGGCAAAATATAAAGGTTTACAATCTGAATAATTTATCCTGGAAAGCTAAATATAATTTTACATTAAAAAAATGAATTTTCAACGGAATAGAGGACTTTCAAGTATTTTTCATGACAAATCTCAGAGATGAATAGGAACTTGAGAAATTGAAAGTAACTGTATGAAGATTAAGGGCTAACATTCTAATAGGGAGAGAAGAATCAAATGTTCCTTCATATTCTTCTTGTTTGATTATATGAGACTCTTGAGGACCCCTTTTGAGGTTTTCTTGGCAAAGATTCTGGAAAGGGCTTGCAATTTCCTTCTCCAGCTCATTTTACAAAAGAGGAAACTTAGAGTCAAGTGACTTGCCCAGGGTCACACAGCTAATAAGTGTCTGAGGCCAGAGTTGAACTCAAGAAAATGAGTCTTCCTGATTCCAGGATAGGTACTTTATTCCCATATCACTTTATACCCCAGAAGCATAATGTCTTCAAAAGGTATCAAGGAATTTAAATCAGAAAAATAGAAGACCTAGAGAGTAGATTAGTTCTGTTCTGTGGGTTTTAAGAGGGAAGAGAGAAAGGAGAGTAAAAATAATGTAATAATACAAAAAGGAAGTGAAAGGGAGTAGAACTTGCTATTTTTATTACTAGGATATGTCAAAAGGAATATATAATTATGGGAGAAGGAGTGGAAGAGAGTTGAATACACACATACACACACACAGTTTGATATAAAAATATATTAAACTTAATAGGAAAACAAGACACTATAGGAAAATACCCAGAAGGGAAGATTTTTGTTTTGAAAGCAAAACAAAATTTTTGATCCTAGAGAGAGGATTAAAAAGGAAGGGGGAAAAATAAAAAACAAAGTGTTGGAATTTGAATCTATTATGGAATGATCAAAACAAATTTTGGTATATGAATGCAATCTTCACTTTATAACTGCTGTTCTGCCTGGTATTTATTCCTTAGAATAAGGTACCTTACCCAGGATAAACTTACCACTTCTAATTGCATCAGCATGCTGCTAACTCAAGCCTTGACAGACATTATCTCTTTCAGCCTCTTTTCCCCCTCAGATTGGAGGGCTAAAGGATAAAGTAGTAAATTCCTTTAAATGTCTTCCTTTCTAGAAGGCAGTTCACTTTATTCTGCACTTGCTGCTCTTTCAGGTTTCAATTCCACAGAACAAGGTAGTCTGCTTTTTTACTGCCCCTTTCTGGTCTCCTTTTATGTTATCTTCTCCCATCAGATTGCAAACTTCTTGAGGGTAGAGACTATCCTTTTTATTAATTGTATTCTCAGTGCTTATCCCAGTTCTTGTCATATTGTAGATGTTTAGTAAATGTTTGCTAGATTAGATTGGATTTATTGGACGTTATTATTGAATAATACAAAATGAGACAGAATAAAGTGAATAGAAACAGATCACTTAATACAAGGACAACAACACTATAAAGAAACATAACTTTGAAAGATTCAGGAACTGATCACATAATGACCAATCATGTCTCAAGAGGAAGCATGTTATCTACCTTCTGACAAAGAGTTGATGGAATTGGGGTATAGACAGAAATGCGTTTTGGAATATGGCCACTATAAGGATTTGTTTTGTTTGTGCTTGTTTGTTAAAATTCAGAATTTTAAAAATATAAAAAAACAAATAGAATATATTCTAAGGCCAGGTCTTGTGCTGTAATGCCTGGGGGACTCTTCATTGTTTTGTGTTTTTTGATATATGGAGTGTCCACATCAATGAGAAAACTAGCTAATGCCAGTTTTGATGGAACCTATGAGTAAGACAATTATAGTTTAGAAGCTTGGGATTTAGGTAGGAGGTATAAGTTCCTTCTTTTATGATATTGTCTATATTTCCCCCCTCATTATTCTTGCTTTTTTTTTCCTTTTGCTAACTCTTGTATTAGCTCTAATAAGTCCAAGGGCTGACTGTACAAAGCTAGTGGAGTCAGGAAAAATGAACTCATTTTTCAGACTGTTATTTGATGCTTGTCATGTCTAGCGTCTCCCAATTCTTTTATTAAATAAAGTGTTCACCACATAAAAAAGTGTGAGACTTCTGTTTAACCCACAAGTTTACATCTACCATTTAAACAAGACAACCAAAAATGGGAAATGGACAATAGAAATGACCTTGACACTGATTATGATAATTTTATCTAGAAGTTTAACCAATGTAAATTAATTACCACAAACAAGGATACTTTCTTCCCAGAAAGTGCCTTAGTCAATAAAATGTTTGATTTACTTGCCAAACAGAGAGGGATGGCTGCCAAAGGCAACACTGGGTTAGAATATAAACTTGTTTGTAAAATCTTGTGAAGAATGATGGATGATTATGAGCAGCATTGTCTCCCAAAGCTGAGAGAAACAGTGGACAGTAAAATAAGTTTAAAGAAAGCTTGGCAAGCAGATCTAAGTTAGCAAAGTCATCCCAAGGGCATTTAAGGATGAAAATGGCAGGAAGATAACAGAAGAAAAATGGAAAATCTTTTATAAAACTCATTATAATGGATTTTTCTCTATCAAGAACAGAGGAACAACTACCCTTGGACCCTAACATCATAGTACCGGATGTGCTTATAGAGGGGATAGAAATTGTGCTATAGAGAATAAATAGAAGAAAAAGCATACCAAGGACATATAGAGGAGATTCTTGTGAGAGGAAGAATAATTGTGAGGGGTCAAAAGACTGAAATATAAGATATCAAGAGCATGGAGAGGGAAATACTTAAGGAATTTGGCCTAACTACTCCCACAGAAAAAGAACAAGTACATAATTAATGTCTTTTGCCAAGACTACATTGTATGCTTGGATGGACAATGTATATAGCTTTTCCAATAGGGTATTATCTCTATCCACACATATGTCTGGGACAGATGGTATAGATTCCCAGTCAATAAGTATTTATTAAGTGCTAAGTACTGTACTAAGTGCTAGAGATACCAAAACAAACAAACAAAAAAAAAGACAAAAAGACAGTCTCTTCTCTCAAAGAGCTCACAATCCATTGTGGGAAAGAATATGCAAACAAATTTTGTACAAACAAGATATATACAGGATAGATTGGAGATAATCAACTGAGGGAAGATGGTAGTACTAGAGAAAAGGGAAAGGATTAAATATTTATTAAGAACATACTATGTGCCAGACAGGGTGCTAACTTCTATAAAAATATTATTTCACTTGATTATCCAGCATTAGCTGGGTCTAGAGTTGAATAGGACTCAGTTCTCTTCAAGAAACTGCAAAATTGTATTCATGTAAAGGTCCATCTTGTAATGATGTTCCTATATAACAAAAAAAAAAAAAACATGAAATATACCATCCTTTGAAGAATTAAAAATGAGTATCACTCAAAAACTCATGATAGGTTATAATATATAATCAAGGAGAAACTCTGGAAAAGAGAAGGAATAAAAGATCTCATCGAGGAATTATAATATAGAAAGATAAGATGGACTATTAACATGAGGACAAGAAATGACCAAGTCTTCCCTTGGTACCCCCTTTATATTAGAAGTAAGGAAGCCGTAGACCCCCAAGGTAAAATGTTAAGAAATGGATAATATTCCCACAGGTTAAGAAGTTATGGATGGATTGAAATCTGTACCAATGAAGGGACCCTCTTAAATAATAAAATCTGATCCATTTAAGCTATTGAGAATGACTCTGGCACATTAAAAGTATGAGAAACAGCAAGGCAGAGTAGATAGAGAGCTGGCCTTGGAGCCAGGAAAACTTGACTTCAAGTATTTCCTCTGATACACACTGGCTATGTGACTCCGGGCAAATCATTTAGCCTGGAGCTGATAGGAAGCTACCAAATGTTTTGGAATGGAGGAATGATGTGTGCCTTAGGAAGGTCATTGTGACAGCAGGTTGCTAGTGGTATGGTATGGCCTAGAGTCAGGATAGACTAGAATTTAAATATAACAGTAGACATTTATTAGCTGTTTGACCCTGATGATGAACAAGTCACTTAACCTCTGTTTGCCTCAGTTTCCTCAACTAGGAAGTGGAAATAATAATAGTACCCACCTTTCAGGGTTGTTATATTTATCAAATGAGATAATATTTATATGTGTATAACACAGTGCCTGGCACATTGTAGGCATTTAACAAATGCATGTTTCCTTCCCTCCCAAAACCCCAGGCTACTATAAAACTATTACAGAAACAGTAACTAGTATATATTTATATGTGGAGCTATCTCTCTGAAATTTTTTTGCAATTTCAAAGAAATCAAAGGCAGGTAGGTGATACAGTGGATAGAAAGACCTGGAGTCAGAAACATTTTTAAGAAATTCTTTTTTAAAAAATTAGTGTTATTTTTCCTCAATTGCCTGTAAAAACAATTTTCAACATTTATTTTTAAAACTGAGTTCCAAATTGTCATTCTCCATCTAGGGATGGAGATGGTGGTAGGCCACCCTCATTGAGAAGGCAAGTAATTTGAAGTAGTTATACATGTGTAGTCATGCAAAACATTTCCATATTAGTCATACTGTAAAAGAAAAGGAAGACCAAATAAAACTCTAAGGAAAATAAAGTTTAAAAAAAAAAAACAAACATGCTTCAATTTGTATTCAAACTCTGGGCATGGATAGCATTTTTCATCATAAATCCTTCAAAGTTGTCTTGGCTCATTGTATTGCTGAGAGTAGCAAAGTCATTCACAGTTGATCATCTTACAATATTATTGTTATTGTGGACAATGTTCTACTTATTTCACTTTTCATCAGTCTTTGCTGGTTTTTCTAAGAGTATCTAGTTTATCATTTCTTAAAACACAACAGTATTCCATCAAAACCATATATCATAAATTGTCCAACCATTTCCCAATTAATAGACAGCCTCTCACTTTCTAGTTCTTTGCCACTAGGTAAATATTTGAGCATAGTTCCAAATTGTTCTACATAATAGTTGAATCAGTTCACAACTCTACCAACAGTGCTTTAGTTTTTCAATTTTCTCACTTTCCCTACAACATTTGTCATTAGGAATACATCTTGAGTTCAAATCTGGCCTCAGATACTTATCAACTGTGTGATCCTAGGTAAGTAACTTATATACAGTTTCTTCATCTGAAAAATGATCTGGAGAAGGAAATGACAACTACTCTGGGACCTTGCCAGGAAAACTCCAAATGGAGTCATGAAGAATAGCCACATTACTTAAAATGACTAAAACAAAATAGAAGAACTGGACCTAAAAAAATTAATTTTGACAATTTTGAAGATTTAAATTATTTAAAATCACATTATGTTGGCAGTTAGATGGTATAGTAATCAGAATATCAGATTTGAAAACAGGAAGAACTAAATAGGGAAAGTACTCTTAATTGTCTTAGCCTCAGTTTCTTCATCTGTGAAATGGAGATGATAATAGCACCTACCTAACAGGGTGGATGTGAGGATCAATGAGATAAGATTAAATTGTAAATCTTAAAGTACTCTATAGATGTTAGTTATTATTTTTATTTTTTCAAATATGTATTTATTTATTTTAAAGCTTTTTTATTTTCAAAACATATGCATGGATAATTTTTTAACATTGACCCTTACATAGCCTTATGTTTCAGATTTTCTCCTTCCCCCCACCCTCTCCCCAGAGGGCAAATAATCCAATATATGTTATACATGTTAAACTATATGTATAAATATGTGAAGACATATTTATACAATTTTCTTATTGTACTAGAAAGATCAGACAAAAAAGGAAAGAAAACGAGTAAAAAAACAAAATGCAAGGAAACAGCATCAAAAAGAGTGAGAGAATGTTATGTTTAAATACTATATGATTTTAAAGAAACAGGCCTTACAGATAAAAAGTTCAGAAAGATGGAAGAAAATAACTTTTGTCCCCGCTCAATGAATGGCTTGAGAAAGGAGATTCTGCAATATTCTCACTGTTTTTTCTGCTGCCAATTTAGGCCCAAGCAGGGATCAGGTCTGAAGGGGAGATCCAAAAGGCTTTCTCTCATTCCTTGAACAAAGGAATTAACTGCTAACGACTCACCCCTATTTTTGTGTGGGTTATAGTTGAGGCCAGCATGGTCACTTTATCCAAAAAGCTATAAAAATGAATTACTGAACAAAATAAAAAATAAAAATAAACACTTTGTAAATGCTTAATATCACCAAGAAGGATCAGTCTGAACTTGAACTTGAATGCCAGCTGTCTAAGCTTCCAGCATTTAAACTACATCCCTGTACAGCTCAGTGGGTTTGTCTTTCTGGGCAGCAGAGGGCACTGGTGACTTGCTTATGTTGTACTGAACACAATGAAGGAAGCAGCAAGCTTCCAGTGCTGAGTATTGATGAATGTTGGGTGTGTGTTCCCCTGAAGAATAAATACTGAGAGATGTTTTCTGATCGGTTATGATTTTTTGGTAGATCCATTTGATGGAAAAAGTGGACTGTGGGAAAATGAATCCAGCTGACAGACAGACAGATAATTCAGAAAAAGGGGAAAGAGACCTTACATTCTAATATTCTTTGTTTCAATCAATTAATCAATAAACACCCACTATTAAGTACCCACTATGTGAGTGGCACTGTGCTAAACTATGGGGATACAAGAAGAGGCACAAGACCTTCCTTCCCTCAAAGAGCTCACAATCTAATGGAAGAGACAACATGTAAACAAACATATATGAAGCAAGCTATATCTGAGATAACTAGGAAATAACAGAGAAGACACTACAGTTAAGAGGGTCATTGAGAAAGGCCTTTACTCTATTTCCTTTAATCAATATCTTTATTTTGGCTCTTTTATATTGACCCATTATTGTGAGTTAAGCTTTCTATTCCTGGTAGAAAAGAAAGCAATGCAGAATTAAATGCTCAATGAAATCACTCTACTTTCACTTTGAAATACTGTTTAGATCAGAGGTATCTCACAGCTTAGGCAAGATATGACCCTACACTACCTCTGAGTGTGACCCAAATCAGATTAAAATGTCATTGGAAGGGCAGCTAGATGTGAATAGAGCATCAGCCCTGAAGTCAGGAGGACCTGAGTTCAAATTTGGCCTCAGACACTTAACACTTCCTAGCTCTGTGACCCGGGGCAAGTCACTTAACCCCAATTACCTCAGCCAAAAAATAAAAAAATAAATATATACACACACACACACACACACACACATATATATACATATACATATACATATATATATATATATATATATATATATATATATATATATATATAATTGGGAAATACTTAAAAACAACAAGAAATACAATAAAACATAGATAATGCTAATTTGTGATTTTGAAAAGTCAATATGAAGCCTAATAGTTTGATATCACAGGTCTGGACCATTGATTAGAATATACATATAATTTTATATATATATATAAAATATTGTAGTTACCCTAATAAAATATTGTAGTTACCCTAAATGGCATGAGGACCTAGAAAGAGTCAGATCATTATTGACACATGTAGGACTTTGTGAAAGGCAATATAATTATTACCCTTGTCCTAAATTCCATTTTAAGAAACAACTGGACAAAGTGAGTACAATAAAGGCTCCTGTTATATCCCTTTTATTTTATGGTCTCACTGCAAAATAATGCAGAGCGAATGTGGGTGGGTTTGTTGTTTAAAGCTTCAGATCTGCTGGCTTCTTTGGAATGAGAAGCCTATTTTATTTTTTCACATTGAGGTTTGTTATTTTTTTCTCATTTCTGTTTTCTTTTCCTTTCAAGAAACAATTTATAAGTTAACAAAGGTAAAGCAGTTCTCAAGTGTCTGACAGATATTTCAGTAAAAGAAGTTTTGATTTCAAATTTTAGCACAAAGAATGGAACAAAAAAATAAAAATTGTGGGAGGTATTTTAGTAAGGATTTAAAGTGAATGATCTTGATACTACTTTCAGGGACAGAGACTATGGGATTAATAACCAACTCCTAAATGGATTGTATTATATATGTCTTTTATTGTATGTAGGTGTCATGATTTTATCCTCAGCCTAAGTAAGAATGAATAATATTTTATACTCAACTTCTGATGCATTTTAATATATACTTCATAGCAAACTAAATGTACAGAGTATAGAATATCTAATTTATTCTTGCAGACAGAATTCATTCAATATACATTTGTTAAACATCAATTAATATAAGGACCAATAGAAATATTAAGGCAAAATTAAAATTGTCCCTGATCTCAAGGAATTTCCATTTTAAAGATTAAAAAAAGTTTGAATCTGTTTTTATCAAGCTGCTTAATTCTCACTGGCTTTATTCATTCCAACTCTCAAATTCTATGAATCTTTATAATGGATCACCATTATGTCATCATTTCTGGCACAACAGTCACATTGTCATTGTCCACTTGCAGTTATTTCTCTGCAAATATGTGTGCTTCCATCTAGGTTCTCCCACAAACTTACATTCCTAATGAAGCCTAGTAAGACAATGTAAAAAGAGAGGCAGGCCTTACAAAATTACTCAGTCTGGCTGGCTTCATTTCCCTTGGGTCTCATTTTTTCTGTGCCCCAGGCACATGTGCAACTTTTTAATATATTCTAGATAGTTGATTTTCCCTCAAAGTTATTGTATATGACATTTCTCTAACTTAACAACATGGTTTCTTAGCCTTTTTTTAGTGGGCAATCTGATGGAACCTGTGGACCCCTTCTCAAAGCAGTATTTTTAGATGCATAAAATAAAATAAATGGAATCGCAAAGGAAACTAATTATATTGAAATGTTGTATCTGTCCATCTGATTATCTAGCTTCTCTATCTGTCTATCTATACACCCACACCTATACCTCTTTCTTCTTCATAATTCCCCCTTCCCCCCAAACAAATTCATGGAACTTAGGTTAGGAATTTCTGAAGTTTACAGGTTTCTAGAACAGAGTGAAGAAGTAGTAAGGGAACTCTTTATGTGGTGATATAATGCCTAGGTAGAGTACCGTATAATTAAAGAATGCTCAATAAATATGACTTAATGATGATAAAACTACAAAGTTTAATAGAGGAAATGGGAGAGCCTGTCTCTTATCAAGATGGAGGGAAAAAGGCAATTGAAGATGAAGTTTGTCATCATTCCTGATATGATAGGATGCTTTTATAGCATGGCTTCTTATTTCATAGAGTTGCCTCACCCATGAGTCAAAGCAAGTCCCCAGAAACAGAACTATACACTATAATAAGTCTAATCAAATGTGAGTACCAGCCCTGTTCCCAAACACTAACAATGAGCAAGGGTTCTACTGTCTGTGATAGCATGTATTAAGTTCTATGAAAGTAAAACCTATTATTTCATATAAAAGCTCCACCCCTTCAATGGGAAAAAAAAATCCCCCAATTCCCTTGTATACATGTGACTTTTCACAAATGTACCCTGTTATTTAGCAGCACCAGAGGATGTCATGGAGGAAGCAGCTGGACATTCTCTACTTCTTAGTAACTTTCCAAAAAAAGGCCATGTTCCCACATAATGTCCAGTCCTACCATGTTGTAGGCAAAACCACTCAAATATCAGCAATTTTCTGAGGATGGTGAAATGGATTCTAAAAATAATCTACCAAGAACACTAAAGGTAGAAAAGACTCAAGGAGATTGATTTACCTTTTTAGGAACTGCTCTTCCCAGGGCAACTGCTGGAGTGGAGCAGAAGAGTCCAATGTTCACACCAGGAGTTGCAAAATGAGATTTCTCACTTGCCAGGGCAATGTCACAACTTGCAACCAGCTGACAACCTGCAGCAGTGGCTAAACCATTCACTTTGGCAATGATGGGGACAGGATGTTTCTGGATTAGCATCATGACCTGAAAGAGCAAAGGAAATCAATTTCACTTCCACTCAGAAATTAGCTGCTATTAACAATTCTAAAAATAATGATACTTTGCATTTCTAAAGCAATTTATGGTTTTAAAAGTACTTTTAAAGAATAGCAAAATCATAAAATTTTAGAGTTTGAAGCAATCTCAGTAGCAAAATATTATCTCATTTAATCCTAGAAAAAAATTAATCTAGGCTCATTAGTTAAAAAAAAAAAAAAACTTTATTGTGATAGCTTCACTTCAGTGAAGAAAAAAGTTTATTATAGTGGTTAAGAGGGGTCCCTTCCTGTTAATATATTCTTTCCTTTGGTACATGATCTGTGAGATTTTGAAAGGCCAGAAGGGCAAAGAATTAGTCATGGAAGTCCATCTCAGAGCTTATAGGCAACTAAACTCAGTAAACCAATATATTTCTGAAGTTACTTCCTTTACCTAGCCCAGGAGTGAATCAACTTGGTGGCCTGAGATGCTATGCTGAATTTGGAAGTGAAATTGGTAGGGTTAACACTTTTAACCCTAAGGCTATTCTTTTTATGGGCTGAGTTAGTAGAGAGAACATGTCTCCTGGCTGGGGGGTGGGTGGGGGGTGTGTTTATATTCCTGTTGTTCTTATATCTTCTCTGCAAATATTCCCCGCAAAAAAGCTAATTGATGATATGCTGCTCAAAATGAAGTGCTAACTGCTTGTATTGATGATATTGAAAAGATATTAACTAGCACTGACAAATGACACTGATAATTGCTTGTGATTGATAGTGGGAACAACAATCCAGCAAGGGTGCTTGAGGTGAAAAGCATTAGAAAGAAGCCTATTCCACCTCAGAGATGTCCCTAAGACTTTGAAAGGAATATATAGCTAGAAGATATAACCCACAATAAAGGTATCCATTGATTCAAAGAAGTAGCTTGGAATTTCATTATATACCTTGGATTACCTTTTGATAATTATATCCCTTGAAAGTTGAAAAACCAAAAAAGGAGAAGTTTATTCTGGATATGACTCTTACCAATAGGAAGTAACTGTCTGTTTAGGAAGTGACAAATCCATCCTAGAGCGTGTAGAGGAAATATAACCACAGTCTTACATACATCCTAGATTCTGAGAGAGCAAATTTCTAAGATTCAGAGGAAGGAGAAGTAGAGTACTATGGACTACAACTCTATAAGGGAAATCAGTGCAAGAAGGGAAATTCTCAAGAAGGAAATTATGAAGACATAAAGGAAAACAATACTGATGAAAAGGAAAAATAGGAGTTATCTGAAGTGATTGATAAAACTTCACAGAGAATTCACCAACCAACTTAAAAATATATGGAATATATTTTTATGAATATGGAAATGAGGGTAGCTAATAGGATGAATTCAAAAGTATGGTATGATAGTTAAAGAATTACGTCCAGAGTGAGAAAGCTCAGAATGAACACCTTGCAAGGAAAGCTAAGGATGACAAAATTGAGTTTTTATTAAGTAAAAGAGGAAACTCAAAGAAGGACTGGGGGTGGTGTGGGGTGTGGGGTGTGGGGTGTGCAGTTTAGGATGGACAGGATGACAATTAACAGCAGAGAGAAGGGCTTAATTTTAATTTTGCTTCCATTATTTAATCAGTCAAGAAAAATGACCTTTAGGCTGGAAAGGACAGAATCAAAATGGCTAATAGGGGGTTGATATGTAAGATAATGAGATAGTAAAAGATTACTTAGCTGTCCTTGATAGATTCAAGCACTTGGCCCAGATGAACTACCTCTTCATTTACTGAAAGAATTAGCAGCTATGATTGCTAGGCCATGGAGAATGGAAAAGGTTCTGATGCAAAATGACTATATTCCCCTGTTAGGAAGAAGCACAAATCCTGTTCATATAGAATTATGTGAAGTCAGTCTATTGTTAATTCATACATTCTGTCTCCAATCCACTTAGCATCTTTAAAGACAGTCACAACAACCTTTGATGAGAACTTAGCTTTCCCAGATTGTCTTATTACTCTAAGTTAAGACAATCATAATGGAAACTATAAAACACAATTACATCCAGAAAGGAAGTTAGCTTTCACAGACTATCTTGCTTAGCATGGGACCTGGTCTGCCAGGTGCATTACATCTAGCTCTCTGACCTCCCTGTCCAGTTTGAGCCTGTGCACCTGGGAAACCCCAAGGCTATGTTTCCCCCATAAAAGATGTGGTTATGATGAAGATCTTTGTTAAGTCTTTTTCAGGACTAAGCCCACTATGAGGTTACTCTCCCTCCTTTCCTTCATAGTGACTGCTCTCTAATGGTGTCCTTCTCCCCACATAGCTACTTCTGGTCAGTCTGCTAAAATTCCCCATAGATCTAACCTGCCAATAGATAGCAAACTCAGGCCTCATGCCATATTTCTTTAGTGGATTCTTCCAAATTCCTTTCCGTTGTAACCTTATACCTCTCCCAACTCTATTTCATATTTGCCATTTCGGGTGCCAATTTTACTCCTTCATTTTGTCGGTAGCCTCTTCCCTTAAATAAATCAATGGCCCGTTGGGAATTTGTCACATGTTTATTTAGAACTAAGAATTGCTACCCTGACCTTACTAGTTCTTTTGTATTAGAGAATAACAAATATTCTGATTTTCAAAAAAAATAATGGAAGCAGCAAATTCTAGGCCAGTGAAGTTTGCTTAGATTCCTGGAAAATTCTAGAAGATATAATTAAAGATTACTAATAGTAGAGTGTTTGTTTGTTTGTTTTTGGTAGTTATCTAGTTTAAAAAAATTTTTTTGCTACCACTAAAAGAGTGGCTACAAATATTTTTGCACATGTGAATCCTTTCCCTCCTTTATGATTTCCTTGTGATACAGAACCATTACTGATGGATCAAAGAGTACACACAATTTTATAGCCCTTTGGGCACAATTCCAGATTGTTCTCCAGAATCATTGGATCATTTTACAACTCCACCAACAATTCATTAGTGTCCCAGTTTTCTAGAAAGATGGAGATTTGGTATGGGTTGGAATAGATGGCCTCTGATGTTGCTTTCACATCAGAGAATCTGTGATTCTGATTAATTTATACCTGAATAAGAAATCTCTTTACAATTTGCCCAGTAAATATGGATCATCCACTCCTTATTTGGGGATCTCCAGTAAAAGAGAACCCATAAAAGGTAGCCCATTAAATTTTCAATTGTTATGGAACTGTCAAATAAAACATGCCTCTCAGCAAAATCCACTCATTGCTCCTAATGCTAATCACTCTCCCATTTGATAGGTCTGCCTTAAATTCTTGAAGTGGAGTGGATTGTGGAAAGATGGTGAAGTAGGTCAGAAAATTCTAAGTTCTCCAGATTTCCCCCACAAACAAAAATTGTACCTCAGAGCTAACATAGACCAGTGAAAAATAAGTAAGACTTGGGACAGAACAGGAGTTCTCCAAGGAAGACAACAGGAGAAGTCCCAAATAAAGATCTCAGGACTGAGATTTAAGCAGTGTAAAATGTAAACACCTCCAGGCTAGCTCTAGGGAAATTGTAAGCAGAGAGCCCTAGGGTTAGCTGGATTTAGAGGGAGCCTCAAACAAAACTACAGGAGCTTTCACTTCCCAGAAAGAGTGCAGCATCTGGGTTTGGGAAAACTGAGTGAACCTCTGATGATAAGGAATCAGGCCCAGTTGTACTTCTGAGACATGGCCCTACGTGACAAGGAACCAGCACACCAGGTGAGTGCAGAAGTAGTGGGGCAGGAACTGTAGGCTGTGGGCATTTATAGGAGGGTGGAACTTTTGATTTGGGGTTCCAGGTCAAAGAGGAAAGCTGAAGTGAAGCCAGAAACATCATCCTCTCAAACCTAGGATTACAGGTGCTTATACTAACAAATTTTTACTTTAAAAAAAACAGCAAAAGAAAAAGAACCTAATCATAGCAACTTGCTATGAAAATAGAGAATACTGGGGTTCATCTTCAGAGGAGGACATTAAAGTAAAAAAAGCCTCCTCTACCCCAAAGAGTAATGTTAAATAAGCACTTGCCCAGAAGGAATTTATAGAAGAACTCAAAAAGGACTCTAAAAATCAAATGAGATTGAGGCAAAATGAAAACAAATAAATAAATTAGAACCATCCAAGAAAAAATAAGAAGATTCTGAAAGAAAGTTAAAAAACTAGAAAAGGAGATTTTTTTTTTTTTGGCTGAGGCAATTTTGGGTTAAGTGACTTGCCCAGCTATGAAGTGTTAGTTGTTAATTGTTTAAGGCCATATTTGAACTCAGGTGCTCCTGTCTTCAGGGCTGGTGCTCTATCCACTACAATATCTCATTGCCCCAAGATCTAGAGTCTTCAAGAAGAAAATGACTCTTTGAAAATTAAGATTGGGCAAGGGGAAATCACTGAAGTAACAAGAGACAAAAAAATAATAAAACAAAATATAAAGAATGAAAAAATAGAAGAGAATGTGAAATATAAGAAAAATCTGGATCTGAAGAAGAGATCAAGAAGAGTAAACATAGGAATAACATGACTATCTGAAAGATATGACTAAAAAAGAACCTGAAGTGATAGAACAAAAAGGGAAAAGAAGAAAAAGAAAAGATCTACCAATCACTATCTCAAAGAGCTAGTACAAAGAAAACATAGAAGTATCATTGCTAAATTTCAAAACCCCTAGATCAAAGAGAAAATTTTATAAGCAACAACAAAACTCAGTTCAAATATTCTGGAGCTACAATAAGAATTACACAGGATTTATTAGTAGCTACAATAAAAGTCCATAGGTCCTGGGATACCATATTATCAACAATCTAAAGAATTAGGGTTGTGGCTGAAAATGTTATATCCAACAAAAAAGGTTTAAGTATAATATTCAATGGGAAATAAAGGACATTCAATGAACTGTCAGATTTTTAGGATGTTGTCTCAAACAAACCTGAACTCAACAAAAAATTTAACATATAAATGCCAACATCAAAGACTAATTTCAAGGGACTCAGTAAAGACAAATTGTATATGTTTTATATATGGAAATGTAAACCATATATGTAAGAATAACTTTAGTAATTATATAGTCCAAAAGAAAGACTGAGGTAGAGCTGAATATAATATGACTAACAGCAAAATCATCTAGGAAAAGATAAAAATAGTAATTATACTATACAAATAAGGTACAATAACAAGAACTAACACAAAGGAATTAGATGGGGAAGGAGAGCTGGTAGTTCTGAAAAGCCACTCACATTGGGAATGAGTTAAAGAGGGAACCAAAACACACAAAGACACACATAAAAACACACACACACACACACACACACACCAAGAAGAGTATAGCACCCTCTATAAAGGATTTTATAAATCTATAAAGAAATTCTATAACTTTATAAAGAATTTAGGGGGGAAGGAAAAAGATAAGGTAGGGTATGGAAGGGTGTGTGAATCAATAGGAGTGGGATAAGGTGAGTAGATTAATGGAGAAGAAATAGAAAGGGAGAGAAATATGGGGGAGAGAAGATAAGGGAGGGATCCATGGGGAGAGGAGAGCCTGATGGGGGTAATAAGCAAGTTAACAGAAGTAAAATAGAAGTTAGCAAGGATAGGAAATAAGAGAGAAAAACAAATATAACAATGATTGGTGGTAGAATTCATTTTAAAAAAAAGTAGAGGTAGTAATCATTGATCTTAGATAGAATTAACTTTAAAAATTTCAATCAAGAGAAATCTATATTATATGTCAGTTACATTAATTTTATCTTAGATGTATGTGTATATGCATATATATGTGTGTGTTTGTACATGTGAGTGTGTATGTAAGAGAATGTATTGTGTATATACATGTGTGTATGTGCACATATATACATATATGTACACACATTTATTTATGTATGTGTACATAAATATATCCATGCTTAACTGAAGCCTGCTTGGGGGAGGTAAGAAGGGGACGAAAGGGCAGATAAAAGAATAAAGTAAAAAGTGCCCAGCAGAGAACAAAGGACAACCTACAAGGAAGCAAAGAAAAGATGGATAGTCATGAATATAATGTCTTCTATTGTTATGTATGCTTTGTTGAAATGACAATTTATTATTAAATATTTTGAGTCCTCCCCAATGTTCTGCTAGGCACTGACAATGTTTTGTGTTTGTTTTTTTCTTTTTCTTTCTTTTTTCTATTTACTTTTTTTCTTATTTCTCATTTAAGTTTTAAATAAGTATATTTTTAAAATACTTGAAGACAGCTATTTTCCCCTTTACATTTTGTTTTCTTCAGGATAAATATCTCCTGTTTCTTCAAGCAATCCTTATATAGTCTAACTTTGAGATTCTTCATGTCTGCATTTTTATTATAATCCTTCCTAACATGTTACTTTTTTATCAAACACAGTACTCTAGAGGTGGTGGTAATATATAGTGAATATATAGTGAGACTATCAGAGTAGTAGGTTTGTAAATATTTAACAACTGAACTGCTATGCACACGCACGCGCGCGCACACACACACACACATTCTCACAGAAGACTTTTAAATTTAATCTGAATTAACATTTTCTCCATAACTTTCTTAAGTCTAAACAATCAACAAAACAACAAATTAAGGTCTAACTAGCAGCAGTTGTCACTTATAAATAATATGTCACAGTGAAGAGTTAACAATTGGTTCTTATGAACTGGTAAGAATTAGCCTCAGTATCCCTGGTGATACTTCCCTTGTTATGTTACTCTTACTGAAACCCAAGATAGCATTAATTATATTTGATTGTTATATTTGTTATATATATTTTATTGAATTATATCTGATTGTTGATTCATATTGATCTTGCAGTCCACTAACGTACTAAGATTCCCCTCTCCCCCCCAGAAAAACAATTTATCTAGCCCTGCCTACCCATTTTAAACTTGGTATGTCAAATATTTCAATTCAAGTGTAAGTCAATCGAGATTGTTGAGACTATTATGACATTGTCATTCAATAGGTTAGCTATCCCTGTTAGTTTTATGGCATCTTCAAGTTGGGTAAATATGCCATTTAAGTCCTCACCCAAGTAATGAATAGGTGTGTTAAGTCATTTTTTAGTCATGGACAACTCTGTGACCTCATTTGGGGGTGACTTGCCCAGTTTCACATAGTAACTGTCCAAGGTTAGATTTGAACTCAGGAAGAGGAGTCTTCCTACTTCCAAACTTGGTATTCTATCTACTGCACCCATTTATTAGGTAATTAATAAAAATGTTTAAAAGCAAAGATTCCTGGCACTCTGCACTAGATACCTTTTCTGAAGTCAACACATTTTGGTTGATTTAGCTAATCACTCAGTTCTGAATCCATCTAACTATTGTCCAACTGTAATATCCCCCATTTCGTCCACTGGAATGATATGAGAGATTTTCTCAAGTCTTTTATGAAGATTTCGATAAACTAGATCTACAGCAATACCTATTGTAGTTTATTAACCCTGTCAAAAAAAAAAAAAAAAAAAAAAAAAAGGACAAACTTAGTTTGGCATGACCTGTTACTGATGGAAGTCTTTTAGCTCTTTGAATCCACTCTTTCCTTTTCTTGGTGTTTATTTATCATACCTTGAATTACATGGTTGAGGATTTTGGCAGGAATTGAAGTACAATTCTTTAGCTCATAATATGCCAATTCTTTTTTAAAAACAAACAAACAAACAATTGAGATATTTGCCCTTCTGAAATCTGGCAACCCCTCTCATTCTCCAGGATCTTTCAGAGATCACTGACATGGGCTTAGCAATTATATCTGCCAGTTGTTTCAATATTTTGACATTTAATTCACCTGGGCCTTAATGAGTTGAAACCCCCAAAGATAGCTTAGTGCTTTCTTAGCCTGTTTCTTAAAACTGTTTTTCTTTGTGTTTTCAGGATGCCATTCTTGAGAGCTTCCCACTTCTTCTGAATCGACTTCCCTTCCTAGATTTTTAGTTCAAAGAATCCTACCTTTTTTTTTTTTAAACTCTGAATCCTCTAAAGTTGGCTTCCTAAATCTTATACTCTGCCTTACTTTTCTTCTTCCTTTTTTTTTTTTAAAGAAAAAGTTTTTATTGATGTATTTTCTTTTTCTATGTCACCAGTTTTCCTCAGTCTACCTCTTCCTCCTATAGAAATACCTCATATAACAAGTAGTATTTTTAAAGTCAAAAAAAGAAAAAGAAAAAAGTAGCATAATTAATAGGAAAAGTCTGAAAACATCTCCAATGTCCATTTGTAAACCTCCCAGCTCTATAAAGGGGAGGGGTTAATCCTTTTAAAAAACAGGTTCTAAAATGGAATGGTCACTTCCTATTAAGATTCCCATTATTATCACCCCAGCAACTAGTTCCTCCTTTTATGTGAGAATCACATTTAGAATAGAATTTCCTTTTGCTGTTTCTTCCACTTTTTGAAAATTATTAAGATGAGTTAAGAAACTATTAGCATATTATACCAACATTATATACTTTTGGCAAAGAGAGATCAAATGTTTAAGCAATGAAAGGCTGCTATCATTACTATGTATTTCTCAGCAGCAGATTTATGATCTGTTTCCCGCATGCCTTGCCTACTTCCTGTCAGCCAGGTGGTCTGCTGGATATTCTGATGACAAACTTGTTTCTCAATTGAATTTTGTCCAATGCTTTCCAGCATGCTTTCACTCCTCTGGATTCTGGATTTCCTCATATGAGCATATATGTATATGGCAGCAATGTGGTATGGCGAATAGAGGTTGGAGTCAGAAAAAGTTAAGTTAAAATCTTGCCTTAGACAGCTGCTGTGTGCTCTGGATAACTTTTGCCTCAGTTCCCTCATCTATAAAATGAGGATAATAATGAAACTTTTCAAGGTTATTGTGAGGCTAGAAGAGAAAATATTTGTAAAGTGCTTAAATTGCTATATAAATGTTATCTACTGTTAACATTATTATCATTATTGTATCTTAATACATAGTGCTACTCTGTTTCCTCTCCATTTTAACTAAAAGGCTCCTTTGGAATAGTTTTTGTTTCTGGAAGCAAACACAATTTAAATTATCTGCAACATTATAGATAGTGTTACTCTTATTACAGAATTATTTGTTAACAAATGTACATGATAATTTATTATTTTATAGACTTTAAGACTTAAATACTTGGAACAAAATTTGGATTTCTTTCTTATGAAAGGACAATTTGAAAAATAATATGTGAATATATTAAGAGATTGAAGGACTTCCACAGACAATCAATTTAGCCCAATCTCTTCCCTTTTTCAGATAAGGAAATCAAGGCCCAATGAGATTAGCTATCTTACTAAAGGTCAGAGAGAGAATATTTAGTAGAACTGGTATTTGAGCCCAGGTATTTTGACTGAAAATTCAACATACCATAAAATCTAGTCTTCATTTAATTTCAAGAGATTGCCTCAAATAATTTATTTTTTAAGGTCAATTTTCTTATTCATGGAAAATGTTACATTTGTTAGAATTTATTAAAAATAAGTATCTCATTTTCTAATAATCTAATTTAATTTCCTTCCACTAGACTCATGAGACTGTAATGTCACAATTATATCTGTTGATAGAGTCACAGAGCTGAGATAGTAAGGACCCAAGAGTATTACTGCTAGAATACTGGATGGGATAATATGAATAAGTGAAATTAATATATCATAAAAGAAATTTATCCTAATACTGAGCTTTAGTCTTTGAGAAAGCAAGTCACTACTAGGGCGACTGACTATTTAACATCCTATCTCTTCTCTGCATGCACATCATTTTTAGGGAAGCAAAGAAAAGGTGAAGCAATCAAAATTGGACAACCACAGGGAAAAGGAACAAGAGGCCTGGTTAATACACAAATGTAAACCCTTCATAATCCTACCCTAAGTCAACTGCCCTTTTGGTCATTTTCATCTTCAACACAGGTTTTTATCCTAGACCCAGTAAATCAGAAGTTGTATTTGAGGAGCTTAAGCTTAGAGGCTGCAGAAATAATCATAGCCTTATTTTATTTGTGGAGGGAAAGGAACAGGGTCTTACTTGGACCTCCATTTCACTTCTTAAACCTGAAAAGAAAGAAAGCACAAAAATAAAGAGCAGGCCTCTTTGGTAAAGGACCAAAGTGTGTAACAGCCTTATCAATTATTATTTCTGCTTTTCAAATGACCACACTTATCATTCTTGAATTAACTCAAGTTCTACTTCCCACCCTGTGCTGTAAATAATTATCTTAACTCTCATGCAACATTTGTTGTTTATCCCAAAGTTGCTATATTTGTTAGAGGCTGAGCAAATTCAGACACCTCCTATGTCTTCCTCTTGAAAATCAAATTTTCTCATGCATGAACTGAACAATGAAATATCTAACTCATTCTGTTCCAATCTGCCTGTTGATTACATTTGGAAATTGAAATCTTGCACAAGTTCATGGTGCACATATTCATCCAAGACAATTTGATTTCCTCAGAAATGGTATTAAAGGAATCAATATGTTCCTTCTCCCATTCTATTGCAATGGGTCCAGGTGTGTTTATGAACTACATCTTTTCTGTGAGGCAAGCACTCTCTGCTAAGCTGGGTATCAAATTATTAGTAACTTGCCTACCTAGCGGTCAGAAGTGTATTGTAATGTGGACTTTAACCCTCTAAAGGACAGTAAATGATTTTATTCCTCTTCTTTGGGAGGTTTTTTTAGACCTCAGCTTATATAGGTCATGGAGTCATGGATTTAAAGCCAAAGGCTTAGAGGTCATTAAGTCTAACCTCCTCATTTTGCAGAATAGAAAACAGAGAGACATTAAGTGACTTGTCCAGAAATCAAAGAGTTAGTGTCCAAGATGATATTTGAATCCTGATTCTAACTTTTTCTACTATCAAGAGTTCTTAACCTGAGGCCTGTGAACTTAAAAAAAATTTTTTTTGATAACTGAATTTCAATAAAATTGGTGTCCTTTGTAAACCTGTATATTTTATTTATACATTTAAAATATTATTCTGAGAAGAAATTTTTCATTCATCATTTTTATTTATTGTGAAAGGGACCTGTCTTCTACATGCCATATAGTACAGTATCCTATATACTGTACTATATACTTCTTTGGGAAGAGATCATTGTTTTATAATAAAAAACAAAAATCTCTTAGTGTTGGTTTCCAAAGTAAGTGTGTGTGTGTGTGTGTGTGTGTGTGTGTGTGTGTGTGTGTGTATGTTTTAGCCAACTTGCCCTCTTAAATAAACAGTTTACAGAATATACATCAGGCAAATCAGGTTTAGAATAAATATTAGGTACTTCTACTCCAGAGCAGATTAGGGAAAATAGTTTGGGAGAGAAGAGGTTGGGAGAAAGGAGTTGTTCAAGGCAGAGGTGTCAAACTCACAGCCTGCAGCTGGCAAAACTCTTCAATGAAGCTTGAATCAGATTAAAATGTAATTGGAACATGCGTAACAAAATAAATAAAAGTAGGAATCTGATTTTCAATTGAGTTTGACACCAATGGTCCAGGGCATAGTTTCAATGGTTGGTCCTATTATTTCAAGTCTAAGTCATAGGGACTTCTGAGTCTTCATTCTTGCCCTTGAGCAGGAGCTATACTTCACAAAGAACAAACAGGAAGAAGTCCCACACATACAATTTCTTGGAAGTCAAAGCAACAACAAGGACTTGACCTTCCTTTCCTACAGAAGCTTCCAGTGGTTTTCCATGCTAGTCATGCAAACTGAGACAGCCTCAAGATTAGACCAAAAAAGTAGTGTGTGACCTACAGTATTCATTTGGAATACAAAGAAAGAGCTGGATTTTCCATCTGGCTTTGCTTCCATCTTGCCATACAACTCCAAGAAAATCATCTGTCCTCTCAATTTCTTTGGGGAAAAAAATTAGTTTCCCTATCATTAGTAGTCCTTTGTGGGGAAAAAAAAATTTACATCTCCTGTCAGTACAAACATTCTATGGTCCCTAGAAGCAAAGAGTTACAGTCATATATTTTTTTCTTTCTTACTTTCTTCTCCTCTCCCCCGCCCCCAACTTTTACTGAGGCATTTGGGGTTAAGTGACTTGCCCAGGATCACATAGCTAGGAAGTGTTAAGTGTCTGAGGTCATATTTGAACTCAGATCTTCCTGATTCCAGGGCCGGTGCTCTATTCACTGTGCCACCTAGCTGCCACCCTAGTCATATATTTTCAGAGCTGGAAGAAAGTGCAGAATCATTGTCTAACACAATGAATTACACAGATGAGTGAACTAAGATCCAGACAAATTCTCCAGGATAATAAAGAAAATTAGTGGCAATGAGAACCTCCTGACTTCAGTCAACTAATCAATCACTAGAAAATGCTTACTATGTTCCAGGCACTGTGCTAGGCTTTGGAGAAACAAAAATAAAAAGGAAAATGTCCCTTACTTCAAGTAGATTATATTCCATCAAGAAGACAATATGTACATGCATTATTTTACGGAAAATAAATACTAAGTGAATACAAGACAATCTTAGGGGAGAAGCACTGGGAGTTGGAGAAGAGGGGATCCAGTTCAGTGCCCTTTCCATGATATCAACCTGAATACAGAAGATCTAATTCTCTCTCCTCTTCATTCTATATGACTAACTGCCATTAGCTTTTTATTTTATGGAATGAGGAAAGCCCTATTAACCCTCTACTCACATGGATGTCAGGATGAGTATCAACATGTTTGTGAAATGTCATAAGCCACCAGAGAGAAAGACAAGATTTGGATGAATACAATTAAGCTAGAAGGTAAATTGCCATGATTATTTCCAAGATTATAATCCTGGTTACCTCACCTCAGCACACGTCTGAAATACTTCAGCATGATAATCCTGGCCTTGCTGTTCAGTTAATTCCTTTAAATCATGGCCAGAGGAAAACACAGGCCCTTCAGCTGGGAAAAAAAAAAAAGTCCAAAAGAGAGAGAAAAAAAGAGAAATATAAAAACCAGTCCTAGGAAATTCAGTCTATTTTTACCCTTTGATATTAACCTAAAGATTTCATTGAGTCTTGGGACTTGATTCATTCTGACATCTGCTGGATTGAACAGTTATATATAATGTTATATTATGATAATTGAAGGAGGCAGTTACATGGTTAAGTGGCTAGAGCACCAGGCCTGGAATCAGAAAGATCTGAGTTCAAATGTGACCTTAAAAATTTACTAGCTATATGACTCCAGGCAAGTCATTTAACCTCTATTCATGGCAAAAGAAAATGGTAAACTACACCAGTATTTTTACCAAGAAAACTCCATAGATAATATGGTCCATAGGGTCACAAAGAAAAAGACACAAACTGAACAAAACCAAAATGATATCTAAAAGGTTATATAGCATCTTACACAAAATTAGAATGGAAAACTGATAAAAGTATACAATTATATATTTTTTAATCAAACCCCATTCATTTAATAAAGAGTCTGAAACATGACAAAGATTCATGACCAAGTTTTAAAAAGGGAAAACTAAAATTCATTTTCCAAGACTAAAAGAACCTTTCCTAGACCTGTAACTCAACTCTTTTACAACTAAACTCTTAGGCACAGATGGATTTATAAAGAGAAATGCCAACAAAAACTGCTGTGCCTTTAACAGGACTGCTGTTTGGGCACTCTATTATAAGCAGACAAATGGTCATCAACAAAGGTGACCAGTGACGGAGAGTAGAATGAACATAAAATTAAGAGAAGATCTACAGAGTTTACTTATTAGCTACATGAGCTATATGGGTCTGGTTTTTCATCTGTAAAATGGAGATTAGAAAAAAACCTGCTTTACTAACCTCACAGGATTGTAATGACAATAGAATGAAACAAGTACTTTATGCTTACAAAAGCATTATATAAATGTATTAATATAAATTGTTATCAATAAAGTTAGAAGCATAGAATGTTAAAGCTGAAAGACACATTAATGGTCATCTAAGCCAATTCTCTCATTTTTAAAGTTGAGGTACATGGCCTATGAATCATGACCATTTGACTGGTAACCATAACTAACATTTATATAGTGCTTTAACATTTTTATCAGGGTTTTTGAGTGAATTGCTCAAAGTAACAAAGTTAGGATGAGAGACCTAGTTCTAATGGCAAATTCTCTTTTCAACACTAATAACACCATGACACACAGCTTCCCTAGTTAACATTTTAAAAATAAAGATTGGTGGCTAACCCTATGATGTAAAACAAAACTTAGGGTATACAAAAAGTCATTTAAAAAAAAAGCATATATATATATATATATATATAATTTTTTTTTTTTTTGCAGGAGCAAGGTAGGAAATGAATGGAATTTTTGAGTGACCTACAAATCAATTACTGAAATTTGAGATCATTATTAATGAAACTGCCA
The DNA here is from genome assembly GCF_016432865.1 of Antechinus flavipes. Lineage (NCBI taxonomy): Eukaryota > Metazoa > Chordata > Mammalia > Dasyuromorphia > Dasyuridae > Antechinus > Antechinus flavipes. The sequence goes on from NC_067402.1 coordinate 164,182,512, forward strand.
ATGTACACCATCCAATAGCAAGAAGGAAAAGAAATGTTTTTATTGATCAGTGCTGTAATTTACATCTCAGATAGCACTTTTGCCAATCTCAATCATATTACCATTTTACACATCTAGAAATTAGCATTTAAAAATTCTCCCTCTACATATGAGGGAATTGTCAGATTAACCTTCAAACTGAGGTAAGTATTTCCTGAAACCATTAGAACACTGGGATAGATAAATATACTCTCAAGACCAAACCCTTATTATTAAGAAAATACCTGAAATGATAATGACTCTTAGATCTTTGCTTTCAGCATCATGGAGAATGTCATTTTGGAGAGATTTCAGCATACGCAATGACAGAGCATTTCTTTTCTTTGGATTATTCAAGATAATGGTCCTGTGAAGAACATTTTATAATTACTAGGTCATGTATCCTTCAAAACAAGTTAGAACCCTCCAATTTCTTTTCTAATTTTGGAACTATATATATAAAAAAAAAACAAAAGGGAAAAAACTGATCTGTTATAGTTTAGTTTTTGCAATTTAGAATAGCTGTCAACTTGCTGGAGCCACAACTCCCGTCAAAACAAGGAAAAGAATACTTGAAAGGTGGGGTTGGGTTTATTCTGCCTCTCTTGATTTGTTTCTTTTTTCTCTGGGCTTCCTGTCAAAAACACTGCTGTCACCTCCATGGAAAAGACAAGGCACAATAGTTTCAAAATCATTGTCCTCGGCTGAAAAGCTCCAAGTTTTGTATGACAGTGGCAGGAGCCAGAAAGAATCTGACAAAACTGCAGCTACTTCACCTGATTCCTTGCAGCTGTTTTTCAGAATTAGGTTAGGCAAAGAGTCAAATATGACCGCAACTCCTCCTCTCCCTCCCCTGAGCTCCTATCACCCATTCTGAGGAAAAACAGAAACTGGCACATTTGTCAGGATGCCTCGGTGACAGCATTTCTCATCTCCCTTTTTTGATGTCGTATAATTTGGCAGAATTCTGCTAATGTGTGAAGAGAGAACAAAAGGACAAAATTTATAGTGGGAAAGGCCCTCTTGATAAAAACATCTAACATGCCTTTACATATGCAAATTTGCCTGATCACTGTGCCACGATACCCCATGCACTGACTCTAATCACCTTGATCATCATCCTGTTGGCTATATGCAGAAATAGATTATTATTACTGTTGTATAAAAAAACCAGAACAGAAATCAGCAACGAGTCAAATGTAATTTCACTGTTTCATATTTGACATCAGCCTCCTGCCACTCTCCACCTAGATTTTTTTTATTTTTTATTATTACTTTTTCCTTTCATATTCCTCACTGCAATGTAGGGCAATTTGGTCCCTCCATAAATAACATCCCTTGCTACAGTCCCCATTGGTGACTGAATTAGTCCCAGTGCAATCAGAATAATAATGATTCTTGGGTAGTTCCAGGATGTCATTTCAATTTTGTGGTTCTCTTCAAATGGATATGATGTTCATCCTCTTGTTTCCCTATAAACATTATTTAATTATATGTATAAAAGTTGCTGCACCTATTAAACTAGTTCAGCTCAAATTTCCATTTGGAAGTGCCAAGGGAACTGCCATAGGATCACAAGCTTAGAATAGTTAGGGATCTCATAAGTCATCAAGTAAAATTCCCTTATTTTAAAGATGAGGAAAGCAAGATTTAGAGAGCTTTTTTTTGGGGGAGGGGGTAGGGGGATTTCAAGTAAATGGAAGATATTGGATTTGACCTACAAATACAGTATTTTCTCCCAATGTGTTATGATGCTGCTTGCTGCTTAAAAACATTTCTACTGGAGGAAAAGTATTCTTGTGTCAGGAAACTTCAAAAAGGTTATCACTCTGTTAATGTTAACTTAAAGCAAATTTCAGGGCCAAAAGTCAAAATTTTGGAAAGAATTTAAGGTTCCCCAAAACTCTTGCAATAGGTACTTCTCCCTACTTCCCCTTCCCATTCAGGAGATTACTAACACTCCAAGAACCTAACTGGATAGTAACTATGACTTTATGTCTTATTAGCACTTTGGTTGGTGAATTTTAACTCAGCCTGTTCTGGCCTAGAATGTGAAACTTTTTTTTTTTTTTTTTTTTTAAAGAGTAAGGCATGCAAATTCATTGTGTAGTATTTAGCAGATAATCAATATAGAAGTAATTTCCATGGTTCTGTTCCAAGTAAGCCTCTAAGATGATTTATTACCAGGAACTAGGAAAGGGAAAAGGTTTATCTATCTCAGTAACTTCTGGAGAAAACCTGTTCAATATAGAAGAAAACTTTGCTTTCTGTTAGTTGCCACCTCCACCTGAATTCTGAAAGCCATGGCAGAAAAAAAATTATTTTAGATAACCAATTATAGTATACAAAGTTTGATTGCTCTTGGTTAATTATAATTCTCAGTTTTCTTAGATTTATGTTGAAGTTAAAAATCTTGTAAAGTTGAAGTAGGGTAGATATTTCTATCCTACAAAAGAAAAGGAAATCAACAAACAGTGGTTTACTATTTTGTCTAAAAATCACACAGAGCTTAGCAGTCAATATTGACAATATTGTAGGTACTTAAGGAATACTTAGGGTGGCTCTGTGGATAGAGTGTGGACTTGGAGTTGAGGTCCATCTTCTTGAGTTCAAGTCTGACCTCACACATTGATTAAGTGTTGACCTTGACTAACTCACTTAACCCTGCTTGCCTCAGGTTTTTCTATAAAATGAGCTGGACAGGAAAATGGCAAACCACTCTGTCAAGAAAACCTCAGATGGGGTCACAAAAAGTCATACCACTGAAAAAAATGACCAAACAACAAGGAATATTTGTTGGCTTGGGAAATAACAAATAAGTATTTTTGACAACTTAATTTTTTAAATTTTAAGTTATTTCAAAAATAGAGATTTTATTTTATTTTAATGGTTTATAGCATCATAGAGCTTAGAGCTGGACTAGACTTCAGAAATCAACTAGTACAATCTTCCTTACCAACATGCCTTTAAATTTCAAAAAAAAAAAAATCTTAAAATCAGAAAGTTCAAGTGTTGTATTGGCTGGAAGCTTAACAGATATAATGGCTGCCTCTTCTTTAGTTCCTGATCAACTCTTCATTCTTTCAAAAATATTCAGTGAAGAAAGTGTTTATTCCTTATACTTTTTTTTTATTTTTAGCATATTGCTTATTTTATTTATTACTGGCTGTGTGGTCAATAGTTTCCAAAAATTAAGAGAAAATAAGCAAAACATAATATGAAAAAAAACAGCTGCTAATAATGTTTTTAAAAGGTGACACATTTCAGATTTTTTGTCTTTCAAAATAAATGGAATCTGATGTACCCACTATATTAACCATCATCATCGCTATTATTTTTGTTTTTTTAGTTATGTCCAACTTTTTCTGAATCCATTTGGGGTTCTCTTGGCAAAGATACTGGAAGGGTTTGCCATTTCCTTCTCCACCTCACTTTACAGATGAGGAAACAAATAGGTTAAGTGTCTTATACAGGGTCACAAAGCTAGTAAATGAGGCCAGATTTGAACTCAGGAAGCTGAGCCTCCCTGTCTCTAGATCCAGCACTCTATGTCCTGTTACATCTATCTGCCCATTATTATTAGAGATAACACAAATTTTTATAATCAATCAATAAGCATTTACAATGTGCTGTGTGCCAGATCTTGTGCTTTAAGTTTTTGCAAAATGCTTTCCTTATATTATTCTCCTTTAATTTTCATGAAAACCTAGGAAGGAAGTGATATATTAGTGCCCTTTTACAAATGTAATCACTGAGGATAAGGGGTTAAATGAATTGTCTTTGTTCACATAACTAACAGATCTTTCTTGGACTCTAAAATCAGAGTCAGTCAGTCTATCAGTCATTATCATTTATTAAGCACATACTTATGTGCTAACTATTAGGGGAACAAAGGAAGGCAAAAACACAATCCTTGGTCTAATGGAACTCATATTATAATTAGAGAAGACAACATAAAAACAACTATATATCTACATAGAGTACCTACGTAATTATCTACCTACAAAATGTATACAGTATAATTGGGAGGTGATCTCAGAAAAAAAGCACTGAGAATAGAGAGTGTAAGGGGTGGGGAAAACCGGGAAAGTTCTCCTTTTATACTTCCTATAGCTTTCTTATAAATGAAAATGACTATGGTCTTCATTTTTTTATTATGCAACTTTTCCTTCTTCAAAAAATGTAGTCAAAAGTGCTTGACAATCTTAAAGCCACAGTCAATAAATTGTAGTCCAGTATACTAGTAGAAAACTGTGAAATTCATGAAAATGCTTACATGAATTCCCAAAATGCCTAGTCTGCTGATATGTAGTTGCCAAAATGAGTACATATGTAGGGTTACTGGAATACAGGGCATGGGACTGGCTGCTAGGAACAGACACAATATAGTGATATGATGGGGACACAATTTCTAAAAAGGAAACTAGATTTACAAAAAAAAAAAAAAAAAAAAAAAAGATGATGTGCAAGTTGTATAACGGAAGAGAAAAATGTTCCAGTTCATTTGTGGTATCCCTAGGTTAGAGCCTTTAACCCAATCATTTTGTCACCACCCAGATGCCATGCCAGGAATTAAGCTTATGATCTTTTGTAAGTACAGCAGGGATCCAAGCTAATGAATACACAGAGGGAGTAGAGATATTCTGCGTGGAGGAGTTAATATGCCTTCCCTTTTACATTAGTTTATTAGCTCCTTGGTTTTTGTGCTTTTTAAGAGAACCATATGCAACTATTTCTATTCATATAAATGTATTGGTAGTGAACTATACCTCATGTCCCCAATAGTGGAATGTAGGGGGACTATAACTAGTTGTGCAAAGGGTATATTTGGGAGGGAGGATTTCCTTCAAGAGTCTAAAATCCCACCTTCAAGAAGCTTTTTCCGATCTCATGAATGCCTTTTCCCTGAGATAACCTCCAATTTATTCTGTAATTATCTTCTTTGTACATAGTTGTTTGTGTGTTGTCTTCCTGTGTTGTCTTCCCTATTACATTGTGAGCTCCTTGAGAATTGTTTTCAGTTGTGTCTAATTCTTCATGACCTCATTTAGAGGTTTTCTTGGCAAAAATACTGGAGTGATTTGCCATTTCCTTCTTCAGGTCATTTTACAGATGAGGAAACTGAGGCAAACAGGGTTAAGTAACTTGCCCAGGGTCACACAGTTAGTGACTGTCAGAGGGCACATTTGAACTCACAGTTTAATGACTCCAAGCCTGGTGCTCTATCCAGCATCCCACTCAGCTCCTCAGGAGCAGGGACTGGTTTCTCTGCAAACTCCCTTCCCCTCCCCCCATCCTCAGTGCTTAACATAATGCTTGACATTTGGTAAATGCTTAATAAATGCTTGCTGGAAAACTGAGTGGTGCAACTCTGTGTGTGCAGCTGTGTACTTGTAAGCTCCTTAAATGAAGAGTTTTTTAAAAGGATATAGGGGTTGGATGGGAAAGGTGGGGGGCGGGAGGCAGAGAAGAATGTACTATGTATATATTTTATCCTGTTAATTACCCCACAGGCAATGAATCCTTGGTAAAGGGCACAAACCCCATAGTACAGAGCAAGCCCGAGAGTTGATCTGTTGATACTAGTGAACATACTGTACTAAGCCGTGCAAGGTAACATTGTTTTGAAGGACTTCCTGAAAATCACAGGCCTTCCTCTTCCACTTCCACGGTTGTTCAACTTGGCCAGGAAGTACCTACTACTGAGGTCTGGGTTTTGTTTGTTTTGTTTTGTAGTGTTTTCTTTTATTTTTCTTTTTTAAAAAATCTGACCATAGATAGGAGAGGTATTTGCTATTGACTAAACACCCTCCCTTAAATACCTCTAGCATGTAACAGAAAATTCAGGGCCTACCCAAGCCGCAGCGGGCAGTGAATGGCCTAAAACGGTCTCCTTACACGTCTTTTCCACAGCTCTCCCAGATTATAACTACTTTCCAAAGCAGTTACACACATCAGCCTGGCGGATGCCTTAAACTGGCAGCCCCCTGGATCTATTGGTTGGGGGCAAATAATAATCACAATAGCTAACATTTATATATTTTCTTTCTTGAGATTTACAAATCTCTTTATACACTTGCTCCATCTCCATTCCTGAAGAGGAGTGAATTGAAGGAGGAAACCTGCACTGAAACCGGAACAAGCCATTCGGAAAAAGCTCGCTTCTTTTTATGCCTGCCCCTCCCCCCTTACTTATTCCACGCCTGCTCCTGGGCCCACTCAGACTTCTATTGTAGGGGGCAAAGATCTCCCGGAGGCCACCACCCAAGCAAGGACGGAAACTCCCGGCGCCCAGTGGCAGCTGCTCCCTGCGTCCGCCTTTGCCCCAGAAAACGCCGGAGAGCTAGGAGCTGTTTGGGGGGAGGCTCTGCGCCGGCCCCGCGGAGCCTGACCTGATGCCATCCTGCTGCCGGCAGACGGTGAACTGCTGATCGGGCGGAGGCTGCCCGGCCCCGGCGGCTCCCCGCCTGCAGACACCGGAGGCGAGCAGAGCCCGCTGGCAGCGCAGGAGGCGGCCGGGCCCTCGGGCCCAGGGGGCCAGCAGGCTCATAGCGCCGGCCGTTGAACGCGGGAGCACAGCGGCGGGAGAGGGACGTAGACGAGCCGGGCTCGCTGCTGACGCGGAGGCGCTCAGACTTGTTCGGCAGCTCGGCCAGGCGGCAGGGCCAGTTCCCTTACCCTGGCAGAGGACTGACCTCAGCGAGCAAGGCCAGGGGAGGCCCGAACGGGCAGAGCTCTCTCCGCCCAAGGCTCAGATGGGGCGGGGAGGGGGCGGGGCGCAGTTACAAGCATTCCCCCGCGACCCTCCAGCTTAGGAAAAGAAAGCACAGTTGCCTGTTGTTTCTCGACCCTTCCCTTAGACAAAGGAGAGCGAGGTGGGGGGGAAAAGGAACCAGATCTTAAGTCCGGGTACTTTCTGCCTGATTTGTGGTCGCAGTTTGGTTTGCCTTCGATTGTTTGGGGTGGGGGGATGGGGTGCATGTTGCCTGCATCTCCCTCCCACCCCGCCCCCTCTTCTTCCGGCATGAGCAAGGGATTGCTTTAGGATTGCAGTTCCAGCCAGCCAAGCACTTATCTTCGAGAGAGAGAGAAGGGGAGGACAAAGACAGGGACAGCGAGAGGGAGGGAGAAAGAGAGGGAAGTCATCAGTGAGTAAGTGGAAGCGAGGTATGGACATCCACCTGGCCCCACAAATTGTTCTCTTCTCGCCCACTGCAAAATCTACCGTGCGTAGCCCCAAGGTCGTCTGCACGTGAAAATGTAACACAAACAGAGCAACATTTTATTTTTCTCACTTTCACTCAGCTTAAAAGCCTCGTAGGTGCCCACAGGGAAGCTTGTTTTGTTACGGGCATACTGCAGAAGCCTGGTAGAGATTTATCTTTATTTATTCTGAACGCTCTTGGGCCCAAGGTCACTGTCCGATATAGAACGCAGTGTACGTGTGTCTTTAGTCTTAAAGAGCTTAAATTCTAAAGAGGATTTATCGTTCCCAAGACGGTTTTAATATTGTTGAATGAACGAAGGAAAAAATGCCTGGATGGGCGGATCAATGAATGACATTTAAACTTTTACCACAATGAAATTTGAAAAAATTTTCTTGATATTTTAATTTCTGAAAGTGATGCCTTCTTCTTTAGCTGAAAAACGAACCCTTGTAAGGAAGAACTTTAAAAGGGGAAGCTGGGAAGTAGCTCAGCAAAACTAATCAGCCCATCATTCTGATCTGACAGTATATTCAGTTTTCTACAGCCATAGTCCTCTTCCTCTAAGAAGGGAAGGAAGGTATATTTCCACATTTATTTCACGGTCAAGCTTGTCTTTAAGATTATATAGTAAAGGCTTGGAGTCAGGAAAACTGAAGTTCAGACACTTGCTAGCTGTGTGACCCTGAGTAAGTCACATAACAGTCTCATCAATAGAATCCTATAATTTTTAAGGGATTTTTGAGGCCACTGGCATTTTTGAACAATTCATTGAAATGTGTGTAGTCTCCTTGGTATTAGAAAGATTGGCAGTACACTAGGAAACTTATTGAAAATATTAATTGAAATTCATTAGAATGTGAGGTGCTGAAAGCATTAGTGATTGATTAATGTTGGTATCCTATACTCAGTGTTTAGCAGAGTAGCTAGCATATAAATGATTATTGTATATTTAGTGATTTGAGAAATTTTTAATGGGTAATAACTAGGGAAAGAAAATATCTAAGAAAGGACAAAATCTGAATGTAGCTTAATATTACCATACTTTATTTCTTCTTTCTCATTTAAGAAATTTTTCTTGGGGCAGCTAACTAACAAAGTAGATAGAGTACTGGTTCTGGAGTCAGGAGAATCTGAGTTCAAGTCTGGACTTAAATACATGACCCTTACTAAATATGAGACCCCAGAGAAAGCCACTGAACTCCAATTACTTTGTCTCACTTCCTCCTTTCCCCTCCAAAAATTTCTTATCTTTTTTTTTTCCTGGTTATAGCTTTGTGTGGCTCAGAATGGTAAGTGGTTACCATTTAATAAAAATCTGGAGAGATCTCTAGGAGCAAATCAAAAGTTTATTGTACTTTTGAGAATGTGGGGAGGGGGGCTTCCAGTTGAGCAAGCAATAGAAAGGAGGAGGCACCTTTTGGGACAGCTTTTACACTTTAAATAATCCTTCCCACACTGACCATCATCTTCATTAGCTGAAGGTCTTACATTCTAAATTCAGGAACTACCCAAGAAATTGAACTTGGCCAGTAAGTACGTAGTTGCCTATATTTGATTGAAATAGAGAGAAAATGATATCATGGTGAAGAAGGGACCTTGAAACTCTAAAAATCCTTGAAGGAGAAAATCTCCTTCAACTCTGCCTCAGTGAGGGACCCTGCCAAGGGAAAGCAAACAAGACAATTTCATTCTGTTATCTAGCAAAAGGAATTCCAATCCTATTGAATTGAAGAAACTCATAGAGTTCTATTCAAATTCGAGCTCAAACTGAAACCCATTGAGTAGATGAGCCAATTTGGGACTCCACCCAGGAGCTCCCTTTAACTTGTAGCCCAAGCTCCTATTATAAAAGAGCCAAATTAAAATCTTCTCTTTGCAGAAGTTCCAAACATGCCATGCTATGCCAAAGAGTCTCTGCCCACTGGATAATATTCTTTTCCAGTGCTACCCTCTCTTTATTCTCATCTATTTCCCTAACTAGACTTTATGCCTCTCTGTCAGGATTTCTAACCTTACTTCTCAATTATTATAATAAATCTCTTTTATCAAGCTAAGTTTTTGGATCTGTAAATTCCTTTACAGAGAATCTCTGTGCTGCCAGAAGGGAGTTCCCTAAAACTTGCGCTGAATCCCAAGAGGGTGTAGGGGAACCAAACCAGAACCCCAAACCTGCCGCTAGACCTTATCATTTAACTCCCTATTAGAAATCCTAGTCTCATTTTGGTTCCCTAAATCTAGACTTTTATCATTTGGTTCCCTACTAAAGGAAACCCTCAAACCTAAACCTCATCAATGGGAGAATAGCAGGAAGGGGACTTAGGTATGCCCTTGAGTCAGTGCTCAAGGACCTTCAGGTTTATTCCAACTCTGAAGTAGATGAAGCCTTACTCGATTTTCACAACTGTCTTGAGAGATCTCACCTCATCTCATTCATCTTTATAATTATTAATAATCATTTATTGTACAAAGTACAACAGAATATGATGAATGATTCAGGTATGATCAAATAATTATACGGATAAAAGTTTTAGAGACAAGGACATTTTTAACTAAGCACACCCAGGTAAAGCAATGTGGCTACAGTGATGCAACTGAAAGTACTTCAGCACCATAGAATAATAGAGCTGGAGGTCATTGAATCCAACTCCCTCATTTTACAAATGAGGAAATTGAAGCTAGAAAGAGATTGTTACTTGCCCTGTGTCACGGGCATAAAAAGTGGCAAAGTCAGAATTTGAGTCAGATCTTGTGACTCTTGAGTTCAATGCTCTTTCCATTGGGCAATCAGATGTCTCTCAGTTCAAAACAACAAGCATATTAATCTATTTACTTTAGCAAATATTTATTAAACATTCATCCATCTTCAAATTATATTGCTACAGCAAGATAATTGCATACATATGTATGCCTATGTTGGATTTAACATATATTTTTATCATGGTTAATTTATATCGGATTATATGCCATGGGGGGAGAAGGGGAGAAGAAGGAGGGGGAAATGGGAACACAAGGTTTTTCAAGGGTCAATGTTAAACAATTATCCTTGTATATGTTTTGAAAATAAAAAACTTCAATAAAAAATTATTCTGCTAACAAAGATGCACTACGGCCTTCCTATACTGACGAAGCTGTTTGCTACTGATACGGAGACACTAAGGTTCATCAGCACCTGTCCCTATCATCTTGGGACTCAACAGGCTGTGATACATGTGTTCCATTTTAGACTTTTCTTTGAACTTGGATTTCATTTTTTTAATGGCATTATGGTAATGTTTTGTTGTTTACTTGTGTCTCACTTTTTGTGACCCTACGGATTGCAGGTTGCCAATACTGCCTATGGAGTTTTCTTGACAAAGATGCTGGACTGGCCTGCCTTTTCTTTCTCCAGGATATCAGGGCAAATGGAGGGTTCATGCAACTAGTAGTCTCTGAGGCCAAATTTCTGACTCCAGGCCCAGTGCCCTAATTACTAAACCATCTAGCTGCCTCTGTAGCAGCATTAGTAAGTATTAATTAAGCATTAGCTTACCATCATTATATGTTTGGGGAGCATTTGCTGCTAAATGTTGGATAATAAGCAGACACATCACCTTTCCAACCTCTGAAACTGGCTCTTTGAACATACTAAAGCTTCTTGCCCCATTTCTTTTGGGTTTTGTTTTACCCCACAGAAAGTGACTTGGATAGAAAAAAGATACTTGGGATAGTGAGTATTCCATTATTCACACAAACGTCAATATAGCTTGTTATGATGCTAGTCTAGCCCAAAGCAATGCCTGGCCCTTTTCATTCCAGGTATTTTTGGAAGTCTCTTCTACCTCTCATTAATTCTTGTTGAGGCTTCTTGTCATTCCGCTCACCCATCCATTGTCCTATTAATTTATTTTTTTTTCCCTGCACAAACCTTCTCTTTGACACAATTTGATTTCCGGGTTGCTGGCAGGCTTCCACTTGGCTTTGATTTATCTTCTCCTTCTTTTCACCACCTGCATGCCTTTGCCTTACGGATGTGTCTTTGCTACCTTTTTGCTTTTCCTTTTAAGACATGCCGATTGTTGGCAAAACGCTGCAAAAATAATCTGGAATAAAAGACAGTTCTGTGGATCCTGGTGTCTTGGGCTTGATGCAAGAGAAGTCCACAGGGTACAGAAAAAAGAATTGGAAGACAGATTTGTAGATTCACACAATATATTGTTTGAACTTTCTTTTATTGATTTCTAGGCCCCTACAAGACAAGCATATAATGAGATGATTAAGAGGTGTTATGTTAGGACTGGAAACAGTTTTAATGCAGAATCTTTTGGCTCTTGGCTTTCTGATTTTCCAAGTTCTGGTTGCAACTCCTACCCTCCCCACAAATAGAAGGAGGGTGGCAACTGCACTAAACTCCAATGGGCTGATATTTATTCTATGATAGAGTAGAAAGGGACATGGTGGAAAGATGCATAGATTTAGTCAAGAGACGTAGGTCACATTCTGACTTTCCTGTCTTACTATAACTGTGACCAGTGACAAGTCACTTAATGAGTTATAACTTCTCTCTGACTTGTTTTCATCATTTTTAACATGGGAATAATAATGTCTTATTTCAGGATTGTTAAAATAAAAGTGTTTCTTTTAACAGGTTTTAACTATATACAGGAAAAGCCTATAAGGTATTGTCAAGGCGTCTCTTTTTTTATTATTTTCATTTAACAAAACTGAAAAAAGCATTAAAACATTAGTTTTCTTATTTGAGTTCACTAGTCACTATCCAAATGTCTATGGAGTGTTTAACTTTTTGGTAATCTTTGTGGCATTTATTGGGTAAGAAGCACTTTAGTAACATAATGAGTTTGGGAGCAAGGATCATCATGTCTTATCTTTCATTCTTCCTCTTCCCCAGTTCCTAGCATAGTTTGGTGCACATGATTGGTGCTTAATAAGTGGTTATTAAAGGGAATGCTGCCTATTTTGTCTACCCTGGCTGTTTCACAAGCAGTAGAGAATTGATCAATACTTTGTTGCATCTAAGTTACAGAGGCTGCATTGAGTGCACAGTCACCTGCAAAGAAAAAAATCAAGCACCAACACTCCCCCCATTTTAGTTTTGGCTTGTAGTCTTTTCAAGTTGAAGAATTTACCCTCAACTTGAATCTTTTCAATAATGAGATGATCCAGGCTAATTCCAATGTGATGGAGAAAGCCATCTGCATCCAGAGAGAGGACTATGGTCACTAAATGTGAATCACAACATAATATTTTCACTTTTTTTTATTGTTGTTGTTTGCATATCTGTTTTTTCTCTTTTTTTCCCTTTTTGATCTGATTTTTCTTGTGCAGCATGATAAATGTGGAAATATTTTTAGATTTGCTCATGTTTAACCTATATTAAATTACTTTCTGTCTAGAGGAGGAGGAATGGAGAGAAGGAAGGAGGGAGAAAAATATGGAAAACAAGGTTTTGCAAGGGTAATATAGGTTGAAAGCTATCCTTGCATGTATTTTGAAAAATAAGTATTAAATAATAATTTACCACTAGTGCAGTAGTTGATTTTGTTTCCATGTTTGTCCTCATTGAAAGCTTTTGACAACATGACTAAAAACATCATGCTAAAAAACCATGGGAGCAAGCACACAGACAGCCTTGTTTTACTCCACTGGTGACTGGGAAAGCTCAAGAGCATTGTCCAGAATCCAGGCAAGCATGCCATCATAAAACTGCCGTACTGTACTGATGAACTTCTGTGGGCAGCCATAATTTGCCATAAGCCCTCGTGACTGAAAGTATCAGAATCGCTTACATTTGAGTTGTCTTAGGAAGATTTTGAAGGTCATTTGGCAGGATAAGATATCAGACTCTGAGCTTCTTTCTCAAACTACACTGCCAAGCATTCCACCCCTACTGCAGAGAGCACAACTCCACTGGGCTGACCACTTGTTCGAATGCCAAATGTATGCTTGCTAAAAAGATTATTTTATGGAGAACTCACAGAGGACAAGTGCTTACAAGATGGCCAGAAAAAGTGATACTAGGACACTCTCAAGGCCTCTCTTAAGAACTTTAAAATTGACTGCATGATTTGTGAGACACTGTCACAGGACTATCCAGCATGACATGCTCTTATCAGAGAAGGTGCTGTGCACTATGAGCAAAGTAGAGTTGAGTTCACTCAGAAGAAATGTGAGATGTGCAGAACACCTTAAATGTTCATAGGGACTATTTGTATCCAACTTGTGGCAGAGCATTCAGAGCTCATACTGTCTCATCAGCCACAGTCAGATGCATTGTAGCTCAGCTCTAACAGTGATGTTGTTTTAGTCTTTGAGAAGAAAGTACAACAATCAACCAATTAACCCTAATCAATGGCACAATTGATGCCTGCCTACTAATACTCTCCAAGAAGTATATGCAGATGACAGATGATATAAAGTATGTACCTTTTGGCTGATATACAGCAGATCCTGAATTGATGACTAAGTAATGTTTTCTAGATTTCTGTCCATAATCACCATGGAAGCAGCTCACTATGGCTGACGACAGGATAAAGGGAGATTTTTAAAAGAAGTCACCCAGTTGGTTTTGAGGTGAAAGTTGGAGGGGAGAAGGTCTATGATTGTACTTGAGCCCAAAGACTTAGATTGCAGAAAGTAGTTTTCTTTTCCTGTAAATTTTTTTGGGGGAGGGGTGTAGTGGAGTTGTTGATTGGATATGACAATAATTAATACCAAAAAACTGTGGCCATTTGATCCTATATTTCAGGAATGTTTAGACTATCAGAATGACCTTATATTCAAAAGTAGCCAGGGGAAATAACAGAATAAATCATTTTTTGATAATAAAGAAGTAGCTCCTGAATAATCAGCAGCAAACTGGATTTATTTATTATAACATGTCCCAGAGAGCCTGGATCTGTATAAAGAAAAGTTCAAATCATATACTGTGTAAATCTGCAAATCCACCCTCAGCCCCAACACATACAATCCTTTTTCTATATCCTGAAGATGTCCAGGTTCCACATCAAAGCCAGCAAGGAAACAGAGGAGTGGAAGTCTAGAGATTTTATTTTTATTTTATTTTATTCTTTGCCCAGAACACAAAAGGAGTACTCTGTTGTTCAGTGCTTTAAAAAGGACATCCTTTTTGTACACAAGTTGTGAAGTGACAGAGATAGGAAAGGGAATAAATGAAGAAAGTTGTGGAGATCAACAACAATGGTTATAAGGATTAGAAACAATGATGACAGGTGCCAGGCAGGAGATGCTACAACAATAGCAACTGTGGAGATGAGGAGACAGAAGATTGACAGCTCTGGAATCTTAGTAATAGAAATGTAGGAAACAAGCAAGCATGAATAAGTGCCCACTGTGTGCCAGATACTGTATTGAGTACTTTACAAATATCTCATTTGATCTTTACAACAACTCTGGGGCAGTAGGGGCTGTTACTCTTTTTCTAGTTGAGAAAGCTGCAGTAATTAGAGGTAAAGTGATTTGCCCAGTTTGTGTAGTTAAGAAGTGTCTGAGGACTGAATTTGAACTCAGGTCTTCTTGACTCCAGAACCACTTAGTTGAGGAAAGAGCAAATGCAGAATCATAGGATAAAGTGTAAGGGAAGTTAAACATTAGAACATCTCTTCTGTGAGTGGAAGAAGTAAATAGTTATTTGTGCAGTACCTCATTTATCCTGGAAGACATTATTCCATTATGAAAGTCAGCTAATTAATATGTTTCATTAGCTGGGTGAGGAGGTAGAAAAGGGAAAATTCCCTATATATTGCAACATAATGAAAAATTAAGTCAAGATATAGAATGACGATCATTTAGCTTTATAGTAGTAGTTGTTCAGTCATGTCCAATTCTCTGTGACCTCATTTGGGATTTTCTCCACAAAGATAATGGAGTGATTTGCCATGTCTTCTCCAGCTCATTTAACAGATGAGGAAACCAATGCAAACAGGTAAATGACTTGCCCAGGGTCATACACCTTCTAAGTGTCTGAGGCCAGATTTGAACTCAAGAATCCAGGCCTGGCATTCTGCCCCTCATAGCAGTCACTGGTTGTTAATTTGAAGTAGTATATAAATGTCATCTCTCCCAGATGGATTTATATATGAATTCTACCAAACGTTTAAAAGAACAATTAATTCCAATATTATGCAAATAGGGGAAGAAGAAGTTCTATCAAATTCCTTTTATGACATAAATATGGTGTTGATACCTAGACCAGATTGGGCCAAAATAGAGAAAGAAAATTATAGACCAATTTCCCTAGTGAATATTGATGCAAAAATCTTAAATAAAATATTAGCAAAAATAATATAGTAAGTTATTCCCAGGATAATATACCATGATCAAGTAGGATTCTACCAGAAATGCAGGGCTGATTCAATATTAGGAAAACTATTAGCATAATTGACTATATCAATAACCAAAATAACAGAAATCATATTATCTCAGTAGATACTGAAAAAGCATTTGACAAAATCCAATACCCAGTCCTAGAAAAACACTAAAGAGTATAAGAATTAATGGAGTTTTCCTTAAAATGATCAGTAGCATCTACTTAAAACCATCAGCAAGTGTCATATGTAATGGGGATAAATTAGAAACATTCCCAATAACATCAGGGGTGAAACAAGGTTGGCCACTATCACCACTATTCAATAATATATTAGAAATGTTAGACTTAGCAAAAAGAGAAGAAAAGGAAATTAAAGGACTTAGAGTGGGTAATGAGGAAACCAAATGATCACTGTAGATGATATGATGGTTTAGTTAGAGAATCCTAGAGAATCAACTAAAAAACTACTAGACAACAATTCACAACTTTAACAAAATTGCAGAATATAAAAATAAATAAATCCTCAGCATTTCTATATATTACCAACAAAATCCAGTAGCAAAGAGATACAAAAAGAAATTCATGGAAAATAACTGTTAATATAAAGTTTTTGGGAGTCTACCTGCCAAGACAAAGTCAGGAACTTTATGAACACAATTACAAAACACTTTCCATACAAATAAAGTCAGATCTATTTAATTAGAAGAATAACAAGTGCTCATGAGTAGAGCTAATATAATAAAAATGACAATTCTATCCAAATTAATCTACTACAGTGTCATACCAATCAAACTCCCAAGAAATTATTTTACAGAACTAGAAAAAATTATTTCATCTAGAAGAACAAAAGGTCAAAAATTTCAAGGGAATTAACGAAAAAAATGCAAATGAAGGTGGCCTAGCTGTACCAGATCTAAAGCTATATTATAAAGGAGCAGTTATCAAAACCATTTGGTACTGGCTAAGAAATAGGCTAGTTGATCAATGGAATAGGTTAGGTTCATAAGACACAATAGTCAATGACTATAGTAATCTAATGTTTGATAAACCCAAAGACCCCAGCTTCTGGGATAAGAACTCACTATTTGACAAAAATTGCTGGGAAAATTGGAAATTAGTATGGCATAAACTAGGCACTGATGCACACCTAACACCCTATAGTAAGATAAGGGTTCATGATTTCAAAATAAGTTCATGATTTAGACATAAAGAATGACACTATAAACAAATTAGAAGAACAAAGGATAATCCATTTCTCAGATCTGTGGAGAAGAAAGGAATTTGTGACCAAAGAAGAACTAGAATACATTATGGAATGCAAAGTGGACAATTTTGATTATATTAAGTTTAAAAGTTTTTGTCCAAACAAAATCAATGCAGACAAGATTAGAAGGGAAGCAGTAAACTGGGAACATTTTTTCTATCCAAGGTTCTGATAAAGACCTCATTTCTAAAATTTATAGAGAATTGACTCAAAGTTATAAGAATACAAGCTATTCTCCCATTGATAATTGGTCAAAGAATATGAACAGATAATTTTCAGATGAAGAAATTAAAACCATTTCTAGTCATGTGAAAAAATGTTCTAAATTACTATTGATCAGAGAAATGCAAATTAAGACAACTCTTAAGTACCTCTACACATCTTTCAGATTGGCTAAGATGACAGGAAAAGATAATGATGAATGTTGGAGGGAATATGAGTAAACTAGGAAACTAATACATTGTTGGTAGAGTTGTGAACTGATTCAACCATTCTAGAGAACAATATGGAACTATGCCCAAAGGACTATCAAATTGTGCATATCCTTTGATCCAGCAGTGAAGAACATAAAAGAGAGCATAAAAGGGAAAAGGGCCTATGTGTGCAAAAATATTTGTAGCAGCCCTTTATGTAGTGCCAAGAAATTGGAAACTGAGTGGATGAGCATCAATTGGGAGAATGGCTGAATAAATTATGATATATGAATGATATGGAATATTATTGTTCTAGAAGAAATGATCAGCAAGATGATTTCAAAGAGTCCTGGAGAGACTTATATGAACTGATGCCAAGTAAAGTGAATAGAACCAGAAGAATATTGTACATGGCAACAAGTTTATATGATGATCAGTTCTGATGGATGTGGCTCTTTTTAACAGTGCAGTAATTCAGCCAGTTCCAATGGTCTTGTGCTTGGCTCTCTTGTGCCATCTGTACCCAGAGAGAGGGCTGTGAATCACAATATAGTATTTTCACCTTTTTTGTTGTTTGCTTGCATTTTCTTTTCTTTCTCATTTTTCCCCCTTTGATCTGATTTTTCTTGTGCAGCATGATAATTGTGAAAATATGTGTAGAAGAATTGCACATGTTTAATATATATTAGATTACTTGCTATTTGCGGTGGGGAGGGAGGCAAGAAAAAAATTTGAAACACAAGGTTTTGCAAGGCTGAGTGCTGAAAATGATATATGCATGTGTTTTAAAAATAAAAAGCTTTACAAAAAATGTCAGCTATCCCAAAAAAGCATTGTTACAATTTTTGTTGCATAGGTTCAAAACATCACTTTTTGTGGTAATAAAGAACCCATATGCCCATTCATTGGGGGAATGGCTAAACAAATTGTGATATGTAAATGTAATGGTATATTATTATAAGAGACAATGGACAATGGGGTACTGGTCAGTAAACCCAGCATATCTCAGCTGATGGCAAAGATTGAAGGGCTTGTTTCCTGGTGAGTTATGATGTAATACTCTATAATACAAATATCTTGAAGATACTTTGGGGCATGTGTAGACATTCTGTAACTGCTTCAGGTAAGCATGTATCAGAATACAGCTTCTTTGATTACCTACAATTGTCAACCTGGAAGTGAGGACAAATTTAATATGCCTTTGACTTCTCATTCTCTATCTTTCCATTTCTGCCTGTCTCACTCTCTGTCTCTCTGTTTGTCTCTTTCTTTGATTACTTCTTGCTAGATGATGTATAGTAACAGACAGCACAATAAAAGGAGAAGCTTCAGACTTTCTCCCCTTCTAAGGTCAAATATGGACCTGTAAATACAGGTCTATTTTTATCAGACTTGATATTTATTCTTTTGTTTTATGAGAAGGGGATAGAAACTATGACTTTGTGAGTTTTGAAAGTTTAAGAAAAAAAGCCATCCAGAAGTCTGAGATTGTGGGCCTCCAAGGGTCCAGCTGAGTATCCAGTTAAGTAGCCAGGTGAGCATCAGGTGGCCCAGTGAATAAAATACTGGATCTGGAGTCAGGAATACTTAAGTTTAAATCCAGCTTCTGATACTACTATCTGTGTGATTTTAGGCAAGTTACAACCTGTGTTTGCTTTATTTTTTTTTCATCTATAAAATGGGGATAACAATAGTATTTACATCCCAGAGTTTATGAGGATCAAATGAGATAAAAATTGTAAAACGTAGCACAGGACCTCAAATATAATAGATACTAAATATATGTGAGTTGCTGTTGATATTATTATCAATGTTCCATCCCACCTCCTTTAAATCCTCATCCCATCCCACAGTGAGGATTAACCTTTGGCATCTAACTAGTGGTAGCTGAGATTAGGATTCACCTGGTCCAAATGTTCATTTGGACATAAATTTATTAGGCAAATGCTCTGTAGAAACCGTGCTGAGAATTAGCCTACTTTCACCAGGGACAGAGGAGAGTATGAGGGAAAATGTTCCCCCAAAGTATTGGGGGGAAACAGTTATATTTCTATTCATATTGCATCATTAAAATATATTCCTGTTGATCAAAACTAGTTGATCAACTGGTTAGAGGCAACTGGGGTATGACTTACCAGTAGCAACAAAAGAAGAAATGCACCTAGAATAGGGGCTTAAATTAATGTCATTTGAGAAGAGACAGAGATTGAGATGGAAAAGATGCCATTGCACCAAATCATAAGGTCCATAAACTTAAAGAAAACATTTTAAATAACTATATTACAATAAAATTAGCTTTCTTTATAATCTAGGCATTTTATTTTTTTATATGCCATATTTTGAGAGGGGCCTCTAGGCTTCACCAACCTGCCCAAGGGATTTATGATCTAGAATAACTTTTAATATTGTCATACTTTTAACTATCACTTACAAACCATAGACCAATATTGGACTAGACAAAGAATGTTCCCCGCCCCCCCCTTTTGGTTTTATCATCTTTTTGGATTTTAGTGAGAGATCACTTCAAAATTAAAGACATTTCCATCAATATATGGAACAAACTGTTTCTAGGATTCAGTTCTCCTGGGTGACAAATTCACTTGCCCTTAAAAGTAAGAATCAAGAAAAGATAGATGTCTAGATCCTAAAGCCCTGCTAAGTGCCCGCTAGCACAAAACAAAATAGTTCCCTGCCCTTAAGGAACTTATATTTGACAAGGAATCAAAATGTACACTTCTAAGTAAATACAAAGTAATTTCAGGGGGTGGGAAGGTAGTGTAATTAATAACTGGAGAATCTGGAAAGACCTCATGTTGAAGGAGATCATTGAGATGACCTTTAAAGGACATTAGGAATTCTAAAGTTAAGGAATGAGGAAGGAATACATTCAAGGCATGGGGGACAGATAGGTCATAGGCAGAGAGATAGTCACAAACAAGAAACAGCAAGTAAAGCAGATTGGTTGGGACATAGAGTACATGAAAGGGAATAATGTGTAATTAACCTGGAAAGGTAGTCTGTAGACAGATTATGAAGGGCTTTACATGCCACACAGAGGAGATAAATAGCTGAGGATTATAAAGCTATTCTATTGCTAGATTATTATAGAGCTTATCTAAAGGAAATGGAATTAGTATCTGGTAATATTTTTATCATCTTCCTGGACTGGGGTGCTATTCAGAATAGGAAATATTACCACAGTGGATTTCATGAAAGAGTCAGTTCATCATTCAGGCCTTAATTACATAGGATGTTCTATTTCATTATTACATTGAAGATGGAATTTTTGATATTGTTTTGTTTTTGCCTGAGATTCTATGCAAAGTCAATCATAAAGGAAGATGACAACAAAAATGTGGTCTGGTGTCATGCCTGTAGAAGTTTCATATTCTTTTGTTGAATAACCTACCACTCTAACACCATTACATAAATATCACAGCACACTTTCATATCCATCCATCAAACAATGCAATGAGATAGAATGCATGATGATGATGATGAGGTGCTTTGTTAAGATTCTTATAAGGTGCGAGTGCAAGGGATAATGTTGTAAAAAATTACCCTGGCATGGATTCTGTCAATACAAAGTTATTATTAAATAAAATAAAATTTAAAAAAAAAAAGATTCTTATAAGGTACTAAGACAGTGGAATTGATAAGAGACAATAATTATCTAATTTAGCATAGCTCAGTATGATTGATCTGATCTTACAAGGAGATGTTATGGGCCAGAACTTGAAATAAATTACTAAGTGGAATTGAGGAGACAATGTTCAAATCTATTTTAGCATTGATTTATTCCTACAATAAATAATGGTTTCCCAGTGATATAATGATTGGAGTATATTCAGAGTACAGCATACAAGCAAGAAGCTCTCTGGGCCAGACACAGAAGCCCACTAGAAGCTCTGGGAGCCTCAGCCAGGATTCAGTCGGGGAGATTCAGAAGCCAGACTCAAGTTCTTGGAACCAAGGAGAGAGATAGGTCTCTAAGAAAGCTAACTGGGCCCAAGGAAGGAGATAAGATTTGGAAAGAGACAATAAAAGATTTGGAGTTTAACTCCTGGCTGCATTTGGGATGATCACTGAATTGAAACTGCCTCCAGAAGCCCCCCAAAAAACCTGCTCCCAGACAACAATATATTTTAGAGAAAAATATTACAGTGCTTAATATACTTCTAAAGAAAAATGGCATTAGTAGATAGTGAAGAAGAAAATGATATTCTAGGGTTCAAGAAAACCACTTGGGAAAAGACTTATTTAGTTTGAACTCTGAGATTGGAGCCAAGTTCTAGCTCTGAAATTTGCTGTATCATGGGTAACTTATTTAACCTCTCTGCATCTCAATTTCCTCATTTGTAAAGTGAAGATAATGATACATGTTTTGCTTCCTTTATGGGAATGTGGTGAAGAAAATGTTTCATATATTGTAAATCACTATATAGAAGTATTATTATTATTGTTGATTTGCTAATTGATTTTACAGAAAATAAACCATGTTACACTTAACTTTTCAGGAGGTCAAGATACAGATATTGGCATAAGCACCCATTTAGCTCTATGTCTCTAAAATCATATCTCTTCTTTTCTTTTTTGAATGAGTAAAAAAATCATTTACTAAATAAATGCAAAATGTCATAAGTGCTGAGAATACAAACAAAAAAGGCAAATAATTTCTGCTCTTTTGGAGCTCATATTTGGGAAGTTTCACCTTCAAGTTATATCTAAATGCTCAGTGGACCTCAGAATACAGGGGCATTCCCTCAGGACACCTAGATCCCAATTAGTATCAGAGGAAAAGTAATGTGATTAAAGGAATTTATATCCTCTCTCCTCCAATGGATATTGGCACATTATCCTAATGAATCTCTTATGTAGAATTTAGGGCAGATCTCTCTGTCTTTTAAATTATACCATTCAACGTATTTAACAGTTCTGAGAGGGAGGATAGAGAAAGGAAGGTCTTAGTCCTTTTCTTTTTTCAAGGGATAAGAGGTAATAACTTCTTCATTTCCTCTCTCTGCCCAACCTCATCAGTTTATAGGCTGGAGCCAAAGGATTAGGATCCCCATGTCTTCAAAAATAGAGATGAAATTTGTATGGGTAATTTACCCTAAGTCAAATAGGGCCTTAGGATCTCAACTTCTATCTTTCCCTGATTCTTACTAATTAAGGGCAGGTAGATCTGTCACCCAGGGGAACTGGATCCTAGACACACCTTGTTCCATGGGAATCACTGCTGGAGCAATAGGGAGGCAAAGCCATCAATATCATGGTTTACTAATCTCAAGCCCTTCCTGCTTGTTCATTCCTGTTATTTTTTAAATTTTCCTTCTTTCTATCTCTAAATATTCAGAGAAGAAAGAGAGCAATCATGTAGAGTTAGGTTTTTGGTCCCCTGAGAATCTTTAATATTTCCACATATGTCTAGGAAAAGATTAAATGATACTGCTTCAGGAGATATGTTTTATTACTACAGTCTTTTTAAATGGAAGAGCAGATTCAGTTATCCTTTACTTAAATTAACTTTCACTTAAAATGGTTAATTCTTATGGACAAGTAGGCAAAAGAGGGGGTATCAATCCACAGTCACAAGGCTCCAAATATGAAAATATTGTGATGTGATTGTATTGTTCTTATGATTTAAAACATGATAATTTTAGAAGATGTAAATTATTATTATAGAAACATATGAAGGTGCCCTAACCTTCCAGTAATACATTTGATATAATATATGAATTAAATCTAAAGTTAACAAAAAAAAGCAAAATAAGACAAAGGGGTAAAACAAGACATAGGTGGGGGAACAGGGTGAAATATAATCATGATTTTAAAACAAAAGGCACCAAATAAATCAATTTAAAAGTGCTTGGCACAAATTTTAAAAATAACACAAAACATGATAAGTTGCGAATTCTGAGTCCTACTACTAGTCACGTTGGCCACCAGCAGATTAGAAAATAGAGCTTTACAAAATGACTTGTTGGATACTATTAAAGCTTTATTGAGCAAAATTCAAGTGTAGTTTCTGTCCAGAAATAGAAGACAAGAAGAGATTGTGTTGATCATCATGTTTCCAGTCATAATAGCTGCTTTCTCAGAATGAGGCAGCTTGGGGATTACAGACTGTGGCTGTAATGCCAATATCAATGTCTCTCCACATGGAGAAGAGAGAGGAAAATCCTGTCAAGCTTTTTTTCGCCTCTTCACAGCGAAATTGAGCCATAGATGAGAAACTGCTGAACAATAAGTCTAATGCAGAAATCTTGTCTTGAGATCCAAACAACAGGCTTTCAGCCACCTGGTCTGGATCCTCCAATTCTTATTTTTTCCAATTTTTATTTTCTTATGATCTATGTAGTGTTACAGAGGCTTAGCTTATACTTTACACCCGAAGTGCTACTTATTTCTCTTTCTCTCTGTCTCTCCCCCTTCTCTCTCTTTTTCCTCTTCTTTCTCTCTCTCTTTCTGTTTCTCTCTCTCTCTTTCTGTCTCTCTGTCTCTCTCTCTTCCCCTCCTTTCTTTCTCTGTGTCTCTTTCTCTTTCTCAGTCTGTCTTTCTCTTTCTTTCCTCTCCTCTCTTCTTCCTCTGTTTTTCTACCTCTCTCTTCTCCCTCTCTCTTTTTTCTTTCTCTAATATTTTGTTTCTTTTTATCTCACTGTCTCTTTTTCTCATAATATCTTGTCTCTTTCCCCCTTTTCTTTCTCTTCCTCTCTCTACTTTACTCCCGCCTTGCTTTCTCCTCTTCTTTCTCCTTCCCTCTTCATCTTCTTTCCTCTCTTCTTTCTTTCTTCAAATCTCTTGTTTTTTTTTTTTTAAGAAAGCTCTCTTGTTAGCTCATTTGTAGTTAGAGTTTCATTTCTAGTTCATAATGTATTTTTTTTCCTTCTTAAAGTCAGAACATTAAGTAGAATGGGCTGTATAAGATTCCTATTCCTTGTGTTGTATTAATGCTTTTGACTGAGATACTAAATTCAGAAAGATTTAATTACATGGAATCCAGAGCTCTGTGCACAATAGTAATCATATCTATTGAAACCTGTGGAGTTTCAGAATTATTAGACTTTGCAGGTGATCAGACCATTCCTTTCATGCTATCTTTTTCAGATCCATTTTAATCAGTCTAACTAAAGTCCTTGTTTAAGAAAGAACAATTCAACATGAATGAAATTTCAAAAGCACATTCATTCATTTGTGCATAGGGATAGAGACTGGGCCTGTGTTTTCACTGGTATATGGAGATTCTAATGAAGTGCTCCTTCTAGCCATTTCCTTGAAATTTTTAATTTTAGAGAGTTCCTAAAGCACTGTGGGGTTAAGTGACTTTCTGAGAGTCACACAGTTAACATATGTCAAAGGGAGAACTTGAACTTAGGTTTTCCTAGCTTCAAAGATAGCTCTCCATGTACTCTGCCATGATGCCTCTCCATTAATGAATATTAATGCAAACATTTTGAATAAAATATCACCAAAGAGGTTATAAATGATACATTCAAAAGATTATTCACTACTTGAAATTTAAATTATGCCCTAGTTGCATTACAGAAAACATATAGCCTGAAAAAGTAAACAAGTTTTCATATATTAACAAAATTAAGACTTCCTTAAATTTATAACACCCTCACTAACAGTGAGAAATAGGGCAAAGATTTGAAGTGGGGGAGCCAAAGGGGAACAGAATAGATACAAAAAGGGAAGTTTAAACAAAGGAAGACAAAGGACAGTGATTTCAAATGCTAGATAGCAAAACGTAAGTCACAAAAACACTCCGTATATTTATTATTTTAAATTTTTTATTAATTTTATTTATTAATTTTTATCTATTTGTGTATTTGTGATAACAACTGCAGAAGCTATATAGAAAAAGTTTCAAATATAACAATTTTATGAGAATCAGTTCTTATGATTAATTTGCAGCATGTGGCTTCCTTAGAATGGCTTTCTGAAAGCTATGTGCACGTTCATGGTACAGTTATGGTAATCTATAACTATAGCTCCTACCAATATATTTCCTTATATCAGACAAAGCAAGCCCAACCATACATTAATTCAAAAGTCATTTAATTCAACTGAATAGTGAAATAAACAACATGGAAAACTTCCTTATCATAAGGAGGATACAAACTTTCACAGACTCCCTTCCAGGGAGAAGAGGGAAAATTTTGTGGACCAATCACACTTCTAAAGTATCATCTATCATCTCACAGCTCCATTAGGATAATTTACCAGCAATCCACACTGCCCATGTTCTGTTCTACTTCATATTGAAGACTTCCACTCATGGCTTTTCTGCTGCTGTCATCTGCTACTGGACTTCTCTGCTGAGTTGATTTCAGCCACTGGGGTTTCTTCTTCTAAGATATGTTTATCACTTGTGTGTGTGTGACTGCCTATATCCAGAGTCTTTTAAAGCTTTTTTTTGGTCATTTAGCTCCCAGGTACACCCAGTCAGCACAGAGTCTTTCAGATCAAAGTTTTATTCTCCTTCAGCAGAAATTCTCCCAAGTGTGTTTGATACTTAGGTTGAGGTGAACAAATTTCTTTCAACTCACAGCATTCCCTAGGCTATAGTATCAGGACCATGCAAATTATACTAAAGCTACACTTTACAATCCTTAAAGGATGAAGTAGAGCTGGTAACTCTACCTCTTCTTTTGGTACACCTATAACCAGGTCATTGTTGTCCTGTATAATGTGAATTTTTTTAAAAATATTTTTTAGACTTGATAAATGGCTTAATAAAGAACAATCATGAATTTATGGTTTTTATTATGAGTGAAAATGTTTTCTTAAATCAGTTTTATTATCTCTTCTTACCATTTCTGAAGGAATTTTTTCTTTGTAGTGATGTGTTTCTGTTTCTCTAGTATGTATCATTCATTATATGTGAACATGTACTTTTAAATTCTTCTTTAATAATAATAGCTAAAAATATTAATAACTCATTTATATAGCACATTAAGATTTTACAAAGTGATGTTCTCAGAACTCTATAAATTAGACAGTGTATATTTATTATTATTATTATTGAATTTGTGATTTTGTTCGTGTGAAGAACTTCCAATGAGATACTCTCAATACCAATGCAGAGTAGCACCTTCTCTGCAACTAGCAGTCTTAGAAAATAGCCTCAGTTACTAAAATATTACTTAACTCACAGTTAGTGTGTTTCAGACGCAGGACTTGAACCTTGGTCTTTCTGACAGTAAGGTCATTCCCCGTTATGTCATATTATCTCTTGTTATACTACCATTATACTACCATATAACCAGGAAGTTAGGCTCAGAGTGATGAAGCAACTTATCTAAGATCACATAGCACATAAGTGTCTAAGCTGGGATTCAGACCTAGATTTATGATTCCGAGACCAGTGCTACTAGAAACAGAAATTAATGTTTTTATTTCCTTTTCCCAGTTGTTCATGCAAGTTCTACATGCCTCTTTTTCATGACAATTGGACTACACAACATTCCTGTGCCACATGATAACTGGACTGTGCTACTTTTTCTCTGGTCTTGCTGTTGTTGTGAAGTTGTTTCAATTATCTCCAATTTTCCATGACCTCAGTTGGGGTCTTCTTGGCAAAGATACTGGAGTAGTTTGTCATTTGCTTCTCTGGCTCATTTTACAGATGAGAAAACTGAGGCAAATAGTGTTAAGTTGCTCAGGTGTGACATAAAAAGTTTGATAGACATAGTTTCTAGTTAATTAATCATTTGATTAATTATGTTAGTAATTAATTAACAAAAGGGGTCAGTGACACTCTTAAATGTTTAAGACTTCTCATAGAACCCACTCAATACTTATATGTCCTTGGAAGAGTGGTTGTTCAACACATAATCAATAAATAATGAGAGAATGAATATTATTATAATGAGGGTCTGAGGGACTTCATTCTAATATCTCAGTCCTGAACAAAGTGTCATATCTATACCTATGCCATTCTGTCTAGGGTAATCTAAATGAAAGGGAGAATTCACTTCTACCTAGATTTGTCTGGCTAAAACACAATGGCAGAGTCTATCCATTCACCTAAACTAAAATATCTTTACCTTTTGATCAGATTTAAACTTTCTCAGTTGGACATGCTTTTACCAATATTTCATCTCGTTATCATCCCTGAACTTCAAAGGCTGATTGAATAGCCTCTAGAGGTTGATTTCAAAATAAGGAAAAGGAAGGGAAAACTCTTAGTCCTAAAATTTAATAATTAGCTACTGATATGGGAGAAAAATAATCATTTCTTTCACAGGATCACACAGTTAGAAAGTATTTGAGGTTATATTTGGACTTAGGCCCACCTGACTCCAGGGTAGATCCTCTAGCCACTTCACCATCTGGCTGCCAAAACTGATCTACCTCCTACCTATTGACTGAAGTGGCAATTCTGTCTAGCCCATTCCTAAGACCTGCAACTACAAACCAGCCTTAACCATGTGGAGGGCTAGCCCTCAGGGACACAAAGATTTCCTTTCTAACAGCACCTAGTCATATCTCCAGTAAAGTGGCTTACAGGCTTTTTCACCCAACTGTGTATCCACATCCTCAGCCCTAATTGATACTATCTCCTCTTGTTCCTTGTCTCTTTGTCCCCAGCTGAGCCTCATACTAGTTTCTAGTTGACTTAATCTTCCTTTTTTCTACTCCCATGAAACCTATGGACTGCTTATTTTGCAATAGATAACATAACTTGGTTTCAGTTGCATTTTTCTCTCTTGTCCACGTCTGACTCAGATAGCAATGTACCTGCTTAATGAATGGACCTGTGAGCTGTTCCAGGTTGGGAAAGTCCCTGGGTTTTTTAATACGATCACTATCTTTCTAAACTGTTAATACTTGTAAAACAATTTTTTTTCAAGGTTTAGGAGTAAGAGTGGGACAACAGAGCATTTCCACTCTTTCTGTTATTGTTTGCTTGCATTTTTGTTTTCCTTCTCAGGTTTTTTTTTTTTTCTTTCTAGATCCGATTTTCCTTGGGCAGCAAGATAACTGTATAACTATGCATATATATATATATATATTAGATTTAACATATATTTTAGCATATTTAACATGTATGGGACTACCCGCCATCTAGGGGATGGGAAGGGGGGAAGGAGGGGAAAAGTTGGAATAAAAGGTTTTTCAAGAGTCAATGTTGAAAAATTACCTGTGCATATATTTTGTAAATAAAAAGCTATAATAATAATAAAAAGGAGTAAGAGTGGGAGAGGAAGAATTCTCTCTGTGTGTATTTCAGGTGATCTTTTTCTTTTCCAAGTCCAACCCCTCTACATGCATCCTTGATCCCATCTCCTTCCTTCTTTTCCCAGAAGAATAGATTCCCCCTATTATCTGGGAATAGGATCATGTGACTTAGGCCTAGTCCCATAATCTAAGAAAACTTCACCTATTAACTTGCAAGTGAATTGGATTGGAGTGTATCCTAAAGGTGTTTAAAAGCATCAAAAGATGCAGTTTATGAAATTAGGCCTAAGTTACATGATCCCTATTCCCAGAGCTGGAAGATCAGGCTTTGGGCCTTCAGTTGCAGGAAGGTACATGATCTCTGGGCCTAGAGGTCTCTAAAAGGGTAAGACCTTAGGTCAGCTACAGGAAGTGACAAGAAGTGACATGACCCATAGGAAGCAGACAACATTGGTGACCACTGGTCAAAGATGCTATGTGACCACTGGTCAAGGATGCTATGTAACTCCTGACAAGCTTCGAGCTTGTCAGGTCCAGGAGCACCTGATGGGAGCTGAGATGCTTCCTGGGTATGCTTGGGGCTCTTCCTGCAGGACTAAAATGCCTTCTCTTTGTACCTGAAGATGACTCTGATTAATTAATCTAGGAGAGGGGTCTACCACATCAGCCTTGTGATATCATTGGTCCTCTTTAAGGATAAGCAGCATTTGTGAATAGTAGTAGCTGCCTCTGGGGCCCAAATTAGACAGTTCCAATTGGACAGTGCTGTTATTTCTTCCTTTTTTTGTTCCTTCTCCTGTTGTGCTTTCCATATAGGGACTCATATCTCATTCTGTGATTAAGTGATAGGTAAGAATTGAGACAAACAATAATCTAGTTTGCCATCACAAAAGTCAGTCTGGGATAATTTCTGTTCAGAACAAACAATTATTTACACTTACACTGAGGAAATAGTGAGTAAGAAAGGGGTAGGCTGGGATCCATCATTGACCAGTCACTGAAAGCCAAACCCAAAAATGATTTGGGTTTGAAGACATAGTCAAGTAGCTCCATTTGAACTGCAAAGGGTTTTTCCAAAGTTTTTTTTTTCCCCAGAACTATATTTCAAGAAATCATAAATGAAAACTACATGACATAAAAAGTTAAATATCCCAGCTTTTTGAAAAAAAAAAAGATAAAATAAATAAGGGGGGAAAAAACCTAGCTCCCAAACCCCAAGATCCCTTGTGAAGCATAGGCAATTAAAATTATATTCCTTTTGACAGAGAATCCATATGTAAGGGTATGACTTTCCAGAAAGGTTATTGTGCAAATGAATTGAATTTAAGTGAGGGAGAGTTGGGCAAGGTCATCTGCCTCACTTTCCCCACCAGAGCTATTTAAGTCCAGTGGCCAGATAAAGATCAAGAAGACTGGAGATGGCCCTCAACTTTCCACATGGACAGAGGGGCAAAAGGAGGAGGAGAACAAACAGCAGCATTGCCCAACAGGAACTGGCTGGTTGAGTCCCTGGGGCAGCTACTAATACTCACAGAATGTTATTCATCCTTTGTTCTTGAAGAGGACCAATGATATCATAAGCATAATATCTTGACTTGTGAATGAAATGGATATAAGTGTATCCTGAAGAAGAGCCTCACTCTCTCCTCCAGAGTCATTGAAATAAGAGTGGCAAGTAACAAGACAAAAGTCAAGATTACTAGTGATGGTCCAGCCTGTGGGAGCTGATGAGACCACTGAAAGATAAAAAGGGAGAGAGAGACAGGCATTGGAAACAGCTTTGAGAAAGACCCTCAGTTAGTAGGCATGACTTGTTTAAAACAACAGCAAGGAAGACGGAGACAGAGTGGTCCAGTATGTAGAAGAACCAGAATAGGGCAATGGTTATGCAAACTCAAAGGGAAGGGAATATTTGGGCAGAAGTTTAGCCCTTAATAAATGCTTATTGACTTAATTAATTCACATTTTCTTTCTAGTTTCCTGTTCTCTGACCTTTTGTTGTTTTGTTTTTATTGTTCTAGCCCTAGGATGAAGAATTGTATCAGGCCAGTGATGAGGTTCACTGTTAAGTGTGGTTAGCAGAGGAATTGATAAAAATAATCTCTTAGGCAAGCGGGAAGAAGGTTCTAATAGAGGAGAACTTTTATTTCCTTGGTCCTAAACGCTAAAAGTGATTCAGTCAGAAATTCAAGTTATGTCAAGATCCTGAAGCTAAAATTTCCCTATAAAACAACTTATGTCCCATAGCTTTACTGCTATCTTCCTTTGGAAAAGCTGGCTACAACACTGTGCCTCATCGTGTCTTTCTCCTTAAATTCCCCCTCTTTTCTCTATCCCCCCTTCCATGCCATGTGGTATCTCCCCTAACTCTACTATGTCTCTCAACCTCTCAAGCTAACTCTTTTAGGATGCTAAGTCCCCTTCAGGATTTAGCCTATAAGTTAAGGGCGTGCCCCAACCTCATGGGGTGCTCCCTTTCTACTGGATAACTGTGAGTTCCACTGAAAAACTTGTCTTTCATATGCTTTACCATTCTATTTTATATTTGCCTTTCTCAGTGTCTGTTGTATCTCTTCATTTTATCTATAACCTATTCCCCTACATAAATCTACTCTTTGCCAAAGAGAATGGCTACTGAATTCTTCACATGACTGAACCCCAACTTTTGGTGCCTGCCATCATTTGGTGGCAAACCCCACACTGTAGATCACATCAGAGTCTAGTTCTATTTCACCATTATTAAAGAAACCTCCAGTTTAGTGAAAAGAGCTCCAGATTAAGGAAGGACTTGAATTCAAGTTCTAAACTGTGTAAGCTTGAACAAATCACTTAAACCAAAGTTTCAGTTTCCTCATATTTAAAATGGGAATAATAATACTATCACAGGGCTGTTTTTTTTTTTTTTGGAAAATGCTTTATAATACAAGAAGCATCAATGATACTTTTTTTTTTTTTTGCTTTGCTAACTTTAAAGGGCTACATAAATGGGATCTGTTATTATCAAATAGTACTTCTGTACAACATTAGGAGTTAAGATCTCATACAATGTTTTCCTTTGGCTTGCCTCCTAGGTTTTGGTTCTTGCTTCTTTTCTTACTGATGAGAGACTGACTGGCACTCTAGTTGGCCAGGGCATTGTTCTAGCTAGAGAGCTCTCAGCTCTGGGTGGAGATGGAACATAGGATGTACACTCTGTGCTGGCAATTCCTCATCCTTTTGGACCAGACTCTTTTGACTTCCTGCCCTTTGGTGCATGCCAATTTTGCATACTAAAGGACTGTCTTTCATTTGGGGACAGATGTAGTTCTACCCCACCCATCCACAAAATAAAGTTCCAAGTAAAGTGTGTTTTTCTTGATCAAGGCATCTATTCCTTTGCATTTGCTGTAGCCATCTGTGAGTATGAGGAGGACATTGTGCCATGGATTGGGAAACAGGACCAAAATCTCTTTTCTACTTGGAATTGGAGCTTAGTGATGACTTGATGCTAAGACTTAAAAGAATATATAGTTCTTGGGAAAGCCACTTACTTTTTCTGGTCTTCAATTCACTCATATACCAATTAAAGTGGTTTGACTTTAGAATCTCTTAACATTTCTTATATTGTATGATTTAAACTTTTCTGTCAATTTCCCATTAGGAAGGAATCTGACAATGCTTAGGGTACAACATCTGAATGAAACAACAACTGCCCTTATCTTTTAGGTGTCCTGAAGACAAAGTCACCATGCCAATCAACCCCCTAGTCCCATTAACTCATCTATTGACAAAAGATTTATAAGTCCTTCACAAAAAATTAAACCACTCAATCTCTACCATCTCAAATCTCATAGTAGAATCACATACTTGAATTGAAAATGATCATATGGGATTGTAAGATCATACATTTAGGACCCTTTAGAAATGGACCTTTGAGGTTTAATCCAAATCTGTCATTTTACAGATGGAAAATTGCCTAGGATCAAAAATATGTCTAGTCAAATCCATTCATTTTACATCTACATTCAAACATCTGACTGAAATGCCACTTGAATACAAATCTTCTTTTATTTGTAAATACATGTATTATGACATCTATTTTATAGAAGGTCCTGATGGAAATTTTTTTTGGGGGGTTATTTATCTACTTTTTAAGAATAGCCTTTTATTTTCAAAATACATGCAAAGACAGTTTCTAACATTCACCCTTGCAAAACCTTGTATTTCAAGTTTTTTTCTTTCCCTCACCATTTCCCCCTCCCCTACACAACAAGTAACCCTATACAGGTTAAATATGTGCAATTCTTCTAATCATATTTCCACATTTATCATGCTGCACTTGAAAAATCAGATCAAAAAGGGGAAAAAAGCAAGCAAATAATAACAACAAAAAGGTGAAGATACTATGTTGTGATCCACATTTAGTCCCCATAGCCTTCTTTCTGGAGTCAGATGGCTTTCTCCTTCAAAAGTCTATTGGGATTGGCCTGAACTGATGGAAATAATTAATGTCTAAAGAAACAGAAGGACTTGGCTAGGCTCTTTGAAAAGCCATCAAGGTTAGAGTTCAAGTAAAAATCTTTGATTGTTACTTCTTTACTTTGATCACTACATCACTATTGCCCTTCCCTAAGGTGTGATATTTATTTTAATTATTCAGAATAATTAAAGTCAATTGAGCATTAGTACACCTTGTGGAATACAAGTACAGTTGTGTGTCTGATTGCGTAGGTATTCCTTTTATCTGGATTGCCATGGCTACCCGGGCTTTCTTTTCACTGATATTTATATATCCTGAGAGGTGAAAGTTCTAGCAAATCTATTCCTGGCTAATGCTTTATGTACATTCCATTTCTGCTTCTTGGGGTTCCAGTCCTAATAAGATGCACAAACTGGAAACTCAGATACCTTTTACCACAGCCAGCAGTTATAGGAAGAAAAACAGGGTTTTGAGATGTAAGACAGCTGAAATAACAGACATCTATCGAATCAAACAAAAATATTAGGGGCTTCAGGTTCTTTAAGGAATTTTTCCTCCATGAAAGAAAATACAAGTTGCTTTTATGGTGAACTCAAGCCAAAGATGCCTCCAGTACAGAGTGATAGCCTAAGCATAGCTTTATGCCCTACACCCTTGGAATTGTTACTTGTCCAAAGTAGGGGGAAAAAAACTGAACAGTTTCTAAGATCAATCTAGACAATAATGAGTAGGGCAAATATGAGTCCACCAAATGCTGTTACTTCAACCTTTGGGCAGGTTCTGAATAGCCTTCTGTGTTTAGGATGAAAGAAGCATTCTACTTTTAACCAACTGGGGGAATTCTGCCCACCTACCTCACCCTTGTCTGTTAGAAAGGCCCCAGTGATGGCAAGCTCATGTTTACCTTTGTGGATGTGCTCCACCCAGTGCTGTCAGGGCATGCTGAGAGATTGCCAATAGTCCAACGGTTCTCAGAAAGTTGCTACTTCTGTCTCCTAGTGCTGCCCTTTTGTGGCTGGCAACTGTTTGTTTTTTTAGGCTGAGGTTGTAGGTCAGAATGGATTTGTCCAATTATAATCTTGCTTCAAGCACACCTCCCTTTCATTCCTACCCCCATTTATCCTCTTCCCTCTTCCCCTAACCCCAACCTCAATTAACCATATTTCAGTGAGCCCTCGGCATGTGAATATGGCATAACACAGTTGGGCACAAGAATAATTTCTTTATTCATGACCAAAAAGTAAAAGGAAAACAATTAAAATATTTAAAACTACTTCAAGGGCTACTCTCCTTAACCAGTCTGTGCTTCAAACTCTACGTTTGTAGATGCAGTCAATGTGCCTAGACTTAGTTGCTCCCATCAGAAGCTGTTACTTACCCTAAATGTTTTTAACACGGGTTTCAAGCTAATCTGAAGTCATGCATGTGTGGGAAGCAAACTATCAACTGGATTGTATTTTGAATTCAGCACCAAACTTTCTTAAGGATCCCTATTTATAGCCTCCCAGAAGATCACAAGATTCTGGAGTTGAGAACCCTGGAAACTAGGGAGGACTGCTCCTGACGCCATGTTTTCCCCCTTCACAAATCTGTTGCTTGCCCCAAATTCTATGATTTAGCTCTCTGGTTGTTTCTTAGCACATTTATTCTCCTGCTGAACAGTCTAGAACTCTGAATATTCCTTATAGCCACTTCAGTATGTGTTTTTAGACACGACAATGTGCTGGTTTGTTTTGCTTTATTATATTTGTTACAAAGGATAACTTTTGTTGTGGGGAGGAGGGTAGAGAGTAGGATTAGTTAGTGAGAAATGACAAATACCAAAAAAAGAAGAGAAAGAAGAAAGAAGAAGTAGTAGGAGGAGGAAGAAGAGAAAAAGAAAAAGAAGAAACAAGGTGTCAATAAAATATTTGAAATACATATATATATGAAAGCAAGAAATTCAGAATGAAAAATAAATGAAAATTTTGTTGCTCTGTTATTAAATTTAAATATACTTGAATTGAAAATGATCATATGGGATTGTAAGATCATACATTTAGGACCCTTTAGAAATGGACCTTTGAGGTTTAATCCAAATCTGTCATTTTACAGATGGAAAATTGCCTAGGATCAAAAATATGTCTAGTCAAATCCATTCATTTTACATCTACATTCAAACATCTGACTGAAATGCCACTTGAATACAAATCTTCTTTTATTTGTAAATACATGTATTATGACATCTATTTTAGAGAAGGTCCTGATGGAAATTTTTTTTGGGGAGTTATTTATCTACTTTTTAAGAATAGCCTTTTATTTTCAAAATACATGCAAAGACAGTTTCTAACATTCACCCTTGCAAAACCTTGTATTTCAAGTTTTTTTCTTTCCCTCACCATTTCCCCCTCCCCTACACAACAAGTAACCCTATACAGGTTAAACATGTGCAATTCTTCTAATCATATTTCCACATTTATCATGCTGCACTTGAAAAATCAGATCAAAAAGGGGAAAAAAGCAAGCAAATAATAACAACAAAAAGGTGAAGATACTATGTTGTGATCCACATTTAGTCCCCATAGCCCTCTTTCTGGAGTCAGATGGCTTTCTCCATCAAAAGTCTATTGGGATTGGCCTGAACTGATGGAAATAATTAATGTCTAAAGAAACAGAAGGACTTGGCTAGGCTCTTTGAAAAGCCATCAAGGTTAGAGTTCAAGTAAAAATCTTTGATTGTTACTTCTTTACTTTGATCACTACATCACTATTGCCCTTCCCTAAGGTGTGATATTTATTTTAATTATTCAGAATAATTAAAGTCAATTGAGCATTAGTACACCTTGTGGAATACAAGTACAGTTGTGTGTCTGATTGCGTAGGTATTCCTTTTATCTGGATTGCCATGGCTACCCGGGCTTTCTTTTCACTGATATTTATATATCCTGAGAGGTGAAAGTTCTAGCAAATCTATTCCTGGCTAATGCTTTATGTACATTCCATTTCTGCTTCTTGGGGTTCCAGTCCTAATAAGATGCACAAACTGGAAACTCAGATACCTTTTACCACAGCCAGCAGTTATAGGAAGAAAAACAGGGTTTTGAGATGTAAGACAGCTGAAATAACAGACATCTATCGAATCAAACAAAAATATTAGGGGCTTCAGGTTCTTTAAGGAATTTTTCCTCCATGAAAGAAAATACAAGTTGCTTTTATGGTGAACTCAAGCCAAAGATGCCTCCAGTACAGAGTGATAGCCTAAGCATAGCTTTATGCCCTACACCCTTGGAATTGTTACTTGTCCAAAGTAGGGGGAAAAAACTGAACAGTTTCTAAGATCAATCTAGACAATAATGAGTAGGGCAAATATGAGTCCACCAAATGCTGTTACTTCAACCTTTGGGCAGGTTCTGAATAGCCTTCTGTGTTTAGGATGAAAGAAGCATTCTACTTTTAACCAACTGGGGGAATTCTGCCCACCTACCTCACCCTTGTCTGTTAGAAAGGCCCCAGTGATGGCAAGCTCATGTTTACCTTTGTGGATGTGCTCCACCCAGTGCTGTCAGGGCATGCTGAGAGATTGCCAATAGTCCAACGGTTCTCAGAAAGTTGCTACTTCTGTCTCCTAGTGCTGCCCTTTTGTGGCTGGCAACTGTTTGTTTTTTTAGGCTGAGGTTGTAGGTCAGAATGGATTTGTCCAATTATAATCTTGCTTCAAGCACACCTCCCTTTCATTCCTACCCCCATTTATCCTCTTCCCTCTTCCCCTAACCCCAACCTCAATTAACCATATTTCAGTGAGCCCTCGGCATGTGAATATGGCATAACACAGTTGGGCACAAGAATAATTTCTTTATTCATGACCAAAAAGTAAAAGGAAAACAATTAAAATATTTAAAACTACTTCAAGGGCTACTCTCCTTAACCAGTCTGTGCTTCAAACTCTACGTTTGTAGATGCAGTCAATGTGCCTAGACTTAGTTGCTCCCATCAGAAGCTGTTACTTACCCTAAATGTTTTTAACACGGGTTTCAAGCTAATCTGAAGTCATGCATGTGTGGGAAGCAAACTATCAACTGGATTGTATTTTGAATTCAGCACCAAACTTTCTTAAGGATCCCTATTTATAGCCTCCCAGAAGATCACAAGATTCTGGAGTTGAGAACCCTGGAAACTAGGGAGGACTGCTCCTGACGCCATGTTTTCCCCCTTCACAAATCTGTTGCTTGCCCCAAATTCTATGATTTAGCTCTCTGGTTGTTTCTTAGCACATTTATTCTCCTGCTGAACAGTCTAGAACTCTGAATATTCCTTATAGCCACTTCAGTATGTGTTTTTAGACACGACAATGTGCTGGTTTGTTTTGCTTCATTATATTTGTTACAAAGGATAACTTTTGTTGTGGGGAGGAGGGTAGAGAGTAGGATTAGTTAGTGAGAAATGACAAATACCAAAAAAAGAAGAGAAAGAAGAAAGAAGAAGTAGTAGGAGGAGGAAGAAGAGAAAAAGAAAAAGAAGAAACAAGGTGTCAATAAAATATTTGAAATACATATATATATGAAAGCAAGAAATTCAGAATGAAAAATAAATGAAAATTTTGTTGCTCTGTTATTAAATTTAAATATACTTAAAATGTAGAGAAGTGCATGGTTTTATATACAGTCCCTTTCATTTACTCTTCATACATCAGTATGCTGATTTTTGTTTATGATTAAGTTAAACATTTTAAAAAATCAAAATCAGAAAGAAAATGGTAAGAATTTTTTAA
This sequence comes from Antechinus flavipes, assembly GCF_016432865.1. Lineage (NCBI taxonomy): Eukaryota > Metazoa > Chordata > Mammalia > Dasyuromorphia > Dasyuridae > Antechinus > Antechinus flavipes. Next base: position 164,220,131 of record NC_067402.1, read on the forward strand.
AATATGCATTTTTTCACTATTGGCCACAAAATAGAAAATTTTGATTATATCAAATTGAAAAGTTTTTGTACAAACAAAACAAATGCAGACAAGATTAGAAGGGAAACAATAAACTGGGAAAACATTTTTACAGTCAAAGGTTTTGATAAAGGCCTCATTTCCAAAATATAGAGAGAATTGACTTTAATTTATAAGAAATCAAACCATTCTCCAATTGATAAATGGTCAAAGGATATGAACAGACAATTCTCAGACGAAGAAACTGAAACTATTTCTAGCCATATGAAAAGATGCTCCAAGTCATTATTAATCAGAGAAATGCAAATTAAGACAACTCTGAGATACCACTACATACCTGTCAGATTGGCTAGAATGACAGGGAAAGATAATGTGGAATGTTGGAGGGGATGTGGGAAAACAGGGACAAGGATACATTGTTGGTGGAATTGTGAACACATCCAGCCATTCTGGAGAGCAATTTGGAACTATGCTCAAAAAGTTATCAAACTGTGCATACCCTTTGATCCAGCAGTGTTTCTACTGGGCTTATACCCCAAAGAGATACTAAAGAAGGGAAAAGGACCTGTATGTGCCAAAATGTTTGTGGCAGCCCTGTTTGTAGTGGCTAGAAGCTGGAAAATGAATGGATGCCCATCAATTGGAGAATGGTTGAGTAAATTGGGGCATATAAGCATTATGGAATATTATTGTTCTGTAAGAAATGACCAGCAGGATGAATACAGAGAGGACTGGCAAGACTTACATGAACTGATGCTGAGTGAAATGAGTAGAACCAGGAAATCATTATATACCTCAACAACTATACTGTTTGAGGATATATTCTGATGGAAATGGATCTCTTCGATAAAGAGATCTAATTCAGTTTCAACTGATCAAGGATGGACAGAAGCAGCTACACCCAAAGAAAGAACACTGGGAAATGAATATAAACTGCTTGCATTTTTTTTTTCTTCCCGGGTTATTTATACCTTCTGAATCCAATTCTCCCTGTGCAACAAGAGAACTGTTCAGTTCTGTACACATATATTGTATCTAGGATATACTGTAACCTATTTAACATGTAAAGGACTGCTTGCCATCTGGGGGAGGGGAAAAATCGGAATAGAAGTGAGTGCAAGGGATAATGCTGTAAAAAATTACCCTGGCATGAGTTCTGTCAATAAAAAGTTATTTTAAAAAAAATTTGTATTTTTCATTCTAAAATTTTTGCATAAAGCTATGTAATATAGGCAATAAGTCACTCTACATAGTTACTCCTGTATATGTTGAATTACCTAGGAAATTTTGCTTTTAATTTTACTTCTCATTTCAAAATAAGAATCACCAGAGGCATAATGGCCTATAGCACCATTCAAAGGAAATAATATCTCAGACACTGCTAAGAGTGAATTTCTTTCTACTAAGGCATCAGAATCACTTCTTGCAACATGTTGAGGTATAAGCATAGATTGCTGACAAAGGATTATTGAATAAAGGAGAAGCGATGTCTAATCTATCCCTCCTTAAATCTTAAAGTTGGCAAAAGCAGTAGGAATAGAATTGTTCATATATCATTGTTTTAATAAATTAGGGACTGGACCTGAGATTTTTTCAGTATGTGGAGCTTTGTAATGAGCAAACTCATTTTATTGGGCAGGTACCTTATCTGATTTTGAGATTTACTTAAGGCACTGAGAAATCAAGGGACTTATCTAGCCCCACTAGGTTAATATATGCCAGAAGTGGGACTTGAACCCAGGTTCCTAGACCAGTTTTCTATCCTCTATCTCACATTATTTCAAATGCTATACTAAATGCACTTTTATGAAAGGTCCAACATTGTTTTTTCACAATAAGCCCGAGAGTGAAATAATGTAAATATTATTATTATTTATTCATTATTTTTTATTTTAAATGTACAAATTATTTTATATAAATTATAAATAAATTATTGTTCATTATTATTATTTACAGATTGGGATACTGAGCCTTGCCTGAGTGATTTTCCTGAGTTTACACAACTGGAGGAACTTCTGTCTTAAATTTAGTGCCCTTTTATTTTACAATGCTGTGTTTCTGTAGGAAATGTTTAGGTCTTTTCAAAAGGGTGTTTTTGTTTTGTTACTTTGTTTTTGATAACACTGTTCATAATATGCAGAAAAGCAATCAAATTTATTCTTCAACTCCTATAGGTGGTAAGAGAGAAGATGAGGGAAAAGTCAATAATAAAATAATAAATGAAAACTTGCTCAGAATCCCTGTTTTTCTCCTTCTTTCTTTTGTGAAGTATTTGGGATTAAGTGATTTGCCCAGTCACACAGCTGGAAAGCTGTCACATGTCTGAGTTTGACTTGAACTCAGGTTTTCTTATCTCTAGGGGCCATACTCTATTCAGTGTACCATCTAGATGCCCCTGTTTCTTTCTTTCTTTTTTCTTTTTTTTAACAACTTGTCACTTATTTTTTCTGCTCCAAAAGCAAGATCCCATTATTCCTATCCTTCCCTTACATTCCACAATAGAACTTCTGCTTACTAATTGACAGCTTTTCTCCTAATCTCAAATGACCTTTTTTTTTTTTTTTCTTTTTTTGGCCAATTCATCTCTTCATTAGATATTTCACCTTTTCCCCCCTTTTGAAGTGAAAACTGTTACAATCAACCACAACTTTCATTTCCCAAGATTTAAGGGCAGAGGTAATTTCTGAATTTTATAATTCCCTTACTCCCTAACCTAATGCTCTGTACCCAGTAGATGCTTAATAATTGTTTATAATTGTGCCAAATTAAAGAACTATTATTTCATTCATTCAGCTAAGTGGTGCAGTAAGTAGATTGAGAGACTTAGAGAGTCAAGAAAATCTAAGATATGTGGTAGCTGTATGACACTGGGTAAACAATTTAACTACTCTCAGTGAACTTACTATAGCTTCTTTTTCTTGTTCCTTCAGTCATTCAGTATGACTCTTTGTAACACATAGATCATAGCACACTAGGCTCATCTTTTCTCCATTATTTCTCAAAGTCTGTCCAAGTTCATGTCCTTGTCATCCCCTTTTACTTTTGCTTTCAATCTTTCTCAACATTAGGTCTTTTCCAATTAGTCTTGTTTCTCATTTTGTGGCCAAAGTGTTTAAAGCTTCAACTTCAGTATTTGACCTTCTTGAATTAATTTGAAGTATTGACTGATTTGACCTTTTTGCAGTTCAAGGGATTTTCAAAACTCTTCTCCAGAACCACAATTCAAAAGCATAGATTCTGCCTTATAGTTTAATTCTTACAGCCATACATGCTACTGGAAAAAAACCATATATATATATATATATATATATATATATATGATTTTAACTATATAGATCTTTGTTGGCAAGGTGACATCTCTGCTTTTTAATATGCTCTCCAGATTTGCCAAAGTTTTCCTTCCAAGGATCTTTTAATTTCATGACAGAAGTCACTGTCTGAAGTGATCTTTGAGCCTAAAATTATAAAATCTAACACTGCTTCCAATTCTTCTATCTTTATTTGCCAGGAAGTGAAGGAACCAGTTGCCAAGATTTGAAGGTTTTTTTTTTTTTTGAAATAAGCTTACTTCAAGCCAACTTTCATACTCTCTTCTCTTATCCTATCAAGAAGCTTCTTAACTCCTCTTCAATTTATCACAATAGCACTATGAAGTAAATAGTTATATACCAACATATTCTCCGGATGACAAAAGAGATTTTGAATGGCTGACATGCCACATAGCTAGTGTCAGAATGCAGTTGTCATTTTTAATCTTCTATCTCCAACGCTAATTTTATCTCACTATTATCACAGTGCTTCTTATTTGGTAAAAGCAAGCACCTTGCAATTTGACTGTTTTAGGAACAGTGTGAAAGGCACTGACTCTGGAATTAGAAGATCTGAGTTCAAATATTGCCTATGACACCTACATGACCTTGAGTAAGTCACAATATTTCTGAACATCAACTTTCTCATCTGTAAAAAAAGGAATTTGGACTAGCAGGTTTCTGAAATCCCTTTCAACTCTATTGCCATAATCCTTTGAATTTAAACGATGATATTCAATAGAAAAAAATCCTGACACAAATGTTTTCCCTATTCCTTTAAGTATCTCAACACCAGAGGATCCTTCCATAATGCAAATTACAAATTACAAATTCTTAGCAAAAGCAAGAGATGGAAGATTCCTTTGATGTGCTGCCTCCCATTTTACAAAGTGTTGTACTCACAAGAAATCTGTCACATATTCAACACAGATATTCTTATTCTTTCCCCCACAACAGTGTTTTATTTTTCCAAATACATGTAAAGATAGTTTTCAGTATTCATTTTTATGTGACTTTGTATTCTAAATTTTTCTTACCTCCTCCCTTCTCAAGACAGCAAGCAATATGATATGGGATAAATAGTGCAATCCTTTTAAAAAATATTTCTATATTTGTTACATTGTGCAAGAAAAATCAAATCAAAAGGGAAAAAAATGATAAAGAAAAAACAAACCAAAAACAAAAGGTGAATATACTATGCTTTGATTCATATTCAGTCTCCACAGTTCTCTCTCTGGGTGTGATTGGCATTTTCCATCCCAGATCTATTGGAATTGCCTTGAATACTGCATTGTTGAGAAGAGCCAAATGCATCACAGTTGATCATCACATAATCTTATTGTTAATGTGTACAATGTAATCTTTATGGGCTTTTCTGAAATCACCCTGCTCATCATTTCTTAGAAAATAATAAAATATTCCTATTCTTATGTGATGGATATAGCCTAAGTTGCTTTTGAATCAAACCCCAGATTTCACTCTGGGAGAGAGACTGAACTTGTGGTTTCATTGGTATTGGGATTTCCCAGGTGTGGGAACTACCTTTACTAATAAAAGTGCACACATGCTCTCCAACTTGTAATCTTAGAGAGTTGTCCACCCCACTGAGAGAAGAAACAAATTGTTCAGACAGCATGTGACAGAGGGAGAGTCTCAAATATAAGCCTTCTTGGTTTCTAATCCATTCTTTACCCTCTTTGGGACAGCTCGGTGGCAAAGTAAATACAGTACCAGATCTGTGGTTAGGAAGATTCATCTTCCTGGGTTCAAATCTGACCTCAGACACTAATTACATGATCCGATGTCCCTTTGTTTTGTTTGCCTCCATTTCCTCATCTGTCAAATGAACTGGAGAAGGAAATGGCAAATCACTTCAGTATCATTGCCAAGTAAATCCAAATGGAATAGCTAACAGTCGGACATGACTGAATGACTAATTATTCTACCAAATGCCTCCTGCAACCCCTACAAAATATGTCTCCATGTGAATAAATTTAGAGAATAAGATGAATTATCTTAACAAGAATGATGCTAAGGAACTACTTCTGGCAAAATGATGATGATGATGATGATATGGAAAGGAAATACTTTGGAGAAATAGGCAGTGATACATGTATCAACATTCTGTAACTTGTCCTGTTTGGATAATCATGTGTTCAAGGAAGGCCCACCGGTTTTAACTAAAGTCTCTTTGACTATTCTTGGAAGAGCAGTGAAATGAAATCCTTGAATTTCTAAGTTTGTAAGTTTGAAAGGTCCAGAGGATTTTGTGACATCCTATTGTTCAAGTGTCCAGTTTTGAAGACAGCCTAACACAGATCCTCTGAGGAGCAAGGAACAATTTTCTGGGGGATTTGCTTTTGGAAAGATTCATCTGTCAGCCATACCGCCTTTTCACCTGGTGTGTCGATGCTCTGTAGAAACTGAACTAGATTTGAAGTGTAAATGATGTAGGGGAGAATATACTCCCAAGGAGATAGTGGTGGTAGGGAAATGTTTGTATGTTTGTTTTTGCTATGGAAGTGAAGCAACTATCCCTTTGTAAAAGCCAATCACTGTCATGATTAAATTGACCCAAGGTGCTTTTCACTGTCCTCCTAACAGTGAAGGTAAAATCGCTTTATGGGCTTAAGCCAGTGGGAGTAGAGAGACACCCTAGTGCCCTTAGGGTACCTAAAACCTGAGCATGTGATGTAGGAGCCTGGCCATGAGAGAGTGGAGACAGAGGATGCTATGCTACATTCAAATCTGTTTTATTTTTCCAAATACATGTAAAGATAGTTTTCAGTATTCATTTTTATGTGACTTTGTATTCTAAATTTTTCTTACCTCCTCCCTTCTCAAGACAGCAAGCAATATGATATGGGATAAATAGTGCAATCCTTTTAAAAAATATTTCTATATTTGTTACATTGTGCAAGAAAATCAAATCAAAAGGGAAAAAAATGATAAAGAAAAAACAAACCAAAAACAAAAGGTGAATATACTATGCTTTGATTCATATTCAGTCTCCACAGTTCTCTCTCTGGGTGTGATTGGCATTTTCCATCCCAGATCTATTGGAATTGCCTTGAATACTGCATTGTTGAGAAGAGCCAAATGCATCACAGTTGATCATCACATAATCTTATTGTTAATGTGTACAATGTAATCTTTATGGGCTTTTCTGAAATCACCCTGCTCATCATTTCTTAGAAAATAATAAAATATTCCTATTCTTATGTGATGGATATAGCCTAAGTTGCTTTTGAATCAAACCCCAGATTTCACTCTGGGAGAGAGACTGAACTTGTGGTTTCATTGGTATTGGGATTTCCCAGGTGTGGGAACTACCTTTACTAATAAAAGTGCACACATGCTCTCCAACTTGTAATCTTAGAGAGTTGTCCACCCCACTGAGAGAAGAAACAAATTGTTCAGACAGCATGTGACAGAGGGAGAGTCTCAAATATAAGCCTTCTTGGTTTCTAATCCATTCTTTACCCTCTTTGGGACAGCTCGGTGGCAAAGTAAATACAGTACCAGATCTGTGGTTAGGAAGATTCATCTTCCTGGGTTCAAATCTGACCTCAGACACTAATTACATGATCCGATGTCCCTTTGTTTTGTTTGCCTCCATTTCCTCATCTGTCAAATGAACTGGAGAAGGAAATGGCAAATCACTTCAGTATCATTGCCAAGTAAATCCAAATGGAATAGCTAACAGTCGGACATGACTGAATGACTAATTATTCTACCAAATGCCTCCTGCAACCCCTACAAAATATGAATCCATGAAAGGTTTCTGAGCAAAAGAATGAAATGAACAAAATGACATGGTTGTGTTAGGGAGGATTGATCTGGCAGAAATCCATAAAATAGATAGCAAGAAAATTGTAGAAATTTGATGAGAAATAATGAGGTTTTAGATTAGCATGGTTGAAATCAAAATAATAATAGCTAAAAATATTAATAACTCATTTATATAGCACATTAAGATTTTACAAAGTGTTGTACTCACAAGAAATCTGTCACATATTCAACACAGATATTCTTATTCTTTCCCCCACAACAGTGTTTTATTTTTCCAAATACATGTAAAGATAGTTTTCAGTATTCATTTTTATGTGACTTTGTATTCTAAATTTTTCTTACCTCCTCCCTTCTCAAGACAGCAAGCAATATGATATGGGATAAATAGTGCAATCCTTTTAAAAAATATTTCTATATTTGTTACATTGTGCAAGAAAATCAAATCAAAAGGGAAAAAAATGATAAAGAAAAAACAAACCAAAAACAAAAGGTGAATATACTATGCTTTGATTCATATTCAGTCTCCACAGTTCTCTCTCTGGGTGTGATTGGCATTTTCCATCCCAGATCTATTGGAATTGCCTTGAATACTGCATTGTTGAGAAGAGCCAAATGCATCACAGTTGATCATCACATAATCTTATTGTTAATGTGTACAATGTAATCTTTATGGGCTTTTCTGAAATCACCCTGCTCATCATTTCTTAGAAAATAATAAAATATTCCTATTCTTATGTGATGGATATAGCCTAAGTTGCTTTTGAATCAAACCCCAGATTTCACTCTGGGAGAGAGACTGAACTTGTGGTTTCATTGGTATTGGGATTTCCCAGGTGTGGGAACTACCTTTACTAATAAAAGTGCACACATGCTCTCCAACTTGTAATCTTAGAGAGTTGTCCACCCCACTGAGAGAAGAAACAAATTGTTCAGACAGCATGTGACAGAGGGAGAGTCTCAAATATAAGCCTTCTTGGTTTCTAATCCATTCTTTACCCTCTTTGGGACAGCTCGGTGGCAAAGTAAATACAGTACCAGATCTGTGGTTAGGAAGATTCATCTTCCTGGGTTCAAATCTGACCTCAGACACTAACTAATTACATGATCCGATGTCCCTTTGTTTTGTTTGCCTCCATTTCCTCATCTGTCAAATGAACTGGAGAAGGAAATGGCAAATCACTTCAGTATCATTGCCAAGTAAATCCAAATGGAATAGCTAACAGTCGGACATGACTGAATGACTAATTATTCTACCAAATGCCTCCTGCAACCCCTACAAAATATGAATCCATGAAAGGTTTCTGAGCAAAAGAATGAAATGAACAAAATGACATGGTTGTGTTAGGGAGGATTGATCTGGCAGAAATCCATAAAATAGATAGCAAGAAAATTGTAGAAATTTGATGAGAAATAATGAGGTTTTAGATTAGCATGGTTGAAATCAAAATAATAATAGCTTACTTTTACATAGTATGTTAAGGTTTATAAGGCATTTTACAGATATTTTCTTGTTTGATTCTCCTGACAACCATGGGATGTAGGTGCTATTATTATCTCTATTTGAAAACACAGAAACTAAAAATGAGGGAGGTTGTGACTTTTCCATAGTGACACAGTTTGTAAATGTCTAAAGGTGGTTCAGAACTCCTGAATCCAGGTGAACATTCCATCAGCCATACTACCTAGTTCCTTCCAGAAAGAAGGATAGAATTAGAAGAGATAGAAGTATAAATGATAAGGCGCAACAACTGATTAGATCAGTTGGATTAAGAGGAAGGAGACAAAAATCATGAAGCTTTCAAGGCTGAGTGACTAGAAAATAGTTGGTACCACAGTAAACAAGGTGCTAACCCTCTTTGCCAGGGTTCTTAAATTTTTTTGTGTCAAGGATCATGTTATGGTGAATAGAATAATGTTTTAATTACAGTAGAACCCAATTACATTGAAATAAAGATGATTTTTTTTTCCATCCAAGTTCACAGATTTCCTGAAATTTATCCACAGAACTCCCAAGAGTGTTTAGAAGTCCATGTATATACCCACCCAGATCCCTTAAGAGTCCATGACCCCTTCCCCTAAAAATCTTGGACCTTCAGTTCATGAACCTCACTCCCAAAAAACCCTACACTAGGACTTTATCATTTCACACAAGGTATCTTGGCTTTATATATATATATTTGTTTATTTTTCAAGGCTCATGTACCTTGGGGCTGACAGGACCCTGACATTAACATCCGTGTCCAAGAATTATTTGGACTGGATAGCTGTAAGGCTTTTCTTCTATTAGGAAATTTGTCTTTGATTTTCCAATTCTTCTTCCTGGCTCAGGAAAAAGGGAACTTGAAATTCTTGAGGGGAATGAAATATGATCTTCCTTTTTGAAGGCTACATACCATATTGCTATTCAGTAAGTGATACCAGAGGGTGGAGTTGGTATGAAAACTCAGGCCAGCTCACCTCATCTCACCTTTCCTTCCTCTTTCTGACTCTGCAAACCCTGACTATTCTATTTATCAAGTTAATTGACCAGAGGATTTGTACTCTTACTTTTCTGACTTTAAGAATCTCCTGCTGCCTCATTCGTAAACTTCCTAAAACATCTATCATCCTCTCAGTGGATACCCCAGAGACTAGTGACAAAGTTTAGAATCCATGTTACTCTGCTGCATTCCGAAGATGCTGTTCTCAATTATGAACTCTGCTGGAAGAGCATAGCTCAGAATGATGGCTGACTTTGCAAAAACATGGGGCCACTGACCTTCAGATTCATAGGGTTCCACAAGAATGGGAGATTTAGGAATATGTAGATTAGGGAGAATTCTAGAATTAGGAGGAAACTTACAATGTACTTAATCTAACACTTATCTCAAACATATTTGTGTGCTCAGGGTTCCTTGAATGATGTCTCCATGTGAATAAATTTAGAGAATAAGATGAATTATCTTAACAAGAATGATGCTAAGGAACTACTTCTGGGAAAATGATGATGATGATGATGATATGGAAAGGAAATACTTTGGAGAAATAGGCAGTGATACATGTATCAACATTCTGTAACTTGTCCTGTTTGGATAATCATGTGTTCAAGGAAGGCCCACCGGTTTTAACTAAAGTCTCTTTGACTATTCTTGGAAAAGCAGTGAAATGAAATCCTTGAATTTCTAAGTTTGTAAGTTTGAAAGGTCCAGAGGATTTTGTGACATCCTATTGTTCAAGTGTCCAGTTTTGAAGACAGCCTAACACAGATCCTCTGAGGAGCAAGGAACAATTTTCTGGGGGATTTGCTTTTGGAAAGATTCATCTGTCAGCCATACTGCCTTTTCACCTGGTGTGTCGATGCTCTGTAGAAACTGAACTAGATTTGAAGTGTAAATGATGTAGGGGAGAATATACTCCCAAGGAGATAGTGGTGGTAGGGAAATGTTTGTATGTTTGTTTTTGCTATGGAAGTGAAGCAACTATCCCTTTGTAAAAGCCAATCACTGTCATGATTAAATTGACCCAAGGTGCTTTTCACTGTCCTCCTAACAGTGAAGGTAAAATCGCTTTATGGGCTTAAGCCAGTGGGAGTAGAGAGACACCCTAGTGCCCTTAGGGTACCTAAAACCCTGAGCATGTGATGTAGGAGCCTGGCCATGAGAGAGTGGAGACAGAGGATGCTATGCTACATTCAAATCTGTTTTATAGCCTCTCCAATAAATGTTTGATAATCCAATCTTTGAGTTAGCATCCTGATCCTCTGGATTTCCTCTTAAACTTGTCAGCAACCGTTGCAATTAAGAAAGTGATTGGGATAATCTTAACAAATGGTAATGAAGTCCCTTATCCCAAATCATTCTATATGTAGGCTGTCTAATATGTGGCCATTAGATATATGGCATCTAATCTAGGAAGACTTTGAATGTAATTGACTTGCAGATATGCTGTTGTTTTAGGCTAATGTTATAGTAGCAGAAACACTGGACTTGGAGTCAAAAAATCTTGCTTTGCTGCTTTTGATTTTTGTAGTTTTGGCAATGGGAGAATGCAAAAAGCTATTTACCTGCTTCCAGCTGGCCATGTGTAGTGGCTCAGCACTGAAAGGATTTGGTGTTTTGGTATGATGCTTCAAACCTATGTAGTTCCCTATTTCTGCCTCTCCATAATAGCAGCAGAAGCATGGAGTGCCATACCAATTAAAAGGAAAGTCAGATTCTTACTCTCTCTCTTTGATTCACTGGGATTTGTGGCAAGTGATTGATTCTCCAGTAGATGATAGAGAGAGTTGTCTTCTCCCCACATCAGCAACATGGTGACTGCTCTTACATGACAATTAGAGCAGGAGGGTTCAGCTAGATGAGATTAAATTATGCCTTCTTCTGCTTTGTATTTCTTGCTTAAGCCTGAATCTCAAGATAGATGTGCCCAGACATGGAGACAATCTTGTTCATTCAAGAGAGCAGAAGATGGAGGGCTCATTTGTCAGAGTTGATAGACAGCTGGAGGATTTTCTGCATAGGAGAAATCATCATTTATAGGGGAAAGAGTTCAACCCTTGATCTGGCTTAAGAGAAGACAAGACCTTGAATTGCTTAGACAGTGCAGAACTGAGGTGAAGTGGGAAGTGTCAATTTAGTAGTGCTGTGAAATGTTTTACATCTTGACTGTTTGAAGTTTTCAACCAGGGAAAATATAATTATAAATTACCATATCCTATTTTAAGTCTTCTTTGCCAACATATACATATTGATCTTGTGCATTTGAACATTTCTTTTGTGCAAAGGAAATAAATAGCTGTTCCCTCTCTGATTCATATTATACACTGAAGACATTTCTATTAAGAGAAGACCCTACAGAAATCTAAATTTTAGGTAATTCTTTCATGCTGTGTGAGGTTAGAGGAGTAAAGAACCTAAGAGTATGATAAAAGGAGTCTGACCATCATAATTAGAGATTAGATTTCCTCAAGAATAGACCTAATAATCAAAACTGAGACGATCTCTTTAGTGGACAGGGAAAATGATTAACAGCCAAGTCTTTCATGCCTAGAAGCAAATATAATCATTAAATTTATATTATACTATTTACTACACTATATCATATTATCTACCTCAGTTGTCATTAAAAACAAAATGAGGTAATATTTCTGAAAAATGATTTGTAAACTGCTATGTAAATGTAAATTGTTATTGTTATGAAAAATAATGATCTAGGGAAGATTTTAGAAATAGTTTCAATTTCTTCATCTGAAAATTGTCTGTTCATATCCTTTGATCATTTATCAATTGGAGAATGACTTGATTTCTTATAAATTAGAGTCAATTTTCTATATATTTTGGAAATGAGGCCTTTATCAGAACCTTTGACTGTAAAAATGTTTTCCCCAGTTTGTTGCTTCCTTTCTAATCTGGTAGGGAGGATTTTAATTCTAGCAGGAGGCTTATAAACACTAAAGTGCTGTATAAATGTAAGTTGTTATTGTTCTTATGGAGAAATAATGATCTAGAGAAGAGTTTTCTCTACATCTAGTGCTGGTGAGATGCTTCTTAGTTTCTTGGATTGTAGTCCAGAAGAGATAAGATCAAAAGAGAATATCACTTCCCCCCCCTCCCCCACTTCAACCAAGAGAACCTGGGATTTCCTGTTTGAGATTGGTTATTGAGGAGCGTTCAGGGAGTGCAGAACAATTTTCATGATCTGAATCTAAGAGACAATGACCAAATTGAGGATTTAGATGAGACTGCAAAGAAGAGCAAGAAGTCAAGAGATCATTCCTGGAGCCCAGTCAAAAAAGGTCTTTCTTCTCAATGAATCATCTAAAGGAATTATTTTATAGTTGAAGTAGAGAGTGAAAATATTATGAAAGGATGGTGACTTTGAATTCAAGGCTCGAGGAAAAGCTAACAAATAAAAAGGAAGATAAAAGAAATAAAACTAGGAAGAATCTATTAATGCTTTAAACTTGTGCCAAACTTATTGTGGATTTGCTCAGTAGTTATTTTCTAATGACTTGTATTTCATCTGAAGTGTGTATAGGTCTATTCTGAAATTTCTTGACACTGCAGCAAAATAATGGGCATTACTGACTGTATATGTTCAAGTAAAAGAAGCTAGACTACATTCAAGGAACAAAGTGTTTTTAGGGGACTTCTCTTCTTTTTTCAGTCCTTTAAGATGGTGATAGTAGAAAATTACTTATAAGATGGAAGCAGAAAGGTGTGTAGTAGTTAAGAAACAGATGGACAAAACTGTGTTACATCATTGTAATTGAATATTGTTCCTTGTAACAAAGAACATGAAAATATGAAGAATGCCAAGAAATTTGGGAAGAACTATCCATACTATTGCAAAGTGAAATAAGTAGAGCCAAAACAATAATCATGCCTCCTGTCTCCACATTCAGGTCCCTCCCACCTTCCAAGGAATCTTGGACAGCATGAGATGGGTGAGGGAGGAGTGTAAAAGTTTTGGTTCCTCTCAGAAAGTGAGTTGGATCATAAAGGAAGGAGCCTGCTTGGGCTGGGCTGAGCTGGGCTTGTTTCTCCACTTGCCCTTTTGGGGAAATGGTTAGGCTATGTTTTGAAGGTGTACTCCTTATGGGAAACATGCATGTGGTACTTGTTTTCACTACTCCATCATACCTTCTGGAACCAATTAACAATGAATGCCGAGGTACCAATGTATGTTGGTTTATTTGACTTAATAATACTTCTTTGTTGGAAAGAAGGGTTCTATTTAGGGCAGGAAGGATTGCGACAGTATTGTGAAAAAAAGAACAATATAACACTATAAACAAATAAATGTAAATAGGAGGTGATCCCAGAATTCTTGACCAATTCATTAAATTTCATAATGAACTTGATGAGATTGTAGATAGTAAGCTTTTTTTGGCATCTTCCTCAAAGACATTATGGGCATGTTTTACTGTTAGAGCTCAGAAATTCAGCCTGGTTCCCAGTGATTGGAACTTCTTCCAAGTTAGGCTGGCTGGTCTTCATGTAGAACTCCTGAGGGGTTTTCAGTAACTAGTGCTGCCTCCAAAATAATTGGCTATCTAGGATTCAGGAGGCCTTTTGTGTTAGCTGCTCTGCTCACCTCCATGGTCCACAAAAATATGCTGAAAGATCAATTTGGGCCTTCTTGGATTTCCTTTTTGCTTTCTCCTGTTCAGAGCATAGACAAGAATAATGCAGAATGTCCTTGAGGGAAGAAAATCTGTGCTCTTGAAGTCTCCTCCCCCAGGAACTGAAAATATCTGTCACTAAGGCAGAGACACAGGAGTTGTATTAGCTTTCAGGTTGTATAAAGGAAGTGCTCCTAAGGGTGGACTTTATCAGCCTCTTGTGAATCACAACTAGCCAATCATCTTGGTGTTAACCCTGGTCGTTGGGAGCCAATCAGCCGTCTGTGTCCTCTCAGTGAGGAGCCAAGGAGTATGACTACACTCTCCATGGGAAGGTGGCTTTCAGATGTTTATCAATATAGTCTCAAGTCCTGAAATCTTATTATCTAGATAGGGGAATTCAGGGATTCTTTTTCTTTCTTTCTTTCTTTCTTTTTTTTTTTTTGGAACTTAGGGATTGTTGATCTAGCCTCTTTTACATGAATGAATGAATGAGTAATAGTTATCCAGGAAAATCAGTGTTGAAAACATGATTTGTATGTATGGGAGGAGAAGGTGTCTTTTTGTTTGGGTCCCACTGGTTTTGTCCCAGAATAGCATACTTCCCAAATTAGACTCAGAACAATTTCAGAATCCCCCTGTGATCCACTGCTTAGGTATTAATTTTTCCAACAAAGCATGCATTTTTGAATCCCAAAGAAAAACAGGCTTTTATAAGACAAAGAATTGTATTCCCCTTCCCCCACAGCCCAATTGCAGTCTGTTGCTTCTACCTGAAACAGATCTTCCCACTGTGTTAGGAACTGTACAGCTCAATACCCGTATTCAGATCCAGATGGTTCCCTTCTACCATGAGATACAGGAGTTGTTTTCTGATCACAAGAAGCATCTGTGATTATGAATAAGGACAGAAATTCTTATTCTCTTTGACAGAAAGTTGGGTGAGTTTGCCAAAATTTGACCCTTCTTCTTACTGCTCTCACTCTTTTGAGGAAATAATAACACTTGGCACTGGATTCCTATTGCTTTTTCCATGCTCCGATGCACCATTGCCCTTTTTCCCTTTCTCCCCAGCCCTGCCCCCAGTCCATCTGTGGTACTAGAAATTATGGACTTGTTTTTGATTGTTTCCATTTAGAAGAAAGTGGAAGCCGATGCTCATTTATGGGGACTTTGGATGACCTAAGATCATACTTATGGGTGGGTAGCTGGCAGTGGGTTTGGAATAAGGAAGATTCAACTTGATGAGTTTCAGGTGAGTCTCAGACTGTGTCTATCTGTGTGACCCTGAACAAGTCAACTGGAGAAGAAAATGGCAAACCACTCCAGTATCATTGCCCAGAAAACCCCAAATGGGGTCATGAAAAGCCAAGCAGGACTGAAAAAGCAGACTACATATTTGTCTCCTCCAACTAAGAAAAGTTTAGGTTTTCTTGTTCAACAATTCCTTCTTTGGGGAGCCCGGTTCCCTGACAAGAGACCTCATCCTTATTTATGGTGGCCATCCCTTTCATTTCTCAGATTGGAGGCCAAAGAGACAAGAGGAATTCTGTGCTCTAAGATAATTTTATTATTTTGAATGGCTATTTCTTATGCAGTTGAGCTATCCAAGTCTCTGATTTCTCTTGGGTGGAAAGCTTCACTTGCTTTAGAATCAGAGGTCCTCAAACTACGGCATGCCGGCCAGATGCAGCAGCTGAGAACGATTATCCCCCTCACCCAGGGCTATGAAGTTTCTTTATTTAAAGGCCCACAAAACAAAGTTTTTGTCTTTACTATAGTCCGGCCCTCCAACAGTCTGAGGGACAGTGAACTGGCCCCCTATTTAAAAAGTTTGAGGATCCCTGAATCCTAGTCCATATCTTTAGATGTTTAAGAAGCCCCTTACAGTTTTCAACTTTGCAGAAAAAAAATTCATTACTTAGTGGTTTTCGGGTGATGAGTCTCTCCATATATTTACTTAGATTGGTCTGCCAGAGTTCACCATCATTATCCCTTTAACTAACATGGACCTTGAGAATACAGGCCTTTTTGCAACACCAGGATGAGACACCAAAGAACTTTAGAACCTATGTAAATAGAGCATTAAAGTAAAAATACAAATAAAATATTTTATGTGATGCCAGAATAGGAGAGAGAATTATTTCCTGGGTGGGATAGTGGGGTGGAGATCACCCTTCCAAAGAAAGGCTGGCATTAATTTGAGCTTAAAAGAATGGGTAGGATTTCAATAAAGATGTGTGTGTAGGGAGAGAGGTGGGTGGTGTAGTGTGATATGGATGTTTGTAGAGGGAATCCAAGCGTAGGAAATAGTTTAAACAAAGGAAACAGAGGTGGGAAAGCCTTTACTAGGCATTTACTAGGGACAGAAAATATTAGTTTGTTTCATATGTAAGCCTCAATAGTCATTAAGTGCCATTAACTAAACACATTATGTTCTAAAAACATAGTTATAAAACTTCTGCCTTTCTGAATTTCCCTCTAAACTTTTTGTGATTCAGTGTATGATCAATTTTTATGTATGTTCCCTGTGAACTTGGAATAAAAAGGAAACCCTTAGTTTTCCCATCGTGATTAAATTTCTACAAATTCTTCTTTTATTTGCTCTTTGGATTTTCTTACCGGTGGTCATTTTTCTTGAATTCTTTAAATTAATTTGAGAATATCTCTTAGGATCTTCGCTGTTACTGTTTTTTTCCCATCCATGCTATACTTGTTTGAATTGTTCTTATATTTTTAAAAATTTTCACTTTGTTCATTTTTTTTTTTTTGCTAGCTTTAAAATGATCGAATGTAGTTTCTTTCTCATTTTCTTCTTTTTGGTGTTTCTATTGCTTTTGAGGAGGCATAAGAGGAATTTGCTTTCCATCTCACTCTTCCATTTGAGCTAGAAAGCTAAGGACCAGTCAATCTGACTTTTTATAAAAATAGAAAGTAAAATGAGTTAAGTGTAGAAGTTAGAGTGGTGGCAGATTGTGAAGGGTCTTCAATGCCAATTTATTGCTTACTCTGTAAGCAATAGAGAGCCATTTTAGTATTTTGAGCAGAGGAATGATATGGCCAAGACTATATGATAAGGAAAATACATTTTTCAGTAGTGTGTAGGATCATTTCTAGAAAACAAAAATGACTTGGCCACAACAGAGGGGAAATAAGTAATTGACAAGATGAATAAAGAGAGCAAGTGCTTATCAGTTCAGAGAAGGAGATTGGAAAGAAGGAGTATGAATGAATGAATAAGCATTTATTAAGTGCTTTCTATGTATTCTTATTCAGTAACTCTGGCCTCCTTGAGATTCCTCAAACCAGACATTTCACCTTCTGACTTTAGACATTTTCAGTGACCTTTTGCTATGCCTGGAATGCTCTCCCTCCTTATCACCATCTAGAACTGGATGTCTATTGGACATATTAAACTCAATATGTCCAAAAGTGGACTCATTTTCACTCCTAAGCCCTCCCCATTTCTGACTTCCTCATTACTATCAAGGCAATGCAATGTCCCTCCACTTCTAGGCTTAAAACTTAATTATCACCTTTGACTCTTCATTAGCTTGCTCATCCTGTTTCTCCTTTGCAATATCTCTTGAATATATGCTCAAGCCCTCATCAGCTCAGTAACTTGCAAAAATCTGGTAGATCTGCCTACCTCAAATTTTTCCCAATCCTTTCTCCATTTAAAAGTGATTTTCCTAAAACTCTAATCATGTTATCCCCTTCTAGTAGTTTCCTATTACATCCAGGATCAAATGTAAATACAAATGCAAATATAAAATCCTCTGTCATTCATAACTTTTTTGTCTTTCTAATCTTTTTTTAATATCTATTTCTATTATATTTACATATATTTCTGTCTATAATACTTATATATTTCTATTATATCTTTTTATTTGTCTTACATATTATTCTCCCCCATAGTCTTCAGTCTAGTGATATTTGGCCTTTTTGCCAAACAAGACCTTTACTTCTTAGCTCCAAGAAATTTCTCTGTCTGGGAATGGTCTCCTTCCTCATCTGTACTTCTGACTCCTAGGCTTCCTTTGAGTACCAACTAAGATCCCATTCTACAGAAACCTTTTCCACCCCTCTTAATTCTGATGCCTTCTCTTTAAATAAATTTTTTTTCACATCTACTCCACCTGTTTATTGTCTCCCCACTAGGTTTTGAGCAGCTTCAGGGCAGGGGCTCTTTTGACTCTTATTGAATCCCTAGTGCTGAGCACAGTGCCAGATGTTTTGTTGTTAATGATGAGTCATAGCCAACTCTTCATGACCCAGATGGCTCTAAAGGGGGCAGTGAGGCAGGTAACCTTGCACAGCCCTCCCTCACTTAAATGCAATTCACATCTCCTCCCTGTTGTCATGGTCCCCTTTGAGAACAAAGGACAAAGAACAAGGCAAACAGAGATTAAATGACTTGCCTAGAATCACAGCTAGTAAATGACTGTGGCTAGATTTGAATTCAAGTCTCTCTGACTCTAGGTTTAGTACTTTTATTCACTGACCCACCCAGCTGCCTTCCTGGCTCATAGCAGCTGGTTAATAAATACTTATTGATCAGCTACCTAAAAATAGGCAAAAGGAAAAGGGGGAGAACATTCCAGGTTGGAGGAATAATCTTGAAGCTTCAAATTATAGTATCTTTAAATACTGGACAATGAGAAGCCCAGTATGGTGATATGATAAGGTTCCTTCAGAATATAAAGAAGTGCTTAGTACACAGTAGGTGCTGACAGGGAAGGCTGTCCTCCAGAATTTGCTGCAGTGCTCAGCATACCGTGGGTTCTACTGAGGAACACAGTAAGTCCAAGTCAAGACAATGAATCTGTTTCAAAATGAACCCTGGAATGGTCACTGAAGTGCAGGATCAAGATAGTAAAAACAAAGCAACCTCTGACCTCTATTGTCCCAATATTTGGCCAAGGAGAAACATCAACATGGCCTTTTTTGTCATTCTGTTTGGAGAGGCATTTCTGGCCAAGAACTGACTTCCTTTGAAGGTCATGGTTTTTCTGGAGCCTGACATCAGAAACTTAGTTCAACAGCCTAAAGGCAGATAGCTTTAGACAGGTGCAACCGGTTCTTTGTAATTGGCCAATGAAGTAACCAGAAAGTCTTACATAGATGTCTGTCAGTTCAAATGGCACAGGCCCAAAACACTACCTTTCCCCAGGGTAATTAGGAAGAGTAGTGGGAGTATATGGGAGAGCCTAATAGATATTGTCTGCTCCCAAACTTAAAAGCATAGAACATTAGAGCTAGAAGGTTACCTTAAGATCAAGTTCAACCAACTCAGTTGAAAGATCAGAAAACTAAGTCCCAAAGAAAATAAATGATTTACAGGGTTACAATGATTTGACCCTCTTCTCCTGATTTCCATTTTGGTGAGTTTATAATTCTTTTGACCTTATGGATAGGAAAGGAGGTATCTTCCCTTTTAGCTTCACTTTTCATCCTCCTATAATTGTGTGTGTGTGTGTGTGTGTGTGTGTGTTGTCTCTTCTTTCTGTCTCTCCTTTCTTCCAGTCTCAGATGAGGTGTTTGCAAAACACCTCTGCATATGTTCTTGGTCCTTTCCCCTTCCAATTTCTGCAGCAGATTCCCCATACAATCCTCCCTGCCTTCTAATCTTCAGTTTCTTTCTGTCTGCTTGTGTCTTATGCTGTCTACAAATATTCTAAAACATCTTCTATCTCGGAAAGGCCTTTGCTGGATCCTATCATATTAAGCTATCATTCTACATCTCTCCTCCCCTTCTCAACCATCTTCCTAGAAGAAGCTGTCTCCATGTCTCTATTTTCTCTTCCCTCACTTCCTTCTCAACTGTGAATAATCTGGCTTCCGAACTCATCACTCAAATCGGACAATTTGCACAACTGCACAAATTGCTCTGTCCAAAGTTACCAATTGGTACCAAGTATCATCCTACTTGGCAATACTAATTACCATGAATGATGGTCTTTTCTCAATCCTCATCTTTCTCGCAGCATCTAACATTGTTGGCCACCATCTCCTCCTGAATATCCTTCCTCCCCTCTTTTCTACCCTCCTCCCCAGTTTTTGTGACATTGCTCTCTCTTGATTCTCCTTCTGCCAGCCTGACTATACTTTTCTTCTCAATATCCTTTGCTGGATTCATCATCAGTACCCAATCCCCTCTAATTGGGAATATTAGGGCTCAAGTTTCTTTCCTGGGTTCTCATCCTCTCTTTCTGCTCTCACTTGATGATCTCATTATTTTCCATGAGTTTAATTATTATAATATATGTGTGTGCCCACATAGGTTGTCTAAATATCTAGAAGTGCTTGTAGGTGGCAGTCATAGATATGATTTCAAGTCTGCCCCGCTTCCGTGGAGAGTAAGATTGTACTAACAACACACTAGCAGGAGGCCCACGGCAAGTAGACTCCAGGTGCTCTTTTTTTAAGTGTCTGAAATTAGTAGAATACATAAATATTGTTCATACGCATACAAATGTGACAAAATATATACATACATATATGTACGTTTCTATGTGTGTATATGAACTTATGTCTCTTCCCTTCCCCAAAATACTTATAGTCTAGGGAATCATAGCTTTAGGACAAAAGCTGTTTTCATGATGTTTAAAGGGTAAAGTAACTCTTGGCCTACACATGTCAGTTTAGTTCCTTCCTAATTCTTTCTCACCATATGTTAATTAAACAAAAGACCATCAGAAAGAGTGAATATCAGATAAGCCCATTTAATTAAGTAAAACACCAAACAGAAATAAAAGAAATTATATAGATTGCAATATATCAAAGCACAAGAGTGAATGAACTTTTTGAGTTAGGAGTAAGCTTAGAGATCAGCTCAAAATAGGAGAACCTAGTTTCTCTCAGAGGAGGTCCCTTCTCTCTCTCTTTCTCTCTCTTTCTCTCTCTCTCTCTCTCTCTCTCTCTCTCTCTCAGCTTTTTATTTTCAAAATACATGCATAAATAGTTTTCAATATTCACCCTTGCAAAACCTTGTGTTTCAAATTTTTTTCTCCCTCCCTTCTCCCCATCTCTTCCCTTAGATAGCAAGTAATCTATGTTAAACATGTGCAATTCTTCCATACATATTTCCACAATTATCATGCTGCATAAGAAAAAAATGAGATCAAAAAAGAAAAAAAATGAGAAAGAAAACAAAAAGCAAGCAAACAACAACAATAAAAAGGTGAGAATACTATTTTGTGATACACACTCAGTCCCCCTCTCTCTGGATTCAAATGGCTCTCTAGAAGAGGTCTATTCCCAATAGACCTCTAGAATTTCAGAGAAATCTATTGACATGATAGGTCAAGCTTCCCACGAATGTTCAACATTCCAAAGTCTTTCTCTTTAATACCTCCCTCATCCTTTTTTCACATGTCACTCTAAAAAATACTTAAACCAATTCAATGTCCCTTCTTCATTTTGTGGATGAGGAAACTGAACCTTGATGAGACTGAACTGACTTGCCCGGTGTTTCACATTGAACTAATATGGAAGAAATCAAAATAAATGAAGGGAAAACTTACAAAGCAGGTTCTCAGGAATGATTGAGAGACAGGGATGCTTCCCACTTACCTTGGGAGTCGGAAAAAGTGACTTCCAAGGTTCTTGGTTCTGCTGTTCACTGTGAAACCATAAACAAATCCTTTATCCTTTCTGACTCTTAGTTTTTTCATCTGTAAAATGAGATGGTCACACCATATAAGCTCAAAATTACTTTCTGGAACTAACATTCTCTGGTTCTTCCCAGGGCTGGCCTCTTATATAAGTAGATATTTTCAATCTGATTTCAGGGACAGTAGGAAGCATTTGAAGCTCAACAAATGCCTTCTTGCCCTTTAGATGATCCCTGAAGTTCCAACTCAAGATTCACTCCTTTAGCTTAAGGCTTTGTCTGGGTCAGATAAAATAAAAGTACCACTCTGTGGGACTAAACAGCACATTCTGCTTTATCAGTTGTTTATACTTTCTGGTTTGGCTAGAGAGAAAGAGCCTCATAGGCACTTGGAGGAGAGAAGAATGGAGGAAGGTAGTACCAGGAGGTTTGGGATAAAGGAGGCAAGCTGATCAACTTGTCCTGCTTTATAATTTGGCTCAGGACTGCTTCTTTCTAAGAAAAAATTACGCCCTGGGATATTTAGAATCATTGCCCTGTTTAGAGATTCCTGAATTTGTGATCTCCCATGTTGCTTACATTTTACTGATATTTATAATTTCTGAGGCCCCATTGTTACAAAATTCCTTCCTATAGGCCTCCTACCAAGTTCTTAGAAATTCAGCAACCAAGGATTAAGATTCATAAATTACCTACCTGACAATTTTAAGTAACCCTTATCACTCAGAAACCTTGGATAGGGGAACTCCACTAAAGACCTTATGTTTAATTTAACTTTTTACAACTCCTTTCTCTCCGTCTTCTTTTTCTTATTAGATCATAGGGTCACTGATTTAGAACCATGGAGTTTGTTATTTCCTACTCATTTCTTAACATAAACATAACGAAACACAAAGACTGAGGCTGAGAGAAGTTGGCTTGTTCAATGACATGTAGCTAATAAATCCCCAAAGTAGCATTCAAACTCATTTTGTTCCTAATTCCTAGTTTTCAAGTCTAGCTTTTTATCAACTATGAGACTTCTTTGAGGTAGGTTTGTTGTAGTATGTTGGGCTCCTAAATTGCCTTTTAAAAGTTTGAGGACCTCTGAGTCCTAGTCCATATCTTTAGATGTTTAAGAAGCCCCTTACAGTTTTCAACTTTGCAGAAAAAAATTAATTACTTATTGGTTTTCGGGTGATGAGCTTCTCCATATATTTACTTAGATTGGTCTGCCAGAGTTCACCATCATTATCCCTTTAACTAACATGGACCTTGAGAATACAGGCCTCTTTGCAACACTGGGATGAGACACCAAAGGAGAACTTTAGAACCTATGTAAATGGAGCATTAAAGTAAAAATACAAATAAAATATTTTATGTGATGCCAGAATAGGAGAGAGAATTATTTCCTGGGTGGGGTAGTGGGGTGGAGATCACCCTTCCAAAGAAAGGGTGGCATTAATTTGAGCTTAAGAGAATGGGTAGGATTTCAATAAGGATGTATATGTAGGGTGAGAGGTGGGTGGTGTGGTGTGATTTGGATGTTTGTAGAGGGAATCCAAGTGTAGGAAATAGTTTAAACAAAGGAAACAGAGGTGGGAAAGCCTTTACTAGGCATTTACTAGGGACAGAAAATATTAGTTTGTTAGAAAACTAATATTTTGTTTCATATGTAAGCCTCAATAGTCATTAAGTGCCACTAACTAAACACATTATGTTCTAAAAACAGTTATAAAACTTCTGCCTTTCTGAATTTCCCTCTATCCTTTTTGTGATTCAGAGTATGGTCAATTATCAATTATTAATAATTATTAATTATTATTATCAATAATAAATGACATAGATTAAAAAAAGACACATATTGAATGCTTTCAAGGAACATTTTATTGGGGGAATGAAACATGTTCACAACAGGTACAAAGTGCTTAAATAAATACAAAGTATACAATATTATTTTTTTAAAAAAGACAACTTGGGGGCAGCTAGCTGACACAGTGGATAGAGCATCAACCCTCAAGTCAGAAGGACCTGAGTTCAAATCTAGTCTCAGATACTTAACACTTCCTAGCTGTGTGACCCTGGACAAGTCACTTAACCCAATTGCCTCAGCAAGGAAAAAAAAGACAACTATAGAAGGAGGAATC
Organism: Antechinus flavipes; assembly: GCF_016432865.1. Taxonomy (NCBI): domain Eukaryota; kingdom Metazoa; phylum Chordata; class Mammalia; order Dasyuromorphia; family Dasyuridae; genus Antechinus; species Antechinus flavipes. Next base: position 164,244,092 of record NC_067402.1, read on the forward strand.
AGGAAAGACTTCATGTATGAGAGAGCATTGACTTAAAAGAAGTTAGAGATTCTCTGTAACTGGAGGTGAGGAGATAGTGTATTTTAGATATGGATATCTAGATATTCTAGATAAAATTAAGATTTTTTTTTATCAACTATGAGACTTCTTTGAAGTAGGTTTGTTGTAGTATGTTGGGCTCCTAAATTGCCTTTTTGTTTTGTTTTTGTTTTTGTTTATTTTCCTTGGTAATATCCGTTATGGCCCTCTGGAGGGAACCGGCTTCTTTTCTTAGTTCTATGTATTATGGCAGGCAAGATAAAATAAAAGTACCACTCTTTGTGGGATTAAACAGTACATTCTGCTTTATCAGTTGTTTATTACCTGGAATCAGAAATCATTGAAGATGTCTGCTTTTAATATTAGTTCAAATAAGAATCTCAAGTGTTGGTATAGGGAGTACCACTTTATATAATAAGTTGGGTCCTTAAAAAAAGGTGAGTAAATTAAAATTTTCTAAATTGTGTTATTACCCTAGGGGAGTTAATTTTTTATGTTAATAAACTCTTCCCTTCCCTCTCCCCCATACAAACCCTTTAAATGAAAATACATATAAATATTTGCTATTAGTTCATTTCTGCCGAACTGGCTTTGAGGTATTCTTTTGTCTCTTACTCTCCCTCTTAATACACACACACACACACACACACACACACACACACACACACACACACAGCACTAAATACACTTAATTTTACAAATGCCTCAGGAAGCAGACCAAAATATCAAGAAAGGTGACACCCTTCTCATAGGTGGAAGCCATCTATTTCCTCAACCAGTCAAACTGGTAAAAGATAATTACTGCTTGAGGTGATGAGTTAATACCACTCAATGAAAACAGGTTCAAATGTAGCTTTTCTCCACTCCTCCTTTTCCTCCCCTCCCATTTAAATGAAACAGCTTTTTTTGTTTACATCCTCATCCTGAAAGTAGTAGACTCACCTTCTCTGGAAGCTTTTAAAAATAGGATTAATTCTCACATTCACAGAAAGTTTAGATGTGGTCCTGCCAAGAGGCAAAGGGTTAGACAAGAAGATCTCTCAAATTTCTTTCTAAGCCTGAAGTACCTGAAGGCATTGGCACCCACAAACTTTACTTTATTTGGCAGTAAACAGACTGTGAATCACAAGATTATTTGTTAATTTAGGGTGTGAAACTTTCAGCTAATTTAAATAAAATTTAACCTCCCTCTTCGAGAGGAAGCAATCCTCTTGGTTAACCTTGTAGTAGATTACCATAAGGTTGAGATACCAGAAGAACAGCTGAACTCGATAGCAAATTGACCCAGTTTAGAGAATGCTTATGAAGATACAATACAAATGTCTCCTACCCTGTAATAATAAAAGCATTTTGTTTTATTTTGTTTTGTTTAAATCTCCAGAGCTGCCACTAGCATGAGGATGTTGGGGATCTTTGAATAAAAGAGATGGCACATGACAAGATGTCCTCCCTTCTTCTTTCCTTCCTTCCTTCCTTTCTTCCTTCCTTCCTCCCTCCCTCCCTTCCTCCCTCCCTTCCTTCCTTCTTCCTTCTTTTTTTCTTTACTTCCTTCCTTCCTTTCTCTCTTTCTCTCTCCCTTTCTTTCTTTTGTCACTAACTTGTTAAAGAAATTAGGACTAAGTATTTATTGTTATTCTGTATAGAAATCTGGGGAACTGGATTGGAAAAGTAGTTTTTGAATGGAGGAAACCTGAAACCAAACTGGTTTCTAGGTTTTAGAGAAAAGATGAGATTAGGGAAATTTAGGGGAAATCACTGGATCTAGGAATTGAAGAACTTAAAAGGTTCAGATAAAGACTCTGTTATTGCCTTGATGCTCATGTAATTTTGAATAGCCCTTCATCTCTCTGAATCTCAGTTTTCTCATCTGAAAAATGACTAGATGATCTTTATGTTCCTTCGAGCTCTAAGTCTATGAGCTACTTTGACCCAGGGATATGTTCACATATGTTACTAGAGTCAAAAACAGAGAGCAGGATCATATGCACAGACATATCTATAGCAAAACTTTTGGCAGTAGCAAAAAACTGGAAATAAAGTGGGTACCTATCATTTGCAAATAGCTGAATGAATTATTGTATATGGACATAAGAAACATTTATTACATGTTAAGAAATTATGAAGGATTTGGAGAAACTTGAGAAGATGAACATGAACTGATGAAAAGTAAAATAGCCAAAACCAGGATAATAATGTACATGTTAACTTCAATATAAGGAAGATAATATTGAAAGACTTCAGCACTAACAAGTTATAAAATATGAATGGAGAAGCACTTTTGTGCTTATAATATGAAGGGCATTGTTTCAGAGAAACCTGGGAATACTTACACAAACCAATGAAAAATGAAGTGAGCAGATCCAAGAGAACAATGTATAAAATAGCAACAATATTATAAAGACAATTGACTTTGAAAGTCATAGGAACTCTGATCAACCCAATGACCAATCAAAATTCCAGAGTATTCATGAAGAAAAAAGCCATCTATTCCTACTGAGGAGATAATGGACTCAGAGTTCAGATTGAGATATGTTTATTTTATTTTTTGGGGGGGTATAGAATTTGACACTTTGTCTTTTTTTGATTATACATATTTATAACAGAAGATTTTGCTTTTCTTGCTTTTCTAGTTTTGATTTAAAGAGAAAAGAAAACAGATCTTTGTTTTAAAAAAATGAAAAAAGAGACTTTGGAACTATGATCGATATAGTAACTAATCATCCTTACAGAAGACTGATTATGAAACTTGTCTTGTATCTTTCAGCAGAGATGACAGATGAAAGGTTCAGAATGAGACATGTATTTTCAGGCATGGGAAATGTACTGCTTTATTTTCACTTGATTGTATCTGCTTGCTCCAAGAAAAGGTTTCTCTCAAGGAGTGACAGGTGAGTTAGGGGGAAGTGCAAGGGATATTTAAAAAAAAAAACAACAACAACAATAGCACATCAACAACACATTTTAAACAGAAAAATAAATAAATCATATGATTTGAAACTTAGGATAGACTTGACATCCACTCTCCTGTACTAGGGAAGATCCCTTTTCTCTATTTCTTAGGGAATCTACTCTGAAGCCATATTATAACTAAAGACAGGAAGGTAGTATTATAACCTATCCTAAGCATAGGTTCCATATATGTATGGCAGATTTATATATGTAATTGGCCCCTAGTTCTAGTGTTTTTCTGTTTATATGGTTTTAATCAGCAGGAAATGAATGAGTAAATTCAAACAAATTCATCTTCATGTTGGATCTGGTGCTCCTGTCCTCTCCTCCATTCTTTCATTAATTCAACAAATATTTATTGAGTTATAAGACTCTGACCCTTTCTGTGACTGTGGAAGCCAGAAAAGAATGGGAGCTTTGGTGTATGTATGAAGCTTAGCAGGAGATAGAGCTGAAATCTCAGGATATAGGACTTGGTCCTTTTTTTCTTTTTTTGTTAGGATTTGATTCTATAAATATCCATCCAGACTCCTTTGTTTTGTTAGCATGTATAAAGGGATTAAAAAAAAAAAAAGTCTTAACCTAAAAGTTAAGCCAGATGGCACTGCTAGAATAAAGGTAACAAAAATACTGACACCTTAGAGTTTCGTTTTTGTGAAATATTGCATTAAAAATGGAATGGTGACTATTTTCCAACAGGCTATTAAATTTAACATACATAGATTAAACACTTACTACATACTTAAGGTCCTATAATAAATGACATAGATTTAAAAAAAAAGACATATATTGAATGCTTTCAAGGAATATTTTATTGGGGGAATGAAACATATTCACAACAGGTACAAAGTGCATAAATAAATACAAAGTATACAAAATTATTTTTAAAAAAAGACAACTTGGGGGCAGCTAGATGGCGCAGTGGATAGAACATTAACCCTCAAGTCAGAAGGACCTGAGTTCAAATCTAGTCTCAGATACTTAACACTTCCTAGCTGTGTGACCCTGGACAAGTCACTTAACCCAATTGTGTCAGCAAGGGAAAAAAAGACAACTATAGAAGAGGAATCAGGAAAGACTTCATGTATGAGAGAGCATTGACCTGAAAGAAGTTAGAGATTCTCTATAACTGGAGGTGAGGAGATAATGTATTCTAAATATGGGAGACGTGAAGACATGAAATGGAAGATGGGATGTGAAATTCAGGGAAGAGACAACAGTCTAGTTTGACTAGATTAGGAAACAAACATATAAAGGAGAGTAATATAAAATGAGGCTGGAAAGTTAGGAGATAGAAGTCAAATTATATGATAGGCTAAACATTTTTTAATCTTTGAAGAAAAAAAGGAAAAAAAAACTGGTGATCTCTGAGCGTGTGATTTAATCTGTATTTTAGGAATGTCAGTTTAGTGATTGTGTCATAGATGGATTGGAGAGGGAGGAACCTAGAGGCAGGGAGACCAATTAGGAGGTTATTGCTATAGTTCACACCAAAAATAAAAGAGGCCTGGATTAGAAGAGAGACAGTGTGAGGAGTTGAAAGAAAGGGAGCAAATTTGAATCTATAGAAATAGAATTACTATGACACAATTAGATAGGAGGGTTTAGGAAGAGGAACAAGTTAAGAATGACTCTAACGTTGGGAATTTGAATGATGTTTTCAACAGAAATCAATCAATATGCATTAATTAAAAGTCCATTATGTGCCAAGCACTGTACTAGGGATCCAATTATAAAGAACGAAATAATTCCTATTTTTAAAGAATTTATATTTTAATGGGGGAAATAAAAAAGCACACATATAAATATATATGTAACTATAATGTAATTACATATATACAGAATTACATAATGGATAAATACATATATAGAAATGGAGATGTTTGAAGGAGGGATGGATTTGGTCAAAAATATAAAATTCATTTTGAAATTATGTTTGAGATACTATGGGAATTATCCCACAGGTGGATGATGGAGATGTCCAGCAATATTTGGATGTTTGATCAAGTGATTTGGAATTAGGTAGGGTTTGTGGGGTAGAATAGCTTTAACAAATGTAGATAGATTTAATTTTTGAAGAAATAGTTAATGTAGATTTAATTTGTCAAGCTTTTAAAATGGATAAATAATATACTCGGCCACTACACCAATAGAATCTCCTTTAATGGATTGTCTTAGGTTGAGAACAAAATACTATTTTAAAGCAGTATAGGGATGTCTGTCTATAGTGTTTTATGGGGAGATATGTAAGGGCTATAGCAAATTGCATTGTGTGGCCCTCTTTAATGCTATTTTTAAACATTTAAAATCTTATGAAATTAACATTTAGGATAACTTTGAAGAAAAGCTTCAAAATGGCAACATGATCCTTGAAGATTGGGGTTGTGTAGAGAAGGAAGGCTGATGAGCTGATTTCATATATGCGGATATCAGCATTTTTTCTCTTTAAGATTATTTTTATTGATATATTTTGTTTTTATATCATATTCATTCCCAAATATATCCACCTCCATCCATTGAGCCATCCTTTTTAATAAAAAGTAAAAAGAGAAAAAAGCAGTTCAGCAAAAATGTAAGAATGTGGTCTTGTCTGACAGTGTATGCTAATATTCTACACCTATAGTACTCATCTCCAAAATACATTTTCTTTATTCTAGGGCCTAGCTTGGCTGTTATAACTACATAGCAGTCAGTTAATTGAGTGATTGTGAAGATAGAAAATCATTTTAAAAATCATTTTAGCCCCTTCTTATATTTTTATCAAGAATAACCTCAAAGCATATATTAGCCATTTTAATAACAATTTTAGGGAGAAAAGCATATGAATTAATGGTTGCTGCTGATCATATAGTTCCTCTTTTGTAATAATATCATATGTAAATTTTTCTCATTCTTTTGATATCTTCTTTTCTTGATTATGTTCCTAAATGCTATTTCCATTTCCTCACATTTAGTACTGAGGTGCTAGAGTCCAAATGTGGGTTTCATTGTTGCTGAAGTTAAGAATATATTCTACAAATTGGCAATTCTGTACATTTTTCCATTTGTACATTTCCTTTCTATTTAATCTATAAATTCACTTAGGATAATACAGTTCACTTGGGAGTCCTTCTAAGCTTTCTGCAGGCTCATTCCCTCTCCATTGTTTTTATTATTTTGTTATATAATAATGTTTATCTTCTTCTGCCTTAAAAATGGATCTGTGATGTCACTGGGTTTAAAATGTTCCTGATGAGGAATTCCTTTAATAATGATAACTAGCAATTATATAATATTTTAAGGTTTACAAAACATTTTGATATATTATCTTACCTAGTCCTCACAACTATTTTATCTCAGCACTATTATTATAGACGAAGAACCCAAGGCTCACATGGACAATATCTAAGGACAGATTTGAAACTGGAGCTTACTAATGTAAGTACAGTAGTCTATCCATTGTGCCAACTAGTTGCCAGCATTTTCTCTGAAACTTAATGTCTTACAGAGTTGCCTAGGGTACTGAGAAGCTATGTAATATGTCTAGGGTCATACAGACAGCATATGGCTGACGTGGAATTTGAAACTAGACTTCTTGACTGCAGGCCCAGGTCATTATCTACTCTGCCATGATGCCTTTCAATCTCTTGTTGCCCTTCTCCATAATGTCTTGCAATGAGTATGAAGTATGAGTATCATTGTCCTTGGCTATATATCTCTCTGTTTGACTAGATGGCTAGCCAAGGATTTCTTTGTTTTGGGAGGTTTGCTTCCTACTTGTGGACAGTGCTTTATATTTGCCTTTTGGTTTAATTTATATCGAGAACATCAACATTGATGTGGTTTAGTACCTCTAGTTATATATCAATTCATTGTTCATTTAACAAAAAAAATTAAAGTTTTGAGTACCAATAGAATAATAGATCAAAATATTTAAGGATGGACAAATTAATGTTTTTAGGGAATCTAAAAAATCTTAGCATCCTATATTCTTTTCTCTGCCCATTTGTTGTAATTGCCAAAGCAGAAAATGGTTACAGTGACCATTTTGTATTTGTTTCAGTTTTCATGGTTAAAAACATTCCCTAACTGCTAATCAATTTTCTGGTGCTGAATCTCTCTGTTCTCAACTTGACTTTTGAGTTTTGTGGTAGAACTAATTTTTAAAAATTGAATATAGATCAGAAAATATAAATTGAAAGTTTCATTTGTGTTTTTGCAGCAGGTCTTTTCTTTCCCTCTAGCTCATCTACTTTTTACTTCATGTTGATTCTCTAGAAGGCAGCTGACTACTTCTCTCATCAGAATTCTTGGGGTAACCCTAGAAGACTGGGGTTTTACTGCTGCCATTTACTGGCTGCCATTTTGGCTGCTTTCCAATAACAAACAGCAAATTGATAGCAATTAGTTTTTGGAATTTCCTTTTTCACTGGCCTATGCAACTATCTCTAGTGTATTCTAAGTCCTTCTTTGGTTTTTAGAGGACATCTGCTAGTTTTCTGATCTTTCAAAGTTTACAAAGTTGTTACTTTATCAATTCTGCCCCCCAAAATGCATGCACTTACGATAAAAGAAAAACACACAGAAGGAACAGATTCTATGTGCTGGAGGCTTATTGGGAGAGAGAGTGTGCAATTAATACCATTCCTCTATTCAGCCACTATAATTCTTACTCAATCTGATGTTAGAAAGAAAAAATGCAAAAATACAAGGGGAAGAGAATTAATCTTTTTGTATACAAATTCAATTCCATTTCAATGCCTTCTGAGTTATCAGATATTCATATTTGCAACAAGAAGACTTTTTGTCACCATATAGCACCAGTCCTTAACCCCTCATCTTCTTCACTCTTCCAGGAATTAAGCTAAATAAGCTTCTACCTGTAGTTGAATTAGAAGCAGTGAGGAGATCTCTTCACTTGATTTCATATAATATATAAGAAAAGGCAAACATGAGTTCGCTCTAAGGATTGGGCTTTCTTTACCAATAAGTTGACTCTCTTTTCAAGGTTTTCTTATATAACTCTCCTTTCTTTTCCTAATTTTTCTTCTATCTCTCTTATTTGATTTTTTTTTGGGGGGGGGCAATTGGGGTTAAGTGACTTGCCCCGGGTCACATAGCTAGGAAGTATTAAGTGTCTGAGATTAGATTTGAACTCAAGTCCTCCTGACTTTAGGTCTGGTGCTCTATCCACTGTGCCACCTAGCTGCCCCTCTTATTTGATTTTAAAAATTTTTTTGAACTCTTCCAGGAGTCCTTTTTAGACCTGGGACCACTTCAGATTTCTCTTTGAGGTTTCACATGTCAAGAGCCACAAGCTCTTAGCTCATTCCTATCTTTCCAATCTTCTTACATATTATTACTTGTCATGTATTCTTCTCTAAACTGATACTGTCCTCCTTGCTATTCCATGAACAAGACACTCCATCTCTTAACTCAAAGAATTTTCTTCCCTATTTCCTATCACCTTCCTCATCTCAGCATTTTGGATTCTCTGGCTTCCTTTAAGTCCCAATTAAAATCCCATTTTCTAGGAGAAGTCTTTTCTTTTAATTCTAGCATCTTCCCTCCTTTAATTATTTCCTATTTATCCTGCCTATATTTTGTATAGGCACATTTGTATACTGTTTCCACATTAGAGTTATATAAGCTCTTTGAAGGCAAAGACTGTCTTTAGCCTCTTTTTGTAACCCCAGCTTTTAACATAGTGAATAGCTCAAAGAGGCTTAATAAATGTTTATTGACTGACTGGTAAATTGCATATTGTGCTAAATTTAAAGAAAGAGGTGCAAATTTAGGTGAGCTATCATCCTCATTCCAATGGGGATTACAGTCTAGTCATTTTTGATTATGAATACAACAATAATTATAACATATAGTTTTTAGAAGGCTTGTAAGTGCTTTTTTCACATTATTGCACTTCTGTCCTCACAACTAGAAAGTTGTAGTCCTATTTTTAAAATAAGGAAACTGAGGTCTCAGAGAGGTTGAGTGACTTGCTCAGAGTCACATAGCACATGCTTGTGTGTGGGTTCTTGTGATTTCAAGTCCATCATTCTTTGTACTATTTTGTATAAATGTACCTATGCATAAAAATAATTGATCTCTGCTCTAAAGCACTCATGTTACTCATTTGTTCAAAAATTTCAGTGTTTTCCTTTTACCCACTGATTGACTTATTGCTAAAACTATTTTTACATCACCTACTTTTTCCAAAATATTTCTCTATACCTCAGAGAGCTATCCCTCCCAACAAAGAATTAAAAAAAAGAAAAGAGGGAGGAAAAGTTAAGCAAAAGAACTTCCTGAATTTTTTTCTCTTCAAAATAAAATAGAGGTTTTTTTTATCATTTATCTGGGCACTTATTTTTTTATGTCTGAGAGTAAGCCAGATTTTGTCTTACACATTACAATGAACAATTTTTGAAAAAGCCATATGACCCAAACTTTGATGGAGTTTGAGCAGGTAGAAGCCTGGTGTGTGTGTGTGGGAAAGCATTGTCCTTAGATTGTTATATCTTCCTCTTTCCAACCTTACCTATACATTCACCCCGACCTTCTAATGCCCCCCTTCCTGACACCCCTAGGTTCCAGTGCTCTTTCTCTTTCCCCACAGGAAGAATTCAGCAGGGGCTCCATTGTTCATTCTAGCATTTCTATACATATCCCTTGTTTTAATGCCTTTTCTGCAGAGCTCCTGTTTGCCTAATCCCATTCATGTCCATGAAAGGTTGTCGATATTTAAAGTTCATTTCAGGAAGGTTTCATAATAAGAACTAGGGAAAATAACACAATCTCTTTTTAAAACGTTTCCTTCCTCTGTTCTGCTGATGGAATCAAACAATTCAGAGTACCATCTGTCCTGTAATGGCTCCAGATTTCATGATTTATTTTTGAAGTTATTTGTTTCCTTTGTTTTAGGGCACCTACTGGTAGGATTCCCTTCCCTCCTTGATGTATTCAGACTCTGCCATTTATTTGATCCTTGAATTTGCAATTCCAGATGCAAAATAATCCACCAGAGCTCTAGGAAAATGTCACTCACTGCTCTAGCAAGCAAAATTAGAGATGGAGGATGGGAAACATGAAAGACAAGACTGATTTAATTTTCAGTTAGGGATGTCTTTTCCCAATTAAGTTGTTCTTACAGTTGAGTCAAAAAGAGTTGTACTGGCAGGTAACATCAACAGTGGACAATTTTCTATGTCAGTCCTCAAGAGTAATAACATTAGATCACCTTGCATAGTGATTTAAGGTTTATACAGAATTTTCCTACTTTTTTTATCTTATGCCATACATTACTTGCACACAACCTCTAAATTCTCTTAACCTTGCTATATCCTCTCTCCTCACTGCCAGACTCCAGGAAAAAGTAGTCCATGACTTCTGCTTCCATTTCTTTAGCTCCCCACCCTCACCCTCCATTTAGCATGGTGAAAAAAGCCCTGAATTTGTAAATAATCTAACTCTAAATTGAATTTCAAGTCTTCTGCTTATATCGTGTCACTTTAAGAGAAGTCACTTAATCTCTTCTCTTTAAAAGGAAGAAAATAGACTGCATAACCTGTAAAATCCTCCTAATTATTACATTTTACTTTCTCTTATAATCCAGCTTCAGTCCTCACCATTCTACTGAAATAATTTTCTCCAAAGTCACTTAGTGTTTTCGTTATTGCCAAAATTGTTCTCAACTTCCCCATTGTATTTGACCCTGGAACATCTCCTTTATGACTTTTTTTTCTTTGTTTTCCATAACCTTGTATGACAGACATGGCAAGTCATAATGGTATGGACTAAAGAATTAGCCTTACTCTGTCAAGAAGAAGCTTTCTTTTTTTTTTTTTTAATTTTTATTTAATAATTACTTTATGTTGACACTCGTTTCTGTTCCGATTTTTTTTCCCTCCCTCCCTCCACCCCCTCCCCTAGATGGCAAGCAGTCCTTTATATGTTGGATATGTTGCAGTATATCCTAGATACAATATATGTTTGCAGAACCGAACAGTTCTCTTGTTGCATAGGGAGAATTGGATTCAGAAGGTATAAATAACCCGGGAAGAAAAACAAAAATGCAGATAGTTCACATTCGTTTCCCAGTGTTCTTTCTTTGGGTGTAGCTGCTTTTGTCCATCATTTATCAATTGAAACTCAGTTAGGTCTCTTTGTCAAAGAAATCCACTACCATCAAAATATGTCCTCATACAATATCGTTGTCGAAGTGTATAATGATCTCCTGGTTCTGCTCATTTCACTTAGCATCAGTTCATGTTAGTCTCACCAGTCCTCTCTGTATTCATCCTGCTGGTCATTTCTTACAGAACAATAATATTCCATAACATTCATATACCACAATTTACCCAGCCATTCTCCAATTGATGGGCATCCATTCATTTTCCAGTTTCTAGCCACTACAAACAGGGCTGCTACAAACATTTTGGCGCATACAGGTCCCTTTCCCTTCTTTAGTATTTCTTTGGGATATAAGCCCAATAGAAACACTGCTGGATCAAAGGGTATGCACAATTTGATAATTTTTGGGCATAATTCCAGATTGCTCTCCAGAATGGTTGGATTCATTCACAACTCCACCAACAATGCATTAGTGTCCCAGTTTTCCCGCATCCCCTCCAACATTCATCATTATTTTTTCCTGTCATCTTAGCCAATCTGACAGGTGTGTAGTGGTATCTCAGAGTTGTCTTAATTTGCATTTCTCTGATCAATAATGATTTGGAACACTCTTTCATATGAGTGGTAATAGTTTCAATTTCATCCTCTGAAAATTGTCTGTTCATATCCTTTGACCATTTATCAATTGGAGAATGGCTTGATTTCTTAAGAAGAAGCTTTCAAAGGCACAGCTCTTTTCATAGTGGCAAGAAACTGAGTTGGAGAGTGACTGAATAAATTATGGTATATGAATGTTATGGAATAGTATTGTTCTATAAGAAACAATCAGGAGAATGATTTTAGAGAGAACTAAATTGAGCAGAACCAGGAGATCATTGTACATAGTAACATCAATATTATACGATGATCAATTCGGATGAATGTGACTCTTTCCAACAATGAGATGATTAATGCCAGTTCCAATGATCTTGTGATGAAGAGAGCCATCTACATCCGGAGAGAGGACTGTGGTTACTGAGGGTGGATCACAACATGACATTATCACTCTTTTTGGTGTTTGTTTGCATTTTGTTTTCTCATCATTTTCTTTCCTTTTTGATCTTATTTTTCTTGTGTAACAAGAGAATTGTATACACATATTTATACATATTGGCTTCAATATATATTTTTAACATATGTAACATATATTGGATTGCTTGCCATCTAGGAGAGGGGGTAAGGAGGAGGGACAAATTTAGAACACAAGGCTATGCAAGGGTCAATGTTGAAAAATTACCTGTGCATATGTTTTTAAAATAAAAAGCTTAAAAAAAGAGAGAAAGAAACAGCAGCTTTCTAATCACTGCACCTTACATGATGGGACTGATAGAGCATAGTTAAGGACAGACAGTTAAGAGCTATTATTACCCACAGCCTAGACAGAGTGCCCTTAGCCTACCTATCTTTGGTGCTGATCTGAAGTCTGGTCCTAAAGTTAAAAAAAAATGTCCTTATAACCTCTTATAGTCTTATACAACTAAATTTATTTTGAGTGTTCTGCCAAAAATTCACCAGAAACTGTGTAGAGTTATAATCACCTTTACCCCTTACCTTTTAGCATGCAAATTAAGTCAAGCAAGAGGAAAAAGCTAAGCCAAGAAGGAAAGATCATTACCCTCCATCTTCCCAGCTTCACCTTACCATGTGGTAAGATGTGTCTATATATTTGTGTGTAATGTGTGTCTATGTATAGGTATATGTATATAGTATAGACATGTGTATATGTATATATACATGCATGTGTATATATGCTTACGTGTATATACACATACATATTTATTTGTGTGTAAGTATATTGTGTATGTATATATACACACATTTATAGCTATACGTGTTTCTATGTATTACACATATACACAAATTCATTAATATGTGCACACACACACCCCTCTGTATTTTGGCCAGGACAAAGTCTCACTCTCTAAAGAATTAACCTTACTTTGTTAGGAAGAAGCTTTCTAAGGGACATTCCTTTTCATAGTGGCAAGAAACTGGAAACTGAGTGGATGTCCCTCAGTTGGAGAATGGCTGAATAAGTTCTGGTATGTGAATGTTACTCAGCTAATCTGCATGGGTAGAAATACTGGTAGGTCCTGAGTATAGAAAGACCTTCATGTCCCTGTCTCTTTAACTTAGTTAACTGAGGCCATTTAACCATGTACCCAAGGCAGAGCAAAACTAATGCTGCATCACTTTGCCCTGGTATTACATTTAAAGGACTTTTGTTAAATGTCTAATTGGCAAGATTTTGGGCTGGGGAACAGTTATAGGTCTATACACAGTTCAGTGATGGTAGGAGAGACAGGAATGGAGAGGGAGAGGGCAAGGGAGATGAGGTAGGATGGAAAAAGGTTTTAAACTCTTTTCATGACTTCATGCTTTGGTCAAAAATTCAACATAACTAGCACATTGTTGGTATAACAGGGAGACTGAATAAAAGAGCCCCAACCTTAGAAATAAGAATAATTGCTAGTATTCTGATTTGAGGAGCTAGGCCTTTTATTACACATCTTGCTTCTCTAGAAGCAAGATGCCCTGGACTCTTCTGCAAGTTTAGCAGTTATTCTCCTTATTTCTGGTCTCTTTATCAAGAGAAGAATTTTTTGATTGGTTGCTAGGCTGGAACAAAGAATGCTTTCAAAAGTTAACCAGCCAAAGTTATTGACTCCTTCCTGTCTGGCTGTACTTTAGGTTGGGAGGCAAACATCTTTCAACATTCGTTTTTAAAATTGAGTTCCAGATTCTTTCCCTCCTTCTTCATCCCCTTCATTGAGAATGAAAGCAATTTAAAATAGGTTATACATGCATAATCATGCAAAACATATTTCTATATTAGTTATATTGTAAAAAATCCATAGACCAATAAAAACCCGAGGAAAAATTTAAAAATAAAAACAGGATGATTTGATTTGTATTCTAACTCCATCAGTTCTTTCTCTGCCAATGGATAGCATTTTCCATCATAAATCCTTCAGAGTTGATTTGGATCATGGTATTGTTAAGAAAAGCTGTCAGGTACAGCTTGATGCTGCAGTGGATAGAGCACCAGCCCTAGAATCAGGAGAATCTGAGTTCAAATCTGATCTCAGACACTAACTACTTACTACTAGCTGTGTGAACCTAGGCATGTCACTTAACCCTACTTGCCTCTCAAAAAAAAAAAAAAGAATAGCTAACACCAGTGGTTCTCAAACTTTTGTTTTCAGTATCTTTATCCCATTAAACATTATTGAGGATCTCTCCAAAGCATTTTTGTTTATCTGGATTATATTTATAGACATTTACCATATTGGAAATAAAAACTAGTTTTGAATTTGTAGACCCTTAAAAGGGTTTCAGAGATCCCCAGGATTCTCTAGACCATACTTTGAGAACCACTGGCTAAGACATTCACAGTTGATCATTTTTCAGTGTTGCTGTTACGGTATTCAGTCTTCACCAGATTTTTCTTTGCATCAGTTCACATCTTTCCAGGTTTTTCTGAGAGCAACCTGCTTAGAGCACAATAGTATTCCATCACAATCATATATTATACTAGTTGAAGTATCTTAGCTCTTATCTTATTCTTTGCGCTTCAGTTGCTGATATAGGAGAGACAAATTGGTGTAGTACCTATGGTTCTGAAATGGGGTTAGATCAGATGTCAAATCCCAAGACATGTAGCTGTGTGGCTATTGGCAAATTGCTTAACCTCTGAACTTCAGTTTCTTTATCTAAAAAATCAGGACAGCAATATATGTAGTACCAGCTTGACTAGCACATATCCCTGACAGCATCTTCCTAAGTAGAAAAGATGCAAAGCCTTCCTACAGGAGCGCTGGGACACTGAGGACTAAAATCTTGGAGAATGCATAGACTCTCTCAGGATTTCTGCTCTGCTAACCATGTGACAGACTGTAACCTCTTGAATTGGCTACAGTTGCAGAACTAGGCCAGGAGGTGCTTTCCAAAAACCCATTAGCTACTGTAGCTGCTGTCTATTGATTTCACTTCCTTTCTGATGGCATCTGGGGAGAGAGACTAGTCTAGAACCTCTCCTCTGAGGTCGACCTGCAGCTCCACAAAATGGGCTTTAGTTCTTGGTTTCTGTGTTTTCTCTTTTCTATTTTAGGTGAAGGAATTGGGGATTCAGACATGACTCTGACATAAGGTCAAGAAAGTGAGTCTCTGGATATCTCAGGGTCCCAGCCTCTGGGTTTTGGTCGATCTGGAGTGGACACTCTGACTCTCAGATTCCTGAAAACTTGGTCTTCTAATCTTTCAAAATCCACAAGACCAGAGTTTCCAAATTAATCTCCTTCATTTAGAACAAAGGAACAACTGCCCATGCAGACAAAGGATGAAGGCCAGTCTTCACAAGGCTTCACCAAAGAGGGAAGAAAATCCATAGGGAGAAGCATTGTTTTTCATATCATCAAAAGAGTTGGACTAAGAGAGAGCATCCACAAGAAGCAAATAGTGGAAACTGAAAAGGCCTTTTTTTAAAAAAAAATTTTGAAGCTTTTTATTTTCAAAACATATGCAAGGATAATTTTTCATCATTGATCCTTGCAAAACCTTGTGTTCCAATTTCCCCTCCTTATTTCTTCCCCCTCTCCTAGATGGCAAGTAGTCCAATATATGTTAAACATGGTAAAAATATGTGTAAATCCAATATAGGCATATGTACTTATACAATTATCTTGCTACACAAGAAGAATCAGATAAAAAAGGAAAAAAGGAAATAAAATTCAAGTAAATAACAACAAAAGAAGTGAAAATGCTATGTTATGAATCACACTCAGTTCCCATAGTCCTCTCTCTGGGTGTAGATGGTTTTCATCATCACAAGATTATTGGAACTGGCCTGAATTGATGAAGGCCTTTTTGAGGGTGATTCCTGTTCCAATTCTACAGTTGAAGCTGATCAAGGAGACTGTTGTTCATCACCAGGTTAGCACACGGAACACAGAATATCTATGCAAGTTTCAAGGTCTCTCTGATATACTTCCATTAAAGGCTCTCCAACCTTTCCCATGGAGAGAGTAGTATCAGAAGCTTTCTGCACACGGGGTAGTCCTTGTTACACTGAGGGCAATTGTGACTTCAAGAAAAGCCAACCATGATGAGTTTTTCTGGTTAACAATGATGAGAAAATGACTCTGAGTTCTCGAAGGCTGTATCAGCAAAGATCTGATGGCTCTTCACCAAGCTGGAAAGTCTTTGAGTATGGCCAAGGAGACATTCCTTTAAAGGAAAACCTAGTAATTTGACTCACTACCAGAATGGCTGGAGGAGGATCACAGACTTTGCCAAACTACCTCTTAAAGAGTGTCTAAGTCATACCGGACTATGATCTGTGTTGAGAGAGGGGATATCTAGATCAATGAAATCACAAGTCCTTTAAATATTGAAATGTCTCAGAAGCAGCTACACCCAAAGAAAGAACACTGGGAAACGAATGTGAACTATTTGCATTTTTGTTTTTCTCCCAGGGTTATTTTTACCTTCTGAATCCAATTCTCCCTGGGCAACAAGAGAACTGTTCGATTCTGCAAACATATATTGTATCTAGGATATACTGCAACATATCTAATATATATAGGACTGCTTGCCGTCTAGGGGAGGGGGTGGAGGGAGGGAGGGGAAAAATCGGAACAGAAGTAAGTGCAAGGGATAATGTTGTAAAAAAATTACCCTGTCTTGGGTTCTGTCAATAAAAAGTTATTATTAAATAAAATAAAATATTAAAAAAATATTGAAATGTCTCAGCTTGTTAACTCTTATTTCAGTTTATGATACTCCACAGGACTTTGAGTGTGGAACATTGCATATACTCTTGGCTTTGTTGATATATTGGTTAGGTAGAAGGGACATTACACTTTCAGCCAGAAGATTGACTTGGGAGGGGGGAATGTCTTATTAATCATGTGACCCTGAAAAAGTCATTTCACTTCTAAGCTTTAGTTACTTCATCTGTAAAATAGGGATAAAAATACCTATATTAGCCAGAGGAAGGCCATTCTCATGAAAAAACTAATGATGTGAGACAGAGGTATCAAACATCCTGACAGCAAGAAACCAGATTAATATGTAATTGGAAAACAGAATAAATAAAAATACAATGCATAGTTTTTTAAAAAATATCTTTATACTTACCTAACAAGGCCTTTGTGTGATCATAAAATATAATGTACATAAATGCTTTGAAACGAAGAAAAAATCCAATAGATTATGTGATTTATTAATTTTTTGACTTATAGTGACTTGTAAAATTATCTACTAGGCCATGGAGGATTGTGAACTGCATATATAGAGGGGAAGTTGATGTGATTCTGGACAAGTCATTTGACTTTTCTGTGCTTCACTTCCTTCACCTGTAATAAATCAAGAAGTGAGGGGAACACATCTTCTTTGGAAATGTCTATGAGAATCATGGATAGAGCTGACTTCATTATTCACAAAGAAGCTGAGTGCCACATCAAAACCTGACATTTTTTCTCATCTTAAATTGTAATATCAGTTAAAACTATGTAAACATAGACACAAAAATATTCAAGTGTGTGTATCAAAAAGAGAATTGGATGTGTACCTATATTAGATTGTTTGCTTTCTTGGAGAGTGAGAAAAGGAGGGAGGAAAATTTGGAACTCAAGATCTTATAAAAATGAATGTTGAAAACTATCTTTATATATAATTGGAAAAAAATAAAATGCCATATTTTAAAAAAGAGAGTTGTAAAGTGCTAAACATAGAAAACAAAGAATATCATAAAATAAATGAATCAGCAGGAAATGATTATTAATAGAATAGTCATTTCAGAGTCATTTATCTGCTGGTAATCATATCATGAAATAGTTATAGCAAAGGTCAAAATCAACATCAAATAAGAAGAAAGGACAACTCTTTTTTTCCAATTAAAGCTTTTTTATTTTCAAAATATATACATAGATAATTTTCAACAGTCACCCCTGCAAAACCTTCTGTTCCAAAATGTTTTCCTTCCCTTCCCTTAGATGGCAAGTAATGCAATATGTTAAACATGTGCAGTTCTTCTATACAGATTTCCACAATTATCATCCTGCTCAAGAAAAATCAGATCAAAAGAGGAAAAAATGAGAAAGGAAAAAAAATGTAAGCCAACAACAATAAAAAAGATTAAAATACTATGTTGTGATCCACACTCAGTTCCCACAGTTCTCTCTCTAGTGCAGATGGCTCTTTACAAGACCATTAGAACTGGCCTGAATCTTGATTTGAAGAGTCACATCCATCAGAACTGATCATTGTGTAATCTTGTGTTGTTGTGTACAATGTTCTCCTGGTTCTACTCACTTCACTTAGCATCAGTTCATGTAAGTCTCTCTAGGCCTCTCTGAAATCACCCTGCTGATCATTTCTTACAGAGCAATAATATTCCATTACATTCGTAGACCATAACTTATTCAGCCATTCTCCAACTGATGGACATCCATTCAGTTTCTAGTTTCTTGCCATCCAAAGAGGGCTGACACAAACATTTTTGCATACATAGATTCTTTCCCTTTTTTATGATCTCTTTGGGATACAGGCCCAGTAGAAACACTGTTGGATCAAAGGGTATATATAGTTTGATAACCCTTTGGGCATAGTTCCAAATTGCTCTCCAGCATGGGTGGATTAGTTCATATCTCTACCAATGAAGTATTAGTGTCTTAGTTTTCCCACATCCTTTCCAACATTTATCATTATTTTTCCCTGTCATGTTAGCCAATCTCAGAGTTGTCTTAATTTGCATTTAATCAATAATGATTTAAATCATTCTTTCATATGACTACAAATGGTTTTAATTTCTTCATCTGAAAATTGTCTGTTCATTTCTTTTGACCATTTATCAATTGGAGAATGGCTCAAATTCTTATAAATCTGAATCAGTTCTTTTTTTCTGAGGCAGTTGGGGTTAAATGACATGCCCAGGATCACACAATTAGGAAGTGCTAAATGTCTGGGGCCAAATTTGAACTGAGGTCTTCCTGTTCTATCTGCTGAGCCACCTAGCTGCCCCAAGACATTTCTTTATATATTTTAGAAATGAGATCTTTATCAGAACTCTTGGATATAATTTTTTCCCCCAGTTTATTACTTGCCTTATAATCTTATCTGGATTGGTTTTGTTTATACAAAAAAATTTTAACTTAATATAATCAAATTTTAAGTGATAAATATATAAATCAAATATATAAGTGACTTGCCCAAGGTCACTCAGCTAGGAAGTGTTAGGTGTCAGAGATCAGATTTGAACTCAGGTCCTCCTGACTTCAAATCTGGTATTCTATCCACTGCACCACCTAGCTGCCCCTTATAATGTCACTCTTTATATCTAAATCGTGACTCCATTTCAACCTTATCTTGATATACTGAGTTAAGTGTGGGAAAATGCCTAATTTCTGTCATACTAATTTCCAATTTTCCCAGAAATTTTTGTCAAATAGTGAGTTCTTATCCAAAAGCTGGGGTCTTTGGATTTATCAAACACTAAATTACTATGGCCATTGACTATTGTGTCTTGTGACCCTAACCTATTCCACTGATCTACTACTCTATTTCTTAGCCAATACAAAATGGTTATGATGACTGCTGGATAGAACAACTCTAAGCCTATTCATTAATCCACCAAAAGTAAAGATTGTAATAGATGGCTTCTGAGATCCTTGTTAGACTCAAGTCTGTGATCCAATGATCCTGTGAAATAAGACAATTACAACTTTATTGACTGAACAAATTTATTAAAAACATTAATATTCCTTAGAGAAGTGTAATTGATATAAAACAGTCACCACCACAAAGAAACCAGTGAAGTCCCCCAAACACTTCACCCAACAAAATTTGAATTCCTTACCTAGCAGGAAAATATGGCAGTCATTACTTATACTGGTTTAGAATACAAGTCCATTTATAAAACATCAGAGGGGGAGGGGGTGAAGGGAGGGAGGGGGAAAATCAGAACAGAAGTGAGTGCAAGGGATAATGCTGTAAAAAATTTCCCTGGCATGGGTTCTGTCAATAAAAAGTTAAAAAAGAAAAAAAGAAAAATCAGAAAAAAAAATAATAAAACATCAGAAAAGAAAGTGAGATATAGCAGAGCATAGAGGAGAAAGGGTAAGCCTGGGAATCAGGAAGTCCCAGGTTCAAGTCCTGCCTCAACCATGTCTTGGCTGCATGACTCTAAGCAAGTCATATAATCTCTCAGTTTCTTAAGCAATGCTCTGACACTACTTAACAAAGACATTACCAATATTTATATAGAAGTTCTGCAATGGCAGTTTTCTAAACCAATGTAATAATGGATCCAGTCCTATCTTATTTGATAGAGCAGGATATTAAACACAGTATAAATTCACAAAACTGAATTCAGTATAAGAGAAAATGGACTTTCAGGAAACATCTTGTGAAATCCAGCTAAGGCAAACCTTCATAAGAGTATTTATAGATGAAACTGGAAGACAAAATGGACTAGAATTGGAATATATTTGTCCTTGTTTCTATAGCAATATATTCTCATAATCAATGACAGTGTAGCCACTAACTATACTATATGAGGAAATAGAAATTGCATGTGAGAAGTTGAAATCTTAAGTAGTTGTATCTGACCCAAAAGTGAAAAAAATATATACTGGAGATGACCAAATTTCAAAGGTATTCAGGTGCCCATTTTTCAAGATATCAAAAATGAACAGAAGTTATGAATAGCCTGTAATATGAGTCATCAATAAGGATATATATATATTATGATTAGTAAAGGAAGAGCTTGAAGAGATAACATTTTGACAGCCCAGATATTTGCCTTTGTATTCATGGAATTATAAAAACTCTAGAAAAAGGCCTTTAGACAACTGAGTTGATCTTCTCTGAAAGGTTTATAGAAGGACATGCATGAGAATCACAAAGAACTAGAAGGTATGGATGAGTTGTGTGTGATCTGTCCTGAAGGTAGTGTCAATATCAATCATATCATAATTTCATCAAATTATTGAACTATGTACTAGTGTAAAGCTTCAAAACAAGGTTAAAAAAGGAATTAGTGATCTACCAAAATCTTAATGGATGTTGAAACTATAATGGCAATTTCAGTACCTTTGTTGAATAGAGAATAGAGCATGAGACATACATCCACAAATTTGAAAGAGGGGATCACAGTGAATAAACATTCCCCTAAATGTCTTTTCCACCAATATCTGCATCCATAAGATGAACATTTTTCCCATAAAAGAAGAGCAACACTTTTGAATATAAATATCAGTAGGATAATATTCAGTCAAATTAGTTTAGTTGTCTGTGATCACAAAGGTGTTTTTTTCCTGATGTATTTGTCATCTGAGAAGGAATAATTTGCGGAATAGGGTATTAACTCTTCAGTCAACCTTTACAATATGAAAGGAGAACGACTGAAAAAAAATACAAAAGACATCACAGAAAATCATCTTGTCTTTCAAAAGCCCTGGTTGGTACTGTGGATTCAGATTCTCAGTTCTAAGAGCAGAAAAGAGTTGATGCAGACAATGAAAACTTTGTTAAAGAAGCCAAGTAAAACCTCTGAAAGATCAGACAAAAAACTTTTGCTTTTTACCCTGATCTAGCATGAGTCTGTGGACACTGGTTTAGCATGGAGATGTGTATTGAGGAGTGGAGGATGCTATGGAGATGGTTTACATATAATGGAAAGGTGTCCTAGTACTGATCTTTACTTAGTAGAGTCAATAATCATCCTTTAATGTGGAATGAATTAGTTCTCTGACTTCCATGAGAGACCTACCACTTTTATTCATACCTTCTTAAATGATGTCATTTCTCATAGTGTCTGTCCCAATCTCCTCTTTCTTAAGCCCCAGTTCTGTCCTGTTCACCAACCTTAGAAAATGACATCAGCTTTTACATTACTAAGATAATTGTCCAAGTGACAAGAGATTCTTTTTTTTTTTTTTTTAAAGAGCTGAATTTTTTTTTTTTTAATAATTACTTTATATTGACAGAATCCATGCCAGAGTAATTTTTTTTTTTACAACATTATCCTTTGCACTCGTTTCTGTTCCAATTTTTTCCCCTCCCTCCCTCCACCCCTTCCCCTAGATGGCAAGCAGTCCTTTATATGTTGGATATATTGCAGTATATCCTAGATACAATATATGTTTGCAGAACCGAACAGTTCTCTTGTTGCATAGGGAAAATTGGATTCAGAAGATATAAATAACCCGGGAAGAAAAACAAAAATGCAGATAGTTCACATTCGTTTCCCAGTGTTCTTTCTTTGGGTGTAGTTGCTTTTGTCCGTCATTTATCAATTGAAACTCAGTTAGGTCTCTTGTGACAAGAGATTCTTAAGATCCTTTCTTCCATTTCACAAAACTTCTTATCCCCTTTCTCTTAGTTCTACTCTTGTCATGGTGAATGAGTAGATGATGCAATAGGTAGAATGCTGAACCTGAAATCAGGAAGATCTGAGTTCAGATCTGGTCTCCTCCACATAAGTTGTGTCACCTTAGATAAATCAATCTCCATTTACTTCTTCAATTACAAAATACAACTGTCACCTCCCAGGATTGTTGTGAAAATCAGATGAGATAATTGTAAAGTGTTTAGCCCAGTGGATAGCATATAGTACACCCTTAATAAATGCTTATTCCCTCCTCTTTCTTTCCTTTCTAAAGTTAACACCTCCACCTCTTCAGGAGTTCCCCAAATCCCACTTATTAGGGCATTTAAAATATCTTCTTTACTGGTTCTTTATCAACTTGCCTACAAATGTACTCTCTCCATCCTTAAAAAAAATTCCCTTGATTCTATCATTTCAAACCAACTACCACCTTTTCTCTTCCCTACTGCTTGTTGCTAAAATTCTCGAAAGAATAGTCAACACTGCCTCCACTTTGTCACCACCCACTTAACTCCTGAAAAAAATTATTATGAACTTAACATCAGTAACCATGAACATTTCAGTATGAAAGAACAGAAAAGAAGATCGTGTAAGAAACTGTAGATTTCGGTTGTGGGCAGATTTTTTAAAATTTAAAAGTTTTAAATTTGAAAAATTTAAACATATTAGTAAAAAGTATTAGTAAACAAATTAGTAAAAGAAAAACCTGCTTATCTGTCTTCTTCTGAAATGCTTTCCATTTTCTTTTGTCTATTTTTAATGGCTCCTTGATGCTCTTTTCTTTCTTCTCTACTTCCTTTTCATAACTATCTATCATCTTTTCCCCAGTAAATGGGGAGAAAGAAAAAATACATCCAAGAGAAGCAAATCAACACATTGGCTATATCTGCAAATGTATATTTCATTCTGTCCTGGGACGACATCCACTAAGTTTGACTCTTTAAGTCACCAGAAAAGCTTGTCAAACTGCTAGCCTTTACTAGCCTGAATCAATTAATTTTCTGTCATTGGCTGAGTGGGGCGGGGGTGGGGTGGGGTGGTGGAGACTAACCTAGCCTACATGTTGGAGATTCTGGTAGATATTGCTCCTATCACAGCCTTCCATCTCTCTGGAAAATCATTCTCAGTCTCCATTTTTAGCTTTTTAAATCTTTCCAACTTCTATACGAAGACATCCCCCAAAGTTCAGTCGTTGATTAACTTCTCTTTTTTCTTTATCTACATTGTGTGATCTCATCATTCTCATGTCTTCATTTATCTGTTCTGGATGGATAACTTCTAAATAAATATATAAAAAATACATCTATAATTATGAACATTTAATTATATATATAATAGTTCATATATAATTATATATAATAATACACATACACACATCAGTTTTTAGTCCTGAACCATACTTGAGCTCAAAGCACATATTTCAAATTTGCTTTTGGACATCTATGCCTGGATATTCAACTAGCAACTCAAATTCAATATAAATTCATCTTCTTTCACACTTAAACCTGCCCCTCCTCCAAACTTCTTTATTTTTGTTGATAGTATTACCATTCTTCTAGGTACTTGGCTAGTACCTAGGTAGTAGGTACTGAATACAGGCTCAAAACCTCAGTTGTCTGATTCTTCCCTATTCTCATCCCTCCTCATGTGATGCATTAGTTGCCAAATTCTGTTCATTCTATCTCTTTAATATCTCTTGAATCAAATCCTTCCTTTACATTCTTACTGTTACCACCCTAGTTCAGGCCCTCACTTGGCCTATTTTTATTGTCTCCTAACTGGTCTTCCTGTGTCCATCTCTTGTTATTTATTCTTCTCATAGCTGACAAAATGGGATTTTCTTGGCAAAGACATTAGAGTGCTTTGTCATTTCCTTCTCTAGCTCATTTATAGATGAGAAAACTGAGGCAGTATTAAATGAGTTGTCCAGGATCACATAGCTAATAAATGTCTGAGACCATATTTGAATTCAGGTCCTCCTGACTCTAGAGTCATTGCTCTGTTTCCTGCATCTATAGCTACTAGTCATTCTCCTAAGTTGCCTTTCCCTCTCCTGTCACCATTCAATCAAGAAGCATTTATTAAGTACCTTCTATGAGCCAGGAACTATTCTAGGAGCTGGAGATGCAAAAACTAAAATGAGAGTCTATACCCTCAAAAACCTTATATTAGATGAAAAGAAAATATGTACTAATGTAAATATACATGGGATATATATAAAATCAACATAAAATGCCTGGGGAGAGGAGAAGGGAGACAATAGTAGTTTTAATAAATTTGAACTTGTCATAGCAGCAGGCTTGGAACAGATTCCCTGCCACATTTCTTCCTGTTGAAATGATCATTTCTTTCCATTTCAGATCTGAGGCCACTAGCTTCGTGAAGATATCTTTGATTCCCTTGTCCTTTTCTCCCTTGGATTTCTCCTACTATTTGACAATTAGGTAGTACACCAGATAGAACACTAAGACTGGGATCAGGAAGAGCTGAGTTCAAATACCTTCTCAGCCACCTACTAGCTGTCACTTAACCTCAGTTTCTTCAGTTGTACAATGACATACAAATAGCACTTATTTCCTGGGGTTGTTGGGAGGAGCAACTGAGATAAAATCTATAAAATGCTTAGCACAGGGCCACTCACATAGTAGGTAACTAATTAATGTTTGTTCAAATTCTTTTTTCTCCCCACTCTCTACATAATCATATTTCATATACTATGGAGTAGAGTGCATGATTTTTTCATCTTTATGTACTCATCATCTATTCCAATGCCCTGGAAACTTTTGCTTCGATGCAACAGTGTGATTTTCCTGGTGAAGGCACCTCTTCTGTGAGGAAAGTCTCTTTACCAGAACAGCTAAGCAACTATCCTGACACTAACAGGATTGGAGTTGTTTGAAAGAAAGACCTATAAAGTTACATGAATATCCTATGGCTAATAGGTAGATTGCATCAGAGGGAGTATTTGATCTCAGGTCATCCAGATGTCTGATCTGCTGCTCTACCCACTAAGCAATACTACCTCTCTTACTTCGGATATAGCAAGAATTTATGAGATTTGTTGAATTAAATTGAAACCTTTCCTTTATCAGTAAAGAGGAGAAGACTCTGAGACTCTGCTCAAATTACTGCCTTGGTAACACTGGAAAGTCCCTTCACCTGCCTGAGTTTTAGATTCCTCATCTGTAAAAAGAGAATGTTGATGAGATGTTCTCTAAGGTTCATTCCAGTTTAAATCCTCCTGTAGGTGAAGAAAAATCACTAGTTGGAGTTACAGAAATATGTTCAAAATAGGACCTTAACCTCTATCTGGACCAAACTTATTTTGAGTCCTTTGGTCAGTCATAGCTACAGAACAGTTTGAAATTCTCACATTTGGTGAATAATCAGGAAGTGGAGTTTCATAGTGAGTCAAATCTTTTCAATGGTAGAAAAGTATTTTAAGAGGTGATTCAGACTAGTGATCTTACTGCCAGAGAGAATGAAGAGTAGATAATAATTCATCTGTCTTCTACAATTCTAGAGAGTAGCCTTGGACTCTGAGGAGGGGAAGTGACTAACCCACAGTCATTCAGTCAGACTAGGCCATAGGTAAAACTTGAAGCCAAATATTAACCCCAAGGCTGGCTCTCTATTCACCATTGTGAGCTATGTTTTGATAGAATTACTGAATGGATTATTATTTTTCAAATGGTTAGAGAACAATTTAATTTTGAGAGATCTGTACAATGGGGAGAATAATATTTCACAAAATTATTTTGAGAAACAAATGAAATAATATACTAAAGCACTTTGTGAACTTTAAAACATGGTGTAAAATTATTAATATTGCTGATTGAATGTCTTAGGACTATTATTATAAACATCATTTTTCTATGTAGTGTGTATATACTGAAATTCTTTTAAAGAATTCTAGTTGAAAGACTACAAAACAAACCCTCTTTGATCATTTTTATATTTCCTTAGTTTAAAAAAATGATCATGTGGACCCAGGTCTTTTCAACAATAAGGTAATTCAAGGAATCTCAATAGAATTGTGATGAAAAGTGTCATCCCCATCCAGAGAGAAAATCATGGATATTGAATGTGGATCAAAGCATATTTACCCTTTTTTTTGGGGGGGGGGGGTTGGTTGGTTGCTTGCTTGCTTTCTTTTCTTTCTCATACTTTTTTCCCTTTTTGATCTGATTTTTCTTGCACAACATGACATAAAGAAATATGTTTAGAAGAATTGTAATGATTAATTTATATATAATTGCATACTGTCTTGAGGAGAGAGAAAAATTTTGCAAAGGTGAATTTTAAAAACTATCTTTGCATGTATTTGTAAAAATAAAGTACTATTAACAAATGATCACACTAATCATCCTTCCCCTAGATTATTGTTGCTTGAATTTTTTTGAATTGGCTACTAAAGAAGTTTTCTAATTGTAACCTAATATAATTAGGTTATATGTAATCTATTATCATGTTGTATTCCATAGTAGCTACAAAAAAGAACCCTATATATGAAACCAAAGACCACAGTTTAAAGTTTGTTCTGACAAATTGGAAACTTGCATTCATTCAAGTCAATTTACTAAACTTCATCATCTCCTAGACTTGTGTTTTTTGATCTCAGATTATTGAAGATTGCAAGGAGCTTTTGTTTATATGGAATATATAGATATGTTAGAAACTATGTTAGAAACTAAAATTGATAAATTAAAAAAACATTTATTGATTAATCCATTTAAAGCAACAATAATAAAGCCACTTTATGCTAATATAAATTTTATAAAAAATAACTGTTTTTCCAAAACAAAAATATTTAGTAAGACTAGCATTATATTACATATTTTTACAAATCTCTTCCATGTTTGATTTAATAGAGAACAGCAGGATTCTCATATCAGTTTCTTCATTCAACCTGTTTTGATATAGATGCTGCTTTGGTTGAAGTATATAGAGAAAATCTGATTTCACATAGATATGTAGTTGGATAAGGAAATAGAAGTGACTTTTTTATGGATTTCTTTAAAGGGTCTCAGAGATCCCCAGCAGTCTGCAGATCAGATTTTTATAACTTCTATTCTAGTGAAAGTTGGTAAAGCCAAAAGGACCTAAAGGAAAGACCTTTATGAAACATTTGTAGATAACAGATTCAAAATCTATAAAATTCTACTCAAAACACATGCCAAATTTATGGATTATCTTTTTTGGCCCAGTCATGTAACCTTTGGTAAACTTTTAAACTTTCTTAGCCAGTTACTCGTCCTCATCTAAAAATGGTAGTTATAGTAATGCTTACATCTCAGGGGTTTTTGAGAATCCTGTGACATTATATGCATAAGCCACTTTGCAAAAAAGTACTATATAAATGTTAACAATTATTAGTTAGGATTTCCACTGAGATATTGAATCAGAAGCTAAACTGAATTTTGAAATACATTTTCAAAGATTTCAGCACATGCTTGAAACTGGGAACATATTCAAAGATTCTGTCTTGAAGACAGTGAGATTTATCTAACTCAGGGAATTTGAATCGTAAAAAGAAATATACTTTTGCCCAGAAATTCGTATTTTTTGATCATAGTTGTTAAATTTAGTTGGATTAACTACAGAAGATGGTTCTATTTTGAAAAATTACTTGGTTTTGAAAAAGGATACTTATAGCTGTTTGATGATTAACCAACTATTAAGATGCAAGACACATGAAATCTTTATTTTTTGTTTCTTTACTTTCACTAAACTCCCACTTCCCTTAATGAATTGCATATGTTGTTAATCTTCCATGTGCCTCCTAATATTCACTGTCCACAGATGCAGTAAGAAGCCAGATGGTCCAAGTGGAGAAAGTGTTATTTTTCTGGACACTGAAGTAGCAATTTACCAAAGTAGGATTTCCCAAGTGGTGTGTTACACCAGTGAGTCTTAAAGATGTCCTGGCTCTTTTTATGCATCTTTTCTACATCTTCCTGTTTCTGACAGCCAGTGTGTCAGAATTCCTGCCAAATTTTATAAGTGAGAATGAAGTGGGGGCCTGCTGTCACTCTCTTGCAGTGTAAGATCATTTACAAATCTCCAAATGTGCTAGAGAACTAAAAAGGCTTGAAAGTACTACTTCAAGACTACAGGAATTCCCCCTGCCCCCATGTCCTTAATTAGTTCTGCAAAAGCAGGACACTGCGAGAGATGATGAGAGCAGCTAGTTCCTTAACAATGTTTTATGTAGACAATTGAACAGACAATGGTAAGCAAGGTTTCATGACATGTAATGATTAAGTGTGATTATGAAACAATTTTGCCTAGGGTTAATAATGCAAGATTTGTCTGTATAGCAGTCTTAAAATTAGGATCAGAGAATCAAAGGATGCTAGAATTTGAAGGGACCTTCAAGATTATTAAACTATTTTGATTATGGTAAAATTTTTTTGAACATGTCACTTCAATATATGTATGTTAATTTATAAATTGATACATGTGTTACCATGCTAAAAGATTATATTCATGCTTTATAAAGCATACACAAATGAAATTTTAAAAAGCTAAGACAGATATAACAAATAATATTTAAAATAGTTTTATTTAATGATTCAAAAAACCTTTTTATTATTTAATAATTTTAGTAAAAACAATGTGATTGAATATACAGCATTATTTTTGAAAATCCTTATTTAACACTCTGTGATATAATGATTCAAAGGTTTTAGGTTCATTTTAATTTTGATCTTGAGTTTTGATTGCTGTTATAATTGAAAAATGGATCTCTCAAAGATATATAGATGCAAATAGTATAAATTCTTTGTTGTTTATAGTTACTAAATTTAGATGCTCATTTTCTAATCCCATCCACCAATTATGCAAAGGTTTTTGTTGGAATGCAACTAGGAAATTAACATTTCCCCTGATGTCAATCAGTTGTTCTTGCAAAGTAATTGGAAGGTATTGCATTTTTATGTTTTTCACAAATGAATTCAACACCCATGGAAATTCTTTATTTGGAAGATTCTATTTCTATGATTTTAAAGTGTGCAAATATCAGATTTTAAAGGGAACACATAATTTTTTATGCTAAAAGCTTGGTTTTTAAGGGTCTCAGTAATCAGTCTGGCTTCACGTTATCATTAGTTAATATCTTAAGGTACATTATTTATATTTATACTTATCAACATTAACCATACTAGATGTAAACATTTAAAATAATCTTTTAAATTTTACATTGTTTGGCCTGTCAAGTCTGATTAGGTTTTCATTGTTTTTACCTCTGTGATATGGTTGATGAAGAGCTCATTCCATGAGTAGGAATAATGAATTCAGCTTTGCCATTTTCTAATTCATAAGGTCATAGATTTAGAGCAAGACAAATCTTACATATTAACCCTAAACAGCCCTTAAAGACCATTGAATCCAACTTGTCCATTTTACAGATGAGGAAACTGAAGTATGGGGATTGCTCATTTGTAATTGCATTATTAGTTTTATCTTCAGTCTTTTAAAGCCAATATTCCATTTTGTGAATGATAGCTTTGTTAAAACTGATAACGTAAGTTATAAAAATCTATTTAACCAGGCAGATACATAATGCAATCTACTGCACTATATTGAAAGTAAATGAAAGAATGAGGATGCAGTGTCAGTCCCTCATGTTGTGAAACCTCCAATCTTCCCTCAGGACACCTCTCCCACCATGTGTAACATATGACATATAGATGTGACATACACAGTGATGGTGCAGGTGTCAATCTCTATATCAACTATAAATAAAGCTATACATTTATAATATAAGTTAAAAATAAAAATTTAAATTCTTGGACTTTTCTCTCCAAACCCAATATATTGTCCCATATTCCCCATTTCAGAGACCTCTGATTTTGACCAAACTCTTCATTTTACACATGAGGAAACTGAAGAATGGTAAAGTAACGTGCTCGAGATCATACAGATAAGTAAGTAGCAGGGCCGTCATTAAACCCAGTAGTCAAATTGAGACTTAAACCCATATTGTCTGACTGCAAGTCCAATGTCCTCTCTACTGAGCTTTAAAGCCAGGTGCCAATCTTTACAACCTGATACCTAATTCTTTATTTACTGTACATGTTGCAATCTGGCAATTGTTTCTGCAGGTGCCACGGTCTCTGCCTCCTCAGCAGCCATAGGTAGTGAAGGTCCAGAAAAGAAAATTCTCAACACTAAAGTCTTTGGTGTTGTCAAACAGTTCAACATCAGAAATTAATATAGTTTAAACTATTTAAGATAACTAAACAGTATAAGGTTACAATATTATCGTAGTGTAAGAAATGATGAGTTGGTAGATATAGAAAATAATGGAAAGTACTTACCAAGAATGTTATTTTCCTTCAGAAAAACAGAGGACAAACAAGCATAGTATGGCCTGATGTGGATGTATATAAATTAATCCGTTTATATGATTATAAATATCTATGTATATACATATATACACACATGTGTATATGTAAATATAGTCATGCTTAATTGTAGTCTTCTTTGGCTAAAAAAAGAATAAAGTAAAAAGTACATAGCAGAGAGCAAAAGAAAACCTATAAGGAAGCAAAGAAAATATGGACAGTTCTGAAGACAACATGTAATATTTATTTTATAGGCTTTCTTGAAATAGAAATTTAATTTCATATTTCATATTTCAAATATTTCATATTTTGAATCTACTATATTTTGCGATGCACCTGACAATGTTTTTTTTTTCTCTTTTGCATTTAAGTTTTAAATAAACAAACAAATAAATAAATGGATGAATGAATAAATAAATAAATTGACACGGTTTTACCAATGGAAATGAAATAAAGAAGACTCATTACTATCAGCATAAGAACTAATGGCTTTTTCCAACTGACTTTAAGCTGAAGCATTTATATGTGTTGTCTCCTCTCTAAAAATATGAGTTCCTTGAATTGAGGGACTGTTTTGCTTTTCTATTTGTTTCTCCCATAGTACTTTGCATATAGTAAATACTTAATAAATATTTTTTCATTCAATAATTCAGAATCATTATGAGGAAGAGTTTAGACTTGCTCAGGATAAGAAGGAATAGATAAATATAAAGTAAAACTTTATATTATGTATAGGTACAACGTAAAACTTAAAAAGCAAGACTAGAGTTCTCTAAAAGTAAAAAAAGGGCTATCTCTGGATGGAATGTGTTACACTCCAATTCAAAGGACTTCAAGTCAAAACTGAGTGTCCATTTATGAGGAATTCTTGTTCAGATATGGCTTGGACTAGATGACTTTTGAAACTTTAGGACTGTGTGACAAGCCTAACATTGCATCATTGAACAGGAAATATCAGAGAAACCAGAGCCAGGCCTCTGTTGCAGTGGAGACATGGCAGATTTATGTTGGAAAAAATGGCCTAGAATTGCACAAGATTAGAGGGTATTCAAAGCTTATAATATGCACCAGTGGTGGGAGAACCCACATTGGTGAGATCACAGTTATTCAGTACTGTGTTTACACTGTGGGAAAGATAAAAGAAGTATATTACACATCCCCTTCCCTTGGGAAAGTTGAGAGACAAGATTATCACTCATGAAAGAATCAGAGAATCATACCAAGAAAACATATAATTAAATACTATAAGGTACAGTTCATATAATAAATGCTATAGTAATTCAGAAACTGGAAATGGGGCTTGAAATCATAGAATTGTAGATCTAGATAGAATATGGATTTAAGAGCTTTGAGGCCACAAAGTAAAGCACTGGGTCTGGTGTCAGGAAGACCTGAAATAAAATTTAGACTCTCAGACATTTACTCTGGCTAAGTCATTTACCTGCCTATCTAAAGCCCATGAAGCATTCAGAGAAGAGTAGAACATCTAGTAGGAGGGCTTAAAAAACTCCTTTCAGGGCTACTCATCCACCAACACTGCAGTGTATAGTAGTTTGTATAGTAGCCATATCCTGGTAAAACTGTCCTGAGAGAGAGACTAAACCAGATTGAGAGTAAATTAGGGAAATATCTATACCAAGCATGTGAAGATTTCCCTTTGTGGAATGGGCCAATGAAAAAAAGTTGTTTCCATGGCCATAAAGGCAGCTGAAGTAGACACTGTAGAATTTGGTGAGTCACTGAATTTACCAAGGTCATCCACTGCAACCTGGGTCTTCACTAGTCTTCTTGACTCTTGTCTTGCCATTGGATTTCAATGGCTCAGGAAGACAAAAAGGCTCATGACTTTGGGCAACTCTGCCTCATTTAAATCCAAGTCACTGGCAAGTCAAGACATGACCCTCTGATGTCATTGGTCCTCTTAGAAAATAAATGATGGAGCATACAACAGCATACAACCTGCTTCCAGAGAAAGAACTGAATACAGATTGAATGAAACATTATTTTTCAACTTTCTTTCATTATTTTTCTCATATTTTAGTCTTCTACAATATGACTAATATGGAAATGTTTTACAAGACTGAATATCTATGCAGCCTATATATATATATATATATATATATATATATATATATATATATATATATAATATATATATATATATATTTATGATTGCTTACCATATTACTTATATAAAATATATATTGTAATGTATACTATATGTTAAATTATATATATATATATATCTCCTATATATGATTGCTTACCATCTCAGGGAGGGGAAGGGAGAACAGAGGGGTAACAACAGCCTTAGTTTCCTCTCTATAAAATGGGAATAAAAACAGCCCCTACCTCCCAGGGTTGTTGTGAGGATCAAATAAGATAATGTTTGTTAAGTACTTTACAAATCTTAAAATACTATGTAAATAGTAGCTATCCTTATTATTGTTGTTTGTTGCTATTAATTATCTTAATCCCAAAGGAACTTCTTTGAGCTGGGTTTTGAAGGATGGATAGAGTTTGGAGAGATGGAATGAAGGGCTTTTCAATTGGTAAATGACATGCGCAAAGAATGTGAGACTGAGCAGTATCTCTGTGGGAGAAAATGAAGAGAATTTGAATGGAGATAAGGGAAAGGGTTGGAGAGCGGTTAAAAAAAAAAAATGGTTGGCTGGAGCCTAACAACAAGTTTGAAAAGTCAGGTAATGGAAAGTGAGTTTGTTTTAGTATGCAATATGGGGCCATTGTACATTCTTGAGCAGGAGACTGGAATGATATAAAGCACTTTTTTCAATATATTCACTTGACAATATTATATAGTATGAATTAATCAATCAAGTCAGAGAGTTTATGCTAATGTATAAGGTGTTAAGGACAAGGAACAGAGGAAAGGAAGAGTAATAGAGAAGAAAGGGCTCACATGAGAGAGATTTTGAAAGAAGAAACAAGGTTCTAATGCGTATGTTTGTGTCTAACATACACACACACTCACACACACACACACACACACACACAATTCCCTTTCAAATACATGTTAAAACAATTTTAAAACATTTTTAAAAAAATTTTGAGTTCCAAAAAGTTTTGAGTTACCCACTCTGTTCTCCTCTCCCCTTCCTGAGATGGTAAGCAATCAGGCTGTATGTGTGCAGTCTTGTAAAACATTTCCTTATTAGTCATGTTATACAAGAAGACTCAAATACAAGAAAATTAAAGAAAGAAATAAAGTGAAAAAATCATGCTTCATTTAGTATGTATTCAGACAATATCACTTCTTTTCCTGGAAGTGGATTGTATGCTCCATTAGTTCTTTGGAACTATCTTAGATCATTGTATTGCTGAGAATAATTAAATCATTTACAGTTCTTCATCAAATAATAATGCTGCTTCTGTGTACAATGTTCTCCTGGTTCTGTTTACTTCACTTTGCCTCACTTCATGTAAGTCCAGGTTTTTCTGAAATCATCTTGCTTCTCATTTCTTATAACACAGTAATATGCCATCACAACCATATGCCACAGCTTGTTTAGCCACCCCCCAATTGTTGGGCATGCCTTTGATTTCCAATTCTTATTCACCACAAAAAAAAAAGAACAGCTATAAATATTTTTGTTCAAACAGGTTCTCAACAACACCCTCCTTTTTATGTCTTTGGAATATAGACCTATAGTAGTATTGCTGTATCAAAGGGTATACATAGTTTTATAGTCCTTTGGGCATAATTCCAAATTGCTCTCCAGAATGGTTGGATCAATTGACAACTCCACCAACAATGCACTAATGTCCTAGTTTTTCACCTTTCTCTCAAAATTCATCATTCTCCTTTTTTGTCATATTTTCCAATTTCTAAGAGTTGGTTTGTTTTTTATTATATTTATTAAGAACTAATAGGAAAATCAGTTTTCCAGACTTAATGGCATGAAATAAGTTTTGCATTAAAATATTGGGTTTGACATATTTTGATCACTTTTTCTCCTTGTAATTTGGATAGAATTTTAATAATAATATGGCTATTTCTTCTTCTTTATGAAGATGCAGTTCACTAAATTAACCAGGATCAGGATGTGATGCTAATTTCCTTTGACGCATCTGTGATTTCTTTGCCAGTAAGATTTATTTTTAATATTCATGTTAATTGGATTTAACTGAAAAACTGTGTTTTCTTCACCAATGAAGGAAAAAAAA
Source organism: Antechinus flavipes (assembly GCF_016432865.1). NCBI lineage: Eukaryota > Metazoa > Chordata > Mammalia > Dasyuromorphia > Dasyuridae > Antechinus > Antechinus flavipes. Next base: position 164,279,150 of record NC_067402.1, read on the forward strand.
AGTATTGGTTGTTATTATTTTTTGCCAACAAGTTTATTTACCAGGAATAGTTCGTTCCAATTTTACATTTTAAATCTCATTTTTTTTAAAAGAGTGGGGATCAAATTATGAAATTTGAGAAAGTTGAAGAGGATGTCACTTCTTGGACTGACATGTCAGTAATCTTTATTTCTAGGTTTTCTTCCTATTTATAGTTCTCTCTATATTTTTTGGTCTGAACTAATTCTTCTTACTAACTATATGACTTTGGGAAAATGACTTAACTGTTCTGTTTCTAACTTTCCTTCTCTGCAAAATGAGGGTATTCATTTAGATGATTTTAAGGTTTTTTCCCAGCACTAAATCTATAATAAATCTTGTTCTTATGTACATTCTGGCCTATCCTGTATTATGGTTATCTTTGGTATCCACAAACTCTGTAGAGGGAATATTCTTTTATTTATTTATTTTGCAATTTGTGCTATGGTTCTGGGATCTCCTTTTTTTTTGCTCTTTTTTTTATTAAAACTTTACATTTTCAAAACATATATATAATTTTTTCCAGATCATGATGCAATAAAAATCACATGCAATATAAGGCAAAATAGACCAAAAGTTAATTGAAAATTAAATAATCTAATCCTAAAGAATGAATGGATTAAATAGCAAATCATAGACACAATTAATAATTTCATCCAAGAGAAAGACAGTAATGAGACAACATACCAAAATTTGTGGGATACAGCCAAAGTGATTATATAAGGGGAAATTTTATATCTCTAGATGCTTACTTTTTTTTTTTTCCCTGAGGCAATTGGGGTTAAGTGACTTGCCCAGGATCACACAGCTAGACAGTCTAGATGCTTACTTGCATGAAACAGAGAAAAAGATTAATGAATTGGGCTTACACCTAAAAAAGCTAGAAAAAGAACAAATTAAAAATCCTCAATTAAATACCAAATTTGAAATTCTGAAAATAAAAGGGAGATCAATAAAATTGAAAATAAAACTATTGAATAATAAATAAAACTAAAAGTTTGGTTTTATGAAAAAACCAACAAAATAAATAAGCTTTTAGTTAATTTGATTAGAAAAAAGAAAGAAGAAAAGCAAATTGTTAGGCTCAAAAATGAAAAGGGAGAACTTTCCACCAATGAAGAAGAAATTAGAGCAATAATTAGCAGTTATTTTGTCCAACTATATGCCAATAAATTTGATAATCTAAATGAAATGGAGGAATATCTATTAAAATATAGATTGCCCAGGTTAACAGAAGAGGAAATATATTATTTAAATAGTCTCAATTTACAAAAAGAAATAGAACAAGCTATTAATCAACTCCCTAAGAAAAAATCCCCAGAGCCAGATGGATTTACATGTGAATTCTACCATACATTCAAAGAACAATTAATTCCAATACTATATAAACTATTTGAAAGAAAGTAGGCCTACCAAATTCCTTTTATGACACAGATATGGTACTGATGGCTAAACCAGGTAAGGTGAAAACAGAGAAAGAAAATTATAGACTAATTTCCCTAATAAATACTGATGTAAAAAAATGCAATCATCAAAACCATTTGGTACTGGGCTAAGAAATAGAGTAGCTGATCAGTGGAATAGGTTAGGATCACAGGAAAAAATAGGCAATAACTACAGCAATCTAGCATTTGACAAACCCAAAGATCCCAGCTTTTGGAATAAAAAATGTATTATTAGACAAAAACTGTTGGGAAAATTGGAAATATGGAAGAAATTAGGGCTTGATCCATACCTAACACCACATCCCAAGAGAAGGTCGAAATGGGTTCATGATTTAGAATAAAGAGTGATATTATAAGCAAATTAGAAGAACATAGGATAGTTTATCTTTCAGATCAGAAGGAAGGAATTTGTGTCCAAAGAAGAACTGGAACTCATAATTGAACACCAGATAGATAATTTTGATTATATTAAGTTAAAAAGTTTTTGTACAAACAAAACTAATGCAAACAAGCTCAGAAGGGAATCAATAAATTGGGAAATCATTTTTACATTTAAGGGGTCTGATAAAAGCCTCATTCCTAAACTATATAGAGAATTGACTCAACTTTATAAGAATTCAAGCCATTCAGATGATATGAAGAGACAATTTTCAGATGAAGAAATTGAAACTATTTGTAGCCATATGAAAAGGTGTTCCAAATCACTATTAATCAGAGAAATGCAAATTAAGACAACTTTGAGATATCATTATACACCTCTCAGATTGGCTAAGATGACAGGAAAAGACAAGGACAAATGTGGAGGGGATGTGAGAAAACTGGGACAGTAATACATTGTTGGTAGAATTGTGAATGGATCTAGCCATTCTGGAGAGCAATTTGAAACTATAACCAAAAGGCTATCAAACTGCATATCCTTTGATCCAGCAGTGTTTCTACTGGGTTTGTCCCAACTAAGAGTATAAAGGAGGGAAAGGGACCCACATGTGCAAAAAATGTTTGTGGCAGCCCTTTTTGTAGTGGCAAGAAACTGGAAATGGAGTGGATGCCCATCACTTGGAGAATGGCTGAATAAATTGTGGTATATGAATGTTGTGGAATATTATTGTTCTATAAGAAATGACCAGCAGAATGATTTCAGAGAGGCCTGACTTACATGAACTGATACTAAGTGAAATGAGCAAAACCAGGAGATCATTGTACACAGCAACATCAAGATCACAATGATCAATTATGATGAACATGACTCTTTCCAACAATGAAATGATTGATGCCAGTTCTAATGATCTTGTGATGAAGAGATCTATCTACACCCAGAGAGAAGACTGTGGGAACTGAATGTGGATCACAACATAGCATTCTCACTCTTTTTGTTGTTGTTCATTTGCATTTTATTTTCTTACTCATTTTCTTTCTTTTTTAAATCTGATTTCTCTTGTGCAGCAAGAAAATTGTATAAATATGTTTATACATATTGGATTTAACATATATTTTAACATGTTTAACATGTATTGAATTACTTGCCATCTAGGGGAAGGGAGGGGGGGAAGGAGGAAAAAATCTGAAGCACAAGGCTATGCAAGAGTCAATGTTGTCAAATTATCTGGGCATATGTTTTGAGAATAAAAATAAAAAGCTTTATAGAAAAATAAAACAATATATGCATAGATAATTTTCAACATTCACCCCTGCAAAACTTTCTGTTCCAAATTTTTTTTCTGTCTTTCCCCCCCACCCTTTCCCCTAAATGACAAGTAATCCAATAGACATTAAACACATGAAATTCTTCTATCTATATTTCTACAATTATCACACTGCCCAGGAAAAATCAAATCAAAAAGGAAAAAAAATGAGAAAGAAAACAAAATGCAAGGAAACAACAACAAAAAAAGTGATTCACACTCAGTCCCCACAGTCCTCTCTCTTGGTGCAGGTGGCTCTCTTCATCACAAATTCATTGCAACTAACCTGAATTACCTTTGTTGAAAAGAGCCAAGTTCATCAGAATTGATCATCATATAATCTTGCTGTTGCTGTGTACAATGTTCTCCTGGTTTTACTCACTTCATCTTAGCATTGGTTCATGTAAGTCTTTCCAGGCCTTTCTGAAATCATCTTGATGATCATTTCATATAGAGCAATAACAGAGAATATTCTTAAAATAGAAATGTGGAAAAATGAAATGATTTTTAAAAATAAAATAAAATAAAAATGTGGCTATGCAAAAAATGTTTGTAGCAGCCCTTTTTGTAATAGCAAGGAATTGAAAATAAAATAGATGCGCATCAATCAGGGAATGGCTGAATAAGTTATGGTATATAAATGTAATAGAATATTATTGTTCTGTAAGAAATGATGAGTAGTATGATTTTAGAAAAGCCTGGAAAGACTTAAATGAATTGATACTGAATGAAGTGAGCAGAACCAAGAGAACATTGTATAATCATCACATAAATAGAAAGATTATGTGATGATCATATGCTGAGCTCTTCTTAGCAGTGTGGTCATCCAAGACAATTCCAATAGATTTGGGTTCGAAAATGCCATCTGCATCCAGAGACAGAACTATGGAGACTGAATGTAGATCGAAGCATGCTATTATTAGTTTTAAAAAGGTGTTGCCGTTTCTTTCTTGTGTTTTTCCCTTTTGTTTTGATTTTTCTTTCATAACAATACAAATATGGAAATAATTTTAAAAGGGTGGTACATGTATAACATATCAGATTGCTTGCTGTTTTGGGGAGGGGGAGGTAAGAGAAGGAGGGAGACAAAAAATATGGAACTCAAAATCTTATAAAAATGAATGTTTAGGGGCAGCTAAATGGCATAGTGGATAGAATAGTCCTGAAGTCAGGAATAGTCCTGAAGTGAGGCCAAATCTGGCCTCAGACACTTAACAATTCCTAGCTATGTGAACTTAGGCAAGTCACTTAACCCCAACTGCCTCAGCAAAAAAAGAAAGGAAAGAAAGAAAAAAAGAAAGAAAGGAAGGAAGGAAAGAAGGAAGGAAAGAAGCCAAAATTGAACGTTTAAAGCTATCTTTATATGTAATTGGAAAAATAAAATATTATTAAATAAAAAAAATCAAAAGATACAAATGTGGTAAATGAAAAATACAACAGCATTTGGCATTAAATAGGGTAGTTGATAAGTATTAATTAGTAAAGGTAGTGACCATTTCCTCATCACCCCACCTTCATGCTCTTTGAGGTTTGTTTGGTTTAGGGTTTGATGACTCAGGATATAAGGTCTGCAATAAAGTGGGTCTGTAAGCCCTGTATTGTTCTGAAGTTGTGAGCAGTTCTGTATCTAGTGAAGAGTAACTTTAGCTTGTTTTTGTGGCTTTACAGATCACAGACTTACTTATGACTTTAAGCTTTTATTGTTTTGAGTCAGTTTTTATTAGTGACTAAAATCTCTTTTTGTCTTAAAGCCCTCTTGTCAGCAATCAGCCAAAAAAATTTCTGTTTAGCTTAAATGACCTATCGGTTCCACCCAATCCCTCCTAGGTTGCCAATCTACAGAATGGTCCTGACTTTCCTTTAGGTTATCACTGATCTCACTAGAAAATATAAAAATGTATTATTTTTTAATTATTATAGTCCCATTACCTATGCACCTTTGAACATTGTTAGTCATCAAAATATAGTATCCCTTCAGAGCTGTTTCCTAACCCCACCTCCAACCCAATGCTGGTAGGTTAAGGACTCAAAGAGTAGCTACATATTTCCCTCCAGGTTCTAGAGGTAATCCCAGGGGCTGGGAATTGTTTCTCTAGTAATGTCATTCACAATTCCCCCACTTGGCTGCTCTTCATAAATTATTAATTCATATAAATTAGCCAAATAGTTAACCAATAGACTGTGAGAAATGTACATTTATTAAGATGCTATAATAAGAATTTCTATAAAATATCCCTCTCCAATGGACAGCGAGGGGGTATATTGATACAATACTTTTCCTGGAGTCAGGAAGACTCATCTTCCTGAGTTCAGATCTGATCTTAGATATTAACTGTGTGACCCTGTTTGCCTCAATTTCAACATCTGTAAAATGAGTTAGAAAAAGAAATACTCCAGTATCTTTGCCAAAAAACAAAACAAACAAACAAACAAAAAAAGTGGAGTTACAAGAGTTATATGATTGAAATGACTGAACAACGGTAACAGCAGCAACAATAAAATCCCTTCCCAAAGTCTGGGGTACTTTCCCAACAGGTACGTACAAAGTGCATAGGAAAGTGTCCTCAAGCTTCGGAAACTTATGTGGCAAAGGGAAAACTCAAACTCTTTATTATTGGAAGTCCTTATCTTCTTTTGGGGATCATCATGGAGCTCCACTTAAGTATAGTTTTCTTCTGAGCTCCTTTTACAATTCTGAAACTTTAGAGTTTATACTTTGAATCTCTATTTTGAGAAGTACAGTTCAGAATGTCTACTATGTCTTTGGCTCTGATGCAGAATGGTGCCATCACTCACCATTTATTCCAGGGACATCAAACCCCTATTAGTGGAACTAGAATATTTCTAAAGTCTCTTCCAGATTTAGATCCCAAAATACCATGCCCAAAGCCTTTCAAAGTCATTTCTAAGGCTTTAAAAAAAAAAAAAAAACTTTGGAAAAGATTCTATTGCAAAAGTTTTGCTGAATTATTATTTAAAGTAAAAAGTTCCACAACTACAAAACAGTTTGAGAAACTCTGAGCTGTAGTATTCCTAGTGGCAATGAATAGACATGGAGCTCTGTCTTGGTTTCTGAAACACAGAAGAACATTTGTGAGACCTTTACGTCACCAGTTTCTCTATGATGGGCTGAAGGTGTGGGTGGAGCTGTCAGCAACAGCTGCTCTCCTGTTTTTCAGCTCTGCCTCTGTTTGCTTCCTGAAAATTCATCCTCACCACACAGGTTCTCAGTCTGACACACCCCTGGTGCTTTCTGCCCCCTCCCTACTGTAGCTATGCCGTCTAGCCACTGAATCTTTTTCGATGTCCTCAGTTATGCATCATGATTTTGCTACTAGTTGCCCCACCTTTCCCTATTGCTTTTCTATCTTCTAGGAGTTTAGGATCAATACTTTTCTTCTGTAACTGAATCTAGATTTCACTACGAGACATGATCCAACAGGTGTTCTCTCCATTGCCCCCCTTAATTATGTACTTATCCTGGCTTTCCACTCCTAAAAGTTGCTTACTCCTTTTTGACCAACATATAGGGTAAATGTTAGCATTTTGATTTTACCATTGGTGTGTCTTGGACCTGTTTGCCCAGATCTCCTTTTTTTAAGCTTCTAGAGAACAGAGGCCAATTCTTTGTGTGGTGTCAGTACAGAACCATAAAAAATAAAGTACTTAATAAATTCCTTTTAAATAATTTTATTGATGCAGATCTCTCTAATTTGGAATGTTCTTAATACACCTCTTATATTAAAGATGTGTGAATATTTGCCAAAGCTTTTATAGATAGAATTGCCAAATTTTATTTTCAGATCTGCCTTAGAGGACACTTATTTGCTTTTTTAGTCTTATGCTTCTTGAAATGAAATCGGGCCTGCTGAGCCTGGTTATCTAGTTTTAATTTGAAAATGTCTGAATAAACATGAATGAGGTCATCTTTTTCAGGTCCATTAAAAAGCATCTGCTCTTAGCATCCCTATTTTCCCCTGAACTTCTTATGCCTATAGGAACAATGTTAGTAATAGAAATATAGCCAGTTCTCATTCAGAGAGTGCTATAAGATTATGAAAACATTTTCCTTCCACAAGACCCTAAGGTCCATAGGGTAGGCATTCTTATCTCATTTTACAGATGAGGAAAATGAGACTCAGGAAGGTTTGATGCCTTACTCATAAGCACATAACCAGGAAACAGTAGAGCTGGGTTTCAAAACTGACTCAGCCTCTGAATCCAGAGCTTTTCCCAATAGACCTAGATACCCCCAATGTGCTTGTCTGCTTTCTCTTTTCAGTTTTAAAAATTTAAGTTCAATTGCATTTATTATCAGATTCTATTGATAATGTTGCTTGTTTTTGCTAAACTGACTTTTTTTTCTCTCTTCTAAAGATTTTGTTACAAAGGGCTGCCACACTGGGTAGAAGGAATGGAAGAATATTTAGAAATGAATTTGTTGTAAAAATAAAAAGTATAAATATAAATGTTTTTAAAATAAGGATAAGAATTTTACCTATGATTTCACTGGTAAAGGAAATTCCTCTTGAGGAACTTCTACCCAGATAGGTCTTTTCTGTGACTTATAGTCTTAAGGAATTATCTAGAAAGTTGTGAGGTTAAGATCTTCTTAGCTCTAAAACCAGCTCTTTAGATAGTATACTATATTGCCTTTTAAAAGGATGTAAATTCATCTAATTTGAAAGATTTTTTTAAAAATCTTGTGAATGGATTGGAGAATTATTACTTTAGCCTCAGTTCTGATTTTCAGAGCATCTTAATATAATTCTTATCCCAGTGGGCACCTTTTATATCCTCCATTGAGTTAATAGGGGTTCTAAACAAACAGTCTAAGTCTGGCATTATAGATGACTAACTTTGTGACCTGGAGCAATTTTTTTGTGTGGGGTTGAGGAAAGGGTCGTAGCATTTTAAAATTTGTTTTTGTTTGTTTGTTTGCTTCATCTGTAAAATAGGGATTCCTCACAGAGAGCATAGTGCCATATTCGAAGAATGAGATAGCTGCCTCCCTAAGTAACCAAGAATAAAAGTTCTATGTAAGTACAGAAGAATAAGAAATCTGATTTAAGTTGTTAAGGAACTTGCCTTAAATTACAGTCATTGCTAGAAAGCAAAGTTCAGATTTTCTGTTTAATGGTCTGGTGGCCCAGACAGATTTGCGTCCTGTAGATTTTGTTCTCTGAATGGGGAGAAAGCAAAAGTGGCCTGGTCTGGACACTCTGCCTAAGGCCTAACATTAAGACAATTTTCCCGCTGTAGTTTGTGAAAATGGCCATTCCTGGACATATGCCTACATTATTCTATTTTCCAGTTGCCAGTTCTTTTGTGGTAGGGAGACAACTCTCAGCTCAGAAACATGGACTTTGGCAAGTATTTATCTTTCCTTCCATACTATATTGTGTATGTTTCAAGTGGCCTATTTCTTCCTTGATCTATAAATGTTAGGAAAGCAAGCTCTCTAGGAAGAGCACAGTAGATAGATAGGGGAAGGGTCACTGCACAGCTGGGGTCTTGTAATCAGAACAAGAATAAGAAAACTGATTGGGTGAGAGGAGAGGTAGGAAAGAGAAAAGAAGGCCTTCTTGTCCCACTTACATTTTATTTCCAAATTATTTTCATGTCACTTTGCTCCTACCTTATTCTTCAGTTCTGTTTTCCTATGTTCTGACATTGCATTGGGAGACAGGAGGCTATTTGATTCTTTAGTTAGGTTCTTTGTCTGTTTTTTTTTTTTTTTTTTTAACTTTTACTGCATTGATCTAGGCATTCTTTTGTACTCCTACTGGTTCCTGCTGCTTCCAGAATAGGCTTTGGAAAGAATGGTCCTGTCAAAAATTGGGAGAAAGTGCCTATTTTTATAGAGGCAGATTTGTTCCCTTTTTTTCTCTCTCTCAAGCCTTGATCCTTTTCTCTTTTCACATATCTTTTATTTCCTTTGGTTCTCATGATTAATTTCCTTCTTTCCCTTTTACTACTTGATCCCTTGCTTCCTCCCTCCCCGCTTTTTTTCCTTTGTGTATATCAGATAGGATACTAGATATAGTAGACAGAGACAGAAACAGAGAAACACTTATTTATGAGTTTCTATCAGGTGATAAATGATACAAAGTGTGTAGAACCTCAAAATTCAGCCTGTAGCCCTCATCAGTTATTAAGGTAGCAATGAGATCATGCCAGAAAACCACAGACAAACTGGCAGTGACTGTGTGGCAAGAGGCCTCTTGAATTCAGGAAAGGAAGTCCAGTTTAAAGATTCCTTGAGGGCAGAACCATTTTTTATTTTATCTTTGTATCACTAGCATTGAGCACAATGCTTTGCAAAAAAGTATCAATGCCTGTTGAATTGAATTGAACTGAGGATACCCAGAGTACATGGGAAGTTTTTGTATATATATAGTTGCTGATATTTTTCTTGATAATATTTTGACTATTAATAAAGTAAAATTGCAGAGAGTAGAAGTAAATTAAGTGTGTGTGTGTGTGTGTGTGTGTGTGTGTGTGTGTGTTTGTGTGTGTGTGTGTGTTGGGAGGAATGCCTCAGTAAGAATTTGGCAAAAGCTGAAGTTTGCAGAGATGAAAAAAAAGTGAATGAAAGGCAAAAAAGTAAGTTTTCAATTACAAAATAGGCATTTCACACCTTACAAAGGATGGGAGGATTGATTACCTTAATTTCATAGGAGAGTAAGACTAAGTCAAAGGAATAGGCTGTGTTCAGATTTTGTCCCCAGTTACTCATCTATGTAAGATTTGCAAATGTCATGGGAAGTGAAAGTAACTGGGCTGAAATTAATCACCCTAAAAAGAACAGAGAGTTGCTTATGGACAAAAGAGTTTTTTAATGAGATAGAATTTTACTTGAGAAGATGTAAGAGATGTCCCATTTCAAATGAGATAGTATATATAAAGGCTTTTGTAAACTTAAAAATGCTATACAGGTGGTAGCTCTCATCATCATTATCTTTGATAGGTATTTGGAATGAAGAACTGGAACTCACATAAAAAATTTTTTAGCCACTGTACTAAGTTTCATTTATTCAGTGGAGGTAAAAATCTACTTTCTTGGAAATAAAATAACTGAAGATGGTATATATTTCTCACCAAATAAAGTCAATGTTATGATAGGAGATGATGAAAAGTTTTTGTTGTGCCTGTGAGAATAGATTTTAATTATGAATTAATTTGTATATAATCAGACAATAAGATGTCATTCAGAAAAAATACTATAAAAATAAAATTTGTCAAAAAATTACTAGAGCATACTTTTTTCAAAATGTTGATTTAGGATGGACAATTGACTTTAATAGTTGACATATCACTTTATTTTATCCAGTTTAAATTGTCTATGAAAAATTCTGACTTGCTTAGAGTGCTCAAGTTGATAAAATGTGGTATGAACAAAATACATATTTCAATCCCTTAAGTATTATTATCTATAACTCACTGAAATTTGAAGTCTGCTGTTATCCCTTTCAAAATACATAATTGTGCAATTTGTGAATAAAACCAATTCTATTTTTTAAAAAAATAGCTCAAGTACTTTGAACCCGTTCCTTCAAATCACAATAATCTTATTGTACTTTGTTGTCAAGAGCAAAAAGAAAACCTAGCAATAAAGAAAGATAAATATGTCTGGATTCTCTAATCTATTCCTAGAATATTTTCTTTCTTTTTGAAGACTATTTTCATGTTGGTCACTATAGCATATCATTTGAACAGAACAGAGTTTAACTTCTTTTGTGAACATCCCATGAGAGAAGATTGATTTCATGAGGTCATTTCATATAGGTAGCAATAGCAATAACCAAGACACTTAGATTTAGAAGTTACAGAATTTCAGAATTAGAAGAGACAGATCATTTAAGTCAACTCCTTCATTTTAAAGAATAGAGGTTCTTAGTAGAGAAGTACTTAGTTCAAGGTCACATAACTATTAAGGGGCAAAGTAAGGTCATATATGGTTATCGACTGATATCCAATTGGTTTTGCACATTCCAAGACTTGTAGGCAGCTCAATAACATGGACACGGACACAAAAACATTTGTATGTAAACACATGTAAAATAGATCCTCCTAGTTGCTCTCTCAGATGAGAGAGTATACTATAAATAAACAAGGTCATATCCAGAATGGAAAGCACTTGTGTAACTTGACCCATTTGTGGCTATATTATCTTGATATAATGAAGGGTCTCCCCTGTTCTTTCTCTCTCCTTCCTAGTATTTATTCATCCAGCACCAGCAGAATTATATTTGTTGAGGAAAACATTGGCAATATTTCACTCTTCTTTTATCTTTTAAGTACCCTGTTAATTACAGACCTGCTGGTGGTAAAGAACTAGTATGCTTTCCACCGGAATAGCTGCACCTGCTTCCTTTTGTGCTTTCATGGATTGATTGGTGCTATGATGTAGTATAAAGACTGCTATACTTAGATTCAATAAACATGGGCTTGAGTTTTTATTCTGATATTTAGTAGACATATGCTTATAGGTTCTTTGAACCTCAGTTTTCTCATCAGTAAAATGGGGATAATAATACTTGCAATACCAACTTCAAAGAATCATAAAAAAAGAAAGTGCTTAGTTAATGTAAAAAGACTATACAAATATAGGTAATTATTATTTTGGGCTTTATGTAGATTCCTTTTATATTATTAGTATTATTTTTACACTCTTTGCTCAAAGAATATCTTTGCCACCTGCCATTTTCCCATGACTGAAGAAATATTTTCTGCTTTGCTCCAGCCTGCAGATGTTTGTTACAGATGGCAAGATGTGCATCCGCTAATTTGCTGGTGCATCCATCAGACAGGCAAAAAGTAGAACTTAATGTGGCCCTGAACGATGAATTCCTATAGGTAGATACATGACATAGCATGATTCCTGTTCATCTCTGTCTCTGATAGGTAATGATCTTGGTTGTAGGATATTACTTGCAAATATCAATCAATAACTTGGGAAGGTTTATTGTTGCTCTGTTTTTTGTTTGTTTGTTTTCATTTTTTTAGTTCCACATTCCTATTGTCTCACAGCTAATTTGAATTGTTTGCCTAACATTTTCACAAGATGATTTCTTTATTATCTTTTCCTTCAGGAATTCATCTCCATTAAGATTTTAATTGAACTTAAATTTGAAATGACTATTTATAACAATGGCTCTTTTTTATAGAACATAATAATGTTCTATTTGGAGAAAATCCACCTAAACAGCAAAATATAGATTATGATATAATAAAAAATGGTTGCGTAAAGTGGAAGAAACATGGTGTCAAGAAATAACCATTAGAGTGGTGATTAGAAGATTTAGTTTCTAATTTCAGTTCTATTATGGTTCTTCAATAGAACTTCAACAAGTCACTTTTTCTTCATCTTTAACTGAAGAAGTTGGATTTTATCTCTAAATTCCCATTGAGATCTAAAATTCTGTGATTTATTATTAAATAATAAAAAAGAGGTGATTCAATGTGTATTTTTTTTAAAGTTTCAATTAAATGTTGGTTCTAAATCACATTAAAGATGTTATGTATAAATACATATTTATATAGAGAGAGCAAACATTTATAGTCCTCTATCATATAATAATATACATATTAAGTATTACTAAATACATTAATATAAATATTACTAACAAACATTAAACATGTGCATATCTTTACCTAATATATCTCATATAGTACATAATACATAATATGTATATATTACATAAGACATAATATGTTGGCGTACATAGACATTACATCCATGAATAACAATCAATAAAGCTACTTCCTCTAGCAGATCATCACCTTTAGGAATACCTTTATCTTCCCCTTACGAGAGATCAGCAACCCGCCATCTGAAGATACACGATTCTTCAGAGCAAGCCCATAATCTACGGATAAACCTTATTTTCTCTGACTGGCTACTGGTTGCTACTTCAGGCCCATTCGTCCCTTCTTCAGCTCAACTATGCTTTTTGTCAAGGTATTTGTGAGGAAATTTTTAAAAAGCAGTGTGCTACTTTTCTAGAAAAAAAAAGTAATGCTGCATATAGGAAAAGACTAAAGTATTTAGAGTAATGTTAAAGAATCAATCTCTTATCAATAAACGGGGGGGAAAGTCCATTCTCCACAACCTCTGAGAATAGAGATTAAAACTCAAAGGGTTTCTCAAAGATGTATTCAAAGCTTAATTCATAGCTTAATTTTGTCATAATCAGTACTCTTTATACTCTGCTCAGGAATCATTTGCTTCTTTTTTCAGGTTTACTGTGAATTGTTTTGGGTAATAAAATTTAAAAATAATAAATTGGAAAATCATCAAAAACATAATATTTCCAATAAAGAAGGCCAAAAATGAGGATTGTATACAAAATCATGAATCTATTATATGCAACTTATTTTTAAAATAATAGTATTTTATTTTTCCAAATTTTTCTCCTTGCCTTTCTCCAACTCCCCTTCCCTAGACAGCAAGCAATCTGATATTGGTTAAACATGTGCAGTTCTTCTTAACATATTTTCATATTTATCATGATGTGCAAGAAAAATCAGATAAAAAAGGGGAAAAAACACAAGAAAAAAAAGGGGAAAAAAAGCAAGCAAACAAACAAGAACAAGGTGAAAATACTATGTTTTAATTCATATTCAATCTTCATAGTTCTCTCTGCATATGTCTATTGGAATTGCCTTGAATTACCTCATTGTTGAAAAGAGCCAAGTCCCTCAGAATTTATTATCACATAATCTTGTTGCTGTATACAATGTTCTCTTGGTTCTGTTCCCTTCATTTAGCATCAGTTCATGTAAGTCTTCCCAGCTTTTCTGAAATCAGTCTATCATCATTTCTTACAGAATAATAATATTTCATTACATTTATATACCATAACTTAGTCAGCCATTCCCCCTCTGATGTCCATTTAATTTCCAATTCCTTGCCACTACAAAAAGGATTGTTACAAACATGTGAGTTCTTTTCCTTTTTTTAATGATCTCTTTGGGATATAGGCCCAGTAGAGACACTGCTGGATGAAAGGGTATGTACAGTTTGATAGCCCTTTCAGCATAGTATAACTTAATTTTTAAAATATATATTAAATTTAGCATGGTATTACCAATATTTGTCCTGCTTGCATGTGTTTCCTGAAGTTCTTTATGTTCTTTTGTTTATATTAAAATATTTTACTTAAACTTATTTTTTTCAACATCACTCTTACTACCTAGTCACTCTTCTTCCAACTATACACTCCCTGCAAATAAAAATTCTCCATGAAACAAAGCATAATCAAGCAAAATTAATTTGTGTTGTAATAGTAATGTCTGAAAATGTCTCATATGATGTCTACAACAAAATGGGAGAAACATGCCTCACCTCATTTATTGTATGGAGTCTTTATAATATTTTATTGAATAGTTTTGCACTGATATTCATTAGAGATATTTGTTTGTATAATTTTCTTTCTCTGACTTGTCTCTTCCTGGCTTAAGTATCAGTACCATATTTGACTTATAGAAGAAATAGAATCTCATCTTTTTGTTTTTGAAAAAAAAAAACTATGCAAAATTGGATCTAATTTTTAATATATATTTAATGGAATTTACTTACAACTACAGTTGGTTCTAATATCTTTTCTTTTTCTCTTTGGAAATACATTTATGGTTTCTTAAATTTTTTTTGGATATTAGGTCATTTTCATTTTCTATTGTTCTGATAATAATGTGAGTGTTTTGTATTTGGCAAATATTTATTCTGTTCAGCCATCAATTCTACTTTTATATTATTAAGCTAAATAATTTCTAATAATGTCTTTTCCTATTTACTTTTTTGCCGATTCTCCTTTTCATCAAAAACAAAAAAAAACAAAAAAAAACACACAACTATTTGGTGTTCCTCACTTTTAATTGTTCAGTTAGCCATCTATTTTACTATTTTTTCAAATAAACTTCCCACTTCAAACTATTTCAGTATTTTTGTTTTAAATTTTGTTAACTTCCTTAACTTTCAGAATTACTATTTTTGTTTTAATTAAGGATTTAAAACGTATTATTTTTCTGGTTTTAGTTAGTTGCATGCCCAATTCATATGCAGTGAATAAAGCATTAGCCATGAAGTCAGGAGAACCTGAGTTCAAATTTGGCCTCAGATACTTCCTAGCTGTGTGACCCTGGGCAAGTCATTTAACCCCAATTGACTCAGGGGAAAAAAAAGAATGAGAAAATAGAAAACAATATGAAATCTCTCAGTGGAAAAACAACTGACCTAGAAAATAGATCAAAGAGAGACAATTTAAAAATTATTAGATTACCTGAAAGACATGATCAAAAAAGAGACTACACATCCTAGTTCAAGAAATTATCAAGGAAAATGTCTGTGATATCCTAGAACCAAAGAATAAAATAGAAATGGAAAAAAAAATCCACTGATTTGACAGCTACATATGGTACCTGTGCAAAAATAGACTTTATATTAGAGCATAAAACTTTCACAACTAAATGTTAAAAAGGAGAAATAGCAAATGAATACTTTCAGATCATAATGCAATAGAAATTACTTTCAGTAAAAGGCCATGGAAACATAGATTAAAAGTAATTAGAAGCTAAACAATCTAATCCTAAAGAATGAGTGGGTCAAAGAACAAATCAAAGAAACAATGAAAAATTTCATTAAAGAGAATTACAACAATGAGACAATGTACCAAACTTTATGGGAATTCAGTCAAAGCAGCACTGAGGGGGAAAATTATTTCTAAACATTTACATCAATAAGATAGAGAAAAAGCAAAACTGGGTTTGCTACTAAATAAACTAGAAAAAGAAGAAATGAGAAATTCCCAATTAAACACTAAATTGGATATATTGAAAACAAAAGGAGGGAAAATTAATAAAATTGAAAGCAAGAAAACCATTGAACTAAAAAATAAAATTAGGAACTGGTTTTATGAAAACAAAAAAATCAGTAAAATACATAAGTCACTGTTAATTTGATTTAAATAAAGAAGAAAACCAAATATGCAGTATCAAAAATGAAAAGGGTGAATTTACTATCAAAAAAGATGAAGTTAAAAAAATTATTAGGGGATATTTTACTCAATTATACTCCAAGTATATATATACTCAATCTGACAACTTAAGTGAAAAGGATGAATATTTACAAAAATATGTTGTCCAGATTAACAGAAGAGGAAATAGAAATTGAACAAGCCAAAAACGAACTAAGAATAATTCCCCAGGACCAGATAGATTCATAAGCAAATTTTACCAAACATTTATAGAAAAATTCATTCCAATACTATATATGGTATTTAGAAAAATAGGCAAATATAGAGTTATTGAAATAAATTAGATGAGTATTTGTTAAGTGTATTGTAGAAAGACTGTTGTTAAGGGTTAGATTTGATGGTCTCTAAAATTACTTCTAAATCTCTGTAATCTTGTTAGAAGATGAAATACTGAAGATGAAGAAGAAAAAGGACTTGATGAGGACGTTAGTCAATTTATTAGTTTTGGGTAGCAAATAATGAATAAAATAAGGTCAATGGCCTTCTCAGAAGGGAAAGATGAACACTGGGGGCTTCTGAAATTTACCCTTGAAAGAATGGGTCCTAACAAGCAGAAATCAACTCTGATTGATTAACAATTAATGTGAGGGGGCAGCTAGGTGGCGCAGTGGTTAAAAGCCTTGAAGTCAGGAAGATCTGAGTTTAAATCTGGTCTCAGACATTTAACATTTCCTAGCTGTGTGACCCTGGGCAAGTAACTTAGCCCCAATTGCTTCAGGAAAAAAAAATTAATGTGAGAATGAATATTATAATGAGAGGTAGGTTTATTCTAATGAGAGACTTGGGATATGATATTGATCACATCATTTTTGGACAAAAAGGCTCATCTCTACACCCAGTTAGTTTGTTTCCAGCAATCTATGCAAAAGGATCTATTCTCCATCCAGACCATTTATGTAGTTAAACATCATTATTAATCAGAGAAATGCAAATTAAGACAACTCTGAGATATCACTACACACCTGTCATATTGGCTAGAGTGACAGGGAAAGATAATGCGGAATGTTGGAGGGGATGTGGGAAAACAGGGACACTGATACATTGTTGGTGGAATTGTGAACACATCCAGTCATTCTGGAGAGTGATTTGGAACTATGCTCAAAAAGTTATCAAACTGTGCATACCCTTTGACCCAGAAGTGTTTCTACTGGGCTTATACCCCAAAGAGATACTAAAGAAGGGACAGGGAGCTGTACGTGCCAAAATGTTTGTGGCGGATAGTTTGTAGTGGCTAGAAGCTGGAAAATGAATGGATGCCCATCCATTGGAGAATGGTGAGTAAATTGTGTTATATGAATGTTATGGAATATTATTGTTCTGTAAGAAATAACCAGCAGGATATACAGAGAGGACTGGAGAGACTTACATGAACTGATGTTAAGTGAAATGAGCAGAACCAGGAGATCATTATATACCTCAACAATGACACTGTTTGAGGATGTATTCTGATGGAAGTAAATCTCTAAGATAAAAAGAGCTAATTCAGTTTCAATTGATCAAGGATGGACAGAAGCAGCTACACCCAAAGAAAGAACACTGGGAAATGAATATAAACTGCTTGCATTTTTGTTTTTCTTCCCAGGTTATTTATACCTTCTGAATCCAATTCTCCCTGTGCAACAAGAAAACTGTTCGGTTCTGCACACATATATTGTATCTAGGATATTCTGTAACCTATTCAACATGTAAAGGACTGCTTGCCATCTGGGGGAGGGGGTGGAAGGAGGGAGGGGAAAAATCAGAACAGAAGTGAATGCAAGGGATAAAAATTATCCTGGCATGGGTTCTGTCAATAAAAAGTTATTTAAAAAAAAAGAAAAAAAAATAAACAGTGGACCAGTTCAACTAGATAAGATGACCTTTATTTTTAAGGCAGAACTGAACTTTTCCAGTTAGGTGGTATCCTGTCCAAGACTGAATCTGATCTCATCATCAGTCCTGTCCTTTAGATGCTATTTTAACTAAGTAATTCAATGAAGAAATAGAAAGGGGAAAAAACTCACATCCCTGATATTAATTGGTTATTAATAATCAATTCTCTCATTTTTCTAGAATTCTTCATGTTGAATCCATCACTTTGTCAGGAGGTGGGGTGCACACTTTATCACTGATCCTCTGGAATTATGCTTGGTCACCACATTGATCAGAGTTCATGATGACAATGCTTTTAGTCCATTTTCTTGGATTTTTTTTTTTTTTTTATCAAAAGTCCTAGAAGTGATACTGAATCCAGAAGGTCCTGTAAAAACACAAGTTTCAGTGACTTCATGAACAGATTCATCATTTCCTTTCCCCTTTTCTCTGTACTAAAGATCTCAGAATACTAGGCAAGAGAGTTTGTCTTGAGAGATTTCCAAAGATACATACAGAACATTAAGAAACATAGACACACAGAGAAAACCATCCAAGGAAACCAGTCTGTCTTCCACAATGATGAGATCCTACCTAGCTCTTATTCACTCTCAACAAACAAGTTCAGTAGCAGCGGTATGATTACTTACCCTCAGACTCCAGGGAAGCTCTAGTTATCCTGGATTTTATGCATTACCTTCAGGTAGCACAGCAGTGATAACAGGAGCAATAGCTATTGTCTTCCTGATCTGATAGCTCAGATTTCTTTCCTATGCTAATGTGCTTGTTTGGTGTAAAACAGCAACTTCACTTGAAAGACTTCACTTGAAGTCTTTAGAGGCAGGGCTTGGGACAACTAACCGTGTTATGGATATCCTGAAGATTTGAGCACAAAGAATACTGAAGAGGAATGGCAAAGGGTGTGTGACTTTTTGACAAAGGGAAACAAAAGTTTAAGTTTACTGAAGAATTTTCAAATGAATTGGATTTCTAGGTGCTAAAGGCCATGTTGTTTCCTTTAGTTTCCTTTTAATTGACTGTAGATCAGTATGATCAGTTGATGAACTTCTTATCTATGTGTAATGGGGACTGTACATGTACACAATGTCCCTGACAGTACTTCCCATGTGGAAGAGTTTGGGGATCCTGCCTCTGGGAAAGTCATGATGATATATAACAAAAGTATCTTAGAGGGACTTGGAGAGGCATGTATATACATCTTGTGATTGGTTTTAGTCTACTAATCCGATGATAGTCTTTTTGGATGGCTTCAATTGAAGGATTAAAATTAAGTATGTTCTTAGAAGACCTCATTTTGCTTTGGACCTCTCTTTTGATGGATTTCTGATTTACATTTGACTCTTTCACTGATGATATTCCTCAAGAAAGAATATTTTAAGGAGAGAAGCCATGAGGGAAAATACTTTTGCTCTTTGTTCTTTCATTTTAGGTGAAGGAATTGACATTCTGATTTTTGAAAGATCAAAACAGCAAAATATCTGAGTATATTGGTGTCTAGGATTCCAGGAGTCTGAAAGTTAAAAATCTATGACAGATTTTGCAACCATCCCAACATCATTATCTAAGGATTGATGTAGATTGTGTTTCCTTTAATCTGTGGGGGAAGTGTCAGAAAAGAATCTTTGGAGGAAGGGTAATTCAGGGTCTCAAACCCTCTAGAACTCTGGGAGGGCACACCTCTCTGTCCATAAGAGAAACTCCCAAGTTAAGTAATCTCATTCAATTTTGAATTGAATTGAAAATCAGTTTCTCAGATTCATCTGGAGATTGCCCCTGACTCAGGGTTAAATATTAAAGGAGCCCCAATATATCTAGCACTGTGTGCCCAGACATTTCACAAAATTATCCTAACAGGATTTTGCCCACTAAGAAAGCTGTCTTCTTAGTGTAAATAAATCCCCTTTTGCCACAAACTTTGGGTTTGTGAATTCTTTCACAAAGAATGTATGACATCAACCAGAGAGGATTTCTCAATGCTCTATTCTCATACCTCATCATTTGATGGTCTTTATGGGGATCCCTAAAAGTTTGGCCAAAGAGGTAAGCCTTCTCTGGCTGATTGTCTATTCTATAGATACTCAACTACCCTGGAAAATTTGGGTTGTCGGGAGCTCCATGCTTGGCAGAATTCCTTAGCTGGGGAATGCTCAGATTGGGAATTCCTGTGTTCTAACAGAAGTCAGGGAACTTCTGTCATCTCCCTCTCTGGGGACACCTAAGAGAGGATGAGGTGCTATAGAATCAGGGAAATTCTTTCTTAGGGATAGAGATAGAGATAGATTGTCCCATTTTGCCACAAGCCTTAGATTCTTCCTTAGGAAGTCTCTTAAAAAACAGAGATAAATTTGGCTTAAAAGGCTCAAAACTAAATAGCTTAAATTAAAACAGCACTGCAGAGTGCTACTTAAAATTGCTGGAGGGAAATCAAAGTCCCTCCTTCCTGCTCCTCTAGGGACACAGGATCCCTCCTCCTCACCCCTATGTAGTCCTTATCAGGAGGCTTCTGAATCCCTTCCAGAACAGAACCTTATGTCCAGCAATATTTATTTAACTCTATCCCCCTCACTTCTTGAACCATATCCTGAGACTTCCTAGACCCCACTCCTCAATCCCTCTGATACAAGGAATGGGACACTGTACTGTTCTCTCTAAAATGTAATGTTCTCTGTTGAGATTTTCTTGGGGTCTCTGGAAGCAGCCTTCATTTCAGTTCAGTAATCACCACAAGTGCAGCCAGGTGTTAAAGTCCAAATCCTTTATTGTCTCCTTCAAAGTTCTATCTCCTTCATTTGAGGCTCAGCTAGTTTTTTTGAAGGCCTATCTCTCTACTTGGTTCTGAGAGCTTGAGCTCCTGCCTCCTTCTCTGGCTCTGAATCTCCCCAACTCCAAAGGTTTGTGCTTCAGCCTCCAGCCACCACAAAGGTGGAAGATGGAATGAATCTGTCTCAGCCTCCAAGAGCTTCTAGTGCCCTTGTCCTCTTTGGCCTTGACAACTCCTCCTTATATATCCCAGACTGAGTATATACCAATTATTATATCACTAGGAAACCTTTATTTATTGTAGGATTGAATCAATGCTAAATTAGATTTAATCATTGTCTCCTCAATTTCACTTAGTATCTTGTTTCAAGTTCTGGCCCATAACATCTTCTTGTAGGATTAAATCAATCATACTGAGCCCTGCTAAATTAGATAACTATTGTCTCTATCAATTCCACTGACTTGGTACTTTGTAAGAATCCTTTGTTTCAAGTTCAGAATTCTGGCCCATAACAGGACCCCTTTTTCTCTTCATCAGGATACTCAGGATTCAGCCACCTCTTCTAACCTCTGCTCTCTGAGAGAAGCAACGGACTCTCAGGGAGAGACTCAGAGCAGAGGTGCCTCTTTCAATGTCAAATCTCTTCCAGACTAAGAAAAAGCCTGGCCATTACTCTGAGGACCCCACCCCCTTTTTTGAGGAGTCCAAGGCCAATGCCCTCCAATTTGATCTCTCCTGGGGAGATGTTAATATTAAACAATCTGCCCCAGATTTACGGAGGAAGCTGCAGAAACCAGCTTTGGGCCCTCAAACTTCTTCCACTCAGCTGTTAGAAACAGCTGTTGAAGTCCTTAATAACAGGGATCAAACTGCAGCAGAGAAAAAAGACCGCAAAAAAAAAGTGAGAAATGGAGAACAATCCCATATTTTGGGTACTGACATATCCTGGAACCATAGGAGTTCATGCTTTAAGTGTGATGAATAGAGCCATCAGGCCTGAAACTATCCATCAAGGAAACTCCCCAGTCCTTGCCCTAATTGTAATCAGGAGGGGCACTGGAGGAGAGACTGCCTACAGGGGACAAGCTGCACGCCCCTCCTCCTCCCCCTTTCCCCCCCACAATGCCATGCCCTCCAGCAGGAGTTTGGGCCTTGGTCAAGTTCCCTCTTGCTCCACTACCACAGCAGAACCCTGGCTATCCCTGGATGTGGCCAATAAGACCATTGAATTTTTTTTAACTATGGGGACTTTTCCTTCCCTCTTGCTCTGGCACTCTGGTCTCACTTACCCCTACCTCTATAGAATGGGGATTGCAGGGGAACTTAAGAATTGTTTGTAGACTTTTCCTCTACCTTGCCAGTTTGGAGACTCTCCTATGGCGGGTGTGCCATACTCCCTGACACCACTCAATCAGGAGACATCATTCATAATTGTGAGGAAGCTTTAGATTGTGTCTACTCCAGTTGACCTGACTTAAAGGACATTTCCCTTGACAACTCAGATGGTTATTGGTTAACAGATTGGTTGAGCTTTCTTGAACATGGGGAAAGAAAGGCAGATTATTCTGAAGTGACTCTCAACAGCACCTTGGAGGCTAAACCACTATCCTCTGGGATTTCTGCTCAAAAAGCTGAACTCATTGCCCTAAACAGAGCTTTGGAACTAATAAAGGGAATGAGAGTGAATATTTATACTGACTCCAAATATGCTTCTCATATTTTGCATGCTCACGGGACTATATGGAAAGAAAGAGGACTTTTGATAGCAAAGAACTCTCCTATTAAATATGCAGGAGAAATTCTACAGCTACTACAAGCTGTCCACAGACCCAAAGAGGTTTCAGTCATATTTTGTAAAAGACACCATAAAGGAGATTCACTTCAAGCCAAAGGGAATGGGTTTGCAGCTAAAGCTGCTGCTCATTCACTCCTAACTATGGTACCTTTAATCTCCCAGCTCTCTGATTCTTACACTCCCTTCTTATAGCCCACAGAAACAAACCCTTTCTCCTTCTGACTAGTTTAAGCATCCTCCTCTCCTAAAGCCTGTTCAGAGAAGGGGCACATCCCCAGGAGAGATTGGTTTCAAATTGCTTTTGGTCTTTGTTGACATCTTTACTAATTGGCTAGAAGCTTTTCCCTGCAGGACTGAGAAGGCTCAGGAGGTATCAAGGCACTTGCTAAAAGAGATCATACCTTTCCTAAGCCTGCCTAGTTCCTTACAGAGCAAGAAATAGTCTAGTTTTTACTTCTCAGATATTTCAGAGTACTCCTGTGAGCACTCTGGAGAAAGATGAATGAAATTGTTTGTTTCCTTCTTTCTCTCACTCTCACTCTCTTCCTAACTTTTCTCAATCCAAGGATGAGAACTTTTGCTGCTAGCATTTTCTCTCTAGCTTTTCTTGATGTCATTCTATGGCCCGTCAGTAGTTAATTCTTTCTTAGCCTTTTAACTAGGGAACTCCGTGGGCAGTGGGGCATTCAGGTTTGTTGGGTGGGCCATCAGCATCCTTAAGGCAGCCCACAGATGGGACCTGATGCATTATTTGCAAAGGCCTCATTTCCAAGCATCTCCATCCCAACACAGATGCCATCCCACTTTTAATTTGTTTATGAGATTTGTTTTCTCCAGGCTTCAACCTATTTGGACACACAACATCTCTTAGATGCTGCTGCTGCTGTCTTCGGATTTCACACTTCTCCTCCTGCTTGAACCCCTATTGAACACAGGGACAACTCTACGACCCTATCAACTTGAAGCAGCTACGGAAAATGAGACCTTCATCCCTTTGCCCCAAATGAATTTGGAGGGACTCCTTGAGGGGGTTGGGGGGGAATGATGTAGATTGTGTTCCCTTTAAACTGTGGGGGAAGGGTCAGACAAGAATATTTGGGGGAAGGGTGATTTGGGGTCTCAAACTCTCCCAACCTCTGGGAGGAGCATACCCTTCTATCCATAAGGGAAACTCCCAAGATAAGTAATCTCAATTTTGATTTGAATTGAATTGAAAATCAGTCTCCTAAATTCATCTGGAAATTGTCCCCTGGCTCGGGGCCAAAGATCAAAGGAGCCCCAATATATGCCCAGACATTTCACAAAATTATCCTAATAGGATTTTGCCCACTAAAAAAGTTGTGTTCTTAGTGTAAATAAATCCCCTTTTGCCACAAACTTTGGGTTTGCAAATTCTTTCTCAAAGAATCTGCGACATCAACCAGAGGGGATCTCTCAATGCTCAATTCTCACATCTTCGCAAGACCAACCTCTGGATCCAGATCAGGGGTAGTGGAAATGAGGATTTATCAATAAGTGATAATGCATATGGGCTTTATGGGACCAATGCTGTGCTAAAACTATGCTGTCTAAGCTCATTCTCCTCAGAGATAGGAGAGTATGTCCTCCAGATGTTGGAAGAAGGAGATTTTAGTACTTTTGTTCTTGCTATATCTTCAAGATAAATATGCATTTATAAAAGCTAATTAATATTTTAAAATATTTTTATTATAACTTTTTATATACAAAACATATGCATGGGTAATTTTTCAACATTGACCCTTGCAAAAACTTCTGTTTCAACTTTTCCCCTCCTTCCCTCCACCCTCTCCCCTAGATGGCAGGTAGTCCCATACATGTTAAATATGTTAAAGTATATATTAAATACAATATATGTATACATATTTATACAGTTATCTAGTTGCACAAAGAAAGATCAGATTTAGAAAGAAGGTAAAAATAAACTGAGAAGAAAAAACAAAAATGCAAGCAAACAATAACAAAAAGAGTGGAAATGTTATGCTGTGGCCCATACTCATTTTCCAGTGTTATTTCTCTGGATATAGCTGGTTCTGTTCATTACAGATCAATTGGAACTGATTTGGATCCTTTCATTGTTGAAGAGATCCATGTCCCTCAGAATTGATCATCATGTAGTATTGTCGTTGAAGAGTATAATGATCTCCTGGTTCTGCTCATTTCACTTAGCATCAATTCATGCAAGTCTCTCCAAGCCTCTCTGTATTCATCCTGCTGGTCATTTCTTACAGAACAATAATATTCCATAACATTCATATACCACAATTTACTCAACTGTTCTCCAATTGATGGGCATCCATTCAATTTCCAGTTTCTAGCCACTA
The DNA here is from genome assembly GCF_016432865.1 of Antechinus flavipes. NCBI lineage: Eukaryota > Metazoa > Chordata > Mammalia > Dasyuromorphia > Dasyuridae > Antechinus > Antechinus flavipes. The sequence continues at coordinate 164,304,102 of NC_067402.1, forward strand.
TGAAAAGGACTGCCACAAGCATTTTTGCACATATGGGTTCCTTTTGCTTCTTTAATATCTCTTTGGGTATAAGTCCAGTAGTAACACTTCTGGGTCAAAGAGTATGCACAGTTTGATAACTTTTTTAGTAGAGTTCCAAATTGCTCTCCAGAATGGTTGGATCCATTGACAACTTCACCAACAATGCATCAGTGTCCCAGTTTTCCCACATCCCCTCCAACATTCATCATTATCTTTTCCTGTCATCTTAACCAATCTGACAGGTGTATAGTGGTGTCTCAGAGTTGTCTTAATTTGCATTTCTCTGATCAATAATGATTTGGAATATCTTTTCATGTGACTAGAAATAGTTTCAATTTCTTCATCTGAAAATTGTCTTTCATATCTTTTAACCATTTATCAATTGGAGAATGGCTTGATTTCTTATAAATTTGAAACAATTCTCTATATATTTTGGAGATGAGGCCTTTATCAGAACCTTTAGAAAAACTAGTTAATATTAAATGGTTAAATTGAACTTCCTGTAAGTCATAGACTGGTGGCCAACAGAAGAAATACAACCACTGAGAACTGAAGTTGATAGCATGAGATAAGAGATACACCAATTTCTCATAGATACCTTCTAGATAGGGAGCTGTAGATGGCCTTATTGAAAGATTGATGTCAGAGTATACATGATATACATGCATTCAAACTTAACTATTATTCTTAAATGATAGAGAAGGTAACTTCAGTGCTTGTCTGGACCAATGAATTTTTGGAACATTAAAAACTAAATGCCATATTTTATAATTTAAAGATTATTATATTATATTATATAAGTACAATAAATATTTCTAGATAGCCTTTTCAATTTTTCTTTGACAGTAAATTTCAGTAGCTATAGAGTTTATTTCAGGATGAAGGATTTACCTTATATTTTAGGATGACTCTAAGTTATATAATCTTTAAAATTTCAATATGAAAGTTTATAAACAGGAACAATATATATTGAAGCTTTGTGAATATTTAAGTCTGTAATACATGTGAAAATATAAGTAGATTTCAAAAACTGAATTAAGTGTTTAGATGATTCCAGTCCTACCCCCCCACACACACCCATTTTAAAGATAAATGTCCATACATTTTAAGAAAACGAGGTTCAACAACTCATGTGAAAATAAAACGAAAGAGGATAAAGGCTAAATAGCTTAGACACATCTTTCATCCATTGTTATTGCTGTTGGTCAGTAATTTTTCAATAATGTCTGACTTCATGACTCCATTTGGCTATATAGCTGTAATTTTTTTTTTTTCAGGATGGGAGAAGGAGGGAGGAATAATTTCCCATTTTGTTCTCTATAGATGAAGGAATTGAGGGTGTAGAGGGGTGGAACTCTGGAAAAATATACTTGAAACAAGGATCCTTACAACAGGGTATTTACTGAGTATGACTGATGAGTTAATGGTTCTCTAGTTCACATATATTTAGTATTTAGTATGGTGATATAATGGTTCTACAGTTGGCACATGTTTAGTGTGCTGTAGTGATGTAACTGTACTAAGGTATTTAAGGACTGAGAAGACTGGAGACTTGAGAGAGACTTGAGTGAGAGTGTGGAAACTAGTGAGAGAGAAACTAATTGAATATTTTGAAGCTAAGAGTCCTGATTCAATTCCTGAGGAAACATTCCTTGTGTATAACATTATACAATTGACTTTAAAGAATCCTACAAGTTCTAAAACAAGGAAAAATTTTAATTTTTCGACAAGGAAATGTGAGGAGAAAGAGCAGGAGGGGGATAGTACTGACAAAGCAGCTGAAAAGCATGGAGAATTAGACAAGAAAGGAATTAAGTAAAGTGCTGATGAACTTAAAGAGTGTGGTGCTTCTCACTTTCACAGCTCAGTTTCACTTTTGCCCAGTTACCCTTAGAGCATTCCCCATCTCCTGACCATCCTCTCTCAATTTCACCATTGTGGGTGAAGGGAGGAAGAGGAGTGGGAGGGCAGTGACACCATCAGCACCACTCATGCAGCAGCTTTTTTCACCCCCTATGACATGATTACAAAAGCCATTAGTTAAAGCTAAGGAGAAAGGACAGAATACATCTGATCTGAGAATAGAAGCATACCCTGTGATTGAAGAGTTTGACCCTTCAGGTCAAACCAGGAGAAGATACACTTCTTTTAATCTGGAAATTATCAAAAATCTGAAAAAGCTTGCACTCTTTATGGGTTTATATCATCTTATGTTAAGATGGTATTGGAGAATTTGGCTTATAAAGTTTTAACCCTTAGTCATCGGAAATCTATAGCAAAGACATGTTTAGAACCTGTACAAAACTTGTGGCTTTCTGAGTATAGTGAACTCTGTAGAATACAAGTCCGATTAAATAGGCAACCTGGAGTTAATATACCAGTCACCTTTGAACAACTAGCAGGTTTAGGTCCTTATGTAGGCACTTTAGAGCAATCAATTACCCTATAGCAGTATATGAGCAAATTGCTTCTGCTGTTATCAAAGCATGGGGCACCCTCCCAGGAAGACAAGATAGAGGGGAAATGGTGCAAGTTCCAAAAGAATCCTTTGCTGATTTCATGAGATGTCTGCAGACAGCTGTCATATGAACTATTGGTGAAAATGTAGCAACAAATTATGATAAGACAACTTGCTAGAGAAAATGCTAATGAGAATTGTAGAAGAATTATACTAGCACTATACAAGGATGCACCTTTAGAGGAGATCATAAGACACTGTGACACAGTAGGCACAAATATCTTTTATACCCAGGCTATAATGTAGACTTTTGAAGATCTGAACATGGAAAAACAGGGTTTCTTTTGGCAAGGGACTTCCAGAGAGACTTGTCAATGCTTTCAATATAGTAAAGTAGGACATTTGAAAACTCAATATTGGCATAAAGATAAAGTGAAACAGGGTGGGAGAAGAAGACCCAAAACCCCATGTCCAAAGCTTCCATTCAACAAAAGCTTCCATTGAGCATCAGAATGTAGACTGACTCAGGGAAATGGGAAGTGGGGCTCGGCTTCAGGGCCCCAGGCAAAAAAACACTGGGGCATGATGGCAGCGACCATTACACCCAGAGAGTCTTTAGAAGTTCAGTACTCAAACATGATTAATCAGCTGAGAAGCAACCTGATGGGGGAAAGGGATTGCAATTGGGGAGAATAGAGTTATATGCAGCTGGGACTATGGAGATATCCCCGGGAGAGGTGAAATCTGTCCCTGTCCGGCCTATAGATCCCTTGCCTCCACACACAGTAGGCTTGACCATTTCACCTCCTGAGAGTGCTTACAAAACAGTGTCCATCCATACACTGACTTAGGAAACTGAGGAATATGTAGCTAATATCCCCATCACTACTACAGGTAGACAATGTATGTTCTATCACCCAGGAGAAATAGTAGCATCAGGTTTACTGATACACACTCCTGTTAGGCAATTTGGTGATACTTACCCAGATTTTGACTCCTAACAACAGAATCCAGGAATATTCTGGACTGCAGCTATTACAGCTGACCATCCTATGCTCACAATGCATACCATTGAAAGGGTTGATAGACATGGGTGCAGATCATACAGTCATTAGAAGTGCCAGTTGTCCCAGTCATTGGCCAAAGATTATGACAGACACCTATATGTCTGGCATAGGAGGATCGATAGCAGCTGAAATTAGTGCTACCCCTTTGAGATAGTTTTTCTTGAAAGTAAAACAGGAGTTTTTACTCCTTTTTTAGTAGAAAAAATCCCCATCAATCTATGGGGAAGAAACATCTTACAATAGTAGGATTACAATGGAGTACTTGGGCTTTTTAGGCAGCGCTTCTGTTGAAGGCCTACCTGTACTCTCACCTGTTCCCATTCAATGGAAAACTGATACATGGGTGTGGATAGAATAGTGGCCCTTACAAAGTGAAAATATTCAGGCCTTATTAGATATAATACAGGAGCAACTTGTCCAAGGATACTTACAACCTTCACTAAGTCCTTGGAATTCCCCTGTATTTGCTATGAAAAAGAAATCTGGAAAATGCAGGATGTTGATTGATTTGAGAAAATTAAAGGAATAGTTGGAAACTATGGGAAATCTTCAGCCTGGACTTCCATTTCCTATTCAGTTGTCTGGGGAGTGACCTCTTTGGGTTATAGACATTGAGGATTGTTTCTATTCTATCCATCTGGATAAGGAGGATATGAAAAGATTTGCCTTTTCAGTGCCCACCATTAATTTAGCTGAATCTTATCAAAGATTTGAATGGACAGTTTTGCAATAGGGAATGAAAAACAATGCTAACTTTTACTATTATCCAGGAGATGTAAATATAATATCTGATTTGGCTTATTCAGTAGGTGTAGTACAAAGAATTACCACAGCCCAAATAAAATTTGTAGCTTCTAATCTATATCAGTACTTTAAGGAACTTTAAGAGCAAGTGAGAAAGCATCCAGATAAGATTTATATCGTGCATGTCCACTTTCATAGTGGACTTTCATGTCCTATTTTTTATGGAAATTCAAAGGCAGATTGACTTCTTTTTTTTATATTAAAGTATAAATTAAATATAAAATAAGCATACATGTCCAAACCATTATTTTGCTGTACAAAAAGAATCGGATTCTGAAATATTATACAATTAGCCTGTGAAGGAAATCAAAGATGCAAGAGAACAAAAATAGAGGGATTGGGAATTCTATGTAGTGGTTTACACCCATTTCCCTGAGTTCTTTCATGGATGTAGCTGGTTCAATTCATTACTGTTCTATTGGAGCTGATTGGAGCTATTGGAGTATCATTACTGAAGAGGGATGTGGCCCTCTTGATCATCATATAGTGTGTTGTTGAAATATATAATGATCTCCTGGTCCTGCTCATTTCACTCAATATCAGTTCGTGTAAATCTTTCCAGGCCTTTCTGAAATCATCTTGCTGGTCATTTCTTACAGAACAATAATATTCCCTGACATTCATTTACCACAATTTATTCAGCTATTCTCCAATTGAGGGGCATCCACTCAGTTTCCAGTTTCTGGCCACTATAAAGAGGGCTGCCACAAACCTTCTTGCACATACACGTACATCCCTTTCTCTTCTTTAAGATCTCTTTGGGATATAAGCCCAATAGTAACACTGCTGGGTCAAAGGGTATGCACAGTTTGACAACTTTTTGAGCATAGTTCCAAATTGCTCTCCAGAATGGCTGGATGTGTTCACAATTCCACCAACAATGTATCAGTGTCCCAGTTTTTCCACATCCCCTCCAACATTCTGCATTATCTTTCCCTGTCATTCTAGCCAATCTGATAGGTGTGTAGTAATATCTCAGAGTTGTCTTAATTTGCATTTCTCTGATTAATAATGACTTGGAGCATCTTTTCATATGGCTACTAATAGTTTCAATTTCTTCATCTGAGAATTGTCTGTTCATATCCTTTGACCATTAATCAATTGGAGAATGGCTTGATTTCTTATAAATCAGAGTCAGTTCTCTATATATTTTGGAAATGAGGCCTTCATCAGAACTTTTGACTGTAAAAATGTTTTCCCAATTTATTGCTTCCATTTTAATCTTGTCTGCATTAGTTTTGTTTGACAAAAACTTTTCAATTTGATGTAATCAAATATTTCTATTTTGTGATGAGTAATGATCTCTAATTCTTCTTTGGTCATAAATTCCTTCCTCTTCCACAGGTTTGAGAGATAAACTATCCTGTGTTCCTCTAATTTATTTATAATCTCATTCTTTATGTCTAGGTCATGAACCCATTTTAACCTTATCTTGGTGTACAATGTTAAGTGTGGGTCAATGCCTAGTTTGGCAGATCATCTTCTAACTATGTTAACCATACTCCTTTATTTCAGGCAGCCCAAGAATCTCATTCTAAACATCATCAGACTGCTAGAGTTTTACATTTCCAATTTGGGATAACAAAAGAGGAAATTAGGAGCATAGTATAAGCCTGTACAGCTTGCCTTCCTTTCCACGCTCCTATGCTCCCTCCAGAACCCTCATGGTTTGGGACCCAATGAAATCTGGCAAAGGGATGTGACTCACTATAAATCTTTTGGTCGTCTGTCTTTTATCCATGTTATAGTAGATGCTTTTTCAGGATTTGCTTTTGCAATACCAACAGCAAAAGAAACAGCCCGAGTGGTCACTGAATTCCTTATACAAGCTTTTGCAATTATGGGTGTGCCACAAGCAATAAAAACAGATAATGGACCTGCATATACTTCTAAACATTTTGCACACTTTTGTGCACAGTATCAGATTTTACACACCAGTGGCATATCTTTTAATCCTCAAGGACAGGCAATAAAGAGAGGAAAAGCAAAGATATCAAGACACTCCTCCAAAAACAAAAGAAAGGGGGTGCCACGGGTAACCCTAGAGAACTTTTAAATTTAGCTCTCTATACAATTAAGTTTTTGATTTTTGATATAGATTCACTGGCTCTGGCAGACAGGTTTTATAACCTGCAGGAAGGGCAGTGTCCAGTGTGAGCAGCTTCACTATCTTTAGATAATTGCCAGGTGATGTGGAAAGATCCAGAAAGTGGTGGATGGAAGGAACCAGATAGATTAATTGCTTAGGGGAGAGGGTTTGCTTATATCTCTACAGATGGGGAAAGAATCAGATGGGTATCCACAAGCCATATTCACCTTGTCCATTGGAGAGAGATGGAGAAGACCCTTGAAATAAAGGAAAAGACTCAAGAAACATCAGACGGTTCCATCTCTGACTACATGTGCCACTAAAAAAGCATGGCTGTTAACCCAATGTGTATGGCAATTGACTCATGAACATCAAAAATTGTTGATGAGACTGCTATAGGACTTCAAAATCTGCAAGAATCATTGGATTCTCTGACATGAAGTAAGGAACAATAGATTGGTTTTGGACTACCTCTTGGCTGCTGAAGGAGGTGTATGTGTGATTGTTATTTATATTCCCTCCTTCTAGGACTTATGGACATATATAATTCCTTATGTTGATTCATATTGTTTGTTACAACACTACTACTGTATTTCCCCAATAATAAGACCTATCCCGAAAATAAGTCCTCCCCTTAACTGTGTAAGATTCCTCTAAAATAAGCTCTCCCCCGAAAATAAGCCCTATTGAGATTGCTACTGTAGTGAAGGTGATCCCCTATGCTACCCTCTGTATTACGGTACCCTCTGTATGCACCATTCCCTCTTCCTCCTCCCGCCCCACCCCGGGGTGAAACGCACGCCGCACTCCGAGCTGCATCCAATCAGAGCTGCAGCAGTGAGCGCGTCATCCTGTTCTTCCCCAGTTATTTGCTTGCTGGCGCCATTGAGAGCAGTGCCACGGAGGAGAGCTGAGGCAAGACAACATAAAAACTCGGTATGTAAGTGGGAGTGAGGGGGGCATGATGGAGGATAAAAGGGGCATGATGGAGGATAAAAGAAGAACTCAGGGGGCATCATGGAGGATAGAAGGAGCATTCAGGGAGCATGATGGGGTTAAAACATTATTGAGGGGCATGATGGAGTGAAAAGAAGGACTGATGGTCATAATTTTATTATTCTGTCTGCACGGGTCACCTGTGTTTTGGCAATTCGTTTGGATGGAAAGAAAGTCACACCTCTAATCATCAGTAAAGGCAAGAAAGATAAGATTGAACGTATATCAGGCATTTATGTTCTTGAAATTGAAAAAGTCTAGTGTACACAAGCTGTTATAAGAAAGTGGGTTGATTTAATGCTGCCACTTGTTATGCGAGGTAACCAAAGAGGTCTGATAATCGGGGATTCAGCCAGCACTCACCACGCTAAAGAAATAAAGAACTTCCTTGCAGAGAGAAGAATAGATCAAGTAATGATTCCTGCAGGAATGACTGCCTATCTCCAGACCCTTGATATTGCAATAAACAAGCCATTCAAGGACCATTTGCGCATGGAAGTCAATGACTACATTGAAAATAGAATGGAAAGAAATCAGTGTGGACACTTTGTGAAGCCCTGTCTGCAAGAAGTCGTGACTTGGGTGAAGAAGTCATGGGATAAAATTACTGACAGCTGTGTCACCAAGAAACTACGAGCAGGTTACCTGGACAAGACATGTTCATTTAAAGAGCTATATTGCTGGACATGACAGATTGGGTCCACTTCTTCTGAAGGAAATAGAGGCGCAAGACATCCAGGGTGGAATTCAGGGTATGAACACTTATGACGATGTTGTTGAAGAAGATGACATGATCATTATTGAATAAAGGTACTTTTTTTGGTTCACATTTACCTGTTTATTAAAATTGCTGTCAATGTTCATTAAAATAAGCCCTCCCCTGAAAATAAACCCTCTGGTGTTTTTCTGTCCAAAAAATTTAATAAGACAGTGTCTTATTATCGGGGAAACACAGTATACTAGCCTGTGTGATATTATTATATGCTTGTGTAATACCTCTCATGTTGATGGATTTATCTGTTTCAAGTGAGAACCTTCAGCCCAGAGGAAACCTAATAACAATATCTGGTTTGACTCCCCATTTCCCTTTGATGTTCTCACTTCCCTTCCTGAGAAGTCAGGGAGAGCGTGACCACCTGTGTTCTAAAACAAAAGAAAGTGGGAGATGTAGAGGGCTGGAACTCTGGAAAAGTATACTTGAAACAAGGATATTTATAACAGGGTGTTTACTCAGTGTGATTGATGAGATAATGGTTCTCTGGTTCACATATACATAGTACTTAGTATGGTGGTGTAATGGTTCTACAATTGGCACATGCTCATTGTGCTGTAGTGATGTAATTGTACTAAGATATTTAAGGACTGAGAGGACTGGAGATTTAAGAGCGAGTGTGCTCGAGCTCGATCTTAGATTCCAGATTCCATAGAGATCCTCGAGAAAGCTTGCCTGGACATTACAGAGGGAATTAGGGGTAAGGAACTTGCCCAGAGTTACATAGATAAGTGTTTGAGACCAAATTTTAGGATCTGGCACTCTAGGCTCAACTAATATTTATTTTGTAGCTCTTAAATTTATATATATTTGAAAGACTCTTTATTGGATAGACTCCAAAGGATTAAGGCCATTCTATTTCCCAAAGCAAAAAAAAAAAAAAAATACATTAATACCCCAAGGAGCAATTTAACAGAGAAAATATAACCTTTGATTCCTCAGTACCTGTTTGTAAAAGGAGTGCACTCTTTTTAAAAAATATATAATTTCATCTCTTTTCTAATTTTGCATTTATCTTGTTACTTTTGTCAAAATGACTTGTACTGAAGGTTGTTGTTTTAATTGTGTTTAAAAACATCTTTTAAAAATAAAATAGGATTTTTATAACAACCAAAATTTGTTTGTAAAAATGTTTAGTTACTAAGAGCAGAAATCATAATGTAGACAAGGGCAAATGTTTCATATCACTAAAACAGAAACAAAATACCATAGAGTCTTGGGATCTCTCTGACATTCTGAACAAGTTTTTGAAGACTTACCATTATTTTGTAACAAAATACTGTGGATTAGGACATAAGCAGAGAATGGAAGAACTGTTGAGTGATATCTAAAACATGCTGAATGGGGAATTGGCATGGAAACTCTAAGTAGGTTGGGCAGAAAAAATCCTTTAGATGCTTTGAGATACAATTACAAACAATGTGACATATAATTACAAACAATATGATATGGTTGAGTTACAATAACAAACCATAGGCTGTAGCTATACAATAGCTACGTTGGGATTGTGTGACTGTAAATCACAGAATATTATAGTTTCTGAAGAATTAAAAAAAGTATTGATTAACTGATAATAGAAAGGTATATAATGTGAGTAGATACAATTTATCATAAATTAGAAACAATGAATAAATATTAGAATGAAGAATGCTAATTTTTTATTATAGCTTTTTATTTACAAGATATATGCATAGGTAATTTTTCAGCATTGACAGTTGCAAAACCTTTTGTTCCAATTTTTCCCCTCCTTTCCCCATCCTGCTCCCCTAGATGGCAGGTAGACCAATACATGTTAAATATGTTGAAGTATATGTTAAATACAATATATGTATACATGTCCATACAGTTATTTTGCTTCACAAAAAGAATCAGACTTTGAAATATTGTACAATTAGCCTGTGAAGGAAATAAAAAGTGCAGGCGAAAAAAATAGAGGGATTGGGAATTCTATGTAGTGGTTTACACCCATTTCCCTGAGTTCTTTCATGGATGTAGCTGGTTCAATTCATTCTATTGGAGCTGATTTATTTGATCTCATTGTTGAAGAGGGCCATGTCCATCAGAATTGATCTTCATATGGTTTGTTGTTGAAATATATAATGATCTCCTGGTCATGCTCATTTCACTCAATATCAGTTCATGTAAATCTCGCCAGGCCTTTCTGAAATCATCCTGCTGGTCATTTCTTACTGAACACTAATATTCCATAACATTCATATACCACAATTTATTCAGCCATTCTCCAATTGAGGGGCATCCACTCAGTTTCCAGTTTCTGGCCACTACAAAGAGGGCTGCCACAAACCTTCTTGCACATACTTTACCTTCTTTAAGATCTCTTTGGAATATAAGCCCAATAGTAACACCGCTGGATCAAAGGGTATGCACAGTTTGATAACTTTTTGAGCATAGTTCCAAATCACTCTCCAGAATGGCTGGATGTGTTCACAATTCCACCAACAATGTATCAGTGTCCCAGTTTTTCCACATCCCCTCCAACATTCTGCATTATCTTTCCCTGTCATTCTAGCCAATCTGATAGGTGTGTAGTAATATCTCAGTTGTCTTAATTTGCATTTCTCTGATTAATAATGACTTGGAGCATCTTTTCATATGGCTACTAATAGTTTCAATTTCTTCATCTGAGAATTGTCTGTTCATATCCTTTGACCATTAATCAATTGGAGAATGGCTTGATTTCTTATAAATCAGAGTCAATTCTCTATATATTTTGGAAATGAGGCCTTCATCAGAACTTTTGACTGTAAAAATGTTTTCCCAATTTATTGCTTCCATTTTAATCTTGTCTGCATTAGTTTTGTTTGTACAAAAACTTTTTAATTTGATATAATCAAAATTTTCTAATTTGTGATCAGTAATGATCTCTAGCTCTTCTTTGGTCATAAATTCCTTCCTCTTCCACAGGTCTGAGAGGTAAACTGTCCTATGTTCTTCTAATTTATTTATAATCTCATTTTTTATGTCTTGGTTATGAACCCATTTTGTTCAGAAAATACCTTATCTTGGTGTACAGTGTTAAATGTGGGTCAATGCCTAGTTTCTGCCATATCAATTTCCAATTTTCCCAGAAGTTTTTGTCAAACAGTGAATTCTTATCCCAAAAGCTGGGGTCTTTGGGTTTGTCAAACACTAGATTATTAAAGTTATTGACTAAATATTAGAATGAAGAACACTATTAAGAGATGGTGTTGTTGTTGTTGTTTGTCCTTTGTCCCAAAAAAGGACCATGAAACCGAGGAGGTGAGATCAGGCAAACTGGAGATGTAATGGGAGATCTTAACCTTTTTAAGCTAAAGTCTCAGTTTGACTGAGGCTACACCCATTCAGTGATTAAGGTTAGGTAGTAATAAGGTAAAAAATAGCATCTTTCCCCTAGTCAAAAAAATTTTAAAATAAATATATGTGGGAGGGAAAATCTTTTGGGATTTTGCCCAAAACAGAAATGATTGCTATTTACATCGACTTTGAGTCAATCACGAAAAATGACCAATTAGGGCTTGGTCTGGGACCTATTGAGGGTCAGTGTGATTTTGGTTTAATGCATGGTCCTTAAGAAAGAAATCTTTTTTAATTTTTAATTTTTAAATTTTAATTATTAATTTATTTTAATTAATTAAAACCATAATTAATAAAATTAGTAATTTTATTATTAAAATTTTAATTAAAAAGAAGATGAACTTACAAGGCCAGAATAAGGGATAGCCAATGAACCACCCATTGTTCCCAAATATATATCATCCCAAATCAATATAATGTGAGGAGAATATAAAGACAGACCCCAGTTGGATTCCCTGGTGATCTAATGGAATCACAAGGATAAAAATTTAATGGGATTAGATGGTAAGAAGAGAGTGTAATTTGAATTATTGGAGGGAATATCCATATTGATGAGATAATAGATCCATTTGCCTTATCAGCATGCCATAGATATGAATTCCTGGGAAATAACAATGACAAACAATAACAATGACTCAAGTAAAAATTTGCTGGCAATACATTGATGATGTGTTTCAGTCTCAGCACCAAATGGTAAGATTTAGGAGAGCAACTGGTACCAGATGTTAGGATTTGGCACCAAATATTGAGGTTTAGTCATGTGAAGAATTCACAGTGGCCATTCTTTTTGGTGAAAGATAGGTTTATTTATGAGACAAAATTACAGACAAAAAGAAGAGATACAATAGACAACAGGAATGGTAAATATGAAATAGATTTGGGAGAGCTTATAGTTAGCAAGGAAAGAGGCTTTTAAACAATTAACAAAGTGGGAAAAACGTTCCCTAGTGCAACTCACAATTAACCAGGAGAAAGGAAATATGCCATGAGGTAGGAGAATGCCCTTAACTAGCAGGCTAAATCCTAAAAAGAATTTAGCACACTAAAAGAGTTAGTTAGCTATGTATTAGAGCACCTGCCAGCTAAGGGAAGGGGTGGAGGGAAGGAGGGGCAAATTTGGAACAAAAGGTTATGCAAGGGTCAGTGTTGGAAGAATTACCCATGCATATGCTTTGTAAATAAAAAGCTTCAATAATAATAATGATAATAAAAAGAGCTAGTTAGCTATAAACAAGAAGAAAGACTCTATGAGGCATGGTAGGGGGTGAGAGGAAAGATATTATGAGTCATGGGTAAGGGGTGAGTAAAAAGCCATGTAACAGAATGCTATGGTAGGCTAACCCAAAAGAAATTCAATAAAGATGTCATGGGTCATGGACAGATAAATAGAGGAAATTTAATCTTGCGGATTTGGCTTTCTGATTAGATACAGTAAGGTAGGGTTATCCAAGACCTCTACCAAGGGTAGCTCTGTAAGATTGAGCTGATCCCCATCCATGCCTTGTCCTACTTGCCTCAAAAAGTAATCTTATCAATACTTCAGATTTTCTTTGCCAAATCTGCTTAGTTACTCAGGACTTCACCACTAAGAAATAGCTCTGCTTATTGTCTATAACTATAGCCACAGAATATTTTTAATTGATCATATAAAGGGATCTATTGATTTTACATTGGTTATTTTACCTATGCTTATACATATAGATGACAAATATTGTAAAAATTTTAGAATATACAAGTGTGTGTGTGTGTGTGTGTGTGTGTGTGTGTGTACATTATGGGAACTATGAAGCCAGATCATTCTCTTTCCTTATTGAGGTGTGATTAAGGGAGCCCATTCTGTTCCTTTAATCAGGTCAGTTTCCCAGACTGTCCATAGAATGATGAGAGAAGCTAGAACTTATCTAGCTTTTTTGTTGCTGGTATTTAAATCTTGATGGGAACTCAGGCTTTCTCAGTCTTGTTAGCATCTTTTAAGATAGTCCCAACATTACATATCTTGTCACTTCTAAGATCTCGCTTTTATCTCTCCTTTCTCCCTCTCGGCTAAAAAAGTTCCCCCTTTTCAAAAAGCATGTCACAAAATTTTTTTTGCATTTTGTCTGTGATCTTTTCTTGTTAATAAGGGTACCTTTTCCCACATGCACCTTGTGTCTTGTGGTTTGTGTATGATTCAGGATTTGTTTTCCCTCATCAGCTATAGACATACATATTACACATATGCACATATGTATCTTTGTATATATAACAGAACAATATCTATGTATATGTTTGTATATGCGTACACATAAAGATACATGCCCACATATATCATATATTGTCATTAGAACTAATTTTATCCTCAATAACAGCATGTATTTGTTATAAGATTTGGAGAGCTATTAAAGTTGTGGGAACTAATTTGTGGCCTGCCAGGTTCTTCATTAGCTTATATTTTCCTGCCCTGATAAAATTTACCTACACATTTTCTTTGAAAAACTATTTGACAATACAGTTTGCAGTTGTCAACTATTTGTTACAGAATCCATATATGTATGTTTTATGGGTGATAGTAAGGAAACAAAGATAGAAAGATTTACTTAAAATTTTTTTAAACCACTAATTGTACTCCTGGCTCCAGTTAGTATAGAATTTCACGGGGATTTAAACATATGCTGTTACCTCTGGCACAAGTTTTTCAGTATAATCATTAGAATTACATGTAACAATTTCAAAAAATGAATCCAGATGTCAGTGTATCTTTATTCCCTAGTGGTATATTGGGCTGTAGCTCCAGAGCTCTTATATTTGTGAAATGTAATTTTAAATTTGATAAGACATTAAGTAGTTGCTCTTTATTCATTTTTACTTTTTTTGGGCTCCAAGTTCAAACCCTTTTTTCTCACTGGAAAACCCCCCACTGTTTCTTCAGTTTAGACAAATAGGTCAAGCATTTCTTAGGCACTTATTATTGCCAGACACTTAGCACAGTCTTTGAAATACAAATATGGGCAAAAAAGAAAGATAATCCTTACTCTCAAGAAGCTTATATTTTAATGAAAGAAGACAGTATATAAAAAAGAGGTCAAAAGCAAGGGTTGGAGAGAGAGTTCCTGCTAGGAAGCAACGGTAGAAAATTTCTGACTCAGATGTGTTGGACTTCACTTTTTTCAACAGTGGGGTGATTCAAGGCAATTCCAATAGACTTCTTGTGGAAAGAGCCATCCACACCCAGAGAGTAGAGACTGAATGTAAATCAAAGCATAGTACATTCACCTTTTTGTTATTGTTGCTTGTTTTTTCTTTCTTGTGTTTTTTTAATTTGATTTTTCTTATGCAGCATGACAAATATACAAATATGTTTATAAGAATCACAGATGTTTAACCTATATTGAGTTGCTTGCTCTTTTGGAGAGGACAGTTGGGGTGAGGGAGAAAGAAAAATTTAGAACACAAGATTTTGCAAAGATGAATGTTGAAAACTAGCTTTGTAAGTATTGGGAAAAATAAAGCGTTTTTTTTTTTTTTTTAAGAAAATTTCTGAGTCAGGAGAGATATGGAGAGAAGCTTAGAAGTGTTTTAATATCTAGCATAAAATACTTAAGTACAAATCCAATTAACATAAAGTATCAAATATTGAAGTACAGAAATAATTCTTTCTGAAAGAAATAATTCTGATATATAACTTTATTTTCTGCCTATCTTTTAGAACACTCTATTTAAGAATAACTTTGTGGTTAGATTTTTTTTTCCCTTTCAAAAGCCTTCAGAAGAATAATCTAAATAACTCATTAATAATAGCAACAAAGACAGATGCTTTAAGTCATACCTTAAAACACACATTGTGTTAAGGATTACTTGCCAAGGGCACTTATTTGAGGGAAAGATCATTTAAGTGTTTGTGTTTTATTAATATTATAGGATCAAGTTTTCATTAAAAAGTAGAGAATTGAGGCAATAATCCATATAAAATATCCACAAACTGGCATAACATTTATTTATTTGAAAATGCATTTTGTTGATGCCTTTTGTTTTAACATCATAGTAATTTCTGAGCATACATCACCCTCACTCCACTTCTAAAGGATTGAACTGTCTTTTGCAACAAAGAAAAGCAGTTAAGAACTTGCTGAATTGAATAATGTATACAACATTGTCTAATACAGTAGTGTTCCTATTTCTGCCGAGAATACAGAAATAGTTTTCATTATCTGCTTTCTAGGACCACTATTGTTTTTTGTCTTTTACTCAGAATTTGACTTCTTTAATTACATTTGCATGTTGTAGTCATGCTATATATTATTATGTTTTTATTTATTTTACTCTGTATTAATTTATACAAATCTTCTCATGTTTCTTTGATTCCTTATATTTGTCATTTCTCAAGTCACATTCTATTGTATTAATATAAGAATTTGTTAAGCCTCTTCTTTCACCTGTGCAACTTATACAGATATCTGGGTATAGCTTATGTATCTTAAAATGCTGGAATGAAGTGCCTTAAAATTTCATTTAGGTTAGACTGAAAAATCATTATTAGCCATATAGTATCCCCACTAATTCATTTAATCACAGAAGTGTAATTTAAGATTTTTTTTTGATCTGATAGTCAGTGATATCCTTTAAATGTTCTAATTCAGTATGCATTTTACAATGCTTTACAAAGTGTAAGTGAGTATATAAAGATATGCTTTATCTTTAAAAGAGATACAATCTCTCTGACTTCAAAGAGCTTATATTCTACTGGGAAAACACAACGTGTAAAATGAGACATATGTATATTTTAATCTGAGAAGGGAGAAAGCACTAAAAGCTAGGAGGACTCAGGGAAAGTTTCATATGAAAGATGGAGAATTACCTAAAGCAAAGTAGTGATTCTGAGAGATGGTGAAGAAAAGGAATTGCATTTTAGGTCTAGGAAGCAGTGCCATGGAAAGAAGATGAAAGATGTAATGTAGTATATAAGGAATAGTGAGAAGGCCAGATTCACTGGAATATAGAATGTATAAAGGAAGGTAATGTACAATAAGGCTGAGAATAAATTGGGAAGGGATGTAAGTATCAGAGAAGTCTCTACAGTCAATATTCAATTTTTGTTGGAATAACATTTCTAGAAAAAGGCATAAAAGTAAAAAATATGAATGTTGATACATTGAACCTATGGGAGATAGATGGATTAGGTTCCTGCAACCAAAGATTTCAATCTTTTGCTAGAAATTGTTGAAAGTACACATTTCTACATATAATGCTTTATGGTAAATTATTACTTCTAATAATATGCTCTTTTCCTAATACAGTAACTAAGAAATAGGCTATAAAATATATAAAATATAGTACACAAAATAAATGACATGTAAAACATCTAAAAAAAAAATCTCATTGATTCCAACCAGTTCCAATTGTTCAGTGATGAAGAGAGCCATCTACACCCAGAAAGAGGACTGTGGGAACTGAGTGGGGTTCACAACATAAATTATCACTCTTTTTGTTGTTTGCTTGTATTTTATTTTGCTTCTCTCTCTTTTTTTTTTTTTTCTGGTTTGATTTGCTTTTTCTTGTGCGGCAAGATAATTGTATAAATATGTATGCATATGTTGGATTTAACATATATTTCTACCATGTTTAACATATATTGGACTACTTGACATCTAGGAGATGGGGAAGAAGGAAGGAGGGGAAATTGGAACACAAGGTTTTGCGAGGGCTAATGAAGAAGAATTGTCCACGCATATGTTTTGATAAATAAAAAGCTTTAACAAATAAAGGAGAAAAAAAAAGAAAAAAATTTGTAAAAAAAAATCTCATGCTAACATTCAATTAAAAAAATAGGTTGTTTTCAGAATAATATTCATATTTTATAACACATGAAATCTATAGTGTCATAAGTACTTTCCTCTTTTCTGTGGATGTATTGAATCATCAATTCTGTAATACCAGACTTGTGACTGACAGCAGTTGTGGACACTCAGCCTGGTTTTTGTAACACTTTTACTTTCTCATTAAATTGCATCACTGACCCAAGTACTCAGGCTTAAACCCAAGGACTTGCACTATGCTTTGGGGGCATAATTACAACACAAAATTTGAGTTTTAAAGGCAAATAATGAAAATATGCAATGAATACGTGTAGGGGCTTTTTATAGTGATAGAATGAATAAGACCAGTGAAGTGACTAGTACAGTATTAGTCACTTCACAAACTTATCCGTACCATAACTCTCATCTTGTTCTCTATTGAACATATTCACAAATGTGTGTGACTGCTGACATGGAAGTAAAAATGAAGATTATTAATAAAAATATGTGAATGTTTGAAACTTCCAAAGTTAAATATGTGAATGTTGAGAATTGACTGTATTTGTTGCTACAGGGGAAAAAAAGGATACCACTGAAATTCATGGAGTCTGGAGTTACATGATCAGACTTACACTTAGGAAAATTGCTTTGTCAGATATGTGGAAAGTGAATTGGAGAGAGACTTAAGGCAGGAAGACCAATTAGGAGATCTTTGCAATAGTTCAGGAAAGTAGTGATAACAGCCTGAATCAGGGTGATGGGGGTTGAGAGAAAGAAATTTATATTGGAGTTCTTGTAGATGTAGAAACGATAAGATTTGGAACCTGCTTGGATGCTATTGAAGGTAAAGAATCAAAAATGACACTCAACTTGTGAACCTGGGTACCTAAAAAGATGATAGTACTTTTAGGGTCTGGATAGAAGAGAGTTTGGATAATGAGTTTTATTTTAAATATGTTGAGCTTGAGATGCCCATGATCTGAACAGTTTGAAAAGTTCAATACACAGTTGGTGATGTGGGATAAGAGCTCAGAAGAGAGACTAGGGCTGGATATATAGAACTATAATCATTTGTGGAGGAGTGATGATAATGAAACCCTTGCTAGCTGATAAAGTTGAGAGAGAGAAAAGAAGGGGCCCTAGAACAGATATTTGATGCACAGTTAGTTATTGGAAGTAATATGGATGATGCTATAGCAAAGAAAATAGTGAAGGAGTAGTTAAAAAGAGAAGGCAGAAATAGCAGTCACAAAACCCCCCTCTCACACACACGCATATACATAAAAACCAATTAGAGTAAATAATAAATCGATCATTGGTAATTTTCACAGATGATAAAAGGTTGAAGAGATGAAATATGGGTCAATTAATATAGACAATTTATTCTAGGAAGATCTCTGAGAAAAAGAGGAGGGATAAGGGATAATAGTATGAGGAATTGTAGCATCTAGTGAAGGTTTTTTTTTTTTTTTTTTAAGGGTAATGAAGACTTAATAGTGTTTCATATTGTCTTCTTTAACAGATTTTAAGCTCCTATGCTTCTTTTTGCATCCCCAGTATTTGTTACACAGCAGGTGTTCAATAAATGTTTATTGATTGATGCAGAGAAGGGGAGAAGGGAACTCACAAAGCAAATGAACTCTATTTTCTTAGTGAACTATAAGTAAATTTCTCAGATGAGATTGTGGGGGAAGCTGGTGATGAGCAATATTTTAGGCAAGAATCATATAGTCATACTGGGGAATGAGATAGAGAATTAGGGAAGAGTAAAAGGACTGCCTTGCTATATAAAACAAAGGTTTAGTTGAGATTAGATGGCATAAATTTGTAGTGGATCTAATTAGAACAGTTGCATAATTATCACAAAGGAATCAGATAGTGGGAATGAGCTAAAATTTGATTTTGCCAGACACAAGTAATAAAAGGACAAGGGAGAAAGAGATTTGAGGGTAAAGTTTAGAGCTGAAGTGGTTAACTAAAGGATTGAGTTTGGGAAGGGAGATGTCAGAACAAGAGTGACAGCCTAGAAAATAGAATGGAGGCATTTCAGGTCCCCATAAAGACAAAGAACAAGTTTAAGAAGTAAGGCATAGGAAGAGATATAATAATAGGACAAAGGAATTTCATAACTCATTGTGGATTTGGGACTTTGTAATTCATGAAAAGTCAAGGATTAAAATGAAAAGGATGATCACAAAAAGATCATCGTGTGTGGACTTAAGGATATTGGTAAATTAAGAGGTTTGGGAATTTTAGAGAATGGAAGGATACATGTTGAACCCTCTTAGAATAAGAGGAGGAGGTAAGGAAAAGAGGAAAATTTCAAGCTAGATTCACAACCAAACTCAAATTCCTGGAGAGAGAAGGGGCATTTATCTGGGATTTGGTAAATAAGTTACCAAGACCTAAACTGAGTGATAAATTTGGATAGAACAAAACTCAAATGAGATTGTTGATGGTGGCAAGAAGAGAAGTCTGAAAACAGAGATGGAAATCAGGGAATGTTCCAATTCTTTATCTAGGGCTAGTATTGGGGCAATGATAATGGCATGAGGGATAGTATTACTTTCCTTTATATTCCTTTAAGAATTTGAAAACTACTTTACACATTATCTCATTTGATTCTCATAACAGCTTTATAAGGGAGGTATTATTACCCCAATTTTAGGATGAGAAAACACGTGACAGGTTTTAAGTGACTTGTTCATGGGCAAACTGCCAGTAAGTGTCTGAGACAGAAATTGAATTTAGCTAGTTCCTGAAAGCATGGATAGGGATTCAGTGTTATCCTGGGGTGGGTGGGGTGAAGTAAGATGGTGGTGGTGGCAGTGATTGTGAAACCAAGTATCTGTACCAGAGAATGAAAGGAACATGAGAAATAAAAAGCTAAAAAGAAGAAAGTAGCACAAAAACCCAATGGTGGGAAAAAGAAAGACTTTATAAATATTTAGAACAGAACCCTCAGAGATGGTGCAGCTAATTAAGTTAGAACCTTGTGAATTCCAAGATATTGAAGTGGCATTCAGGGTTGGGACAAGGGCTTATGGTGAGGAAAATGTCCCTTAACCTGTATCTCTCCCAAACTCCCAAGATCAGGCCCTAAGGCTAGATTGCCTTACTATCTGATGCCTAAATTGATAAGCAACTACAACTTCTCCCTTTCCCCCCACTAGTTATAACCATGAAAGTCAGTACTTCTTCATGTGCAGTGATCAATACTTTTAGGGAGGGTCAAAAAGAAAAGCCTTCCTATAGATTATTCTTGTAGTTATCAAATTTTCTACAGAGACAATGTGGTATAATGCAGAAATTATTGAAGGTGGGGATCCTTGAGCTTAAGCCTACTTTGACATTCTGGCTGCATGATGCTGATCTTTAGGACAGTGGTTCTCAAACTTTGTGGTCTTAGAATCCCTTTCATACTCTTAAAAATCTCCCTATGGTTTTTGTTTATGTGGATTATAACTACTAATCTTTAATGAGAAGTTAAAATATCATTATGAAAGGTTTTTTTTTTTTTTTTTTTGTGGTGATGCCCAATGGTCCTCAGACCACATTTGGAAACTGATGCTTTAGGCAACTTCAAGTTGCATTTTAAGGAAACTCCTCACTGAAGAATTTCTAATATCAATTAAATCATTGGTCCATTTCCCCTAACCCTCTACACAGTTTTTTAAAAGCACACAATAATAATGTCATTTCTCTTATTTGGATTTTATGGAAGAGATATAAGAATGAAAAAGAATTCATTATAACCTGGAGACAAGGATTATATTATTGATAATAACAAATACAAAAAAGTAAAATAACTTGTGTCCTCAAGATGCTAGCATTCTAATTGGGGGAAACAACTGTTGCTTCTGGATATGTTTTCCTCCACAGTAAATCAGAAGAAAAAAAAAAAAAGAAAAAAAAACAACCCAATGCCGACAGTAGTTCCTGGAATAAAGAAATTCTTTAATTATTTTCACATCCTTTCTATCTTTCTCAGCTTCTCCAAGATAAATAATTCGACTGTCATTTAATTACAGTGCAGGAAAATTTACATCATCCATCTTCATATGTTTCACTTCCTTAGAGGAAAAATTTCCACGATAGAAAAGACAAATTGACCTAGAGAAATTCACTTTTTAAAAATATGGTGAGATTTGCAAAAAACTGCAAACAATATGGAATTGCACATGGTTTCAAAGTAGAACCACTCTCCTGATAAAGGTTTGAATAAAAGTAATGAACTGAAGAAATTTTATCGCTTCTATAGATAAGGCTCTGAAAGGAAGCAGTAGGCCTTCCCTTTCTGCCAGATGACCCAACAAATTTCAAGGCTTTTAAAAGTCAGTGACCTCCTATGCCTGGAATGGGAGATTTAATTTTCTACTCCGCCTCCTAGCTTCCTTCAAATTCCAGCTAAAAACCCCAGTTTCCGCAGAAAACAAAAACAGAAACAAAACAAAATAAAACCCCAACATTTTTCCACCTTTCTTAATCTTGATGCCTTTTCCCGGATTTTATTTCCAATTGTATGTATTGTTGTATGAATGTTGGTTCCTCTTTTGGAAAGGGAGCTCCTTGAGGGCAGAGGCCCTTTTCTGCCTTTCTGGATTATGCCAGTTGCTAAGCACGGTGCCCAGGATATGTCAGACACATAATAAATACTTAATTCCTGATTTATTAGTCCAAGCAGAGAACCTTCATTTCAACTAAAATGGACCTGCTAGACCCCCTGCGCCGGGGGCTCTTTCCCATTTTCCATTCTCCAAGAGTGCAGTACAGGTTGGGTCAATTTCTTCCTCCCCTCAAAACACCGGCCAAGTCCCAGCCGGCTTCAGCCCGCGTGCCAGGGAAGGTTAGTCTCCCTGAACATCACCTGCAGCGGAGGCGAACGCGAGGTCAAAGGGAGGAGTTAGGGTCTGAGACAAGGCTACCAGGAAAGGGGTGGGGGGAAGCGAGTGTGTGTGGGAGGGAAGGGGGAGAGGATGCTAGGGCCAGCGTCAAAATGGCGACGGCTGCGGCTTCGGCGCCAGGGCGGTTAGTAGAGGCCGGCAGGGCAGGGGCGGGGCCAGGCCCGGGGCCGGCCAAGGGGGCGGGATCACCGGGCTGGGGGGCGGGGCGGGGCTGGGCCCGGGGGCCGGGGGGGTGGGAGGCGCCGTTTCCATAGCGGCCGCAGGAGGTGTCGCGCCGGGGAACTTCCTGGTTCCCGGGCTTGCTCCCAGCCACCGCCGCTCCGCCGGAGATCCACTGGGAAGGGGAACAATGGGGCGGAGGAGGCTGCAGTAGCCCTCGCAGCGACCGCGGCCTGGAGACCTCGCCGCCTGCCTCCTCCGCAGATGGGACCGTCCCGAGGTAACTTGTTTGACCGCTTTCCCTCCCAGCCCGATCTGTCCGGACCCCCCTTCCCCCAGCCCCGCCTCTGGATGGGGACTTTGGAACGAGCGGCCCCCCGAGAGCCGGACGCCGCCATTCCCTGTCCCGGGGAGGCGAAGGATGAGGTTGTCGGCCGTGCCCAGGGTTGGGACGTTCCACCTCCCGAGCAGGGTCCCGGAACTGGAGTTCCTTGAAATGCGTATGCCTGCGTGTGAGTGCGAGCGTGAGTGCTACCCGGAGGGCGGGGGGCAAGGGAGCGGGGTGTCCTTTGTCCCCTCCGCATGTCTCTGTTGGTGGGCTCGGAGGGGCTGTGATTGGCGGGTGAGGAACTCGGTGGGGGCGGGGAAAAGCTTTCGAGGAGCGCGTGGAGGGGGGCGGGGAGGGGACGCAGGTGAGCTGGAGGTGGTGCGGATGGAAGAGGTAGTTGTAGTGACCCTGGCCAGACTGAGATCCCACCTCACCACTTCCACACTCCGCAGAGGCGGTGTCCCAGCTTGTGCCTCCCTTTTTTTTTCCCTTGCAAGTTTCTCTTTGGCCCCCTTGAGACTTGTTTCCCTTGTCAATTTCTGCGGCGTCTGCGGAAGACTAAGTGGACCGAAGGACTGAAGGAAACTTTTCTGTCCTTCAAATACATTTTCGCCTTAAGTTCTTGGGAATTGAGTTTCGGGCTAGAGCCGTGGGGGTGAGAGAAAATAAGAAGGAAGAAATTTTATATTTAGGAAGCCGGGAAGACCGGCTCCATAAAGTTTGTAAAAATACTTTAGAGGTAACCATTGTATAACGCTAAGCTGAATTTTTACAAAGTTTCTCTCCCGTGAAAGTTATTTACTGTTCCAAGCGTTTGATATGTTACAAGTTGCGAATCGAACAACTTGTCACATAGTAAACTCTTAATGAATACCATTCTATTTTAGTGTAACAACTCTCCTTTTCTCCTGTTTTATAATTCGTCTTTTTAAAAAAAATGCATAAACTAGTAAAACCTTGACTCACTCGTTCGAAATTGGGAGGGACTGTTGAATTGAGACCTTACCAATCATTGAAATTAATGCGGTATAAATGAAAAAAATAAATGCTATTAGGAGCAATAACTTTTTTTTTTTTTTTTTGCATGGGAAAATTATGTTCAGTTACTGTTGGATTTGTGAATTTTAAGTTGAATGATGGTGTTGCAGGTGTTTCATGTTATAAATTAAAGAAGTGATTTTGATAGGTTATGGCACTAGTTTTATATAGTTCATCTCAAGTTTTTGGTTGTGTGAGAAATAAGTGAAAATTATGTACTTTCTCCCACATTGTAGGTAGATGATGGAATTGGAGAGTATTTCCTTATACATGAGAATATGTTGAAGTTCCCAATTCTTAGGTTTTTTATAGTTAGATAAGTTTCATATTTTAAAATAATATAATCTTAGTCCAGAGAGACATGGCGGATAGGGGATAGAATAATGTATCTGAATCAGGAAGAACTGGATTCTGATTTCAGCTATGACAATTCTTAACTCCATGATCTAAATCACTGAAGTCTATTTGAGCCTCTTTCTTTAAAATGAATAATAAAATAATTGTGAGGCTCAAATAAGATTATGTACATAAAGTGAAATATAAATTTCAGCCCTTCATATGTGTATAAAGTAGTATGAAAATTACTTAGGACAGGCACCACTGTTGACATGGTTTCATTTTGTGACAGAAATGAATGTATTGTATACTTTTGCTGATATTAGGTTGATTCAAAAGATCTAACTTTGACAAGATGAAATTAGTCTGAGCATTTTCTCCATCTTTAGTTAGTTCTTCATGGATTTCCTGCCATGTATACCTGTTTCATTGTTCTTTTTTGTTGTGTTTTTAATTTCTGTTCATTTTCTGACTAGATATTTCTCATGGAAATACACAACAATTATAGTTTCTAAAGAGCACTCTTCAGTAATTGTTAGATGTTATACTTGATTTTGGTATAGAGAAGTTTATGCATTTGAAGGATTCACCAAAGACCAAAAAAGTATGGATGAAAAAAAAAAATTCCCTAAAGCTGACAAATTCTTGTTGAAAGAATGCATAGTTAACTTCCAGATAATAAGTAAAGGACTTCAGAAGGATCTAGCACTAGAAGGGATTCTTACTGATTTCTCCACAATAAGATATAGAACATCTTAAGTTTGGCAGGGTCATAAGAAGACAATTAAAATTACAGTTGCTTGATGTTGCTACGAAGGGGGAAAATCATTTGTTATCAGTAAAACATTATAAAACTTGGGAGTGCTGAAGTAAGGAAAATTTAATATTATTGCTAAAACTCACCTTTTAATTTAAGACTACACATGCTCAATGTATGACTGGAGATTCTGAGCATCCTCAGATTGTAAAACATTAAGCCTCCCCAAATTTGGGGGATTTTTTCCCCCAAAGGAGCTGGTAGTCTTGTTTTTTCTAATGGAATTTTTGTTGACATATACTGAAAAACAGAATTATTCTGGAATTCTAGTATTCTCAATTGGAGATGAAATATTGCAAATCTTGTATCCTGAGTTCACATAATGTTAAAACATTTATTCAAATGATGGAGATAATCTTTAGTGGTCTGATAATTTGCCTTGCTTAAAACTTTGACATTAGGGAAGTGATGCCATGGCATCAGGGAGATGAACTGGATTTGATGAGAGAGGGTTGTGTACATCACCAACCTCATTTTCTCCTCCAGAATCATCTGAGTCTAGTGGCCGGATACAGATCAAGACTACTGGAGATGTAATGGGACTCCTTGGCCTTTTAAAGCTAAGGTTTCAGTTTGAGTGAGGCAACCATCAATTCTGTGATTAAGACTTGCTAAGAAAGAAATGAGGCAAAGAAAGGTCTTTTTTACTTAGTCAAAAAATAAAAAGGAATCCATTTGGGGGAGGGGAAGACCTTCAGGGTTTCTGGCCAAAACTGAAATTGCTATTTGCATTCATTCTGAGGCAACCTGGACCAAAACAAGAGATCAAGAGGATTTAACCTGAGACTTTTTGTTGGCCAGTTAGTGAGAGCCAGAATGATTTGGATTTAAACTATGGGAAAGAAGCAAGGAAGCTAGCTAGCTAGCTGTGTTGTCTGATCCTCAGTGGGGTTACTCAGAGGTTGTCATTTGTTCTTCATTCTCAAAGACAACCATGACATCAGGGAGGCGATGCCATGACATACAAGTGAATTGAATTGGATTTGAATGAAGGAGGGGATCATTTGGTAACTGTCTGGAACCATCATGCAAAAGTATTGATTGAAGCAAACATTTATCTTGTTTTTAAAATATTTTATTCCAAATTAAACAAACACCAAGTAATAAACAAACGAAGTAATAAACCTACCTGCAGCTGTAGGTTTCTGTTATGCAAAAATCCTGCTTTTCTTTTCTTTTCTTTCTTTCTTTCTTTCTTTTTTTTTTAAAACTATATACTAAGGTCAAAGCTGTCCTGTTTTCGGTACTTGCTTAAGATTTTTCTGCTGTTCCTATTTTTTTTTAAAGGTGGTGCTTTTCCCTTCCCCTTTCCCTTCCTTTTCTTCTATTCCTTTTCACTTCCTTTCCCAATATCAGAAATGCTTGAAAGTCCTCAATTTCATAAAACTCCATTTTCTCACTATAGTTTTTTCAAGGTATATTATTCTTAGTTGTAAGCTCATAGTTTTTGCCCATATTATATTCTAAGATACTGTTTTCCAAGATCTCCTCTTATTTTTAGTTGTAGCTGTCAGGTCTTTTGTAATCCTGTCTATGGTTCCTTGAAATACAATTTATTTGGCAATGTTTGCTGTTTCTTTGTCAGTGGTAGCTATGACGTTCCTGAAAATTTTCCTTATGAAGTTTCTTTCAGAAGGTGATTGATGGAGTTGTTCTGTCTTTACATTATGCTCTGGTAATAGATTTGGGCAGATTTGTTTGATTTCTTGAAGTATAAAGTGCAAGTAAGCCAGCCTTGTTGAAGCAGCAAGGCACTCTAAAGGAGAGAAAGGAGGTAGCATGTGCCAGCCAAGTCAAACCACCAGTATCATATTGAACAACATCTTAGCTTTTCCCAGTGGAGACCTCCTAGAAACCTTTACTGAAGAGTTTTTGGAATAGCAATTTTTCTAGTCCATGGGAAACAAGAGCCATGGGAAAAAGTCGCATGGAAATGCAACTTGTGTTATAGCCACAGGTACTAAAGACATAGAAAAGAGTTACTGTTATTAAAATTCTTTGGCACTGTCAAATAATTCATCAAAAACTGATATCATTTTATCCATAGAAATGACATTGAAGATGCATAAATGTATGGTTTGCCACTGCATTCAGGATATATTTTCCATATAATTTGCATCTGAAACCTCTCAGTCTTTTTGTATCCCTGTTTTCTTTGCACATTGTGAGCACTTAATAGATGCTTCAGTAAGCACTTAATAAATGCTTCATTCAATAAAAACAAAAACATTAAAATCTCATAACAAATATTAATATTTGAGACAAAATACATTTCCACATTGACCGTGTCCAAAAATATATCTCAGTCTGTATTAAGACATTAATCTCTTATACTGAAGTTGGGTAGTGCATTTCATCTTTGTCTTTTGAACTTGTGATTTATTTTTCAATTGATTCAAGTTTTACACTCCTTCAGAGTTGTTGAATATAGTGATTTTTAAGTGCTCTTGCCTTGACCTGTTTTTTTTTTTTTTCAGGCCAGTTATTTTTGATATCAAATATCTTATATTTTCTTTCAATTAAAAAAAAATCAGTCTTTTGATTTTGTTCTATTTTGTTGATGTTGTCTTATGGAATCATTTATTTCTGTTTGATCTGTTCTGATTTATAGGAAATTTGTGACTTGCTCAAGTTTTACGGCTTTCAGCCATTTAATCTTTTTTTATAGGTTTTATTTCATTTTAAAATATCTTGTATTGTTTCTTCTAGATATTCATGTAGTTTTTGTGGAAAATTCATTTTTTTCTTTGAGTTTCTGCTTGCATTTGTTATGATATTATTCTGCTTTTTTTTGAGAGTCTCTAGAATAATAGTTTTGTGTTTTTTTTTTTTTTAAATATTGGTCCATGTTTTCTTTGATTTTTAGAGTTCATGGACTAGGACATTGTGCCAGGAGCAGGCTTCAACCTTTTATATTTTTGAGTAGGTTAGTCATCCCTTTATGGTCCTTTCCTAGGTCCTCTGGATACATATAATGGCCTCTGCTTTCTGGGATTCTTGAAGTTCAAGGTAGGAGTTTCAGGGCCCTCTATGGGATCTCAGCCTAGAGATCTTAAGGAACCCTTAGATACCAAACATGGTATGTAAGCCTTGTTGCTTTTGTTTTCTAGAGTGTCTAAAGTTCTCACTCTTGAACTTTTTGACTTTCCTGTGTTTTTCTCAGTAGACCATCTATTTTTTTTTCTTTCCCATCATGAATACTTGCAGACTACAAATGTCTTTGACTCATCCATGGTTGTGCCTGGGCTTTTTTGCCTTTGCAGATTCAGACTTTGGTGGCCCATCTTTCCTTTTGCCTGGAAGGTTCTGCCTTTTTGTGAAGTTTTGATGTAGAACTCATTTACAGTGGTTTCTCATTAGATTTATTGATCATTATTTAGTCTGATGATAATTTCAAACTTTTATTGGAGTAAGTATATGGGAGCTGGATGGTCTTCCTAAGTTCTGGCAACCATCTTGCTTAGAAGTCAGTTTCTTCTATATTTTGGATGGTAGACTTTTATTAAATAAATACATTTGTCAAGTTTTTAAAAATATATATATAGGTAACTTCTTTCCAATTATTTCTGTACTGATTTCATTTATGCAAAAGCTTTTCAATTTTATGGAACCACAAATTTGCATTTCATTTCCCACAATCCTCTCCATTCTTTGTTTCATCAAGAACTTTCCCCATTTATATTTATGAACTTTTAATCTTCTTTCCTGCTCATCTAATTTGATTATGACATGATCTTTTATATATAGTTCATATATTTGGGGTTCACTGTGGTATATGATGCAGAATATTATCCCAAGCCTAATTTCTTTCATACTGTTTTCCATTTTCTCTAGCATGTATAGCAAATAGTAAATCCTTTCCTCAGTAGTCTTTGAGTTTATTGAACACTACTATTAATGTTTGTTTATTTCTGCATCTTGTATGTCTAATTACTTTCACTGCTCAACTTTCCCATTTTTCTTTTACTATTATGTGCAAGTATAGACATTATATTTGACATACATACACACAAGACACAAATACTTTCTTCATGTAGAGTTTGAAGTCTGGCATTGATAAGTCCCTATTCCTTCACATTTTAAAAATTATTTTATTGAAATTATTTATCTTTTCTTTTTGTAGATCTTGTTTTCTTTTTTTGGGATAATATACCAATGGGCAGTTAATTTCCACTTATTTAGGCCTATCTTTATCTGTGAAGACTGTTTTCGTATAATTTCTGTGTTTGGGTTGGGAGGCAAAATACCAGATGTTTCATCTATTCTTGTAGTTATTTTGAATTGACTTTATCTTTCTACCTCTTCCTGCCAAATCTTGTTGCTAATATTTATCGTTACTGATGATTTATGTGGGTTCATTTTCTATCCTGCTACTTAGCTGTAGTTATTGTTGATATCAATTCGTAATTGAATTTCTGGGGTTCTTTAATTAACTACATATCATCTATAAAAGCAATAATTTTATTTCTTCTGCCTATGTTTATTCACCCTGATTACTTTTTCTTATTGCTATACTTATATTTCTACCACTGTCAAATAATTGTAATGATAATGGACACACACACACGCACACACAAATGTGTGTATTGTCAACTTTTCCTTGAATATATTGATATAATTTGGTTTTTTTGATATATTTTTGTCATTACTGTAGCTTATTAGATTGATAGTTTTATTTTTGTTGTTCAGTCATTTCAGTCATTCCTAGCTCTTTGTGACCCCATTTTTTGAGTTTTATTGGCAAAGATACTGGATGGGTTTGCCATTTTCCTCTCCAGCCTATTTTAGACATGAAGAAACTGAGGCAAACTGGGCTAGGTGACTTGCCCAGAGTCATAGTAAGTAATTGAGGCCAGATTTGAACTTGATGAATTCCTGACTCTAAGCCTACTGCTCTATCCACTATGCCACAAAGCTGCCTGATAGGTTTATTAACATTGAATGAATAAATTTTGTATTCCTGGTATAAATCCAACCTGGTCGTAGTATGTAATCTTTTTAATGTTTTGTTACAGCCTCTTTGCTAGTATTTGTTCAATATTTTTGTATTGAAAATCATTTGACATTGATCTGTTATTTTGCTTTTCTATTCCCTGGTTTAGGTATCAAGTTCATATTTGTATTAATTGAAAGAATAACTTCTTTTCCTCTCTCTCCTACCCCCGGTTATTTATATAATATTGGAATTACTTATTATATTTCATAGAATTGCTTGCAAATACATCTAATCTTGGCTTCCTTACTCTCCTGTTGGATTTTCCTTTTTTGCTTCAGTTTTTTTTTTTTTTTTTTTTTGATAATTAGGTTCGGTTCTTTATTTCTTGTTCTGTTTAGTAGTTATTTTCATATCTTTGTAAATATTTATTGATTTCGTTAAAGTTATCCATTTTGTGGCAAAAGGGTTTTTAATAATTTACTTCATTTCTTCATTTGTTGTAAAGAGAAAGCATTGTGTTCTACTAAAGATTTTGGACATATTACCTTACTACATCCTTGGTCCCATATCTTGACTTGGCACCATTCAACTCTAAAGTCTTCGGCTCTTTATTGAAGTGATCACTTCATTTATGTCATTGTCCAAATCATAGATTAAAAACATTAAATAGTAAAGGGCCAAGAATAGGTCCCTGAGATACTCCAAGAATATTTGTTATTTTATTTATCTGTACCTTCCCTCACTAACCTCAGCTTATTTTGAGCATTCCTCATGTTGTTGTTGTTTTATGGTTACTATGCTTCACTTATTATATCTTCCCTTAACTAGCTTTGTTTCCATCTTTTTTCTCATCTTTTAATAATCTAAAAATTTCTTCAAAATCTAAACTTAAATTCTTTTTAAAGACTGAATCTTCTATGTATATACATTGGTCTTTTCAGACAAATTGCATTTTTCCTCCTTGCAATTATCACCTTTTATGTCTTCAGAATTTCATTCTTGAGAGTGTCATTCCTTCTATGTTGACTTATCTTGAACTTTCTTGCTCCATGACCTTCTTCCTATCTTTCTTCTCAATTGGACATGCCAGACAATGCTCAGTTTTCTTTTCCTTAATTTTACACATATTAGGAAAAAATGTGTAAACAATTTGATTAATGAGATGAGATTCAGGTTAGAATTTCCCTTTGTTTCTTCATCTGGTATTCATTTCAAAAAGACTAGTGCAATAGATAACATAAGGAAGAATCAGAAGCATGAAATTCAGTTGACTAATGTTTGATAAAGTGGGAAATGTAAATTACTCAGGAAAAAAGCTCCTTATTTAATAAAAACTGGAAAGCAATCTTGACAGAAATAGGATTAGACCAACATTATATCACATTCAGTAATCCCATGCTAAATGTATACATAGCTATAATGATCATACTATAAAAAAAATAAAAAGACAAGGAGATCCTATACTTCTTGCAGCTATGGGTAGATGTATTCTTAACCAAACAGTAAATAAGAGGTAGTTACAAGATATCAAATAGATAGCTTTGATTATATGACACTTAAAATCTTCTACATAACAAAATCAATGTACCTATCATAATAACAGAAGTAGCTGAATGGGAAAAAAATTTTTGTATCAAATTTCTCCGATAAGGATTTGATATTCAAGATGTATAAACAATTAGTAAATATATATGAGACCTATAGCTATCCCCTAGTAGATAAGTAATCAAAAGGATATGAACAAACTTCTTAAAAGAATGACTGAATATTCACATTCACATGAAAGAATTTTCCAAAAGAGTGATAAGAGAAATACAATTCAAAACAACCCTGAAGTTTTACCTTACAACTTTCAAATGGGTAAAGATGACCAAAAAATGGAAGTACTCAATATTGGAGGGATTATGGGAAGATAGATATGCTGATGCATTTTTAGTGGAGCTGTGAAATGGTCTAACCATTTTGGAAAGCAATTTGGAATTAATGCAAGCAAAATAATTAAGATGTCTACATCTTTTGAACCCTGTACAATTCATTCAGCCTTTTTGTGATTCAGTTTCCTTATATATAAAATAAGAGTTCCTTCTAGTTCTAAACCTATGATGTATTAACTTTCACATAGTAAAACATGTCTAGTCATTTCTCAGTTGATGGGCACTCCCTTTGGTTCTGATTTTTTGCCACTTCTTTTCTTCCTGCTCCTTCTCCTCCTCCTTCTTCTCTTCTTCTTCTTCCTCCTCCTCCTCCTCCTTCAATACAACAAAATGTTGCTTTAAATATTTGTATACTTTTTTTTATCTTTGTCTTTGATCTTTTAGAGATATATGCCTAGTGAGATTTCTCTTGTTCAAAGGACATGCTCATTTTAGTGATTGGGGAAGGAAGTATAGTATGTAATTCTAAATTACTTAGAGAATGATTGGATCAATGTGCAATGATACCTTCAGTACAGTAATTTCCTGGCATACCAGAACTCCTCAAATCATTTCTCTCCCTTTTGTTATCTCTACAAATATGATTTACATGGGGGTGGAACCTCAGAGTTGCTTTCACTTGTATTTGTCTCATTATTAGTACTTTGAAGCATTTAAAAAAAGGACTGCTTGATAACTTGAATTTGGATTTCTTTAATGTTCATCTCCTTTGACTTTATTGGGAAAAGATTGTGTTTGTGAATTCCTTTTGTGTCTTAGATCTCAGACCTTTAATAGAGGGAATTTGTTCCAAATGTTATTTCTAGTTAATGATTTGCTTTCTAATTTTTGCTTTTCATTTTTCATAGGTTTATAGTCTACTTTTCATGTATTTTTGTTGTCAATGGAAAGATCATATAAAGATGCAGTAACCATTTTTTAAATTCAGGAAATATTCAACTTACTTGAGTTAATAGTCTGTTTTAAAAGGATAGAAAGTACTAATTATTATGTTATCTTCATAAGTTTATATAGATTAGTTCTTCTAGTGATACATGTAGTAGCTTTAATAGTTTATGAAAAGTTTCACTGTGAAAAAGACCAATCACTTTCCCCATGGGTATCTTCCCGAAGTTTTTAGTGATTATGATTGAAATTGCTTCGATCTTTTTACATCTTAGTTAAAAACTCAAAGATGTATATTTATTTAGACTAAGGGTAAAGTAATACTTTACATGCTTTCCCTCTAATTTTAATAATATTAACAAAAAGAGAGTTAGCATTACTTTCAGAATAGATATCTGCAATGTATATTTTGATCTGATCCAAATTCTCTTCTTGATTTCCTTTTCCAAAGTGTTCTTTCTACTTCTAATGGCTAATAGTGTTCAAATGTGAGGATTCCTATGTCATGGGTGATGAAAATAAAGTGCTGTATAACATTAACAAACATTTTATTTTGCATTTATTTGTTATACTTGATCCAATTTTATTTATGAATGTATTTTAATCATATAAATAATTTGAACCTTTGGTTAGATGTATATTATTTTCTATTGATTTTTGCTGTTTTGTACCATAATGTTACTCTTTTTTTTTTTTTTTTTTTACTTTCATATTCTACAGGATGTTTTACAGATGAACTTTTATTCTAAAATCATGTTGCCATTCATTGCTGTCATTTTATACTTATAAAGATCATATAATCTCACTAATAGTTTGGGGATTCTTTTGGCCTCTTTACTGTGAAAACTTAAGTTCATTAAGTGGTTGAAGGAAAGGTTATAGTTAGGGTTATATGTCTTTTTCTTTTTCCCTTTTTCCTACTTTTTTTCCTGAAAGGTCTTTTTGACCCTATTGCTATTGAAGACATCTCTCTTCTTATAGTCCCTCCTCAAGCTTGCAATCTGGTTTTCATCCTAGTCTTCATACTGTCTTTTGTCCCCCAAGTAATATTTTCTTTTGACTTTTGGAATCAAGTAACCTTGACCAAGGTCAACCTGTTGGAGGTAACCTGACTATTGCCTGCTGATTTCACCTTTGCAACATCTTTTGAATATGCTCTATTCTCTCTTTTTCTACTACTTTGGTATAGGCCCTTGTCACTCCCTGCCTTGATTACTTCAGTAGCTTGCTAGTTGATTTGCCTGCCATAAGTTTCTCCTTATCTAGTACATTCTCCATTCAAAATGATTGCCAAAGTGATTTTCCTAAAGCACAAGTCTGACTCTTCAGTAAATTCTGGTGGGTCTATCTATCACATCTAGGAATAAATATAAAACCTAGTATACAAAGCCTTTCATACCTAGGACTCCATACTCCTCTCCCCTTTCCATTCTTCTTGCGCTTTATGTTGTACCATATACTCTTTAATTCAGTGACAATGGTCTCTTTATTATTCCTTGAGTTAGTGATTCCAACTCTCAGCTCTCTATATTTTCACTGTCTGTTCTCCATCCCTGAAATACTCTTCCTCTTCACTTGCCTGGATTTTTTCAGCTCCTAGATAAAGTTTTATTTTCTGTAAGAAACCTTATCCAATTCTCCTTAATCTTCATGCCATTCCTCTAAGGCTACTCCCATTTTATCCTGGATAGAGCTTGCAATAACAATTTATTGCATGGTGTCTCCTTCATTAGATTGTGAGCTCTTCAAGGGCAGGGGAACAGTCTTCTTTCTTTGATCTTCCTTCTCTTAGCACAGTGTCTGACATATAAGTTAATAACTAATATTTATTATTTGACTTACTGTTTGACTGGCCAGATAAGTTGAAACGATTGTTTGTATTGCTTATAACTCTTTAGTTTTATACTTTCATATTAATTTTAGTTTTTGTTCTATTAGATAAAGGATGGGGAATGTCCTTTGCTAAGGAAATGATGCCTTATCAGGTGATGATGATCTGAAAGGTAGGGGAACAATCTTCCACTGCTTGTGTTCTAGAAGTTGATAATTTGATAAGGCCTGCAAATGATGTAAGAAATATCCATATGGCCCTTGACAGAAAAAAGGTTCCCTACCCCTATATTATATGATCTGGCATGTACACAGGGACATGACTTCTCTGTTAATAATAATTTATTTCTTTTTAAGATGTCAGTTTTTTTCTTTCTTTTTTGGTGCCATAAGATTCTCCTCATTTCAATCCATCCTTCATTCAAAGTGATTGCCAAAGTGATTTTTCTAAAATGCAAGTTTGGCTGACATTCCCCAATAAATTCTGATGGATCTGTATCACCTAGAAATGAATATAAAATATTAAATATAAAATCTTCTGATATACAAAGTTTTTTCATATCCTTTGTCTTCTGCCTCTATTCTGGAAAATGCATCCATGGAAACTAGATTTCTCTGTAATCTACAAATAAGAATCTGTATTTTCCAATATATTTTTTGCTATTTTATCTTTCACAATGAAATTATCTTATATAAAAATATATGTCTAGTAGGAAGAGGAAGAAAAAAAGGCTCTTTTCAGAGCCTTTTTCTTTCTTTCTTTTTTTTGCCTTTGCTTAATTTTATATTTGCCACATTATTAAAATTGTTTGCTGTTACTTGGCACATTCCCTAATTGTTTTCTTTGGTTTTCATTCTTCACCCTGCTTCCCACCCACACATACCATAGTGGGTGGGGGGGAGGGAAGAAGGGATAAATTAGTTTAATTTTTATAAATTTTTGAATTTATTCAATTTTAAAACTTTTGGTTTCTTCCAAAATGTTTAGGAATATATAATTGTAAAAGGAACTTCTTTCTTTTGGTTTTAAAATGATAGAAATTATTAGCCATGATCGTTTTATCTTTGAGTTCTTCCATTCAGGGCCATGGTCAAAGGCGGGAATTGAAGCTAAAAGGACTTCAGAATTAAAAGTTCAGAAAGCTAAAAGTTATAACGATAATAAGAAATAATAAACCTAACTACCTTTTGGCTTCTAGGAGTTAAAGTTATGAAGGTGGGCAGTTGATCTTGTGTAAGAAGTATGGTGTTGTGGTAGGATTCCTGGAAATTGAAGTTATAAACATCGATAATTGGATAGTAAACTGTATTCTAGAACTATGGTGATTAGCCTCATAGCTGTTAATGTGCTTAAATATGGTTTAGGCTTGAAAGTAGCTGAATACAGAGGTAGGAGGTGGGCTAGGCAGAACTTCAGAGTTTAAGGATAGTGAATGGCCTAATTTATAGGCTGTGAAGTGGGAAGGTCTGGCTTTGCAGGGATTAGAGAAAGGTAAGTATTTCTTGGAGGGTAAAGGGGATAGTGGTGAAGCAGGAGTTTTCTTGTGTTCTTTCAAGACGCAGCTCAAATGCCATTTTCTGCAAGAGCCTACTTCTAGTCTCTTCGATTTCAGCTAGTTCCTAATCTCTTCTCTTCGACCAGCTCTTGAGAGCCTTTTTCAAAGGATATTGAGGAAGTTAAATAAGAAAAACAAAGACCAAGGGGTGGATTGGTTTTGTTCTGAGAATGCTTAAAAAAAAAAGAAGTAAAAAGAGAAATACATGAGAATAGATAGAGGAAATAATAGATGTAACTGAACGGTACCAAATATTGATGAAGGGGTAGGAATGTGGGTATTATATGAACTTTAGTCTTATCTGAGTTATACAAAGGAAGGCTGAAAACACACACACACACACACACACACACACACACACACACAATTTGGTATATAAATATATTAAATTAAGCTGGGAAATAATAGAAGCAGGAATTTAAAGAGGAAGATTTATTAGAGAAAACTAGTGCAAAATATATTATTAAGTACTTATTAATTAATGGAAGACTTTGAAAATACACGTATGTAAAATAGACTTAAAAATATCAACAATTTGCCATGAATTTCCTCCCTAATCAGATTTTTTATTTAGAATATAATATTTGGAACCTAAGAAAATAAAATAGTCAAAAATAATTGGATTGTTAATTAGCTTAATGAAAATGTATCACTATGAATTAGAGTATTAATAATTATGTAATATCAATGATGTCGGTTGAATGTTTTATTTAGTTTTTATGTAATCTTTAATTTTTGAAATATATTTGAAAGTTAGATTTATTCTAGATTTTAAGTTATTTTATATTTTTTTCCTTTCCAGTAAAAATACCCTCTATCAAATCAAAGTGGATTCAGTAAATATGTTTCATATTTACTTTAGAAGGAGTGTTTTCTTTATGTGCTTTCCTTATTTTGGGATCGAGTAGGAAGAAGCATTAAAAATCAGAGATACTAAACTTTAGTTTGGTTGTTTTCTTGTATATAATGGCCAATATCATTTTAATTTTACAGGAAAAGGAAAATATTTGTATGTTATAGAGCTAAAAAAGAGTTAACCCATATTTTGGCTTTAAAATATGAAGGGGAATGTTCCTTTAGAAATAGAAGTTCATTTTGAAATGAACTTATTTTTTCAACTCTTTGAATTTTAGGAACTTTGATTTAAATATTTCTCCATTGACTCATCTTGAGGTGGAAGTAACACTGGATCCCCCCCCATACTCCCCTGGCATTTGGAGTCAAGTGACTTGCCCAGGGTCACATACCTAGGAAATGTTAAATATCTGAGATCAGATTTGTACTCTTAACTTCAGGGCTGGTGCTCTAACCACTGCACCACTTAGCTGCCCCTAACTCTGGTTTCTTGAAGATTTTGGCAGTAGAAATCAAATTCTGTCAGATCCTCCCAGCCTATTAAAGTTTTGAGCAGAAGGAATATGATGGACCATGAATCTACTAACTGAAAGCCAGCTTGGCTAAGTTTGGAGAGTTTTCCATTAAGTGATGACTTTTTTCATACACAGAAATTAATGTGTAGTGTACTAAGGCATTGGAGAAATTTGATCTGTATTAAGTAGAGGTTTCCCTCTATCATTTAAAGTACTAAAGTAATGGTAGGAAAACTTGAAAAAATTATAACTTTGGAGTTTTGAAAGTAACATTACTGTTTTCTCTTCTTTTTTTAGGTCATGTATTCCTCTGAGAAATTTTGGACAGAAGATCTTAGTTTAATACATGACTTAAATGATATAAAGAGATAATTCCAGTCATGAGTAAGTACAATTCTTTCTCTTATTTTTTATATCTCAGTAGAATCTCTACTGCTATAGCTTTCCTAAATTTTAAGTTGCAGTGATACAGTAGGAAATTTGTCTTGAATAGTTAGACCATTGTATTATACTCTAATATAATTTCTATATACTTGCAAATTGGATTTATTTGTAGCTAAGATGGATTGATACCTTTCTAGATAGTGAACTGTTAAAAGTATATCTAAAATATATTTGGCTAATATACTTTGAGAAATTTATATTTATAGATGATGAAAATTTAATTTATCACCTATATGGATCCTAGTAATCCTTTATTCTTAAACATTTCTCTCAGCTATTGGAAATGAATTTTGGTGAAAAATATGTAGGAAAAAATGGAAGTGAGTTACTACTTTCATCAAATTTCATCAAATTCATCTTATTAAATATAATCAAGGTAAAATATAACATTAATATTACAACATAGTATTAACTTTGAGTAAGAGTAATATTTTGTTGAAATTATATAAACAATAATACATGTTGACAGTGATAACTTCCTGCTTTTTTGGAGACATGGGAAGTGATATTTTCACCTAAATCTTGTGGAGGTTTTTTTTTTTTTTAATCATATATAACACTTCAGAATTTAAAAAATCTATTGTTTAGATGTGACTAGATCTTGATGAAATTTTCTTTATTTATTAGGATTCTAGTCTTTGGGGAAGATATTGACATAGTATATACATGTGTGCATATATACTTAATATGTGTACACATCAATTTGAACTTTTAAAAAATCCATTTTGCTTTTTTCTATTTTTGAAATTTAACTTCTTGTTTTGGAATAATGTCTACTGGTTGTAGACTTTAAAGCAGGACATCAGCCATAGCTTAAGAAATATGTGGTGTTAAAAATGGCATGTAAATAACCAAAACAGTGTAAAACCAACATTCCATCATTGATTTTTATGTTAAAAGTACTTTAAAATTTAGTTTATTTTTGTGTTCTCTAATGTATTAGGATTTGCTGTCTTTAGGATTGATAGTTCTCCTTGTTTTAGTAAGGAGCTTGAGAGCTTAAAAACACAGGCCTTGTTCTTATGAAGCCCTTCAATGTTATGAAACCTTAAATGACTAGAATAACATTATTACTAAGAACTTTTTGTTGGTATGTTTTCAATAAAACAAGGCAAAGTTATTTGAGAAGGCTGACAAGCAGGTGAATTTAAATATCTGATAATGGTAGAGTCTGGACCTAGTCATATAAGGAACTTTCTCAGGTGAGGAAGTTTTCTCTAACAAGGGAGATTCTTTGATATTCTGCAGATGATAGAGAGTAGTCAATACGTAGCAGAGGCAGGGCTTGAACCCAGAGCTTCCTGACCAGCTCTGTATCAGTTAAACTAGGCCATCACTCAGATAGAGTTAGGAGAAAGCTCTTTTAATTGGAGTACAATAAAGATGGGCATCTGAATTAGTATAAGAACTGGAAGAAGGGAATGCAGTTGTAACAGTAGCAACAACAATTATTATGTTCAAGCATTTTGTAGATATTTCTTCATTTGATATGTAGCTTAGGTATTAAAATATGTATATATTATATATATGTGTGTGTATGTGTGTGTGAGTGTGTGTGTATACACACACACACTCACACACACATATATAGTCTTAGTTAAATTATCATGTTTTCTTTAATTGTTAGTTTACTTTAACAAATTGCAATCATACTTTGCGCCACTATGCACTTTCTCTTTTCCCATTTAAGTGTTGCCAACCACTGCTGAAGAAAATTATACAACTTTGCTGCCTGGGTCCACTACAGCCCTATTATTCTAACTCAGTTGGGCTCTCACTGCTTTATGACAAGTTTTTATTTTCTCCTGATGGCCTTCATTATACTTCCCACTGTGGCTACTACAAACTATTTTTCTTCTAAAGTCTTCTCAAGACTTTATTCCCCTTTCCTCTTAGCAAAAGATCTTACCTCTTAATTTGCTGAGGACTTGTTTAAACTTCTTTTCCCCCTCCTATTCCATACCTTTCCCCTTTTGCTTTATATTGTGAATGTATTCTTTTCCTTGTATAACCAACTACTTGTGCTCTTGATTCCACCGTATATTGTTTCACTTAAGATTCTATCATCTTAATCTTTCTCTCATTTTTGGTATTTTTTGTTTACTCCTTCTATACTTATATCTTTCTCCCTTTATAAAAACTTTTATTTGACTGTGCTACCTCCTCAAGCAATTGTTCATATCTCTTGTACCTTTCATAGCCAAACTCCAAAGTACTTTAATAATCACCTTTTTTTTTTTTAAACTCCCAGTTATTTTTTCCCCCAAGGGGAAAATGTTATGATAATAACAATTTAAGGAGCATTTCCATGTACTCAGAATATCAAAAAAGAAAAAAAAAGATTGTTTATATGAAACTGTGGATCTTCATTTTATCCTGCTTGGTTCTACCCCTCTCCCTCCTCCCCCAAGCAATATGTAATAAATTCTATACATTAGTTTCCATCCTTTCTTATTTGTGCTTTCTTCTGAACTGTTTTCATGCATTTAAATTTTTTTTTCAATGATATTCTTTATCTTTTGGCTTCAGTTTTGCTGGTTCTCTCTCTTATCTCCAATCTTTCCCCAGTTACACCAAGGAAAAAAGAAACCCTTATGATAAATAAGCATACTCAAAGATAAATTGTAATATTCTTGAAGGCAGGGACTATCTTTTGCCTCTTTATGTCCCCTATACTTAATACAGTGCCTGGTTCAAAGCAGGCATTTAATAAATGTATATTGACTATTGATTAATAGTTTGCTAGTGACTGTTTAATATAGCACTAATAACTGTTGTTGTTTGTCCTTTGTTCTTGAAGACAATCAGTGAATTGGATTTAAGTAAGGGAGGGCTGTGCAAAGTCACCAGCCTTACTTTTTCCTGTTAAGCCATCTGAGTGCAGTGGCACAATATAGATGATACTGGACATGGCCCTTGATGCAGTAGGAGACCTTGGACTTTTTAGGCCAAGGTCTTAACAGGTTTCAGTTTGTCAGAGGCAATCACTCATTCAGTGATTAAAGCTAAGTAAGAAATGAGGCAGAGAATTTTTACCTAGTTAAAAAAAAATCAATTTGTGAGAGGAAGACCTTCAGGGTTTCTGGCCAAAACAGAAACAGTTAATATTTGTATTCATTTTGAACCAATTTGAGTCCTAACAGTTACCAATTGGGCCTTGATCTGGGACTTGTTGTTGGCCAATCAATAAAAGCTATAGTGATTTAAGCGGAAGGCATGGTTCTTATGAAAGAAATCTAACCACTAAACTCCAAGATATCTTGGAATTTTCAGGGATCAAAATTTACCTTCTTTTGAAGAAAGTATCATCAGGTAAGGGTATGATACCCTGTTTGGACAGAGGAAAGGGAAAGGAAGTAGGGGGCGTAGGGGGGAAAAGGAAAGAAGAAAAGAAAGAAAGAGCTGTGTTGCCTAAATAGCCAGTGCCACTTGAGTAGCTCCACTATAGCTAATAAATTCACAGTTCCTACAAGTGGTTATGAGATTCAATATTTTCTCCAGTCTGTAGACAGCTGCATCGTATCATTTTTTGGATTGAATAAAAAGAAGAGAATTTGATGTTGTGAACATATATGATGAATATTGTGTAGTTGTTTTGTTTTCCAGAAGTATAGAATTACTATTAACACTACCTTACTTCCAGAAGTACCCTAAAACTTTCTGACTTTTTGCTCTTCATAATTTATCTGAAAAGTAATTTAATTTAGTGTTATGTTTTCAGGAGGAAGGGGAAATATTGTTTCCTTTGTCACTTCTTTTTTTTTTTTTTTTTTTTTTTTCCTGTCTTTCCTGAAGTCTGAAGTTATATATGGAGT
Source organism: Antechinus flavipes (assembly GCF_016432865.1). Classification (NCBI taxonomy): domain Eukaryota; kingdom Metazoa; phylum Chordata; class Mammalia; order Dasyuromorphia; family Dasyuridae; genus Antechinus; species Antechinus flavipes. The sequence goes on from NC_067402.1 coordinate 164,345,789, forward strand.
GTGAAGGAGCACAAATATAGAGCTGGAAGGGAGTTTAAAAATTATTTATACCAGTTTCTTCTTTTTTGCAATGAATAAATTGAATCCCTGAGATATTAAGTACCTTGCCCAAGGTGAAATAAGTATCATTAAGCAAAAGAGTCAGGATTCAAATTTAAGGTCTTTGTTCAAGCTTTGGTCAGGAATTGCTATATTTTTTTTCTTTTTGCTTCAAATCTTAAATCATGAATTTTTTATTGAAAAATTTTATTTAACAAAGTCCAAATTTTGTTGAAAATCTTTTAGAATTGTTCCTTTGAAGTTAGGACTAAAATAAAATATGAAGCTTACTGTAGATTTTTTTTTTTTTTTTTTGATGTTTGCCGAAGGAATAATATTGTGTGTAGAATTTGGAAACCAACAATTCTGTTGTATTCTGCATAAAAGACTACATCTGGGTTATTATATTTAGAGTATTAGGTTAAAAAACATTAAAAATTGCTAAGCTGAAGAATATATGGAAAAGGGCATTTAAGATGGTGAAAAGTCTTAAGTTCATGTGATTACATAAGACTATGTTGAAGAAATTGGGAAAGTTCATATCAGAAAAGAGAAAGTTGAAAAGATGATAGATATTTTTAAGTATGTGAAAGGATGTTATGTGCTAGATGAGTTTAGATTTGTCCTTATAGATCAGAGAGGGCTGAAGTAGAAGCAATAGAACAAAATTATAAAGTAAATGGTGATGTTAGGACAAACTCCAAATTAGAACTATTCCAAAATGGGCAACTAGTTGGTAGAATGGATAGAGTACAAGACATGGCATCTGGGAGACTCATCATCTTCCTAAGTTTAAGTATGGCCTGAGGCTTACTAGCTTTATCACCCCAGGCAAATCACTGAGTTTCCTCATCTGTAAAATTGAAAAAGGAAATAGTAAACCCTTCTTGTATCTTTGCCAAGAAAACCCAAATTTGGTCATGAGGAGTTTGACATACTTGGAAAACAACTGAACAAAATTCTAAAATGGCATAGACTATTTTGGAAGATGTGTGTTCTTTTACACCAAAGATCATCAAGAAAAGACTAATGACCACTTGTTGGATATGTTGTAGTTAGTAGCTATAGCAATAAAGAAGGGGAGATCTTGGAACACACTTTTCTAAAAAGTAAACAATAAAGCTTACCACCAAGAATATCTTACTTTTATAGACTAAGCACTAGGCCATTAAGAGGCACAGCAGATAGAATACTGAAAACCTGAAAATAGGAAGACCTGAATCCAAATCTGCTATCTTAGATGTATAAAATTGGGATAATAATACCACCTATCTCCCAGGATTGTTTGTGATTATTAGGTGTGATCATTTGTGATGTTCTTTATAATATTTTTGTTGTTATATATAATCTTTGCTTCATAATATTTTTGTTGTTGTATATAATATTATGACAGAAAAACGGACCTTATTTGGAATAAAAACTTTGAGGTATTAGTGACAATATAAGAGCTCAGGAAAGATATTGAAATTAAAACAAGAGTTAAGGGGAGAAATACTAGAAAGTTAAATATATTTGAGTATTTCAATGGGGCTCTATGATTTAGTAGTATATATTATGTATGATATAAGTCTTCTTTGCTAGATCCACATCCAGATTATGCTCTCTAACTGTAAGTGTTCGACAGGGTTCTCTATTCTGGTCCCTCTTCTTTTTTCCTTCTATAATACATTACTTGGCAATCTCATCAGCTCCCCTGGACTTAATTACCATCTCTTTGCTGAAGATTCTTGTACTACCTGTTGTACCCGTTAACTTCTATGCTGATCTCAGTCTTGCATCTCCAGATGCCTTTCAGACAAGGATGAAAGACTAATCATAATAACTTAAAACAGTGGATCATGAAGATAGGATTAAATGGAAAGAAAATAAAAACATGTTATTGAGGGCATGGCAAAAAGAAATGAAGAGTAGGACAAAACAGATCATTTCATTTAGAAATCTTTAGTATTTTAAATGCACTTCTCTTTCACCAGCTTATCCTCCTCTATAAAGAGAAACAGGACAGGTGGAGTGGGATTTAAGAGATGGAATTGAGAGGCCAAAATATAAGAGGATAAATACACAATTAATAGTCTTAATTGTAAACATGAATGGAATAAACTCACCTAAAATTGAAGAGAATAATACAATGGATTAGAAAAGGAGAACCCAACAGCATGTTTATAAAGAAATATGTATGAATCATAAAAGTTAATAATATAGTTAAAGTAAGTAAAATATAGTTAATAATAATAAAGTAAAGTAAAGTACTATTTTGCTTAGTATAGTAGACTCAAAAAGCAAGAGTGACAATCATGAGATTGCAGCTGGTTGATCTCATAAAGCTCAGAAGTTCTAAGGTATATAGAATAGAGGGAGAAATGAAACAGAGGGGGAAGAAAAAGAAAAACAGAAAGAAACAGACAGGGGCATCATAGATATTGAAAAATCAACACTTTATATAAATACCAAATAGTATAACATCAATATAATTAAAAGAAAATTTAATTGTAGGATATATAGACAGTAAAATTATGCTGGAGACTATAATGTAATACTTTGGATCTAGTTAAATTTATTTATTTATTCTTTTTTTTTTTTTGCTTATTTACTTATTTATTTGCTAAGGCAATTTGAGTTACGTGACTTCCCAGGATCACACAGCTAAGAAATGTTAAGTGTCTGAGGCCAGATTTGTACTCAGGTCCTCCTGACTTCAGGGCTGGTGCTCTGTCCATTGCACCACTTAGCTAGCTGCCTCTCATCTAGTTAAATTTAACAAAAATTTTTAAGAAGTTAAAGACCTGAATGTAACTTTAGAAAATTCTCATAAAACTTGTGAAATTAGATGTGATAGCTCTCTGGCAGTTGCTGAATGAGAACAGAAAGTACTACACATTTTTCAGCCTTTGTGGTCTTTTAAAAAAAAGTTTTATTGTTTTGTCTTTCTAGACATTTGCAGATTACTCTACTCTGTGAAATGTTTTTTGTAACTAAATAAAACAGGCAAACCAAATAATACAGTGATTTCATCTGGAAGCGTGTGCAGTGTTTGACATCTATATTATCTTCTGAACCTCTTTATTTAAAAAAAAAAAATTAATTAACTCAATTCTCCCCTTTCCCTTTTCACCCTATCTATAATGCATGGGGAAAAAAAAGAGAAAAGAAAAACAGGTTTCTGTGTAACAAAACATGCATAGTCAATAAAACTGGAATTTTTTCATAGATGTCTCTTTATGTATAAAATCTGTTCGCTCTCTTAGGAGATGGATAATATCTTTAATCACTGATACTTCGGTATATATGGTAATAGTTCTTAAAACTTTGGAAGTTGTTTCTTGTATTATAGTTTTATCATTGTAGAAATTGTTCTCCTATTTTGCTAATTTCATTTTTTATCCATTTTCTTATTTCTCTGATCATTTTGGGGTGTGTTTATCAGTGATATATAATTGACTAGTTATTGGAAAACAACTATCTCATAAATATATGCAAAAAAGCAGAAATATTATACATATCCTTTATTGACTAGAAGGCATTCTACTAAAGATCTTTTACAACTTCACATGAAACCATTAATGATTTGTTTTTCCTGGGGACCTGCATGGACCTATGTCCCAGATAGCATTTTTCCCATTCTTAAGAAAGAGGATTGGATTGGCCTTTTGACAGTAGACATAGACCTGATACTATATCATTGTATCCTTTTTAGCTACTACTGCCAATAACACAGTTGCTTAAGGTGCTGAAACTTAAGGGCCAAAACTTGATTTGGTAATCAAAGTATTATTCTTTTAAAAAGGAAACATCTAAAATAGATGAAATTCTGAGGTCCTCTTATTAATAACACAGAAATTCAACAGAATAAAACATAATAAAGTTTTTTTTATCATTTATGACTTTTCATATATGAACTATTTTTTATATGAAGTTTCTTATATTTCACAGAAAGATATATTAAATTATGTCATCTGATTATTAAAATAACATAGTGTGCTTCTTTGGTTTTTTATTAGTGTTCAAAAGTTTTAATGAAAACAGTAAGTTTTAGTTTTCTAAAATTGATTAATTTTTTCACTGATTTCCCCCCTCCAATTATCTAATGAAAGTGATGAAGTCTACTTCATACCTAAAACACTTAGAATTACCACTGTCTTCTATTTAGATAAAAGGATAGATAGATTCCCACTTTTCTGAAAGGGTTAGTAGTATACCTACCTGGAAACAGAAGAATATCTTTCAGAAGTTCCTTTTAGCATTTTTTTCTACCTCCTTTACCTTGGTACAAATAGAGATGATATTGTATAGGTAAATAAGGTCCAAATAATGATCTAAATAAATAGGGACACATTTTAAAGACTTTCTTAGATTGTTGGATAATCTTAGAGTGATTTTAGTTATACCTGATGTTAGCAAGTGAGATTGCTTCTGTAGAGTTTCTGTTTTGGATTGTGATGAAGGACACTTAAAGATGATTTTGAATTTATAAACTGTGTGTGCACATATATACACATATACATGTATACACACATGTAAATCTATGTGTATACATATACACACAGATTATTAAGTGTTTTATGAAAGGGTTTTAAGAGGATCACTTTATCCATTTTTTCATTGTTTATGTTGTATTGGAATTAATTCTTTAAATATTTGGTTTCATTTGTAAATCATTTTTTTTAACTTGGGAGTTCATTTATAACTTACTCAATTATTTCTAAGGTAAAGTTATTTCAATTGATTTTAAGGTTTTGGGTTTTTTTGGTATTTAGTTGAAGTTTCAAAATTTGTTGATTTTCTAGGTTTTTAAAAAATCAGATATCCACTTTATTGATCTGATCTTACTTTTACTGATGAGAAATACAAATTTTCCTTTAAGTGCTGCTTTGACTACATCCTACAAATTTTGTTATGATGTCTCAAATTTGACATTATCTAAGGAAATTTTTTATTTCTATAATTTGTTCCTGAACTCATCCATTCTTTCATATTAAATTATATAAGTTCCAGCTAATTTTCAAAGTTTGCTTCAAAGCAAATAATTCTATTGAATGTAACTTTTATTGCATTGTGATCAGAATATTTCTACTTTTTGGTATTTATGAGGTTTTTATCCCTTAATACAGTCAGTTTGCACGTGTCATGAATAACTGAGAAATAGATATTCTGCACTTCTTTCTATTCCCATTCAATATTCTCCAGAAATCTCTCATTTCTAACTTTTCTAAAATTCTATGCATATCCTTATTTTCATTCTTGCTTATTTTTTGATTCACGAAATCTAGGATTGAGATAGGTAAATTAAAGTGACTCTATTTTAGTTTTGCTGTATAGTTCTTCCTTTAACTTGCTTTTAAGAATTCAGGTATCATGGTGCATATAAGTTTAGTATAGATATTGTCATTGTTTATTATAATTTTTAGTAAAATGTAATTTCTTTACTTAGCTGCTATTTTAATTAGGGGTTTGTCTGTTTTTTGCTTTTTCTTCCTGTTTCTGTTAATTTTCTTCTCTCTTCCTATTTCTCTAATCATTTTTGGGTATAAGTCTTAGCAGTGGTGTAATTGATTACTTATTAGAGAATAATTCCTATCCCTGCCTTTTTAATTTTAATGAAATTGTAATAGATTCTGTTTTTAGCAACTTTTAAAAATTCTCTTTTTATTCTGTTTGTGTCTTGTAAATGACACATTGGATTTTGGTTTCTAATTCCATTTTGCTATTTTCTTCCATTTTAAAAGTGAGTTTATTCCATTTACATTCATAGTTATGATTACCATCTGTATTTTCCACCATCCCATTATTTTGTATTTATCTTTTTCTTTTTCTCTTGTCCTTTTAAAAGTCTGTGTTGCTTCTAATTTCTTATTTATTATACTGTTCTTCTATACTATACTATACTTCTCCATTCCCCCATTTCCCTTTTAATCCTTACCTTCCTATTTAGCTTTTCTGTACCTGTGTTTTTGTGTATATTTTTCTGTCTTTCAACCAGTTCGGTGAAGATGACGTTCAAGTGTCATCTACTCCACTTCATTATCATCTTCTTATACATCTTGAATAATGAGATAATTTTCCCCATTTTTTTCTTCTCCTTTCCTTCTCTGTCCTTATGCATTCCTATTCCTCTCTCATTCCTTTCTTCTTTTTGAGATCTTCCCAACAAAATGGAGTCTCATCTAGGCCCTCTGCTAATTAAATTTTCCCCATGACTTCTAATGATTAAGTTCTGACTTGTCTATCTATATCTTTCTACATAAGAAAGTAAACAGTTTAACTTTGTTTAGTCCCCAGTGATTTCTCACTCATTTTTATCTTTTTTATTTCTCTTCTAACTCCTTTGAAGGTATGCCACATTTTCTATTCATTTCTGGTGTTTTAATCAGCAATCCTCTAATTTCTCTCACCCCTGTAGGATTATACTTAGATTTTGGGAGTGGGTATTTTTGGTTGTAAACCTGGAACTTTTGCTTTCTTCAATAGCATATTCCAAGCTCTCTACTACTTGTTAGTGGTTGGTCGAATTTGTCTAATCTTGATTATGAATTCTTTATTTTTGACTGCTTTCAGTATTTTTTCATTAATCTGGGAGCTAGATTTTGGTTGTATTGTTCTTTTGAGTTTTCTTTTTCTTTTTTTAAAAAAAAGAACTGTAGATTCTTTTGCTTTTTTACTTTACCCTCTGGTATAAGATATCTGGATAGTTTTTTTGAAATATGATGTATGTGTGCCCTTTCTTTTGTTTTTAGTTTTCCGGTATTCCTATGATTCTTAAATTATCTGTCATAGATTTATTTTGGAGATCATTTGTTTTTCTTATGATGGATTTTTCTCAATTTCTTATTTTTTTTTTTTAGTTTTTTGACATTATTTTCTTTCTCTTGATATCCATGGAGTCATTAGCTTTCATTTGTTTGATTCTAGTTTTCAAAGAAGTGTTTGTTTGTTTGTTTGTTTGTTTTTTTTCTGGTAAGTAAGTCCGGTAATTCCGGTAAAAAAGTCACTTTTCTTCCTTAGTTCCTTTTTGTTTTCTCCTCTTTCATTTACTGTTTATTTGGTTTTAAAAATCATTTCTAGCTCATTATAAAGCTTATTTTTAGCTTTTCCAGGAATTCTTTTTGGACTTTTGTTTAAATTGAACTTTTCTTTGAGGCTTTACTTGTAGATTTTTCAAGTCATTTTCTTCTTCTTCTTCTTCTTCTTCTTCTTCTTCTTCTTCTTCTTCTTCTTCTTTTTGTTGTTGTTGTTTTGTTTTATTTTTTGTTTTTATACTTGGTTCATTTTTCCAGTTTGCTTTTAGATTTTGCACTTTATATCAGTGCTGAGGCTTTGCACACTTCTCATTGTGTATATGTTTGAGATTTTTGACTTGCGCTTCTGACCTCTTGCATCCATCCTTCTGCTACTTAACAAAACTTTGGGTTAGGATCCTGTACATTTATGGGGGAAATCTTTTCACTGTTATCCTAGTCTGAGTCCTGCAAATTCCTTACCCAGGTTTGGGTATATGGGGTTATTTTTGGTTGGGAGTTTTAGTTGACTGTTGTTGGACTTGCCTACTATGAACTTACTAGTAGTCTCTACAGGTTCGTTGTGGACGCCAGCTTTTTTTGGTTTTGAAAGTCCTGTACTCCAGAGCTAAGGGCCACCCAGTTACCTTTAATTCCTGGAACCATGCTTGGTATACAACTAGAGCCTAAACTTGAGATTATCACTTTCCAATCTGGATCTAAGATGTGGAACTGATTAATGAATGGTATATTTTCCAGATAGCACCTGAAATTCTGCATCATGTCCTTCCTTGTTCAGACATCCTCTGAGATCTCTTTCTGCCCTGGTTTTCCTGTTTTGGCACCCTTTTCTGGATTGGAAAAATGACTATGACTTTTTTTTTTTTGAATTTTATTATCAGAGTTGTATATAGTTCATTTTCTAGGTCTCTGTTGAAGAGGAATGAGGGTTAGACAGATGATTTCTCATTCTATTAAAGTCTTGATGCCTTTTTGCTTTGTAAGATTTGGGGAGTGGGGATTGAAGGAGAGGTCGAGGTCTGGTTCAATTTAATGAGTTTTCCCCATCAGCATTTCATTTCTAATGGAGTTAACATGAACTCGAAAATCTTCAGGATATTAATTATTTAAGTATGATATAATTTTTTGTTTTTTTCTCAAAAGTATATATATAACATATAGTCACAACTAATTTTCTGTTCTTAAATAAGAATGAATTGAAAAGACTAGTTCTTTTCTCATATCATGGCACTATTTCTTTGTCCTGATAAATGTTCTTTAGCTAAAAATGGAACAAATGAATACATTGAGATTCTAATTCTCATTAAGTTTTAAAGATTTATGGAGCACATGAGATTTTAAAATGAAAAATTAGGCTTCTAATCATACTCTGCTCCTAAAAGTTTTATAACTGCAAAGCACTGACTTTAATTACAACAAAAATTTTAATTTAGACTATTAGTCAAAATAGAAAATGTAAAAATCAATTCATCTGTCTTTGAATTTTACTTAAATGATGATATATTGCAACTTCTTATGGATCATTGATTGTTCTTAAAATTTTTTCTTTGAAGGACTAATTTAAAAATGCCATTAGATTTCAGCTTATATCTTTTATTTGGATGAATATCCTTTGTGCCATGATTATCTAAGTGGTGTAGTGGATAGAATGTAGGACTTGGGAGTCAGGAAGACCTGAATTAAAATCCTGCCTCATATACTGATTTAGTTATGTGATTCTGGTTTAAGTCACCTTTTTTTCATAGTTTCAGTCTTTTCATCGGAAAATGTGGATAATGATAGTAATTTCCTCAGAAAGTTGTGGGGATCAAATTAATTAACATGTAATATGCTTTGCAAACCTAAAACAGTTATGTAAATACTATTTACTCCTATTATTATAGTTACTATTAGTATTGTTATTCTTCTTTCTAATAGCGTGTCTGGAAGATAACTATAAAATGTACTATACAGTTCATTTCCTTTTATTCTCCAAAATATATACATTACCAAACTGACTTTAGTCAAGAATGCCTTAACAATACTAAGGTTTTTTGGAGAGCTGAATTAAACTTTGAAGTATGTATAATTATATGTAAATATAACCTTGTATGAAAATGAAATTGTAAGATCAATTCACTATATATACATGAAAAAGGTTTTTCTTAATAGATTAATTTTTTTTTCCTTTTGGTCCTGATATCTTACTTGGAAAAAAAAGAAATATACCAACTGTTTTCTTCTTATTCATTTTCACAAGTTTAACACAGTTGCACATAGATGGAAATAAATTAGCTGTCTTCGACACATTCTTCTGTTGTCCTACTCTAAGACTGGTCCAGTCTAATCACTTTTTAAAAAACAACCTATTGAGAGCCTTCTATATGATCAGAATAAATTATTATGTAAGGAATGGCTTATGTTCTTCAAGTTTACAATTTAGTAAGGGAAATAATTAAACTTATAATTAAGTAATGGTAGTACATCATAATACATAATAAATGTATTATATAATAAGCAATAAATACTGTGAGTGGAGAGAAATTGCTTCCATGGGGAAGTGATAAAGGAAAGTTTCATCATTCTAAATAGGAAGAATTAGGATTAAAACTGAGGCATGTTCCTGATTTGTGGTAGTTTCTTATCTAGAATACTGTAAAGATACTAGGATGATTTAGAAAATTGAATAGAATTGACATCACTTTTTTGCATTCACTTATTTATATGCATTCTCTTTGGAGAGTAGTTGATATTATCCACTAGAACTTTGATTGGGTTATGGATACGGATCCCAAGAATGAGGGAGAATATGAATATAAGTTCTATAAAGGGTGGCCAGAGAATCTTCAGTAGGAAACCAGGTCTTAAGTACAAAAAAAAAAAAAATGGGAGAACTGAAAAAGGAAAGGTTCTAAAGTTAAAGATTGTTTTTTGTTTATTTATTTTGAAGGGAGAACTAGGACATTATTTTAATGTGATATTTGGGAATTTTTAAAAAAGTTTTTAAAAAAATAATTTTTTATTTTCAAAATATATACAAAGATCGTTTTCAACATTCATCCTTGCAAAACCTTGTATTCCAAATTCTTTCCCCTCCGTTTCCTTTACCCCTTCCCCAGACAACAATATTGGTTTGTTTTTAATCTATGGAACAGATATTCAAGAGAGTGTGGTGGAAAGGATGATTTACTTTAGTGTGAAACCTTTGTGGAGCTGGGTTGAGAGAGATGACCATAAGGGAATAGTGGGTTATAGAAAATAGGATTTAAATGGGGATTCAGAACCACCAGAATTAGAAGCATCTGACAGTGAGAAAAACTTGAGCTGAAAAGTGGGGAAGAAATAGAGAATGATAGATAGCAAGAAAGGTGTAGTCTTATGAGTTTTTTTTCTTTAAGGATGGCAGAAAGTTGGGAGGTTTGTAGATATCTGGAAAGCAGTCATAGGACAGTGAGAGATTAAAGAGAAAAAGAAAGGGGACAAAGGGAAGGCAGAAAAATGGGAAAGGTTGGTATCAAAGATATAAATAAATATATATTTATATGAAGAAGTTGACTTAGGCAAACAAACAGGCCAGCTTTTCTTCAGAAACTGTAGTAAAGGAGGAAATATTGAAGGATCTGATCTTAGGGAATTATAATAAGATGAGGAGAGAGGAAGAAGAGGTCTATGGAGAGACAGAGGAGTGGTTTTACTCTGCTAAGTGTTGTATAAAAGGAAGACCAGATATGGAGAGAGAAGACCTGGGTTGTTTACCACTCAATCACTATTGTGTATTTAATTGTGGCAGTTACTTAAATATAGCCATCTTAGTTTCCTCATTTGTAAAATGATATATTTAGACTATGATACTATGAACCTTTTATTACACTCACTCCTTGGAAGGTTAAACTTATCTTAGAGTAGGTTTTCTCAAAAATATCTCCCCACCCATTTTTACCCATTATACCCATTATATACATACTCTTTCAACATGTAAATACTATTTGGAAAGATTATGCCCTTTCTTTTCTATGTTAGCGTAAATTACTCTAATCATATGTTGTGACTGTGATGGCAGCTTAACCCAGATAGTTAACTGTATACTTGGGTGGGTTGAGAAGAGTAAGGCTAGTGCTGTGAGGTAGACATCTTGATAGTAGATTTTTGATATTCAAAAGAAAAGAAGTAGGAGGATTCTAAAAATAAGCAATTACCTACTTTACATTTTAGAGAGGGATCTGTTAGTCACCCTTCTTATAATTGGTGCTAGAATTTTTGCACATTTCCCTGGTGGAAAACTTCTAGAATAGATTCCCTTTCATTATTAAAGGTGTGTTCTCTCTCTCTCTCTCTCTATGTGTGTGTGTATATATATTTGGTATTCTTAATAAAAATATTGTTTATATTGTTATATACACATACATGTGTTTGTATGTAAATATATATGCATATACTTGAAAAATATGACTTTGCTAGAATGTTATATTAAATTCATTTGCACTATGAGATTATAATTATAAACCCAAATTATAAAGCTTTGGGGATGGTGATCAAAATTGGCAGTAAGAAATTTCAATTCTGAAAATAATTTTTGTTGACATCTTGAATTTTTTTTTTCTGTTGAATTGTTAAGAAGTACTTTGATCTCTGATCTCTTGAATACCATTTTTGGTGTGAGTTCTTGAATTTGAAAATAAGGCCATATGCAAATCTCCCAAAATATCTGTATTATGGTTGCAAAACATTACTTTTTGCATAAATCTTTGATGATCTTCAAGCTGCTTTGTTAAGCTTGAGCTCTAGCTGAACTACATTGATCATGAAAGCCATCTGTAAGCTCTTTATAGCTAGAGTTTATATAGTTTTATTAGAGTACTCTTGAGAGGCAGGATGATATAGCATATAAAGAGCTGATCTCAGCAATCTGGGACAGCTATATGGTATAGTGGATACAGTTCTGGCCCCGGAAGAGCCTGAGGAGGGCCTGAGCTAAAGTTCAGTCTCGGACACTGAATATTCACTAGCGGTGTGACTTTGGGCAAGTCACTTAACTCCAGTTGCCTTGCCCAAAAAAAAAAAAAAAAAGATGTCTGTCTGTATGATCCTGGGCATGACTCTTAAACTCTCAGTGTGCTAGGTAACTAATATTCTAATTTTCAGACAAGTTGCCAGCACAGAAGGAGTTTTCTCATCTTTCTCATCAGTTCTCTATACTGTTGACGTCAACTTACCCCTTGCTCTCACTACTCATAAGTTAAGTAGTAAGATATCTGTATAAAATACTAAATCCCTTTAAGAAAACATCTAATGTTTTATCAAATTAAGTTCTAATCATACTTCTGTAAAGTTATTTATAAAATAAAGATCTCACTGATTGTTCCCCTACTTACTAAATTCCAATGCTTCTTATTGTGTAAAGGATAAAATGTAACTTCTTTGATTAGTTTTGAAAGTTCTCTTTAATTTGGCCTCAACCCTACTTCCAAACCTCATTTTATTTTGCCATCTTTCCTGAAATCTGGCTGAACAGGTTTCCTCTCAGTTCCTCACACATGACAATCCATCTTTTTGGCTTTGCACTGACCATGCCCAATCCCTTGGAATGTACTTCCTTCTCAACTCTGCCTACTGTTCCTTCAAAGTGAACCTTAGCACTACATTCTAAATGAAACTTTTGTGGTGTGGAGCCAAAATGGCTAAATGAGGGGAGTTTTTTATCTGACCTTTTCTAATAGGCCTTTCTAAATAATTTTAAAAGCATGTCAAACTAAATTCTGAGATAACCAACAAAAGTCACAATGAATCATTTGTCTTGTCCAGGGCAACTGAGGAAGACCTAAAGAGAGGTCTTTGTCCTGGAGTGGGAGCTAGGCTGATAGGAACTGCAGAAGGAGCATGGATTGTGGGTTTTGGAAGGGGAAGTGTCAGTAGTAACAATTGTGGCAGCACTCAAAGGGCCCATCACCCAGAGATGGCCAGGAGATTGAAAACTGGATTAGAAAGAAATTTGGGGAAAGGGAAGGAGGGAAGTAAAACCCTCTGCTAGCAGCAGGTACGTAATTGGGTACAATTTATCAATTCCATTACCTATTATCCAGTTCCAGGGTGGAGAGGAGAGATTGTGATCAGGGACATCACCTATAGAGCAGGGTCATATCTGTGTGACAGCTAGAGCAGAGACCAGCAAAGTAGTGCCCAGACTTTACACTAGATCATACTACCTTGGATGTACTAAAAGCCTCAAACTTGACTTTGAAAGCAGTAGGACATTAAAACTTCATATTCAGGCCAGTCATTCTCCTCCAAATGTGAGCAGAAACCAACTCTAATGCAAAAGTATAAATAAGAAATAGTCTGGAAAAATGAACAAACAAACAAAAAGAACCTGACAATAAAAAGCTACTTTGGGGATGGGGATCCTCAAGACACAAACTTAAAATAAGACAATCATTTAAAAACATCTAGTGTCTTAAATAAAATGCAAATTGGAAACAAACCTAACAAAAATTTCTAAAAGATCTAAAGAAATCTTTTAAAAAGATCAAAAAAATGATTTTATAAATCAATTGAGAGCAATAAAGGAAAAATTTCAAAAAGAAATTAGAGCTATGCAAGAAAATTGTGAACAGATAATTTGTAGCTTGATAAGAGACATAAAAAAAATTGAAGAAAATCCTTAAAAATCAAAATTGGCCAAATGGTAAAAAGAGTTATAAAATTTTACTGAGAAAAAAAAAGTCCTTAAAAATTAGAATTGGTCAAATGAAAAATATAATTCTGAGACATCAAGACACAAATAATGTGAAATTACTAGGAAAGGTAGATGAAAATTTGAAATATCTCATAGGAAAAAGAATTGACCTGGTAAGTAAAACAATAAGAAATAATTTAAGAATTTAAGAATAATTGGACTGCCTAAGAGCCATTATTTTTTTTTTTTAAAGAGTCTACCTCACATTTCCAGAAAATATAAGGGAAAACTGCCCATATAGTTTAGAGCTAGAGGGCAGAGTTGAAATGAAAAGAATCCACTGATTGCTTCCTGAAAGAGATTTCAAAATAAAAACTCCCAGGAATATTATAGACAAATTCCAAAGCCTTCAGGTTAAGGAGAAAATACTGCAAGCAGTGAGAAAAAAAATTCAATATCATTTAATCACAGTAAGGATGACAAAAGATTTAGTAGCTACTAACTGTAAAGTTGCAGAAGGTTTGGAATAAAATATTTTGGGAGGTAAAGGAGCTAGGATTACAGTTAAGAAAATCCTACCCAGCATTTAATACAATAGATCAGATTCTGGATAAAAATACTAGCTTTGAGTAGAAAATTTGACATTGAAGAGACTCAAGAGAAGCATAGGATTAAATTGTTAATAGTCTCATGGAACGATGATAAGGTAACTGTTAATAATTTTATCATTATTAGGGCAGTCAGAAGGATTCTGTTTAAAGGACATAAAAGAATGGAAAGGGGAACAAAGGAAAGTTGGAGAAAATTATGTCACAAAAAGAGGCATATAAGGAAAAATTTTACAATAAGGTAGGGAGAGTGTATATACACACATATTTATATGGTTATCTTGCACAAGAAAATTGGATCAAGAAGGAAAATAAACTGAGAAAGAAAACAAAATGCAAGCAAATAACAAAAAGAGTGAAAATACTATATTGTAGTCCACACTCAGTTCCCACAATCCTCTCTCTGGGTGTAGGTGGCTCTCTTCATCACTGAATAATTGGAACTGGTTTGAATCATCTCATTGTTGAAGAGAGCCACACCCATCAGAATTGATCATCGTATAGTCTTGTTGTTGCCATGTATAATGATCTCCTGGTTCTGTTCATTTTACTTAGATCAGCTCATGTAAGGCTCTCCTGGTCTCTCTGAAATCATCCTGATGGTTGTTTCTTACAGAACATTAATATTTCATAACATTCATATACCATAATTTATTCAGCCCTTCTCCAATTGATGGGTATCCATTCAGTGTCCAGTTTCTTGCCACTACAAAAAGAGTTGTCACAAACATTTTTGCACATGTGGGCCCCTTTCCCTCTTTTAAGATCTCTTTGGTATAAAAGCCTAGTAGAAACACTGCTGGGTCAAAGGGTATGCACAGTTTGATAACTTTTTAAGCGTAGTTCCAAATTGTTTTCCAGAATGGTTGGATTCGTTCACAGTTCCAACCAACAATGTGTCCCAGTTTTCCCACATCCCCTCCAACATTAGTAATCATTATCTTTTCCTGTCATCTTAGCCAATCTGAGAGGTGTAGTATCTCAGAATTGCCTTAATTTGCATTTCTTTGTTCAATAGTGATTTGGAGCATCTTTTCATATGACTAGAAATAGTTTCAGCATCTTCAACTGAAATCCTTCGACCATTTATCAACTGGAGAATGGCTTGAATTCTTAAAAATTTGAGTCAATTCTCTACATATTTTAGAAATGAGGCCTTTATCAGAACCTTTGAATGTAAAAATGTTTTCCCAGTTTATTGATTTAAATTTAAGAAGTCCTGGTTTAGAGCATCTAAAGGGCAAGATGTGAAATAAGATAGATTGGTGTTTAGTGCTGTTAAAATCGCCACGATAAGAAGTAATGAGTGCTTGAGCTACAGTTGCTTTTATAGTCAATTAAGTCACACAGTGGGTAAGGTGCAACTTGGAATCAAGATAGGAGTTTGAGTCTTTTCTTAAAACCTTAGTTGTGTGATCCTGGATAAATCATCCAATCTCTCTGGGCTTGTTTCTTCACCTGTAAATGTAAAAAAAAACATTTCCCAGGGTTGTTGTGAAAATCACAATGAGTTAAAATATAAAACTCTTTGAATCGCGGAAAATGGCTACATAAAAGCACAGTTCCAAGGTAGAATTGACAGCACTTGGCTACTGATTGGATATAGTTGATCAGGCAGAGAAATCTTTTAATCATATCTGCATGTCTGAGAGAATGGTATTTCCATTAACAGAAAAGTTAGGAAAAGGATAGAGGAAGATTTTAGATTTTTCAATCTTCAACTTCAAAACAAACATTTTATTTTCCTCAATTTCCAAATCTCTAGTCCAAAGTAGGCCACGTTTTATCAGATATTGTTAATATCTAAATCCCCATAATTAGCATTGTGTCTTTTTAAGGTAATTCTAGAATATTTGAACAAGATCTTTTACAAATTATACATTTTTGTAGAATAGTATCTGAGGGCATGATTTCCAGTTTTAATGTGCAATTTAAGCTTTTGAAAATATGTAATTGTAATGCATGGCACTTTTAAACACATTTTAAAAGATGATTATCATCAAGAAGATAATTATGCAATATATTGCAAGTTTGGATTGAAGAAAAGATAAAATGAACTGATTTGTTAACCTCCCCCCCAATAGTCCCAAATTGAGATTATAATATTCACTTATACAACATATTATTTGTGTTATTTGGCTATCTTGAATTTTTAAATTATTCTTTTCCCTAGGGTGATGATCATATTTCCTTATATTTAGTTGTAGTGGGATGTCTTAGAAAATGATGGTTGTTCAATATCTAAGAAATGTTTTGAAGAAAAGTCACAGATCCAAACTATCCTAGAATCTGACTTCTAAGAACCCTCAGAGGACATCTCATCCAACCCATACTTAACAAAGAATTCTTTCTGTAGCATAGCTAACATGAAGTCACCAAACTTTTGTTTGTTATTCATTTATTTCAGTTGTATGTAACTCTCCAATGACCTGATTTTGGGGTTTTCATGGCAAAGGCACTGGAGTGATTTTCTATTTCCTTCTCCAGTTCATTTTACAGATGAAAAAGCTGTGGCAAGCAGGATTAAGTGACTTGCCTGGAACCAAAGCAGTAATGTCTAAAGACAGATTTGAATTCAACTCTTCCTGACTCCAGGTCCAGTGCTCCATCCTCTGTGCCACCTAGATATCTCAGAAATGTCTGGTTAGATCTGAATTCAGGATGATTAATCTTCCTGAAATTAGGACTAGTACTGTGCTGCCTGCTCCTTTGCTTAAATACCTCTAATGAAGGAAGAATTTTATTCTGAAGCAAAACATTTTACTTTTAGATAGTTCTAATTGTTAGGAAGTTTTTCCTTAGGTTAAGCCAAATCTATCTCTGCATCTTTCATCTGTTACTTTGATACTTTAGGGGCCAGGCAAAACAAAATAAATCACCTATCCCTGCCTTGACAGCCCTTTCTAGCCCATATCTCAAGATAGTTCATATGTCTCCACTTAGGTTTTTTTTTTTTAGGTTAAATAATTATAGTTCCTTTCAACTGATAGTAATATAGCATAATCTTCCTTCACCATTTTTTGTTCTCCTTTAAATATTCTATCAATACCCTTTCTAAAATGTAGTACCAAAGCTAAACAGAATATTCTTTTTGATATTTTTCAACATTTATTTTTATAACATTTTGATTTCCATTTTTTCTTCCTTCTATTCCCCCTTCTCCAAGAAAGTTATATACATACAGTCATATTAAACATATTTCTACATTAGTTATGTTGTATAAGAAGAATCAGAACAACAGAGAAAAAGAATGAGAAAGAAAAAAACACAACAAAATATGTTTCAATCTGCATTCAGACTTCATTCTTTCTTTGGGTGTGGATAGTATTTTCAGTCATGAGACTTCGAATTATCTTAGATCATCATATTGCTGAGAAGAGCAAAGTCTAATACTATTGCTATTACTTTGTATAATGTTGCTCTGGTTCTGCTTACTTCACTCAGTAGGAAGAGACTATTTTTGATGTGTTTTGACCAGATCAGAATATAGTAGGGCCAGTTATAGATACTGGACCTTATGTCTCTTTTAATAAAAAGTCTAAGATTGAGGTAGCCTTCTATAGGTCTTTTAAAGGCATTATCATTCTTATAATCATCCAATTTCAATCTAGGGGTCATCTTCAAGTCTTCTTCCTTGATTTCTAATGATTTGTTGTAAGTCTAGCCTAATGTTTTCTAGTCTGGATTTTGAATCTTGATTGGCATCCAGGATGTTAACTTCCCCTCCCAGTTTTTGTAATTTACAAAATAAGCATACTATCTCTGTCTTTATCTAAGCCAGTAACAGAAATGTTAAATAGAATAGATAGGAAGGTGGTGGTATGTTGGATAGAGTACTGGGCCTAGAGTCCTGAAAACTTGCTTCAAGACATGTACTAGATGTTTGATCCTGGAGAAGTTGTTCAATCTCTGTTTGCTTCAGTTTCCTCAACTGTAAAGTAATAACAATATCTACCTGATGTGAAGATGAAATAAGATAATATTTGTTAAAAAAAAGTTTTATCACAGAACCTAGCACATAGTAAATACTATATAAATACTCCTCCCTTCCTCCCCTCTCCTTTCTTTTCCTTCTTCCCTTCCTCCCTTCCTCTCTTCCTCCCTTCCTCCCTTCCTCCCTGTCCCTCCCTCCCTTCCTCCCTTCCTCCCTCCCTTCCTCCTTTCCTTCCTTCCTTCCTTCCTTCCCCATTTAACTTAAATCATCTTTCCAAATTAACATCAAATCAGTTCCAAATCCATCTACTTTTCAAAAGGCGTTTCCCCTATTCTGTTCATAAGAGTAGCATGAGATATTTGCTAAATGTCTCATTATAATCTAGGCAAATCATATTTACAACATTTACTTGTTCTACAATCTATATACCCTGCTACAACAGGAAATGAGGTTAGTTTAGCCTGATCTGTGTTTGATGAAGCTATTTTGACATCATGTGATCACTGATTTAATTTACCAGGAAACAAAATTAAGTGCACTGGTGTTTAATTTGCAGAATCTACTCCCCTTTCTTTGATGTAAATCAAGGCAACATTTGCCCTTCCCTGGTTCTGTATCATCTGTTTCATCTCCATAGTCTTTCAGTGTTACTAAATTGTCTTTGTAGTTACATCACCTGTTCTTTCAGTGCCTTGGAATGTAGTTTTTCTTGGCTTGGTGACTTGAATTATTTGAGGACTGCTAGTTCCTCCCCTACTATGTCGATCCTGATTTTGGGTTTCAACTCCCAATTAGCCATTTTTGTTTTTCCTTTCCAGGCCTAAAGATAAATTTTTTTTTTGGCAGTAAAAATGTAACCCAAATAAGAGTTAAACTGAACTACTATCTTTCTCACTCCTTTTATCATCCTATCCACTCTGAACAATGCCAACTAAATAGTGCTTTCTTTGGTCCATCTCTCTCTTCCCCAGATAGGGAGAAAGCTCTTTTTGTTGTCTCTAGCCATCTGTGACAGATTTACCTTATTCTGAACTTTATCATTGCTGGTACTTTTCTTATAACACAATATCCATTCTTTTATATTTACTCTATGACTTACCCTTGCTTTTATTTTCATTGAGTCTCTTAAAAAAAACCCAACAACTAAATTGATCAATTATTTCTTTATGATATCTTTCCACTTCATTGGGATTTTTAAAAATTTTGTTCCCAGAAATTAAAGGAGTTTGAGTAATAGAATTACTTTTTATTCAGAAGATTTTTTTAAAAATTCAAAACAAAACACATTGAAAATGGTCTTGGCTTTGGATTTTTAAGACTCAAAAGGATCCATTAAAAAACATGTTGTACTTAAAGTCTTGAGAGAGTAATTTAAATTACTCACTATTGTTTATTATGCATATCTTTACTATTTTGTCTTTTAATTTTACTGATTATCTGCCTTCTTATTTTGTATTCTGGGCAAATAAGATGTTCAAATTAATTTATTTCCCAGAGGTCAGTACTATTAGAAAGTATCAGCTTACTCATTTGAAAATAGGTTTTATATCAGTTTTCTGGACCAATTTCTCTTTTCTGAGCACTTATAAAACTTTATATTATACTTACATTTGGGTATTGTTCTCATTTCATTTGTTAAATTTTTTTTTCTTAAATGTAAGGAAAGGCAGGACTGTTTCGTCTTAAGCTTTCAGTCGAGGACAATAGGTGACAGCAATCATGTTTCCATTGATAATTTTCTTTGTCTTGGATGGTAGTGTTTTTGTTTTTATTTTTTGCTATTATCTTATTCTTTGACTTACAGTGTCACTTTAGTTTTGTTTTGACTCTGTGTGTGTGTGTGTGTGTGTGTGTGTGTGTGTGTGTGTGTGTAAGAATAAGGAAAGGCTACAGAAAACATGGTTATAAAAATAAGGATTTGGGATTAGAAACTGTTTTTATGAAATAAGTGGGTTTTTTTTACCTTTCAAAGCATTTCATCATTTAACATAATGCTACTAGGCTGCTTTTTATCTACAATTGATGTTGAATACTTAGTTTTGCTTTTAAAAATATTTTCCCTTACCATGCATGAGTATATGAAAGGAGGTATGGTGAGGGATAAATCCAGAAAGGTAGATTGGAGCCACATTATAAAAAGCCTTGATTGACATGCTAAGAAGTATATGGAGTTTATTTGGCAGTCATATACTATGTTAAATATAGAGAATATGAAGACAAAAATGATATTAATCCGGCCCTCTAAGAACTAACATTTTATTGGAAGGAGACAAAGTAATTTCTAGGGAGGACACCAGCAGCTAGGTGGAAGAAATCAGAAAATTCTTCCTATGGGAGATGTTGCTTAAGCTGAGTCTCGATGGAAAGTAATAATTTATGAAGCTAAAGTGAGTAATGGACGGCATTCAAGGCATTAAGAATTGGTTTGTGAGGAGAGAAAGAGGAGATAACCCTTTGGAAAGATACAGAGAAAGTAGATGGAATGTCATGGATAGGGAACAAGAAGGGAGAATAGTCTGATTGGCTGAGTGGAGGAAAATGTTAAGGAAATAAATATGGTCTATATGGAATTTCAGACTTATGCATCAAGTTTGGCTGATACTGAGATTAAGAATAAAGCTATCCTTGTGTGTGGTTTAGACTCTGAACAGCTAGAGCCATATTTTCCTGAATTTGACTTTCTTTATGGTGTAATAGTTTTGCATTATATTTTACATACTATTATTTGTCCAGCCATTCTCTACTCATGGGGCACATTTTCTTTCAGACTTCTTGTTATGACATATTATGCTGTTATAAACATTTTTGTACGTGAATTGTATGTGCATGTGTATGTATGTGTTTGCACGTGTGCACGCACTACCGTGTTTCCCCGATAATAAGACACTGTCTTATTATTTTTTTGGACAGAAAAAACACCAGAGGGCTTATTTTCAGGGGAGGACTTATTTTAATGAACATTGACAGCAATTTTAATAAACAGGTAAATGTGAACAAAAAAAAAGTAACTTTATTCAATAATGATCATGACATCTTCTTCAACAACATCGTCCTAAGTGTCCATACCCTGAATTCCGTCCTGGATGTCTTGCGCCTCTATTTCCTTCAGAAGAAGGACCCAATCTGTCATGTCCAGCAATATAGCTCTCTTTAAATGAACATGCCTTGTCCAGGTAACCTGCTCGTAGTGCCTTGGTGACACAGCTGTCAGTAATTTTATCCCATGACTTCTTCGCCCAAGTCACGACTTCTTGCAGACAGGGCTTCACAAAGTTTCCACGCTGATTTCTTTCCATTCTATTTTCAGTGTAGTCATTGACTTCCATGCGCAAATGGTCCTGAATGGCTTGTTTATTTCAATATCAAAGGTCTGGAGATAGTCAGTCATTCCTGCAGGAATCATTACTTGATCTATTCTTCTCTCTGCAAGGAAGTTCTTCATTTCTTTAGCGAGGTGAGTGCTGGCTGAGTTCTTTTATCCTCCGTCATGCCCCCTCACTCCGCCTTACATACAGGGTTTTTATGTTGTCCTGCCTCAATTCTCCTCCCCTGGCACTGCTCTCAATGGCACCAGCAAGCAAATCACTGGGGAAGAACAGGATGACGCACTCACTGCTGCAGCTCTGATTGGATGCAGCTCGGAGCGGCATGTGTTTCCCCTGAGGGGAGAGGAGACGAGGGGGGGTGGTGGGAGACGGTGCATACAGAGGGTACCATAATGTAGCGGGTAGTGCAGGGGATCACCTTCACTACAGTAGCAATCTCAATAGGGCTTATTTTTGGGGGAGGGCTTATTTTAGAGGAATCTTACACAGTAAGGGGAGGTCTTATTTTCGAGATAGGTCTTATTATCAGGGAAACACGGTATCAGTAGCCCTTTTAAGATATAGACATAGTAGTGGAATTTTTGAGTTAAATATTATAAACAGTTTAGTAACTTTTCTAGCATCATTCCAAATTATTTTTCCAGTTTTTACCAATGTACAATTCCATTAGTAATGAATTAGCACTTCCTATCTTTTTGGAACCCCCACAATAAAGTTTTCTTATTTTACCATCTTTGTTAGCATGAAGATTTTAAGTGATACCTAAGGAATATTATAATATATATTCCACTGATTATTAGTGATGTTGAACAGTTTTTCAGATAGCTAATGACAATTGATGCATTTAATTGTAATAGTTGACTATCTCCTTTGGTCCTCATCATCCCAGCATTAAATGCAAATATGTATTCTATTATTGTGTCTGAAACTATGGAATTGGTTCATTAGATATCCTGAAATCTTTTTCCAGCATGAATATATCAGAATGTATATTACGTGTGTGTATTTTAAAACATCAAAACAGGAAACAATAGGAGGAGGTAGGAAGAAGAATGGGGGTCAGTGGCAGTAAATAATAGTCTTCATGATGGGAGCATGAGGAAGAAAAAGGCATAAAATATAGCATTTTGAGGAGACTGAAAATTATACCTGAGAAATTTTTTATTTATTTATCTTTTTGGTAGCTTTTAAGTTAATGACCAATGAATATACTTTTAAAAGAATGATAATAAATATCAATTGAATATTTCTTATTTCATAAACTTACCTGACAGAAACAATGATTACTTTAGGTTCCCTTTATACCTCTAGTGGTGAGACTGAAGAAATTGCAAATTCTTACTAGGCTATCTGGTATACAGTGAAACATAAGAATCAATACCAGAATGTCTGAGATGTGTAAAAAAGATGAGGAGGAACTTAAGGACTGTTCTTGTAGATATTTTTGGCAGTGCTTACTGATTTTAGAATTATTAGCAGCTTGTAGTTACAAGATGATCTTTACTTTCAGTTGCTTTCATTTATTTTTTAGTATTCAAGCAGTTTCTAGAAATAAAAATTAAATATAATTAAGGTTTTAGAAAAAGTTGAAATAGCTATAATTTGATTATTTATTGGCTGTACTTTTGAGGAAATTTAGTTTAAGCATTTGTGTGTTTTTCTGTGAATGTGTTTATTTCCTAGTATTTTAAAACTCTAATCTCTCTTTTTTTAAAGAAAATATTTTTTAAAATCACACAATTTTTTTCCTTTTTGTTGCTAATTGAAACTTTACATAGAAAGATACCTTGGACTTTGAAGAGGATATTTTCTTAGATGTCCTGAATTCACTTTGAATTTTTTAACTGCTTTAAAGGATTCATGGGACAGCTAGCAAAAGCATTTATTTCTGTGAAGATTAATTGTGTTGGTGTCTCAGTATATCTGAGCTCACTGAAAGCAGAATGTAATGAGCTGTTAGTGATGAAACCTGTTGGATTTCTGAAGGAGCAGCTGGAGTCTTTAGTCTTGCTAAATAGCGATGATTCAAGTCTTACAGATTGTAAAGGATCTGGTGTCACCATCAAGACAAAGATCAGTCACTGGGAAGAAAGGTAGGAATAGGGTAAGAACATTGGATCATAGCATAGTACTTTGAGGTATTCAGTGATCTTTTTATGTAACTAATTAGAAAATAGCTACTTATAATGTATTTTCAGTTACCATGAAGCAGTATGCTATTGTGGTTCTGATATTTGAATTTCTTTATTTCTCAGATTTGCTTAGATATGTCAATAAGGCAATTATTACTGATAAATTTTAAAAATCTTAAGCATAATTACATCATAAGGCAAGCTAACAGAAGATAGAGAGAATAAAAAACAGTTTTATTAAATTTCAACAGCGATTTTTTTCAGTTTTTGTAGACAGAAAAATCAGCTAAAATAATTTTTTATTATAAAAATATAAATATTAATGGTAAAATTGGAAAGGTTCTAAAATCTGTTATATTGGGATAAGAAAATTATTCACCTTATGTTTATGTTGCTATTTAGTTCAGAACTAGAATACATATGCTATATTAATAGATTGAAATTTAAGTGCTTTTGTCAGAAGAATATTGCTATTCATAGGGAGAAATTTTTTGAAGTGTAGTTAATTTTTGTTCTCTCTTTAGTAGTTTTTATATTTGTTACTGTTTCTTTTCAAAGCAATTCCATTTTTCTAATTCTCAATTTGAACTAATGGTATATTGAAATATATTTTCAAATTCTCATATTAAGTTCATTTTTTTTTTCTTAAATCAAGGGAACTTTATGACATTAAGTAATTTACATAACACTGATTTTAATTATTTAAGATACTAAGATATATTTGAGGATAACCTAAAAATATGAGTCCAGAATCTAGGCTCCTATTACTAACAATTCTATTATATTATTTGTTGACAAGGCAAGGTAGTTGACTCACTCAGCTACTTCAGTATAACACTATGTGTTGTCTTTTCAAGAAAGTGGCCATACCTCAAAAATATGTATTTTTCAAAAGTTTTACATAAATTGAATTTTTATAAATTGAGTCAATTTATAAATAAATATGTGAATATATAGATATATAAGATATAAAAATAATAAAATTTTATCAATTGACCTGCCTTTCCAAAGCATTACTGGTTTTTTGTATGTGATAATATATTGCAAAAGTTATGATTTAATCAAGATTTTTTTTTTAGTTATAGCTTTTACAGTTCTTTAGTTAAAGCTTGGCAGTCTTAGGATGGAAATGCGTTTTTATAAAATATTTCAAATTAGATGTTTAAATGATTGGGGAAAATGTTAAGAAGCAGCATCAAATAATATAAATTTATAAAACAATAGAATGTTAGAAATTAAATATACATTTTTAAAAGTATGCATTTTATATATAAGCAATTTTTCATTTAAAATTTGGAAAGGTATCTTTAAACAAATTATCAAACAGGCCTTAAACAAATAATCAAACAGACCTCTTATTGTTTCAAAGAAATGCATCATTTCCTATCCTCCAAAAACAAAGAAGCACATGTTATTTATCTTAGCAAATATCATAATTCTTTTTAGAATCCTCTATATTTACTTACCTCTATTTGCCCATGAAATAAAAAAAATGACATTGTTTCTTCCATTTATAAATGGTGAAAAATCTTAAAATCTTTTAGTTTTTAAGAAAAATAAGAGTTGGCTAATTTAATCCTACTATTTAAGTAATAGCAAGTTCCTGGATTGTGCATTTGAAATTATAATTATAGTTGCTTGCAATATATCCAGAGAAAAAGGTAATAATAATGATAATTATTTTGCAGTATTTCAGTACATGATTCTTTTCAAAGTGTTTTTGTATGCAATAACATATTTGGAAATAGTTTCTTCATTAAAACAGTTTAGGAATATCCTATAAGATATGCCATATGTGGACAGTACTAGCAAACCTGCTGTTAAACTATGTTGGATTTTCTTATTTCTTTAGTCAGTTACCTGCAGTTATAGTTATAATGAAATAAATTTTAGTTATTCTTAGTATCTTTCTGGGGAAAAACACACTAATTTTTTGTGGCATTTGATGGTGACCTATGTGTACTTCATTTAGTTTTACCAGCTGCTTTTATTTCATTCTTTTAGGAGATAGTTATATACCTTATAATTTTTAATGTTATTGGCAAATTGCTTATTTGAGAAAACATATGTTGTAAGCAGAAACTATTTTCCCCCCCAGTTCTTATACTGAATCAGATAATTTTAAAGATTCTTAATCTTAAATAAGTCATCTGCTCTTAAATTAAATAATTCTAGTGATTGAGAATCCAGTGTCAGCAGTCCTATTTTATGTTTCAAGTGCTTTTAAGTATTCAGAAGTCGTTTTTTGTTGTTGTTTTGAACAAAAATGTACTTCTTTATTCTTCTGGTGCTAAGGAAAAAAAAATCTGTTTCCTCTTCAGTGATAGACTTTTGGATGATTGAACCCAGCTATTAAAATTTCTGACATTGACTCTCTTTTTCAGGCTAAACATGTTCTTTTTCCTTCAATCTTGCTCATATGATATGATTTCTAGTGTACCATCAAAATGTCCTTCCCTTTGGATATATTCTGGTTTGCTAGTGTTCTTTCTAAAATGTGGTACCTTAAATTGAATGGTATTTATTCTAAGTAGGACAGATTATAGCTGGATTATTTCCTCCCCTTTCTAGATACCATATCAATATATACTTACCCATACCCATACTTACTTAAAATTCTGTGTGTGTATGTGTGTGTGTGTGTGTGTGTGTGTGTGTGTGTATGTGTATGTGTGTGTACATACACACTTGTTAGCCCATCTTGAGTAACTCCCCAAAAGAGGAATTATTCTTTTCACGTATATCACTGATGGGATTTTTCTTGTACAAAAAAGGGAATTGGGAAGGCATCAATGAAACTATTAGACCATTCTGTAAGCATATGTGGAATCCCACTGCATCCTGTAGCTGGTTATAAAAAATTGTGAAGACTGCGTTAGCACTCTGGATACCTTAGAATCAGCTGGAGTCAGGATAAGCAAAAGTCCTTAGTCTTTATTCTTGGTCTTTAGGGGTAGAAGTGAAGGGAATGGACACAGGATCTCTGCAACCTTCCTTTTCCACCTCCATCACCCAACTCACTCTGGCTTGTCTTAATCCACCCCATAATCCTTCCCCCAATTCTCTGTATACACCAAAAGATTAAATTCAGCACAGAATAGTGGGAAGGGCCATTTTCCAAGCATATACTAATAGAGTGTTGTCCAATTGGTAGTTAGCCTTAAGTGCTCAGTTGTCCAATCTCAGTGCATCAACTCAAGAGTTTCAGCCCTTTACAAAAAAAACAACCTTTATTGTTCATGTTTAACCTCTATTAAAATGTTTGCTGTCTTGGGAAGGGAGAAAAATTTGGAATACAAAGTCTTACAAAAATAACTACATGTGTATTTGGAAAAATAAAATAGTATTGAGAAAAAAAGAATAAACTTTAATACATTTATTTTGGATATATAAAATCTTATGCAAGAGTTTTCTCCTTTTTTTCCTTCCTTAGTGTGAATACTGTGTTTCCACTTAATCATTCTTTTGGAGATGCCTTTGCCACCAAATATAGGAATTGACAGAGAGAGCCCTCAGTGGCAATGAGTGGTCCCAGTTTAAAGACAGTGAAGTATATTTAATACATTTTAGAAAAAGTGAGAGTAGAATTTAGAAAATAGCTCCTCAAGGGAATGAATGAATGAAAAAGCACAAATGATTGTGCACTATGCTAAACATTGTGGATACAAATACAAAAATGAGATAGTGCCTGCCCTCCATGATCTTATATTCTCATATGGTGAGACAATACATAAATGAGTGTTCTGGACAGAGAAAGGCATATTTATAGCTAATGACCCCCCAAAAAAAAGAAAAAAAAAAAGAATGTCCCAATTATAGTATGGAGGAAATATTGCTAGGCAAAAATTAATCAGAAAATATTTGAGGTTTCATTAGATTGGAACCTCAATGAGAGTCAAACCCTCAATAAGCTTTCCTAGATTTTACCACTTTGGGAGCACTGAAAACTTGCAGACCTCTGGAAATAGATCTGAAAACAGCAATATAAAAAAAAAAATGCCTGATGTTTATGACAGTGCTTGTTCATCCCAGGTCAGTAAAGTCCCACTGTAATATAAAGTTCAAAGTCAAGAAATGGTTTGGGAAAGTGAGTGAACAACAAAAAAGAGCTTAACCATATAAAATTACTCTGGTGGCAGAGAAGACCAAGAAATAAACTCAGAAGATAACAGTATAAAAATAGCCGCAAATAAAGTCTTAAAGAAAAATCCTAATTGGGTCCAAGTTCAAAAAGAATTAAGAGTAAAAGATAAAAAAAAGAGTAAAAGATTGATAGAAGAAAAATTGGGATAAGAAATGAGAGTGATGCAGAAAATTATGAAAAGAGAATTAACATCTTGGTTAAAAGAGGCCCCCAAAATACTGAAGAACTTAAAAAAGTAGAATAGGCCAAATGGAAAAAAGCGGTACAAAAGCTCACTGAAGAAAATACTTACTTAAAAATTAGAATTGGGGAAGTGAAAGCTAATGATTCTATGAAACATCAAGAAATAAACAAAGGTAAGTGAATGGGAAAAAAGAGAATGTGAAATACCTCATTGGAAAAACAATGATTTGGAAAATAGATTGAAGAGAAATAATTTTAAGAATTTTTGGACTGTTTGACAGTCCTGATGAAAAAAAAAAAAGAGCTCCAATGTATTTTAAGAAATTTTTAAGGAAAACTGTCCCAGGATCTTAGATCCAGTGGATAAATAGAAATTGAAAGAATTTACCAGTTATCCAGAAGAGATCTTATAATGAAAACTCCCAACAATATTACAGCCAAATTCCCAGATTTGGAATATAGTTCCCAGATCAAGGAGCAAATATTGCAAACATCTAGAAGAGGACAATTCTAATATTGTGGAGTCACAGCCAATATCACACAAGATTTAGTAGCGTCTGTGTTAAGGGAGCAGAGAACTTGGAATATAACATTACAGAAAACAAAGGAGTAAAGATTACTATTAGGAATAACCTACCCAGAAAAATTAGGCATAATTCTTCTGGGGAAAAATAGGCATTTAATGAAGTGGAGGACTTTCAAGTATTCCTGATGAAAAGGTCAAAGTGGAATAAAAAACTTGACATTCAAAGAGAAGGCTCAAGAGAAGCATAAAAAGGTAAACATGAAAGAGTAATCATGAGACTCAATAAAATTAAATTGTTTGCATTCCTGTGTGGGAAGAGGATACATATAATTCATAAAATTGATACCATTAGGCCAGTTAAAAGAAATTTATATAGACAGAGTGCATGAGCATGAATTGATTATATTGGGATAATCTTTCCCCCACCCCAGCCTACAACCATTAAATGGATACAAAAGAGGTATACCCTGGGAAGGAAGAAGGAAGAGGTAGAATGAGGAAAATTGCCTCACATAAAAGAAGCACTGAAAGAAATAGCTTTTATAGTATGTGTATAAGAAATGTGGTAAGTGGCAGGCAATGCATGAATCTCAGTCTCAGTGGAATTGGTTCAGAGAGGATGAATAGATATACTTTATTTGGTGTAGAAATGTATCTTATACAATAAGGAAAGAAAATAGGAATGAGGTGAGAAGTATGGGAGGAGGACCATAACTGAAAAATTAAAGGCTGTGAAAGACAGACTTTTAAGAAGAGACAGGGTTAAAAAAAAAAAAAAAAAAGTGGTTTTTGGTTGGTTGTTTGTTTTTGTGGGTAGGTTGGGGGTGGGAGATAGGGGAGGAAGGGGAAGACAGTCAGGGTTACATAAGTTGACTGGGATTATACAGCAAATAAATGTCTGAGGCTGGATCTGAATTCAGGTACTCCTGAATCCTGGACTGGTCCAGTGAGTCACCTAGCTACCCTGAGACAGGATAAAAAGAGGGAAAGAAAAACAGAAGAAAATGGGTTGGAGAGAAAACACAATAAATAACTGTAAATTTGAATGGGATGGACTCATCCATGAAAAAAAGGGATGCAGAATTGATGAGAAGCCAGAATCCAACATTCTATTGTGTATAAGACATTCACAGTTAAATTAAAGGCCTGGGGTAAAAATGTATTATTATGTTTCAGCTGAAGTAAAAAAGGACAGAATTAGCTTTTAGAAGAAGGAAAAACAAAAAAAAGACCTAATTAAAATAATTTTAAAAGGGAAGCTACATTTTGCTAAAAGATATCAAGTTTCTCTGATAATGCCACAAAAATAAGAACTATTCCCCATTTGAGAAATGGTCAAAGGATGGATACATACAGTTTTCTGAAGAAGAAATCAAAAGATATATATATAGATAGATAGATAGATATAGATACACACACACACACGAAAAAATGCTCTAAATCACTGTTGATTAGAGAAATGCAAATAAAAATAATTCTGATACCACCTCATATCTATCACAAATGGCAAATGCATGACGAGATGGTGAAAAATAGGTCTACTAATAAAGTGTTAGTGCAGTTGTGAGGTCCAGTCATTCTCAAGAATAATTTGGAATTATAAACAATTTTTTCTTTACATAAATTCACATTATGCAAATTTGACTTTACACAAAGTATTCTGTAAGGAGTCAGTATTCTCAACAATCTACTTATGTTAACTTTACAGTATCATTTTCTCTCTCCCTCCCTCCCTCCCTCCCTCCCTCTTGGCTCAGTGCTCAATGGATTCCATGTCTCCTGTAAAAAATCCTCTAAATCCAAAACAGAAGGAAGGATTGCAGAGAGGTTCCTACTACCTCTGTTGCCACTGCTAGATCAAGGTCTTGGCCTGATACCTCTGATACTTTCTCTCACACTTTGCTCATGCTCTCCAGTCAGTGTCTCTTCCTTACTTGTATCTGTGTCTTCTCCCTTTATGTTTTTCCTCTGGGTTCTGATCTAGTCCCCACATGATTGACCCCAGACCCAACATCTTCTTCTGTTCTCACTGTGTCCAGAATTCCTTGGACTCCAAGTGTCCTTGAACAAATACTGGCCCCCTCCCTCCACAGGCTCATGACCTCTTTCCTGTTTCCCTCTTCCCTTCCCTGCTTCTCCACAGTACAGGCAAATTTACATTTTATATAATATATTTTATGTAAAGGTCTGTAAAAAAAGTCCACTTATGTAAAGTGAAAACTGTCTATTTCTAAAGTTTATAAAATTGTACATATCTTTTGATCCAGTATTGCTATTGCTAGGTTTATATCCCAAACAGATGAAATAAAAAAAATAGGACTTATATATACAAAAGTATTTACAGCAGCCTTTTTTTTGTGGTAGCAGAGAACTGGAAATTATGGGAATGATTGAACATTGGGGCATATGATTATAAAGGGATATTATTGTGCTATAAAAAATGAAAAGAGGCATGGGTGCAGAAAAAACCAGCAAGACCTATGAACTGATGCAAAGTGAAGAAAGAACTATGATAGATTTGTATAGTAATTGCAATGTTGTAATGCTGATCAAGTGTGAAAGATTTGGCTATTCTGATCAATGCAGTGATCCAAGAGAGTTCCAAAGGACTCATGAAGAAAAAATGCTATTCATCTCCAAATAAACTCTTGAATACAAATTGAAAATATAAATTTTTTTGCTTTTTTTTTTTTTTTTGTGCTATGGCTAATATAGAAATATGATTTGCATGCTTTCGTGTGTATAATTGATACCATTTTGCTTGTCTTTTTGGTAGGTAGGAAAGGGATGGGAGGGACAAAGATAATTTGGAACTCAAAATAATAAAAAGAAAAGAATGTTAAAGATAAGTATTATTTTTTAAAAATGTTTATTGCTCAACTGCTCATTTTTATTGAGGTTCCTTCTGTTTCTTACAATGTGTGATTTAGTAAAAAGCATACTGCTGATTGAAAGGTTTTTTTTTAAGTGAGTTCTTCCTTAAGTCATATACAGGTAATTCAATAAGATGAAAACATTAAAACATTCACCTTAATATAGTTCATCCTAAGCTTATTTTTTATAATCAAGATAAGGTAATTGGAATATCATCTTCCTAATTTAAGAACTTGCCATTTTGGCAATTTTTTTTTCTTTTACAGACTCAGAAATGAAAACCAAGCCAAATTGCTTTCTTCTCCTATGTTCTCAGAACTGATTACATTTTTCAATTGCAGCATATATTTAAAATTTTAATATGGCCTCAAATCTGATAGTAGTATATTCCATGAGCCTTAATTTATCTCATAAGGCTAAAACTTCAAGAACATTTTTTTTTCCCCTCTTCAGTTTTATACTAGCTTCTCTGCTTTTGGAAGATGACAGTTAATTTTGACACTCTTGTTCAACCCTCCCCCTAACCTGTATCTCTTCCTGACTTAACTAATTTTGTTATTAGCACCTTTTTTTTTTTTTTTTTTTTTTTTTTTTTTTTTTTTTTTGGGTCATCCAGGATTAAAAACTTAAAATGGACTTTTAATCTTTCCTCTCTTTTATGCTAAGCTCTGCTGATTCTATCAATATCTCTCATATCTATTGTTCCTTTCCACTCCTATTGCTACTTCTCTAGGTCAAGTTCTTTTTTCTTATCTCCTGGAATATTGTTGCAACTTCCTAATTAGTACTGCTGTTTCAATTTCTTTTTCAATTTATTTTATACATATCTACTAAAGTTATCTTTCTAATATACATATGTCTAATTGTAGCACTCAAAAGTGAACTCTTTTATTGTATATGTATATGTGAGTATCTGTATGTATATGTGTGTGTGTGTGTGTGTATGTGTGTGTGTGTGTGTATGAAATTTGCCTTCCATTTGTACTATTGATACTGCCCCCCTCAACTCCCATTTAGAAAGAAAGGAAAAAAAATCTTAAAAACACATATATTCAAAATACCCACTTTTTTCTTTGGTTGTGTGTGTGTGTATACATAGATGCACACACATGTATATGTATACACTTATTTATGTATATACACAAAAGCATTTACTGTTTCATTTGGCAGTCTTGAGTCCCTTACCTCTCTCCAAAGGTGAAAAGCATTTTTTAATTAGTTCCCTGAAATCATGATTGATTATTAAGTTGATCAAAATTCCTAAGTTTTGTAAAGTTTTGTTTTTCCTACATTATGATTGCATACATTGATCTTTTGATTCTGTTCTCTTCACTTTTCATCAATTCATGTTAAGTATTTACATATTTTTCTGAAACCATACCCATTGTCATTTTTTAAAGCTAGATCCCATCCTCAATATCCATAGATTTGTCTTCCTATGGCAATTTGGAATGGTCTAATGACTCATTATGATTTTTCTTGGATTTCTATATCAGGAATCAGTGTATTAGGTCTTTTAGGCCATTTTGTAGGATTTGCGTTGGGAAGTGAGGAAAGAGTAAAAAGCTGGCTATACTTCTTGTTACTCTGCCTAGTCTTGTGTCATTATTCTAATAAAAATGTATTTTTAAAGTAATTTTTTGAGGAATCAAGAAAATGGTTTAACCAGGAAGCCAGAAACAGAGTTTTTTGTTGATTTAAGAAATTCTTTGGCTTGTGATCTATCTCAAGAATGAAAATATACTAAAAAGTTGAGTAAATTCAGTGAATACCAAAACCACAAAATTGCCCCTAAGAATAATACACACATTATAATTTCATCTAACTTATATTTCATTTTAGACCAAAAATGTTTATCTCAAATCCTTTGAAAATACTTAAAAATAAAATTGGGGAGGAAATTATGGAGGAATAGAAATTCATAAAACTGAATTTATCACACAAACATAAATATCCTCATATAAATACTAGTTTTAAGAACTAGAAATATTTCTTATAATTTAGTTAGTTAATGTTTAAGACCTTAAATTTAAAAGTCAGGATGGAATCAACTGATTTTGATACACAGTGCACTTAATGGGCAGCAAAATATTACTCTGCAGCAAAATATTACTCTGCTTAGCATGTATTTTTAAGGAAAACTTAATGATATGCTTTTAATGAACAATAAATAATAATTAAATAAGGAAGAAGGGGAAAGGAAATAACTTGCACTTGAACCTTAACCTCTTCTGGACTGATCAAAGGAGAAAAGATTATACAGAAATCATACAAAAAATATACAGAAAAGATTGTACAGAAATACATTTCACTGAACAAGAAATAAGAGGAGAATTGTGAAGGAAGCAGATAGTAGGAGGGTAGATTAAGGAATGCGATAGTCCTAGAAAAAGCAAAACAAAATAACTAAAAATACAAATGTATGTCATTTTGAGGTGGCATAGATTTGAAATCTGTGCTGTTACTGATCAACTGGGGAATGACTGAACAAGTTGATTTATAAATATAATAGAAATGATCTGGAAGAAATGATAAAGGATGTGATTTCAGAGAAACTTATGAAGTAAAAATTTATATGAACTAATGAAGAATGAAGGAACAGAACCAGGGTAACTCTTATGCTCACTCTGTCTTTCTATATACATACACATACAATAACAACAGTATTTTAAAGACAACTTTAAAAGACTTAGGAACTCTGACTAGTGTAATGATCAACAATAATTCCATAGGATTAACAACAGTTTCCCCTCAAGTTTGGAGTTTCCAAATATCATCTGGTCCCATGTCCAGTGTTATCAGTGAGATCCTCTAGTTTTCATTGCCTATTCCCTTTTCTGGGTCATACTTTATGGGTTGAGAGGAACACTTTTGGTCAAAAAGGAGTAAGAACTCTGTGGGGCAACTGTTTGGCAATTTTATTTCCTATAAACCATAGCACAAAGGCAAGGAGGAACACCTTTGGTTAGGAGGAGTGGAAGCCCTCAGGGACAGTATCATTTTTTCATATCCCAAGGAGATAAGGGACCCTAAGGAAGAGTATTATTTCTGTTTCCAAAGGAAGAAGTCCCTGAGGAGCTGCACCATTTTTACTTCCAAATGATCCCAGAGTATATACAGTAAAGCCATACCCATACTGTTGTGCCACAGTTCCCTTTTATTGTCTTGACTCAGTTTCCCTAAATTGTCTTGCCTTGATTTCTCTGAATTGTTCTGCCTCATTTCCTAATTGTTCTGCTCAATCTTGCAACATTACCCCTCCCTCTTAATCAAAATTATCTAGATAAGGAGAAAGACTTTCTTAGACATCATCAGAATGTTGGGTGCCTCTCCCCATCCCAACTTATCTAAATGTATGATGCCTCCCCTCACCCTGTCAGAACAGGATTGATAATCTGTTCCTACTCTCAGTGCTCTGACTCTACCCCTGTCTCGGGCAGCTGTAGCTGAGCCATATGTGTATGTATACTTCCTGGGAAGCACACATTGGCTGCTGGATGCTTTGGACATCAGCCCTGGGGGCAGCATGCTCCCAGCATAATCTCTCCCTTTCAAATAAATTATTAAAACCTCTATAATCTCTATCTTGCCTCAGTTTCTCTGGCATTATAATACCTCTCCCCAAATCACCTCACCTTAGAAGCACCAAAAACTTTCAAAACACCAGTACTAGCTCTGAAAACAGTAGTGTGAGAAAGCCCGAAACTTGAGATATTGTCTCATCCTCCCTCCCTTGCATTTCCATGCCAGGAACAAAACTCAACCTAAAGTTCCTGTGAATAAAATGAACAAATAACAGCAAAAAATCTTGACCATAAAAAGCCAGCATGGTGATAAGAAACATTAAGAAACAAATGCAAAAGAAAATAATAAATTCAAAAGGAGCTACAAACAAAGGAAAGGAAAAAAAAAAGTGAATTGAACACAAGCCCAACAAGATTTCCTAGGAAAGCTGAAAAATGGATTTTCAAAATCAAATAAGAATAGTAGAGGAAACATTAGGTAAAGAAATGAAAGCAAAAGAATAAAATTATGAAAAGACAATAAACAATTTTGTAAAAGAGACACAAAATATTACTGAAGAAAATAATACTTAAAAAAAATAAACCAGAATTGGCCAAATGGAAAAGGAGGTACAGAAATTCACCGATGAAAATAACTGTTTAAAAATCATAATTGGCAAATTGGAAAAAGAGGTACAAAAGCAAAATAAAGAAAATTGTTGTTCAGTTGTTTCAATCACGCCCAACTCTTCTTGACCCCATTTGGGGTTTTCTTTTCTTTCTTTCTTTCTTTTTTTTTTTTTTTTTGGCAAAGACACTATAGTGGTTAGCCATATCCTTCTCCAGCTCATTTTACATATGAGGAACTAAGGCAAATAAGATTCAGTAATAAGCACAAGGTCACATAGCTAGTAAAGTGCTAGCTTTGAGCTTGGGTCTTTCTACTCCAGGCCTAGCAGTCTATCTACTACTTAACTTCCCCAGTACACATAGTAATGTAATAAAATTATGAAGCACATAATTCAATACAGTAAGTTACAAATCTAACAATAAAAGAATTGAAAATTTAAGTACCATTGGTATAATAACTAATATTCACCATTGCCAAAAAATTAGTAATAATAGAAAAAACATTCTAAGAGTAGAGTGAAAACAGCCATACTAATGTCATTAATGTTGTGAGTTGGTCCAATTAAGGAAAACAATTTAGACTTATGCAAAAAAATTTACTAAATGATCCATAGTCTTTGATATAGTGGTCTTGTTATCATATTTATACTCTGGGAATAGGTCATTGATAGAAATAAGGAGTATTCATAATAGCAATATGTATATTTAGTTTTTGAGGACTGGCAAATAGCTATTAACAAATTTATTCATCAGGAGGGTAATGGTTGAACAAATTATTATATAAATATAAAGAATATTATTGTTATAAGGAATGATAGATATAAAAAATTTTGAGAAACATTGGAGAATTTATATGACCTGATACAGAGTGAAAAAATGCAACTAAAAGAATAATATGGGGCAGCTGGGTGGCACAGTGGATAGAGCACCAGCCCTGAAGTCAGGAGGACCTGAGTTCAGATCTTGTCTCAGACACTTAACAACACTTCCTAGCTGTGTGACCTGGGCAAGTCACTTAACCCCAATTTGTGCTAAACATTGGGGGCACAAATAAAAAAAGAAAAGACTGTCTCTGTCTTTGAAGAGCTTACAGTCTATTTGAGAAAGAAATATATGTACCTAATTAATTATCTCTCTAGTCAAAATCTATCCTAAATTAAAGATGTTGATCTTTTATAATGACTTTGAAGTTTTAGGCAGATATCAAGTATAAAACTTTTTGAATGATTTATTTAGTATTATTCATGTAATAAGTGATTAAATAAACAAATTCCCTGTCCTTGGCCCATATGTTGTCAATCAGTCTTGAAGTGACGATTTTTAACAATGCATCTTTGTTGAATTTGTTATGTACTGGATAGGCTTTTTGAGCATCTGTCATACAATCAGTTGAAATAGTGATGTCTATACATGAGAAGAAGAAATTCTTACTTGTTTATATTACATAGTTTACATTAAACTGCATCTCAAAATAAAAGGCCAAAGGGAAGGACAAATAGAATCAGACAGTATAAAATGGGTCAGTTTGAAAGAAATTATAAATATCCTGTATATTTTTATGGTTTTGAATTTTTGTTTTGAATTGATAGTGAGTATGAGAGAAACAAATAGTACATTTTAGAATACTTTGGCATTCCCTCGCTTCAAAAGACAATGTTTGCATGTTTATAATGTGGATTAAGCTATTGCTTTCTTTTCATTCATATCCACTGATGGACTTTGAATGCTATCATGAAATACTAAGAGTATTGATATGTAATATAATTTACAAGTTATTATTCAGGATCATCCTTTTGTAAATGCTTCCTCATGGCTTCTCTACTTTTATATGTTTTGATAATAAACTAATTCTAGAAATTTGAAATTTTTCTATTATATTTTATTTGGGATGACTTTTATAGTACTATGGTTAGTCC
This sequence comes from Antechinus flavipes, assembly GCF_016432865.1. NCBI lineage: Eukaryota > Metazoa > Chordata > Mammalia > Dasyuromorphia > Dasyuridae > Antechinus > Antechinus flavipes. Next base: position 164,383,269 of record NC_067402.1, read on the forward strand.
ACAATTTTAAAGTTTTTATATCTTCTCTTTAGGTGTTATAGTTCTTTTAACACTGAGTTATCAGTGTATTTATCCCAACTACTTACTCCTTATAGCTGTCATAATGAATCCACCCTATTGTAATCATTAACATAGGAATAATGGATTGAGTGGAAATAGGGAACATAAAGTGATTAAATAATGCATTGACAAAATTGTATTCATAAGTGCTGTTGGATATTTTATTCATTGACTGATGGGTCAAGGGAGGAATGAAGATTTCATATTTCTTCCTAGGTAAAGACTTGTATGTGTCAAGGAAGAAGTAAGAAGATTGTCTCTATTAAGGATTAAAGATAATAAAGTTGTTGAGATACTGAGTAAAAGAGATCAGGGTAGGATATTAACTGCTGGAGGACTACGAAGGCCAAAATGAGGACTTAGATATTCTACCATTAAAGTGACAAGAGCCCAAATAGAACATGGGGCAAAAAGTGTCTTGGCAAAAGTAATGTTTTTGAAAAATTATTATTAGCAATCAAGTATTATTAGATTAATGCAATAATTCAAGAATGAATTGATGAGTTCCAGATCTAGGAAAATATCTTTAGAAATAGAGAAAGCAAAAGTTCCAGGGAGTGAGGCTTAGGGGAGTGGACAGTGATAAAAATATCATGATAAATGGTATATGGTGTTAGATTTAGAAGAAAGGAATTTAATATGATTCCAAAATTTTGAACTTGAAGGACTGGGACAGTGAAATTATTAACAATAATTATTCAGTGGGATGGGTGAGTGAGTAGTACCTGAAAGAAAGCAAGTAGATATGTCATTAGTTATAATTAAGAAAACTTATCTCCATTTTACCCATATGTTTTAACATGTTTAAAGAAATTAGTCATTTTCCCACTGTAAAGCAGTTTCATTTTACTAAACCTAGAGTTAAGATAAAAAACTACAATGTCTTTATGAGGCTTTTTCCAGAGGTGTATGCCATTCTTAAAATTCAAATACCTTTTCACAATATTTTAAGACATTCTTTTTAGGAAATGTACTACATTGTATTCATTTTCTTAGGAAAAAATAAGACTATAAGAAAAGAAGCTCAAGGCAAAATGGTAATGTTTCTAAATTAACTGGTGTCCTATGTAGAATCTTGGTGATCTTGGTGGAATCCTTTTTGTGTTTTTGAGGTATAGATTTAAGAATGAAGCACAATCTAGCCTCACTTATTTAACCTGACTGACATTCAAATGACCTTTTCCTTTTTTTTCCTTTTCTGATTTCAATTTTTTCTAATGAATAGAACCATTGTAGTTAGTCATATTATTGAATGTCATCTTTGTTTTTTCTCAGTTGACACTTGTGTGCTGTGTCTAAATATAAATATTCAGAGCTTTTCCTGTAATAGTTTTGTACATTGAACATTTAAATCGTTTCCATTATTAATATTACAAAATAATGTTATTATATATAGGCCTGACTGAAAACATAGTACAGCTTTATATTGATAGAATTCCATGGACAGCATACTTAAAATTGGTCCTTTCTGAAGGCATGATTTCTAATAATCTGTAGGAATGCTAGCTGGTATTTATGTGTCGTTAAAATATTTGCAAAACACTTTAAAAGTATTATTTCATTTTATCCTCACAATAATCCTATGAGATAGGTACTGTTAGGTACTGTTAGGCACTGTTAAGTGTTATTGTCCCCTTTTTGTAGATGTGGAAACTGCATTTTAAATGTTGATTTGCCTGTGGTTGAACAGCTAATCAGTGTCTGAAATGAGATTTGAATTTCGGTGTTTCCTAATTCCAGTTTTTAAAGCTTTTTCCACTTTAAAATATCAAACTTTTCCTGATGATTAGGTTAAAATTAAAGTTATAGTAAACTATTTAAAATTTTTTTAAGAACAGCCTTTTATTTTCAAAGTATGTGCAAAGATAGTTTTCAACATTCACCCTTGCAAAACCTTGTGTTCCAAATTTTTCTCCCTCCCTCCCCATATCCCTTCTCCAATATGGGTTAAACGTGTAATTTTTCTAAACATATTTCCACATTTATCATTCTGCACAAGAAAAATCAGATCAAAAAGGAAGGAAAAAAGAATAAAAACAAGGAAATAACAACAAAAAAGGTGAAAATACTGTGTTATGATCCAAAATCCCCACAGTCCTCTTTCTGGTTCCAGATGGATCTTTTTATCACTAGTCTGTTGGAACTGGCTTGAAATCACCTCATTTTTGAAAAGAATCAAGTCCACTACAGTTGATCATCACACAATCTTGTTTCAGTTATTCATTTTTAAAAAGACAGATTTAATGTTGTCTGTTCACTTCATTTCATAATTTTTAGATAACATTTAATTAAATAAAATTCTGCAATGACAAAATACTTTGTTTTTAGAGTTTGTCATAACATTATTTTAGATTCATTATGTGAGCCTAAATAGTATTGTCTTAAGAACTATAATGTGTAAATAATATAAAATTGACTACAAGTATTCTAACAACCATTATTTGTGTTGTAGTTAGTTACTTATTAAGAGTTAGTTGCTCAATGCTAGTAACAGTGATGGTGCTGAGAATTGTCATTTTATCAGTGCAGGGGAAAACAGAAAATCTTTCAGTATTTCCAAGAATTCAAGAAATACTGTACTCACCACTTATTATGGGAGGACACTATAATGCATTATGATATCTTCACTGATCTGCATTGTAATGTGTAATCTAAAAATGATTTCTATTAAAAATAGATTAAAATCAAAAAAAGTTTTGATATTTAAAGGAACGTTTCAGTTATCTGAAAACTTAAATTATTTGAAATGGGCCAGCTTTTGTTGATGATGGATTAATGAGTTATTTATTCTTATTCTTATTTTTAAAAGTCTGATTTTTTATGCCATAAAATTTAATGGATAATAATAATACACATATGACAGAAAAAGTATACATGGGGTTTAATTCATTCAGTAGAAATGTTGCCTATATCTTTTGTAAGTCTCTACTATTATAAAAAGTAAGTTTCAAGGTGATTTGGGAAAACATTACCCTTTAATATTTTTATCAATTTTGATATTCTATATCATCTTGATCATTCATATCTCTTACTGAAGAGTGGTACTACAAATCCCCAAACCTCCTTTTAAAGAGGGAGCTCAGCTCAGTTATCCCGTTTCTCACTTGATTGAATTAGCTTTTTCACTTGGCCTCAATTTCCTCATGTGTCTCTTTTCCCCACTTATCAGCTGCTTTTTATTGTTGTTATTATTTTGTTTGCTTCCATACTTTTTATTTTCAAAATATTTTCATAGTTTTCAACATTCACCATTGCAAAATCTTGTGTTCCAATTTTTTTTCTCCCTCCCTTTTCTCCACTCCCCCCTTTAGATAGCAAGTAATCCAGTATATGTTAAATATGTGCACTTCTTCTATGCATATTTCCACAATTATCATGCTGCACAAGAAAAATTAGATCAAAAAGGGAAAAAAATAGAAAGAAAACAAAAAGCAAGCAAACAACAAAAAAAGGTGAAACTATTATGTTGTAATCCACATTCAGGACCTATAGTCCTCTTTCTTCACAAGTCTATTGGAATCAGTCTTATGAGCTTTTTTAAATATTTTTGTTTTTTCCCCAGAAAATTGTAAGCTCCTTGAAGGGAGGAATTGTTCCCCCCCTCATATTTGTGTCCCTAGCACTTAGCACAGCACTTGGCATGTAGTTAAGCACTTAATAAATATTTATTGTCCAGTTATTTTCCAATTATTATGTCTAACTTTTGGTGACCCCTTTTGGGGTTTTCTTGGCAATAACAACATTTTCTTTTCCAGCTCATTTTACATATGAGGAAATTGAAACAAAATTATGTGACTTGCTCTAGGTCGCATAGCTAGTAGGTGAAAGGTCAGATTTGAATTCAGAAAGAGGAGTCTTCCTGACTCCAGACCTGGTGGAATCTTTACAAACTGTTAAGTCATTAGAGTTGATAGAGACAATAATTATCTAATTCAGCATGGTTCAGTATCATTGATCTCATCTTACAAGGAGATGTTTTGGACCAGAACCTGAAACAAGATACTAAGCAGAATTAATTAATACAATGCTTGTGTTTACACCTTTACTCATTGGAGTTCACAAATATGGGAGAGTCACAAAGTAAACTGTGTAACTCTGTGAATTCACACCTCTCTTAGTTGTGCCTCCAGAAGGAGGAGTCAACCTTTGGGAGATCATGTATAAAGAGGCTCTTAGCTTCAGGTGAGTTAGTTACTTCGGGTTACAGAGAGTTACTTCGGAACATTGACTGGGGTCGGAGAGGAGCACTCTGGGAGGAAGCCCACAAGCCCTCTCTCTGAGGCAAGAGAGGTTCATTCCATTTTCCACTTGGCTGGCTGGAGGCTGAAGAAAGCAGAGGCAGAAGCAAAGGACAAACTGCAAGAGCTCTTGGAACCAAGCAGAGAGATAGGTCTCAACTAACCTGGCTATTTTGGAAGGAGAAAATAAACGTTTGCATTTTTAGCAGCGGGCTGCATTTTGGGTGATTTTTACTCTTAACCGAAACTAAGGATGCCGTCAGAAAATTTCCCTGAGAAACCTTCTCCCAGAGAGAACCTTTATATTATTTTAAAAGAAGAACAAGAACTCCACATTTTGGCCCAGTGATGTTGGAATCTTTACAAACTGTTAAGTCATTAGAGTTGATAGAGACAATAATTATCTTGGAATGAATCTCTCTTGCCTCGGAGAGAGGGCTTGTGGGCTTCCTCCCAGAGTGCTCCTTTCCAACCCCTGGCAATGTTCCGAAGTAACTCTCTCTAACCCGAAGTAACTAACTCACCCGAAGCTAAGAGCCCCTTTATACATGACTTCTCAAAGATTGACTTCTCCTTCTGGATGCACACCTAAGGGAGGTGTGAATTCACAAAGTTACACAGTTTACTTTGTGAATCTCCCATACATGTGAACTCCAATGAGTAAAGGTGTGAACACAAGCATTGTATCAATTAGTTCTACTTAGTACCTTGTTTCAGGGTCTGGCCCAAAACATCTCCTTGTAAGATGAGATCAATGATACTGAACCATGCTAAATTAGATAATTATTGTCTCTATCAACTCTAATGACTTAACAGTTTGTAAAGATTCCAACACAGACCTGCTGCTCTATCCACTGTGCCATCTATAATGGCAAATGTTAAATTGCTATTTGACTCAGAACTATACCGTTAATGAGTATAAGCAAGTATAATATATGTGGAAAGGAACTTTCTTCTGCACCCTATTAAGCTTCCTATATGTACATTGTTCTTTGCATAGTCTCTCCCATTAGAATAGAAATTCCTTGAATCAGAGAACATTTGTTTGTCTTAATTTTTATCCTGAGCACTTAGCACAGTGCTTGGCACAACTGCTTACTGTGTGACTGTACCTAATTTCTAATTTTCTAGGAAATTAAATTTTTTTTCTAATTATACATGTTTCTTTACTTAATTTTGTCATCTCTTAAAATTGTTTAAAAGAAATTATACATAGAGGGGTGGCCCTGAAGTCAAGAGAATCTGAGTTCAAATCCAGCCTCAGACATTTAACACATCCTAGCTGTGTAACCTTGGACAAATCACTTAACCCCAATTGCAAAAAAAAAAAGAAAGAAAGAAAGAAAAATAAATTATATTTAAAATTGATTTTCATGATAAGCTCACAACTCCTCAGTTATTCTCTCTGGATTTTCTTCTTTGGTGTTGTATATGTAATTTTACTTTCATATAATCACACTCATTATTTAATTGTCTTAATATTTTTTTAAAAACTTTTAAAAACTTTACCTTATTTCATTTGTCTAAAGAGTTTCTTTATACTCTTCATATTTATAATCTTTGACATTGTATTAGAAATTTTAGTTCCTTTCTAACACTCCCTGTATTTTATATCATTCTTTCCCCTGAAATATAGCACATTTATATAGCACTTGCTATGTGTTAGGCATTTTGCTAAATACTTTACAAAATCAAAGCTTGGGGAGAAGATCCTGTAAATATCCACATTTTACAAATAGGATAATCGAGTCAGAAGTTAAGTAACTTGCCAAGAATCATTTGTAATTAAGTGTCTTATATCAGATACAAACTCAGTTCTTCCTGCTTCCAGATTTGATATTTCTTTCTACTGTGCCACTTAGTTGTCCCTTTTTCCATCTCTTCTTTTTTTCCATTACATTTATAGGCCAAAGTCTTTCAGTCATCCACTAACTGTTAAACATTTAGATTGCCTCCAATTCTTTATATTTACAAATAATATTAATATATCTAGATATTTTAATCAAATAAATTTTTTTCAATTTTATGACAATTATAAGTCACCTTTCTCCAGAACTGTTATTAGTGGACTGTGTTTTCATAAAGAAAAATTTATGGATCAAAAAGAAGGATAGAATCTTCAAAAGAGGTGCTTAAATGATCTTTCTAATAGTTAAAGAAAGGTATGGAAGGAATAGTCTGACATACTCGCTCTATTCTAGTAAAGGTGATCTACAAAATTTGGAGAAAACATTGGTATGAGATTCTAAGAGGGAGCATGGTTAAAAAGGACCAGGAAAGTCTTAAAAAAAAAAAAAAGAAATTCTTATAGTACAATTATAAGTGAACCTTATGAATAAGAGGAAAATTTAAAAATTAAAAATTAACTTTTTTTTAATTGCAGAGGCCTGTGAAAGTTACGATTGTAAAAAGCAATGTACAAAAGATGAAAATGATGAAATTAAGAATGAATACAAAAACGCATGCAACAAAAACAAAATTATCCTCCCAGAAGGTGGCTAATAATAAAGGCAGAATAAATTCACATTTATGAATATACTCAGAACAACAAAATAGTCTTTAAAATTATTTTTATAGAATTGTCTTTGGAAGATTCTGAAGATAACCTGGCAAGATAAGATATCAGACACTGAGAAATTTTCTCAAATTAAATTGCCAAGCATTCGAACTCTACTGCAGAGTGTGCTACTTAGTTGGGTTGGCTCTATTATTTGAATACAAATGTGTGCTTTCCAAAAAGACTATTTTATGTAGAACGCACACAGAGCAAGTTCTCATAAGGTGGACAGAAAAATTGATACCAGGACACTCTCAAGATCTCTCTTAAAAACTTTTAGAATTGATTGTATGACATGGCACAAAACCACCCAACTTGATGTGCCCTTTTCAGAGAAGGTGTTATGCTATATGAGCAAAGTAGAATTGAATTAGCTCAAAAGACATGAGAGATACACAAATTTCTAGAATCCACCCCAAATTTCACATGGACTATTTGTGCCCCACTTGTGGTAGAACATTCTGCCACTTGTATTGATCTGATCAGCCACACTCAGGCACACTAACTTGACTCTAAAATAGTGATGTCACTTTGGTCCTCTTTGAGACTGAAGGACAACCAACCAACCAGTAATAGATGTACTTGTCTGCTCCTTGGATTGTCCTGATTTTATGATTTTATGATTTTATGTTCACAGTTCAGAGATGAAGTGAAAGGAACTCTAGCTTTAGGCTAAGGAGATCTTGTTTGGACTGTGGTTACCTAATCTTTAATTTTAAGTTTTAGTTTTCTTATTTGTAAAGTGGTGATTAATAATGTGAGTTATTCTCTTTCACCTCCTGTTTTACTTGTTTTTTCTTAAAAGGAAAATGTTTAACAACTTTCATGCTTTAATTATTCTCCCAATTGCCTGGGTAATTAGTAGCAGAAGTAGGACTAGAACTCTAACCTGAAGCAGGTAAAATAATAGAAAAAAAATGACTAAATTAAAAAAGAAAATTCACAATTAAGTGAAATTGTATTTCACTCTTAAAACAGTTAAATTAAAAAAACTTAATTTGGGCTTTTAAAATCCACTGAAAATGTGGTTTTAGGAAAGGCAGTACTTCCATGTTTGTCTATACACATTCCAGACATAATTTAGTAATAAATGCTTTGAAGCATTTATATTAAAAATAAGGGAAAAAACACATTTTTCAAATAACTTATAGTCATTGGTATGATTCTTATCAGGGTGTCAGCAATTAAATTTAATTCCTTTTTGCATTCCAATGCATTTCCCAAACAATTTTGAGTTCCTGATCTCCAGATGAAAACAAGGAGTCACAAAATGAATTTCTTTTAGTACCCTGGAAGAAAAAGTTAAATTGGAAATGATTGCTAACTGTTAGATATGAATGTATGATAAAGCACATCTAAAGGAATTTTATTTGAGTCTAAATACACACACACACACACACACACACACACACACACACACAGTCTCCTAAAATAGGTCTTAAAATAGTATGCATTTATATTTATTATATAAATGAATAAAGCACAGTGTATCATAATTTAGCTTTCTCTAATCATCTTAAAACTTATAGCAGTGTTATTAAAATCTGGTTTGAGCAAATTGTACAGCTAAAAAAAAAGAGTGGAAGGGGCAATTTTTTTTTTTTCATTCTTCAATAAATTCAGAGCCTCACAGATTCTACTCCATTATGGAGTGGTTAACTCATTGATTAAAACTGGTAAAAAAAAAAAATCTTCATGAGTGGAACATATTATTTCATTCTGAGAGATGAAAACAATTCAAGACAGAGTCAATTCTAGTAAGATTACTTACGTAAATAATGATATTATTTTGTGTGATTGATTTACTGTCCTCTGAAGTAAGGATATGAATTTCTTTTATAGAAAGAGTACCTCTAATAGTTTTCTGATAGTGAAATAATTTTGTTGTACCCAAAAAGTTTTATAATTTACCAATATAGACACTTTTTAAAAATGATTAATGGAAAACTTAATTATAAGTAGGAGACTTGGCACTGCATATAATGAACATGATGTTTGATAAATATTTGCTGTATATAGTTGAACAAGTAATTTTACTCCAATGGGCCTCTGTATTCATACCTGTAAAATTAAAAGCTCTATCACAGATGAGGCGCAAATAGTCCATTTAGGGTGGATTCTCTAAATTTGTGTATCTTTCATGTCTTTTGAACTAATTCAATTAAATTCTACTTTGCTCATAGAGCATAATATCTTCTTTGATAAGGGCACATCAAGCTGGGTGGTTCTGTGCCTTGTCATACAATCAATTCTAAAGTTTTTAAGAAAGACTCGGAGTCTCATTCAGTTCTCAAATCCATTTTACAGTAGTTTAATTTCTCAACCAGAAATTTTGCAGTTAGACAATAAATGGCCACATTCTCTCCTAGATTATGTGGACCTTGATTCCTTGGATTTCCTATCTATGTTCAAGACAATTTTCTACCTACCAGGAAGAAGGGATATTTAGCCATAATTGATAGTATCTTTCCTGTCTGTGGGAATTTCTGCTTCTCTTGGAGATAATCTTTTGCCAACTTGGGAATGTGACCTTTTCATAGAGGCCACTAAGTGATGCAGTGGAGAAAGTATTAGATCTGAGTTCAAATATGACATTTACAAACTGTAAACCTTGAGCAAGTCATTAACTTCATCTTCAGTTTCCTTAGTTGTAAAAAAGGGTAATAATAGCACTTCCCTATCGGAGTTTATTTTGAAGATCAAATGAAGTAATTGTTTTTTTAAAAATATATTTTTAATATTTTTAGTTTTCTTTTTTATATTTCAAACAATTTTTTGATATTTGTTTTAAACTTTTAGAGTTCCAGAATATCTTCCTTCTTCCCTACCCCCATGCTCCCATTAAGAAAACACCTATGAAATTATGCAAAACATTTCCATAAAAGTCATATTGTGAAAGAAAAAATTAGATCTCTCCTCAAATCCCCTCTCCCCTGACAAAATCCTCAAGAAAAATAACTTTTTTTTTTAAAAAAAAAAGAGTATGCTTTAACCCTGTATTCAGACTTAATTAGTTCTTTCTCTGTATATAGATTGCATTTTTCACCTTAAGTTCTTCAGAGTAGTTGTAGATCCATATGAGATAATTGTAAGATGCTTATTAACATATTGTCTATCACATAGTAACTGCTATTTAAATATTATTGTTATAAGTAAAAGTTTATTATGTCCTGTTTCATGCATTGTGCTATGGACTAGATACAAAGACAGAAGTTAAGGAAAATGTAACATATAATTATTAAGACAATTGTATTGTCTTAATAATTAATATACTTTTTGTATATCTAGAATGCCAACATTTTCATGTCTTATTTGAGAGGACCTGCTTCAGATATGAGAATATCACAACTTTGTGTATTCACTTCTTGTCTTTAGATTAGCCCTCTAGCCTATCTGAAAAAATCTTTCCACTTATCCCTCCATTCCAAATCCAAATGAATAGTACTAGAAATAGATCTCTAGCTCATTCACAAGTTGAGGGAGTTATACAGTAATACTTTGGAATCACCAAATGGGGCCATAATTGTTCCTTTATCCTCATTCTTCTTCCAACAACTTAGTGAAACACAAGGGAAGAAAGAACTGATTTATTGAGTTAAAACTTCAACCTTCTTGACCCAGAGTAACTTCCTTGAGTCTTTTGGAAAAGTGAATAAAACACAACAAAAACACAATTCTAGTCTAGTGATTTATAAAGCACTTTAGGGTTTACAAATGACTTACTTTGTTATCATTACCATTTAATTGATAAATAAAGGTCATGAAGAATCAGTATATGTCTGAAGCCAGATTCAAACTTGCCTCTTCATTCCAGATCTAATATTCTATCAACTGTATTACTTGGCTCCCTCTGATCCTCTAATCCTAAATATTTAATTTATTAAATTGTGGTATTCATCTTTTCATAAATTGGTTATATAGGTGGAATATAATTTGCCCAAACAGTAATTTAAGTTTTTTGTTTTTAAAGTTCCTTTACCTATTGATCTTTTCTTTGAACAAACTCTTATTGTAAAGATATTACCTCAAATCTTCTTTTCATAGCTACCAATTATATTACATCAACAACTTATAAAGGGATGAACTCAGGTTATTTTGAATTTGTTGAAGCTGTTTGCTATTATGTTGGTGGCTTTTAAATTTCAAGATGTACTTTCCTGGTTTAATTTAGCAGAAATAACATTTGTCATTTAAGCTAATGATTTTTTATATATCAAATACTATTCTTTTTAATTATGAGAAGACCTAGGTTGAGCAACTAATAGTGAACAATTCCAAACATTTATTTCATTTGAAATTTACTTCATTTGAGAAACAAGTTCTTGAACTTGGATCCTATTTTTGAGAATGCTTTAGTTTCAATTTCTACTAATAATCTCCTATAAAGATCAAAAGCCATGGGAATTTATTTGGTTTAGTGGAGGAATGAGTCTTTAAGATATTTAGGATCTTCTTATAAATGTATCAGATGGGACATAGGACTGATGAATAATTCTTGATTATTAGTACTGCAAAGATAATTTTGAATATTAATTATTAAATATTGATGTAAATTATAATTCTGCCTAGTCATTTGGGAGCTACAGTTATTGGGAAATGTGCTATTTTTACTTCTATATCTCAGTCTGAAACTCCACTGGAACACAGCATAATTCAGTCAGTCTTAGAATTAACTCAGTCTAGAGAGTGTCAATTAGAGAATTTTTGAGAAGTGGCCAGATTGCTGTGTATTCATGTCTGTTAGAGAGCATTTTAATTTCTGTCATATAGACGCTGAGATAAAGAGCATTAAGGGATTGGATTGTTTTGTATTGTTTTGTTTTCTTTGTTTCTCTAGTATCTAACATAGAGGTTGGGCAGATAGTATGCCAATAAATGTCAATTCAATTGAATTTGATTGAATTTAAATGTTCCTATAATTTCACCTGACTGAATCAACCAGATCTATATTATTCATAGTTCTTTCAAAATCTCCTTATGAGATCTGCCTTAATTTCAGATATCCCTACCTTCAGAGAGGTAGGGATTATGTATAGCTTCAATCAGGATATATAATCCTTATGGGTTATGTGAAATTTTTCTTGGTGTTGTTATTCTTGATATTTTTAAGGTGAGTTTTTCATAATAGTATGTATTGTAAATTCAATGACAAAATAATTGTAATATAGTTGCTAAGGGTGGGAAGAAGAATTCCTAACTGAAAATTTTGATTACTTATACTTTTACCAAATATCAGTTCTTAGAGTTAATAGTGATTGTTTTGACTGTGCTGGGAAGTTTTATTAGTAGTTAGACCATAATTGATATTGCCTTATTTATATAGTAGTATTTCTTTCAGATTGTATCTTGACTGTTTCACTATTATTTCAACTATGTTCAGTGGCTCTTCTGACAGAAAACATATGGTCTTTATTTTCTTACATTGTCTTTGCATCAGAATTCTTGATTCAGAAATAAATTATACTAGTACAACTTGAAAGAGTAGAAATTCACTTCCATCTGTATTTTAAATATTCCATTATATATTTCTATCTATCTATATCTGTATCCATACATAAATAAGATGTATGAGGTAATCATATTCTATAGCCTACATTTACTGTAGGAAAAGTATGTGGATAAAGTGTGGAAAGTTATGCTCTTTATGATGTGAAGCTCAGGTTCACCAAAGAATATTATGTGTATAGCACTTAAAACTATTTTAAGAACTTAATTTTTTTTTTATCCTTACATCAATCCTACAATATAGACAAAGCAGTTATCCTCATTTTACAAGTGAAGAAACTGAACTTCAGAAAGGTCAAATGACTTTCTTAATGTCACTTGTTTTTGTATCAGCAACATTTTGTATGATTCCTAGTACATAACTGACATTAATAAAAGCTTATTAATTTATTCATTAGCTTGGCATTATTTTCCATTCCAGTGCATTTTCTCAACTTTGGGGAACTATGTATGTGTTGATACCTCCTCAAAAACTCGTAAGCAATCACTTTCTTTGATCAAGACTCTTCAATTTTCTGTTATTTGTATGTACCTTCACTCAACTTCATCTAAGCACCTAAGAGATGGTATCCTTATCTTTCATCACTTATTTACTTACCTTCCATATGAAGTTGTCTTCACTGACCATAACATTACCTTTCCATCTTTCCCTCTATCTCTGTCTTCCTAAATGTAGTCTTCGCTATCATCATGTCCAGTCTATTTCCCCCTGCTTTCCATATTTATCTCCTCTGTTCTGGTGTTATAAACCCTTTGCATTCTTGTCCCTGTACTTACCCAGTTTTTATGCTATCACCTACACTTGAATCTTCATATCCTTTGTTTTGTCATTACTTATGACTTTTTAAGCCCCATCTCTGGGGTAATCTCCAACATCTAGTGAATCCTACTGCTAAATTTCACTATAAGAAATGGCAGGTCTGATAGGTGGTGTGCTGGATAGAATACTAGCCCTGAAGTCAGGAGGATCGGAGTTCAAATTTGATCTTAGACGCTTGAATCTTGGGCAAGTCATTTAACTCCAATTGTTTCAGACAAAAAAGTCATGTAATCACTTTGACTTGGACCACTTTAAATATGTTATTTTTTGGTGATTAATATCATACAAAAAAATAAACTTTGCCATTATAATGAAGGATGCCTAGCACAGAGACCAAAAGAAAGAGGAACTTCCTACAGATATTATAGTTGACAAATAGCATCTTAATGATTAGGTCAAAATCCAGAATATGTTAATAATTAGGTGAAACACTAGATAAAGTGCTAGGCAGAATCAGAAAAATTTATCTGGCCTCAATCCTTACTAGTTGTGTAACCCTGGGCAAGTCACTTAACCTTGTTTGCCTCAGTTCCTCATCTGTAAAATGAGCTGGAGAAAAAATGGCAAACCATTTTATTATCTTTGCCAAAAGACCCCAAATGGAGTCATGAAGAGTTAGATATATATCAATGCACTTTGCCCATCTTAACTAGGAATAAAAGAATATGCTGGATTCTAATTGGGAAATTGTGTAGTACTTTTAATGACAGTAAATATGAAGGCTTAGCATTTTGTATGGTTACAAAGAAATAGTTCTAGATCTGAATTTTCTTATTCCTCATCCTTTTCAGCCTTTCCGAAACTTTTATGCAAAAAGTCTTTCCTAGTCCACCTTAATGTTTATTAGTATCTTCTCTTCCTGGATTATCTCTTATCTATCCCTTTCCCTTCTATCCCCACCCCACCTTTCCCTCTTTTTCTTCTTTCTTCCTTTCCATCATTCCCTAGATAGTCTATACCTATATTTATCTTGTTTGTTCTAGTTGTTTGCTTATTTTTTTCTGTCCATTAAAGTGTGAGCTTGTGGGTAAGGATTGTTTTTGCCTTTCTTTGTATCCTTCGCATTTCGTGTACTACTTGGATATAGTAACCATTTAATACATGTTTACTGACTTGACAGGAAGTCAGAGAACCTAAGTTTGAATCTAGCTCAATCTCATATCTTAGAACATTGTAATCTCTGATAGTTGATCTTGAGGGTAATGAAGACAGTTGTGATATACTTAAGTAAGCCATAGCATATTTCTAGTAAATATCTCTGCTCAAGAATTGGTAAAAGGGTGACCATTGAGGAAAATGTATCATCAGAAAAGGAGATTTCTTTCATCATGTAGTGTGAATGAGAATTGATTAGTCAATAAATTTAATATTTCTTTTATACATTTCAAAATGATAAAGATGACCTGTAATATGTCAGGTTCTTCTGTGGAGAATGTGTTGAAAAATTTGAACAATAAATTACAAAATGAAAGAGCATGAGTAGATTGTGATTTGTACCAGTGGAAGCAAAAGCACATTAATGGGATCATAGATTTATTGAAACATACATTCATTCCTTACATTGGATACTGAGATATTCAATCCAAATATGGTGGTTTCATTGTCACTAATGATCACAGTACATCTCTGTACAAATACTTGCAAGCCTATTCCATTTTTATTCTTTGATCCTTTTTTCATTTATAAGTGCTATTCTGATGATCTGGATTATTTTGGTTTTGTGCCAACTGTTTGCAAATTTGTTCCCTCTGTTTTCAACTGTTTTGCCATCTCTACAATATTTTTCTCACAAGTTTATACTATGAACCTATTAGGCCCTTGGCTATTTTGTCATATTTGAATGCCAAGAAAATGGTTTGTTTGTTTGTTTGTTTGTTTGTTTTTAAAATTCAGTAGGCAATCATAAATCACTGAATGGTTTTCAGCAGGAGAGTGACATGATTCAATGTATACATTTAAAGGATTATCTTGGCAGAAATGTAAATATTAAACTGGAAAGGAAAGAGACATGTTAGATGAGAAGTTTAATTAATATTTGAATAACAGTTCAGGCAATGGAAGTAAAAAGAAGAGGACAAAAGAAAGGGATTACAAAGGGAAAAATCCATGGGCCTTGGCAATTGATTACATACGGAGGATGAGGAAGGGAAAAGGAAGAGTCAGAAATTTGAAGATTTGGTAATTGGGACAATGTTTGTACCATCAGTAGAAAATATTAAATCAAAAGTTTGGGTAGGAGGGACAAAGATACTGAAGTTTAGGCAGTGTAACATCTAATTGTTGGCAATAGAAGTGAGGGGCTGATATTTACCAGGTAATATAATTAGTTCGTTTGTTAAAGATTTGTGATAGTAAAGGAATTGGCTTCTATTGGCTTGTGTTGTATATTAATATAATTTTTTTCAGATTAAGCCTCAATTCTCTTTGAATAGTTTATGTTTGTCCAAAGATCTAATGACTATGTTATGTATTTGAGACTAATTTTATATAGTTGCTAAGAGGCATACATTGTGTACTATTCCAAGTTTTTTGGAATTACATTTTACTCAATGACATTGCTGATTTTCTCTTTATATAAATTTTGTTTTGATTTATATGAACGATGTATTGTTATTCAAATGAAGCTATGCATCTAATCTGTTATTGGGTCTCATTTACTTATAAAGCATTATTTTAATCTCAAGAAAGTAGAATAGTAAAATTCTTATTTTTATTTAAATAATTAAAGTAGATTAGGTCAAGGACTTATTATATCATGGTACATCAAACTAGATTTACCAGTATCTCTTAGTTCAGCAAAAATTCCACGTATAAAGCAGGAAGAGATTATTGGAGGAATCAAGGTTTTGCTAAAAGAGAATCTTCTGACTTTTTATCTCTTATGCATGGCAGCGCAACATTAGATGTATAACATTAGATGTATATTAAGTTCTGAAAGAATGCCAGCTTTCCTCTATTAAAAAAAAATGTCACTTAATCTGTTTATTTACAAATTTCTTTAAGTCATCATTTGGAAGGTTAAGATAGATGAAGCATTTAGCTTATGGAAGTTTTATTTTGCCCCAGCTGGTGACTACCAAATGTCAGAAAAGAAGAGGGCTATGATTTTTATCCTAATTGTGACTCACTGGAGATATTATGCTAGTAGTAGGCATAATGGCTTTAAAAAATAAACTAAATGAAGGAAGTGAATTACTTGTTTTGTAGTATTACTCACATTTTCATATATGTTTTTGAAAGCATTTGTATGAATCAGGTTTATAGAATTTGTGAAGGAGTTTACTTTTCTACCTAAGTTTAGACACTCTGTACATTTAAGCTTTGGGGATTTAAGTTGAGATGATACAATAATGATGAGTCAGAGAATGTATGAAATAGCTATGTAACTTTGAAGCAGTAACGTAATAATTTATTCCTTAAAATCTGAAGCTTTTATGGTCCTGTATGTTTTGTTTTATATTAGTAAGATGAATTCTGTAGTGCAGTATGTTTGATGTTTATTCTGGGTAGCACACACATGCATATGCATACACACACACACACACACACACACACACACACACACTCTTTGGATTGCTATGAGATGTCTTTTAAAAATTCTTGCCGTCTTGCTGAGTAATCTGTGCTCTAAAGCTGAAACAAAAAGTGTTTTTAAGAAATATGTTAACATAAAAAAGAAGGTGTGGTTAGGTTATGTTAATTATAGAATTTATAATGATGCAACAAGAATAATTGGCAACACAAGGTATTTATAGAAAGTTTATGTGTATGTGTACATATATATGTATCATGAAGCTTAATATTTTGAAAGAACTGAGAAAAGATAAATATTTTTGGAAGGACTTATGAATAGGACATTTTAAAGCTAGTCTCTTAAGGGGAAATGATACTAGATATATACGTGTGTGTGTGTGTGTGTGTGTGTGTGTGTATCAATATAAAGGGACAGAATGAGAGAGAACATCTAGTTCTTGTTTGACATTTGAAAAAAAATTAGCTAATATGAATAATCTCTTTAAGAATGCCTTCTAAATCACTGTCTTGCAGCAATGTAATTTTTTAGGCATGGAAAAATTTAGAATTGTTTAATAGTAATATTATAATATAGTAAGAACTTGATTTTCTAGAATCCTTAGTACATGTCATTATGTACTAAGTAACTGTTATTCAGTAATTAAATATTTATCCTTTTGTTAGAATAGTATAGTCATAGGCAAGAACACAGAACACATAAACCTAAACTTATTGGTCCAAGTAAGCTGAGTATAACATATATCCTTGTTGCTTTGTAAGTGCTAGCTTTACTAGTTAGCTCTTCCTGAGATGTTCTTCTGAGTACCATTCCTCCTACTTTCTTTCCTGCCCATCAATAATCCCCAATATACATACACACACATTTACACAGTTTAGTTTGAATGTGGAACACATGTTTTTGTAACAAAAAAATGTTGCAATATTTTCCCTGGGTCAGTACTGTAATTTTCCTGGAGAGTTTTTGTGGCTTCTGATCTGTTTTCTGATATTCTCCTTGACTTCCTGTCCACTCTGGCTAATTCTTTTTTTGTCTTTTTTTTGGAATCAGACTTAAGTCTCTTGTCCAAATGCTGTTTTGTGTAATGGTTTTCTTGGTGCTTCACATATCATTTTTGGAGGAGTTCAGTTGGCCTTCCTGGTCTCTTGATCCGGTGACCATTGATATTCTGTCCTGGACATATGGTATGAAGTAAATCTTTTTATTAACTTAGGTTAATAATATAAAACCCCAAGAGACAGAGAGACAAATAGATAGATAGATAGATAGATAGATAGACAGACAGACAGACAGATGGAAAGAGAGATAACAAAGGGAGAAGAAGATTGGGGAGGGAGAAGAAAAGAGGGAAGGACACACAGAGAGAACACTTAAGATTGCACATAGAGAGTCAAAAAGTGAGAGAGTATGCAATTAAAACTGAGTGGCTGAATCCTGAGACACTGGGAAACATATAAAGAATAGTTTGTCCAAAGGAGACAAGTGCAAGATCCCATCTTCCTTCCATTTGATCCTCATCAAGATCACTGCTATGTATTACTATTCAACTAGCATTTACTTTCCACATTCCTAATAACAATGTATCTTTGTACTTATTCACTATGACTCTGTTCCCTAAAACTTTCTCCTTTCTTCCTATGGGAGAAACCACCAGAAAAAAAGGACTTTGTTCATTCCCTTCTAATAGTCACCGCTTAATTCCATCAACCAAGGATTTTTTCCCATCTACTATTCTCAAGTAGATTTTATTTTTTTATACCAGAACTTTAAGAAAATTATCTCTTTTTAGTGAAAATCTTTTAAAATGTATTAAGTATGCCACCTTCTACAAAGTAGACTAAACATAGTTTTTTTTTTTTCCTTGATGATGTAGGGGGGCAGTACCATAAAGCATAATTGTTATGATATACATCACATATGACTATAAACAATCTCTCTTTCTCTCTAATCATATATATGTATAATTTAAATTCAGTTAAGTTTTTAAAAAATTATTAATTTCCATTATTTTTACATCATTGTTATTTCTGAATATGCCTTCCTTCATCACCCTCTTACTTGGTGAAAGACTTTTGTTTTTTAAATTGTAAAACTTACTTAAAAAGAAAATAAAAATAGGTCCGACTTTAAACACTACCCTAATGGTAATATTCTTTTTTTATTCCTATGACATCTCCTATTCAAAAAAGGAAATATAGCCAGTCTGGAAGCACAAGACCATTGCATGTTATGAAGTTGGTTGTTTAAAAACGTTGTTTGTTATTAGTTGGAATGCTGGGTGTAGGCTGGTGTGCTTCATATTTGCATATAGCCTGAAAGTCATGTTTTTTATTCTCAACAAATATCATCTTTGTTGGAATATCTCTAGTCAGTATAGCTACAGTGAGAGCCTTTTTACTTAGCAAAAGACGTATTCTATCTAAGACTGTTTTCTTTCTTCCCCCTTCTTCCTTTTTCAGATAGCTTTAAGTTAAGGTGCCTCAAACTATTATTGGGGATCACCAGTTGACTTATTTTGTATACTCTTGGTGCTCATTAACTACTAAAAATAATAATCATCATTAGACCTAATGATGATGATAGATTAGGAATAACTAATTTACTACATGAAGGCTAATGCTATTAAATTTCAGTTCCAGGAAGAAAACTTGACAAAAGGTAAAGTAATTTTGTATGTAAGTTTTATACACACACACACACACACACACACACACACACACACACACAATTTTTATTGTTTTTTTTTTTTTTATGTTAAGAAAAAAATCATGATAAGCTGCCAGAGTGTGGTATAATGTTGCATAGAATTTAAAAATTTAAGTTCTGTAACATTGAATGCACATTGTATGTTATTGTTTTAGTTTTGTAATGATGTTAACATGCAATTCCTTTTAAGTACTAAGGTTTGGGAAATTATTTACTCAATAGGCAGTTTCATTTTCATCAAATTTCTTTTAAACTATCATCCCAAGTTATTATATTATGTAGTTTTTTAAACTGAGTTGGTCATAGAAATATTGTCTTCTGTGTAGAAAGCAGTATCTGTATTAGCATTTCAAAATGTTTTTCAACATTCACTGAATCAAATGTTAGCTTAAGTTGAATCTTTACATGGTTTTATACTGGATTTATATATTAAAAAAAGATTTTTGGCCAGAGTTCCTTATGAAGTAAGGTGAAAAAGATTACAAAGAAAGAAATGTTTCTTTGTCACTTTTTACTATCTCAGAGCTAATTTTTTATTCTAGTAAAACAACATTTTTTCCCATTTCTATACTTGCAAAGTGCTTTATAAGTGTTTCAGATGTTTGGTGAATATCAGCCATTAATATCATCATTATACCTTTTCCCCTTTTATTGTTTTATTTTTTCTGATTATATATGTATATTAGCTTTTTAAAATACACATTTCTTTATGAATTATGTTGGGAGATCATTAGTATATCTTAACAGTTTAATTGTTTCTCTTTGATCATTATATTATTTTTTAGAACAAACATATCTTTATGCACACATTTCCAAAATAATCTTATTTTTGTAATAGCATTCTTTGAGTGGTTTTAGAATTTTTCAGGGTTCTATGGAGTAATTTTGGTGATATTTTAATCATTACTCCAAATAAAAGTGTCTTATCTTAGTGATCTCTTATCTAGTCATACTATCTTTTTCTTGATAAGTGTTTAGACTAGTTTATAGATAGAGAACAACAATTGATGCTATTTCTTATCAGTAGGTTATTCTAGATCTAATTCTTTAAAATAGAACGTGTAAATAAGCAAATATCTTTCTGAAATGTCAAAGGTGGCAATAATTTACTTCCTCATTATTAAATATAAGCAAATACTATGGGAATTTGACATTATTTTAAGATTTTGATGAAAAACTGGCCATAAGAATGAATTATATATTAAAAATTCATTTTTAAAAGTAGCATATTGATTTCTTAATTATCTAAAAATAATTGCAAGTAAATATATACTATTTCCATAACACTTATGGAGCAGAAATTTCAGGATTCAGTTTTTCTATTTTATTATTTTTATTATTTTTTATTTTTACTTTTTTATTATTTTATTTATTTTTATTATTTATTTTCTACATCATTAGGATATAATTCTCATTAGATTTTTTTATGATGTCATTTTTATGGGATCCTTTTTATTTTGAAAAAATTGTAGCAACACACTGAGGTCTTTAGAAGTGTTTAAGGATCTATTAAATGAGGTTAGACTATATGGCCTCTGGATCCATTACTACTTTAGATTACTTTAGAGCCCCTTTGGGAACATATAATCCATTTTAGCCAAGATAGATTACTAGATGGAACAGGAAAAGATTTATATTGAAGGGAAGTTTGTTTTTTATGGAATAGGAATTCCAGAGGACACAGTGGAATGATTGTGTATAATTAGCTTGAACTTTGAGAGGGGAGGATTGAAAGGAATATAATTGATGAATTTGTTAATGATGGTGTGGGGTTTGGAATGAGGTTTGGATTCCTCTTTAAAAGACAAGTGTAGTAGGAGATAGAAGATCTTCAGTTAAAGGGACGTTGTTCTTCTTTGCCCTGGAGGTTTTCCACAATCTCAGTCTGACCTGGTAGCAGAGTGTGGAAGTTGCCTTCTGCTGGTACAGATGGAAATGGTTGCTTTGGGGCAAATGATAGATGCCTTATCTTGTCCCTTATTAGGGCGACATGTTTCATACAACAAGAGATGGAAGACATTTGGAACTAATGCAGGGCCTGAGGTTTTCTTACCTGAGGAAGACTGGCTCCAAAGCAGCAGCAGGGATGGTGGTGAACTCCCTCTTCAGGGAGAAGTCTTTTGGGGTAGGTGGAGGACGCAAATCTGCTCCCTCACAGCCTTTCCTCAGGGGGCACAGGTTGTACTCAGCAGGAAGGAGATGGAAGGTGGTAGGGCGGCAATATACTGAATGGATAATTAATAATAATTGTTATTATTATTGGTTAAAGATATACCTGTGTAGGTTCCAGGAAAACAGCATTAATTTGTAAATAGTGTTTCATTAAGTTATTTTGGTGCCAACTGAAAATCAGACCTCAAACTGAGAGACTTCTAATGTTGAAACAAAGTTGCTTCCCTTTGTGATCTAAACAACATGATCAAAAATTCAAAATATATTTCTGTTAAGGAATGTACAAGATGCTGTGGATACAAAGATAGAAATGGTAGAGCTCTTGCTTTTCCATAGCCACACACTTTCCGTAACCTATTTCTCTACCCCAACTCAGCTATATACAGAGTGGTCATATCCTTGTCCTTGCCATTACTCCCAAAAAATGTACCACATATGAGAGTTCTGAAATCTCCTAATCTAACCATAATCAATTGGCTTTCCACTTTTTCCTTTTTCTCTCCATATAAACCCTATTCTACATCCATACCATGATCTCTATCCTCTTAGCTCCTCAGTACCCTTCCAGGCCATTTCTTTTTCCAAATTTTAGCTCCTTGTTGAATTTATTCAACTTCACATTGTCCTTTTCTCTTGAAACTTTACTCATCTTATCATTTCTCCAATTGAGTCCTTCTGAACCTTACCCTTGGATCACTTCCATCATTCTCTGTCTCTACTATTGCATGCATACTGATGATTGAAGGTAGAGAAAATCACAAAATCATTCTGACAAGATCCACTACAAATTTATGACCTCTACTGGGCCCTCAACTACTGCCTAGCAATTCTACTATACCTTCTTTCTTAGCTCCTTATTCCATTCTCCACAGTGGGTCTTCCAGATCTTTTCATCCTTTCCAAAACTCCAAATATGGAAGTAGGGAATCTGATTAGAAAGCTGTTCTAATTATAAAAATGAGAAATAATGCATTCCTGAACCATGGTGATAGAAGTGAAAATACAAAGGGAGAAAGGAAAGAAAGACCAGCTGAGGAATTTAAATATGTAGAATTTGGCAAGTGTTTTGAGAGAATAAGTGACTTTAGAGATAAAGTAATTCAATCTCTTCATTTTGCAGATGAGGAAACTGAGACCCAGGGGGTGTGAAAGTTCTTATCCAAGATCACACAGATTGTAAATTACAGAGACTGATTTCAAACTTAGTTCCTCTGACTCTAGATCATATGAGTTTGGTCCTATATATTTTAAATTTGTCTCGTTGCCAGAAGAGCTTTCACAGCTATATATACTTATTTGAGAGGCATCTACTAAAGGGAATGATTGAAGTAATAGGAATAGATGAAAGTTCCAAAAAAGAAATTGGAGGGAAAAAAACTCAATAGAGAAACATTTTCTTTGGAACATTTAATTTTAAGAGATAAAAGGTAAAAGAAAAATCTGGACTGTGGAGAGAGGAGTATATATAGACAGAGAAGTGAATGAGTAGTTGAAAAAAGAAGTAGATAGGAGGATGGACGCCAGAGTAAAAAGTTTAAAACAGTTTAAAAAGTAATAGGAAATTCAAGAAAAATTAAAACCGATAAGGAGAAATTGGATTTTTTTTTTTTTTAAATCTTCTGTGGTTCTAGAGAACAACGTTCAGCTATATTGTTGATCTTTCTAAACAACATGGCTTAGCTAAGAAATTCTTGACTTGTTTTAATGATATTCCTTAACTGGAGAAAATGAGAACTACTATTCTCAATATGATTCTAGTCATTGAGAAGGAATGGAATAAAATTGATGGAACTTTAGAGGGAAGTACTCATATATCTTAAAATATTTAATAGAGGAGGAAAAAAAAGCTGTTTGTAGACTGATAAGTGTGTTCAAGGAATTTATTAACTGATTTAGATTTTCAAGATATATAAAAAGTGGAAACAAGAATAGCTAAAAAAAAGATGACTAAAAAGAAAAGTATAACATGGTCTTCTAATTACAAGGTTCAGAGCATTAAATATCAGAATATATTACTTCTAGAAAGCAATGCTAAGGACAAGAAAAAAGGATATTTTTTTAAAAAGTTATTTTGGGGAAAAGAGTATCAAAGAATTAATAGAACCAATTAGGATAGATTGGACAAAGATAATGGACATTGAAGAGAAAATAGAAATACTTAATTCTAATATTGCTTCTCTTTATTGTGTTAAGTAAAGTGATAATTTTGCACTGGAAAATAACCAAAAGGGAATATATCTAAGATAAGCAAGGAGATAAGATAAATATTTTTTATCCCAAAATATTGAAAGAAATGATGAAGTCTCTTTGAGTTGTACATCTATAATTCTGTGAGTGTTTTTAGTGAACATGGCTTTTATTGCTTAAAAAAAAAGACTTCTTTACATTTCAGCTAAAATCATTTTTTAAAAAACAACTTTTAACTATTTCTCTTGCTTTATTCTTCTGAGATCAGATATATATCCTATATAATATCTTTTCCACATGAAAATTCTTCATAAAAATTTCAAGGTCATATAACTCAACCTATTCTTAAAATCCCCTTTATGATATAACTGAAAGGCTGTATAGTATATTAGATGGGACACAACACTTAAAGCCAAAATGTGGGTTCCATACCTACCTCATTTTACTTTTATACATTAACTTCCTTATCTATAATTGAGGGTACTGAATTCAGTGATCTCTAAAGTTTTTTTCCACCTCTAAGTCTATGATTATCTATTACAAAATCTGTCATAAGTAGTCATTAAGTATTCATTTAAAAAGTTCAAGTGAAGATTAAATCATTATTTCCCCAAACAGCCCCTTAAATTTAAAAGCCTGAATTTCCTGGAAGTTTTTCCTTAACATTAAACCTAAAATCCACCTCTTTTGAATTTTTACCCATTGTTTCTTCCATATAGGATTACTTCAGTTATTACAAGAGAATTGTTATGTCTTTTCCAACTAATATGCCTAATCTTTGCTTCTTTCTGTTTAGCGTTTTCAGTTTATTTTTTCAGCTGATTCTCATATGGCATGATTTTAAGATCCTTTAGCAAAGTCCTAAGAATTCAGTTCAACTTATTAATATCTTTAAGTAGCATTTAGAAGTAAAAACAGCATTCTAGGTAATCTAACAGAGTAAAGCAGAACAAGTATATTCCTACTCCCTCTCAGTGCAACTCCAATATCATATTAGAGATAGATATTGCTTTATTTTTGGCTTTGCTTATATATTACATTATTGACTTTATTGTACGTGTAGTTCATTAAAACCAAAAACCTTTCCCCTCAAACTGTGTAGATATTTCTCGTCCCCATTTTGTACTTAGATTAAAAAAAAATTTCACAAATGTAAGACTTTATATTTCTCCATATTAAATTTAATCATGTTCTAATATTCTAGCTTAAGGTTTTTTTGGAACCAAATTTTGCTATTCAGTCTATTACCCATCTCTTCCAGCTTTATGTTACCTGCAATTTTTATAATCATGTCACTTGTGTTTTTCTCCAAGTATTGATAAATATGTGAAACAACAGAGGGTATGTAGAAATATGTAAGGCATTCTATTAGAGACTTCTTTCTAAGTTGGCATCACAATTATTGATTGCTCAGTATTATCACCTAGAACAAATTTCTTCAACTTGCTACCAAAAATAGCATGAGAAACTTCCATGAAATGATTTGCTAAAATTAAACTGTTCCCCAGTAGACACAGGGTCAAAGAACATGAGAACTTTTCAAAAAAGAGAAAAATGATCAATAATTATTTTAATTCAAAATCATTAATAGCCAGAGAAAGACAAATTAAAATAACTGTATGTTGGCAAAGATGGGAAAATTCATTGTTAGAGGGTCTTTGAGAAGAATATTTTTTTTCCATTCAACCATTCCCCTTCATACCCTAAGTACATTAATTTTCAGTAAGTTTTTTAACCTCAAGAAATGGAGGCAATTACAAAAGATAAAATAGATAACTATCTCTTGTTTAATAATCTATCAACAACTTATGTCTATGAAAGGTATATGATTGATTTCTCTTCTAATTTTCATATAGTATGATTTTTAATGTGGAAATCTTTTAGTATGGTGTAAGCGTCTTCTAGACTGCTTTTTTTTTTTTAATGAAATTAAGAGGTTTTTGCTAGATAATTTATGGTTTCTCCTTTATCAAACACTGGATTATTGAGTTCTATTGTGATTCTTCATTGTCTAGTCTATTTTTTAAACCAAAACCAAATGGTTTTGATGACTGCTGCTTTATGATATAGTTTGAGTTTTGCATATGCTCTTCTCTCCTTGTCTTTTGTTGCTTCTTGGGTTTTGTTTTATATGTAAATGTTTATTTATTTATTTTTTTGGGGGGGAGGCAATTTTATAGCCTTCAACTTTGCTGAAGCTATTGTTTCAATTAGTATTTTTGCTGATTCCTAGAATTTTCCAGTAATCATACAATCAGCAAATGTGGAATAGCTCTTCAATCGGACTTCTTTTGGGGGGTTTCCTCAGAAATATAGATAATTTTATCTCTTCATCTCTCTTTATGCTTTTACTTTCTTTCTCTTGTCTAACTGCTGTCACCAGCATTTCCAAAACTATATTAAATAATAGAATGGGTAAATTTCTTCCCACTGGTATATACTGGGAAAGGTTCAGTCGTGCGCTGGTTGCCATGGCATTTGAGCAGCCAGCTTAGGGCATCATGGGGCCTTTGGTGGTGGGGCGGCCCTAGCTGCGTCCTGGCATCTGGTGAGGGTAAGGGTTGCTCCTTAACAGCAACCACCTGGGGAGGTTGAAAGCACATACTCATCAGCTGAAGTACCGAATGTTGAGGAGGAGGGAACTGCATTATGCCTGCGGGCAGCACTGTAAGCGCAATTGGGGCCGGTACTGTGGGCGTGGTTGGGGCCGGTACTCTGACTGTGGTTGGGGCCGGTACTCTGACCATGGTTGGGGCTGCCTTCGCTGGGCTGCCCCTCTACCGCCTCTACTGCCAGACCGCAGAATCGGGTAGGTTACATGTAGCTGGTCATGCTTTAGGACACATTGAGACTATGGGTTAAGGATTGAATCCTTAAAGTGATCTTCAATGCAGATATGAGTGCAAATCACACTAGAATTTTTTTGCTTCAACAAACAGAAATATTTCTGAGTTTAAGTTGATCAGGAAAAATTGCATTGCTGTCTTACAAAGCTAACATTCCTACCGACAAATCAGTCATTGGTAATTATAGGAACCATTGAAGTATATTAATAAAATCAAGTGCTTCTCTTTTGAAGATTAAAGACCTAATCTTTAAGAAATAGATATGCTAGTATTTTTCTTTATTGATACTGAATTTGCTGAAGATCTAAAAATGGGAAAGATCACTTCCATTTAGACATTTTTAAAAGCAAAAAACATAAATTGCTAGCCCCAATTGAAATATTTCTTCTTTGCCTTTTTAAAATTTTTCTATCACAGTTTTATGACTTTGAAAAATCATGTTCTTAGGTCTATTTGAAAGAATAATATTAGTAGAAAAAATTTGTTTTAAACTGGAATCAAATATATTCTCACAGACTACTTATGTTATCCTTTTAGTTTGTATGAAAACATAAGTATAGAGGTATTGCTGAAGAAAAGTCTTGTAATTTTCAGCTTCAAATCACACTATCAAATTGTAAAATAACTTTCAAATTATACTCTTAGGGGAGTATATCAAAAAAGAAAATCAACTCAGTTCCTTAAGATTGCAAGTATGGAGCTGATGGTGATTTGCTAATATCACAATAAATACCAAAGCTACTTTTAATCTTAAATACTATGCTAAGTTATTTGTGATATTTCTTTTACATGTACCTTTATATAGCATATAAGATTGAATTTATCACAGTGATTTAATGTGGCGGTTCTACAGCTTTGGAGATAGAATGTATTTTATGTAGCTCATTTTATTTAATTCTTCTATTAAAGTTAAAGGTGCTGAAGCCCTAAGACATTGGGTGACTTGTCTAATATACATAGATATGTATACAGTTAATGCCTTGAAAATTGAGAACTTAAATTTTTAACTAGGCTTTTCTTTTCATTCTGCCATCATGGCTATCTTGAAATACACTTTGTTGCTATTTTTAAAAAATCTATAGGTATATATCATTATTCAAGTTGAGTAAAAAAGAAGCCTGGTTAATTAGTTCCAAAAGTGTTGTTCCCAAATATTTTCCTTAAAACTGCTGCAGCTGAGAATTGAGAAATATTTTTGTACTTTATTTGGATTTTTATTTCAGGCTCCAGATCTAATGGTCTATGTTAATTTATAGGCCAAGTTACTGACCCCAAGTTACTGTTGAAATTGGCCACTGGTCATATCTGTGCACAGAAGCAAAAGAGTTCCAAATCTACTATGAGTAAAGAACAAATATGAGATTTGAATGATAAATTTCTTTTTTCTTTCTTTTTTTTTTTTAATTTGCAAGTTATATGCATGGGTAATTTTACAGCATTGACAATTGCCAAACCTTTTGTTCCAGTTTTTCCCCTCCTTACCCCCATCTCTTCCCCCTGATGATAGGTTGACCAATACATGTTAAATATGTTAAAGTATAAATTAAATACAATATAAGTATACATGTCCTAACAGTTATTTTGCCGTACAAAAAGAATCGGACTTTGAAATAGTGTACTATTAGCCTGTGAAGGAAATCAAAAATGCAGGTGGACAAAAATAGAGGGATTGGGAATTCTATATAATGGTTCATAGTCATCTCCCAGAGTTCTTTTGCTCAGTATAGCTGGTTCAATTCATTACTGCTCTATTGGAACTGATTTGGTTCATCTCATTGCTGGAGATGGCCACGTCCATCAGAATTGATCATCATATAGTGTTGTTATTGAAGTATATAATGATTTCCTGGTCCTGCTCATTTCACTCAGCATCAGTTCATGTAAGGTATGATAAATTTCTTTAAATTATTTTTCTATTACTATACAATTGCTATTTTATGTTTGAATACTTGTGTATTTGATTTTGAAGTAATTGGCGTAAAAAATACTCTGTAAATTAAAAATAAAACATATTAGTATTTCTACCAGATTATATTTACAAGTGTTCCAAATGCTTGGATATTAATATTTCACTGTATATATAGTAGTGTGTGCTTTTTCTTGCTCTCAAATATTCTTGTGACAGGAAAGGTTCTAGTATATTTCTCACTGCAAATGATACTTAGCTTTGTTTTTAGATCAATCCTTTTGATGATATTAGAAAAAGGTTTTTCTTTGCCTGCACTTTGTGTGGTTTTTTTTTTTTTTTTTAGCATAAAAGAGTGTTATATATTGTCAAAGATTTTTTCTTTATTAAGATGATCCCATGGGTTTGAATGTTTCTTAGTGATGAATTTCCTTGCAACACTGTTATAGTTTCTGCTTGGTCATAATGAATAATTTCCTAGATAAATTACTGTTAGTTTGTTAGGATATTTTTTAAAAATTGAGTCAATGTTCATTAATGTTCTTAAACAATAGTTTTCTTTCCACATTTTATGTTTCCCTATTTTATTTATTTATTTATTTAGGCCTCATAAAAGGATTCTGGTAACATGTTTTGTTAGTTTTTGAGGATATTTTATTTGGTATGGATATAATCCATTTTCTTACAAGCTTGACAAAGATTAGGACTGGAAATTTTCTTTTTCTTTGGTAGTTCCTTTACAAGCAGATCTGTGTTAATACATTATTATCCTTAATATCTTGTTACTCTGCATTTTTTCTGATTTTACTGTAATTTCACCTTGTCCATTTGATATTTTTATTTTATTTTTTGTTTTTATCTTTTTAATCTTTTCAGGGAAACAGTTTTCAGCTTTATCATTTCTGTATTTTTTGTTCCAATTTATACATATTTTCTAATTTTTAATATCTCCTCTTGTATTTACTTTAGGATTATTGGCTTTCTAATTTTTAATGCCTATTTTGTTCATAATGTATATTTCTTCTATTTGGTTAATGTATATTTGTGAGGAGATGATGTTTCTTGATAATTGCTTTTGCTGAATCCCAGAAATTTTGTCATTCTGTTTTATTATTATCACTTTTTATGTAGTTATGAATAATAATTCATTGTTAAGTGTTCTTTTGTCAACCTTGAACCAATGACTATTTTTTTATTGTGTAAAGAATGGATTTACTCTTTCTGCTTTTACACATTTATTTACACATCTCTGTGCCCTAGTACATGGTTAGTCTTTGTAAAAGTTCCATGTAGTGCTTAGAAATATTTATATATTTTTGTTGTCCCATTTAGAAGACATCATAAGTTTTAACTATACTTTCTCCAGGCATTTGTTTAGTTCCTTATTTCCCCTTTGGTTATCTTGTTGTTAGACATATCCAACACTTCAAGATGATTATGGAAGTCTTCTGTCCTTATTGTATTCCTGGCTGTGTCTTCTTATAACTCACTTGTTTCCTTTATGAATCTTGATACTAAGGCATTTGGGACACAGGCTTGCTTACTTGCTCATTTATTTATTAGCAATTTAAGGTTTTTTTGCAGATAGCAAGTATTTTACATATATCATCTTACTTCTGTTCTTCCCCCCCTTTAATAGTATTTTATTTTTCCAAATACATGCAAAGATAGTTTTCAACATTTGTTTGCAAAACCTTGTGTTCCAACTTTTTCTCCGCTTGATGT
Source organism: Antechinus flavipes (assembly GCF_016432865.1). Classification (NCBI taxonomy): domain Eukaryota; kingdom Metazoa; phylum Chordata; class Mammalia; order Dasyuromorphia; family Dasyuridae; genus Antechinus; species Antechinus flavipes. Next base: position 164,413,523 of record NC_067402.1, read on the forward strand.
CAATTAAACATATGCAATTTTTCTAAGCATATTTCCATATTCATCATGCTATACAAGAAAAATCGATTAAAAAGGGGAAAATGAAAGCAAAAAAACCAAGCAAATAATAGCAACAACAATGACAAAAAGAGTTATACTTTGATCCATATTCAGTTTCCATAGTTCTTTCTAAATGTCGATGGCTCTTTCCAACACAAGTCTATTGGAATTGCCTTATTGTTGAGAAAAGGGGCATATGTTTATTAATGATATCTGTTTATTTATTTTCTATGCTCCATTCAGCATAGTGTAGTTTTCATGTTTGGCTCCCTCCTTCCCCCTTTTAATGTTTGTTTTTCTTTTGTCAAATAGCATGATGGCAACTCCTGTTTTTTTTTATTTTTGGATTTATTAGATTCATAGCAAACTTTTTGGCCTCTTTTGTTTACGACTTTGTTTCTTAGATGTGTTTCATACATATTGTAGGGTTTTGCTTTCTTATCCAACATTTGACTCTTTTTCATTTTGGGGGATTGTTTAATCTATTTAAAGTTATGAGGGTCAAACTATGCATACCCTTTGACCCAGTAGTGTTATATCCCAAAGAGATCTCCAAAGAAGGGAAAGGGACCCAAATGTGCAAAAATGTTTGTGGCAACCCTTTTCGTAGTGGAAACTGGAAAGTGAGTGGCTGCCCATCAATTGGAGAATGGCTGGATAAATTGTGGTACATGAATGTTATGGAATATTATTGTTCTGTAAGAAATGACCAGCAGGATGATTTCAGAGAGGCCTGGAAAGACTTACATGAACTGATGTTGTGAAATGAGCAGAATCAGGAGATCATTATGCATTTTAACAACAATAATATATGCTGATCAATTCTGATGGACATGGCTCTCTTCAACACTGAGATGATTCAAACCAGTTCCAACTGTTCTGTAATGAAGAGAACCAGTTACACCCAGAGAGAGAACTATGGGAAATGAGTGTGGACCACAACATAGCATTTGTACTCTTTCTGTTGTTTGCTTCCATTTTTGTTTTCCCTCTCAGGTTTTTTTTACTTTCTTTCTAGATCCTATTTTTCTTGTGCAGTAAGATAACTATAAATATGTATATATATATATATTGTATCTAACATATACTTTAACATATTTAACGTGTATAGGACTACCTGCCATGGAGGGGGTAGGGGGAAGAAGGAGGAAAGTTGGAACAGAAGGTTTTGCAAGGGTCAATGTTGAAAAATTACCCATGCATATGTTTTTTTTTTAATTTTATTTTATTTAATAATAACTTTATATTGACAGAATCCATGCCAGGGTAATTTTTTACAACATTATCTCTTGCACTCGCTTCTGTTTCGAATTTTCCCCTCCCTCCCTCCCTCCACCCCCTCCCCTAGATGGCAAGCAGTCCTATATATGTTAGATATGTCCATGTATATGTTTTGTAAATAAAAAGCTATAATTTAAAAAAAAAAATAAAGACTGGGAGAGAAATCCAGAAAAAAATAAAGTTATGAGGGTTAGGTTTATAATTTTTTTTTTATTTGTCTCCAATATTTTTTTTTTTAAGATATGATTCTCCCCAAATTTTTGCTATAAACACAGTTCTATGCTTTTTCCTTTGCTTTATTTAATCTTTTAAAAAAAAGTGGCTGTGCTCCAGTTGACTTTCTTCCCCTCAGTTTTCATTCCCTACTCTCATCTACCCTCTTTCCTTTGGGATTTAGTTTATTAGTTCTTTTTTTCTTTCCTGTTTGTTTCTAGTTATATAATTCTTCTCTCTTCTCCTTTAAGTAGATTCACCCTTCTTCTTTCCTTTCAATTTGTTCTGTTCATTAGGGTTTATTTCATTTTTTTTGTACCCCTTTGCAAAAAGTTTTTCTTTTACCCTTCATTATTCATGCTTTCTTTCTGTGTGCTGTAGACCCTCATTATCTGATTCATGACCCCTATAGGGGTCTTTCTTTTCTCTGTATTCTTAGGGCAATCAAAATTTTCTAATCATTCTAAGTTCTTCTGGTTTCTGCCATTGTCTTATAAAGAAATTTACTGAATATTTCTCTTTCATTGTGCTTTAGTCTTTTTTGATAATAGCCTTTTCTTTTCTTTTTGTTGTGGGTGGTGGGTTTTTTTGTTTGTTTTTGTTTTTTGCTGAGGCAATTGGGGTCACAAAGCTAGGAAGTGTTGAGTGTCCACGGCCATATTTGAACCTTAGGTCCTCTTGACTTCAGGGCTGGTGTTCTATCCATTGGACCAATTAGCTGCCCCAGCTTTTTATTTTCAAAATACATTCAAAGGTAATTTTCAAAACTCACTTTTGCAAAACTTTGTGTTCCAAATTTTTTTCCCTCCCTTAACCCACCACCACCTTCCCTAGACAGTAGGTAATCCAAAATAGGTTAAACTTGTGAAGTTCTTCTAAACATATTTCCATATTTATTTCCATGTTTATCATGCTATGCAAGAAAAATCAGATCAAAAAGGAAAAAAAATTGAGAAAGAAACACATAATTTTGGTGCTATGTACAATGTTCTCTTGATATTCTACTCATTTCACTTACCATCAATTAATGTAAGAGTTAAGTGCCTTACTCTTAAGTGCCAATTATTGCAGATATTAGAAAGGATACTGCTCCAAGTTAAGGCCCTTACCCTCTATGTCCTTGATTATATACTCCATCACTGTTTCCTTCCCTTCTATTTGCTTCAAAATTTCCCCTATTTTCTTCTGCTTTCCTAGGTGATAATTGCTTCTAGGAGTTCATTCTGCCTCCCTCTTAAAATTGGATATCTTGATTTTTCAAATACTAAATCATCTCCACTATACTCATTGTAAATTCTCTATCTCCCCTCATAAGCCATTTTTATTTCTCCATAGGAACCTTCATCAATTGAATTCTCTCTTCCATCTCAAAGCTAGACATTTTTACTTTTCCTCTTTTTTCAAACCAACTTCATTCCTCTTCCACCCATCCCCCTCTATGAATGTCTTTCTTTTTATGGGATCCTCCTTTCTTTGTAAGCCCTAGATTTGACATTGGTATATCACATATTTCTTTCTATTTCCCTGCTCTGCTCATTTACCTTTTATATATACTCTTATATAGTAATGTAGTTCCATATGAAGATGTTGATTCATCTCTGGGCAATGTCATTGGGTTCTGTCCATTACACCACAAATATTCCTCTTCCCTTTTATCTCAACAGGACTTAGACTTTCACTACTGTTTCCTTGTGTTTATTTAGAAAGCATTTTCTAATTGGTCTCTTTGCTGTCACTGTCTTGCTTCATTTTTGTTGGGGTGTTTGAGAAGCAAGTCATATCTTCAGCAATAAATTTTTATTGTTGAACATCCATATTTTTTCATTTATAATTAAACTTGCATTTGCAGGGTAGATTACCCTGTGCTATTTACTGAACTCCATTGCTCTTAAGAACACATTCTACTCCCTCCTTATGTTTTCTGATAGGAAAAAATAGTCTTGTATTACTCATATTTCCTTTCCTTTGTATTTTAAAGTTTCTTATAATCTTCCCAGCATTAGAATATATATATTTTAAATGAACTGCTAAGTATAACCACTCTGTGTCTTGTCGTTTTCCCAGTCTTGGTTTTGTGTGTGTGTGTTGTGTGTGTGTGTGTGTGTGTGTTTTTAGGTGACTTGTGAATTTTTTCAATTGGAATTTCATTTTCTCTGTTGAGAAGTTCTGGGGTCATTCTCTTCCATAAATTCCCGCATTATGATATTGAAAGTTTTTTTTTATTTATCCTTTCTTGTTTTTCTGGGAGACCCTTGATCCTTTGTTTTTCCACAGTGATATCATTATATTTTACTTGTGCAAGTGAGTGTGTTATCTTTTAATGTGTGCTTATTTTGTCCTTTGCTTCTCTGTATTTGTATTATCTATTTATTTTTGCCTTTCTGTTTCTTGAATACTCTTACACTCATATATTCCATTGTCTATTTTGCCCATTATTTTTGTTGGGGTCATGACTTTTGCTCTCAATAATTCTCATTTCTCATTTGAACCAGTCAGAAACAGTGTTTCCATTACATATTCTCATATTCCATAGGGTCCTTTATCAGATGATGCATCATTTTGTTTTGTTTTACAGAATTCATTCATAGATTTTAAAACTTGTTAGATTTAGTATTTCCTTCTATTGCCAATATTTTCTCAGTTGATTTATCTAATTATGTTCAATTCTTTCAGTTTTCTCCTTCCTGGGATATTTGGCATTTTTAGTTCCCCTCCTTCCCCCACCCTAATTTTTTTTTTTTTCTCTTGTAGACTCTTTCCCTTCTGTAATGATGGTTTCCTTGGAGGCTATGTTTCAAAACATCTTAACTTTCTCCTGTGTTTAGCAGATTACCGTTGGCTGGTCTAGGTCTCTTCCCCAGATGTCTTTGAGGTGATCAGAACTATCCTTAGCTGGACTATTTTTTTTTCCCAGACTTAGTGAAGTATTATATAATTCCCCTTCCTCTCTCCTTAATCATGTCCTATCCCACTCCCTCTGTTTCTCATTTGTCTTGCCTGGAGCCAGCAATTCAGAGATCTGGCATGCTATTGCTTTGGGGTTGTGCTAATTCTACTGTCTGCCCTGTAACTGACAAGTATGCCATGCTTGTGCTCTAGCTCCGGAAGAACTGCTACATCTGTGATACTGGTAGTTGAGAGTTTTGTAGCACTGGTCATCAGTGCTTGTGGCCTCCAAAAAGTTTTGTTCTTAAAGATCTGCCTCCTGCCATCTGACTCATTGGCACTATCAAAGCAAACTTAGCCTTGAGCCAAGGTCCCTACAACACTAGGAAGGAAGAGCAGGTTTGAAGTCCTTGCGTCTACTAGGTTTTTTTTTTTTTTTTTTTTTTTTTTTGGTTTTGTGTGTTTTCCCCCCAATTAAACTGTTTATTAAATGACTGTCATAGATGAGGCACTGTACCAGGCATTTAGAGATATATAGATTAAAAATGTTACTCCCTACCCTCCAAGAATTTATAATCTAATATAAGAGACATGATATGCATAAACAATTACAATACAAAGTACAATGTGTTGAAGGCAAAATAAATCTAAAATATTAGAAAATAAGGCTAAGACATATTTGTATATGTGTATATATATATATATATATATTTAATAGGAGAAATAAATAACTGATGTTCATATAGTGCTTTTAGGTTTGCAAAGCACTTTATACCCATTTTATTCTATCAAAATTCTATGGTAGATACTGTCAGTCAACCAGTAATGGAATGAAATGGCCAGTGAAATTTCAAACTCCATTTTTCCTTATTCCAAGTTCATCACCTGTTTCTACCATGCTACATTATCCCCTTTACTAAGGATAAGGCTTAAGGAATAAATTGCCCCTGAACTAATAATTTTATTGGGCAGATATTAAGAAAGATTTCATATATATGAGGTAAATGACTGTGAAAATGCCACAGAATAAGATCAGACAACTGGTTATTCAGGTCAGGTGGAATGTAGATCCAATGTTTGGGGGGAAGGTCAAAGATGTGTTATTTGTTCTTTATCTTAGAAACAATAGAGAGCCACCATAGTTTTAGACATGAAAATATCATTAGTCCTGGATATTAGCCCGATTATTTGGGAACTCTGCAAAGGGTATTTTAGAGACCAAGGTACAAAATACATTATTTCCCCCCTTACCCCAATACAAAAAGAAAGATGCTATGCCATTTTTTTTTTTTTTTTGTCTCCAGTTTCAATTCTGTTGATCAAGTGAGAAGGGAACTCCCCTGCTTTTTCCTTTGATTTTTACAGAACACATAGCAGCCCACAAAGGCAAAGAAATCAGCCCTCTTCTTGGGTAGATCTGCCTACAAGCTGAGGCAGGAGTCAGAGGTTGGCATATTCTTGGCAATGGTTTCAGGGAGTAAGTAGCCATTTACTGCACAAGCCATAGTAAATGATAGATCTGTCTGAAGTCTCACTGGATCTTATCATGTTCACTATCTATCCTGACCTTATTCCAAAATAATGTGCTATTAGGTCTCTTGGCAGGATTCTGGGCAGCTGGTTTTCTTGAAGTTAAATTGCTTCAATAGCTCAGTGACTTCTTTTTTTTTGCAATGACAACATACTCTGTATGTTGTACAACCTTGACTGTAGTGTATAGGAGGTAGGTGAGAGGTTCTGAGCGAACTCAGGGTCAATGAATGTCAGTTCATGACTTTTTTTGTGTTTGTTTCTTTTGGATTCTAGATGTTTTAGAGCATAAAGACAGTTGTAATTACTTTCGTTTTGGCAAAAGGATGGAAGATGCATTTTCTAAACTGTTTCTGCAAATTTCTTTTGTTTTCTTTTTGTTTATGTTGTAATTTTTTTGTTTGTTTTCCTTCCTTTTTAAGTAATCTTAGTTTATGTAAGTCTTGTCCTGTTTCTCTGAATTTGTATCTTATGGTACAGTATTATTCCATTATATTCATAGAGCAAATTTTATTTAGACATTCTTCAATTTATGGGCAGCTATTCTTTTTTAGTTCTTTAGTAACAAAAAGTCTTGCTATAAATTTTTGTTGCATAAAAGATCTTTCCATTTTTAAACTCCTTTGGAGTATACGTTTAGCACTGGAAACATTGGGTTAAAGGGAATGGATATTTCAGTTATTAGTCTAGCATAGCTTCTTTTCATTTACTATGATTAAGTTGAAATTTTTATTAAAGACTTTCTCACTCAGCTAGGTATAATGCTGGGCACTGGGGATATAAAGACAAAAATTAAGTTTTTCCTATCATTAGGGAGCTTAATTCTAGCTATCTGGCTGCAGTCAGAATAGAATGGCTGTTTACATAGCACTTTACTTGTAGTATCTCATTTTGAGCCTAATAATCAACCTAAGGAGATAGGAAAGGTATCCTCCTCAAACTACAAATGAAAAAATAGTATCTGAGAGAGGATTCTGATTCTTGCCCCTAACTGTAAGAGATTGGTAACTATTGGAATAGAATTTAGAAACTGAGTCTTCCTGATTATGAGGAACATAGTTTTCATGATTTATTTATCCATTAGAAGTGAATGAAGCAAAATTGGAAACTTAATATGTTATAACGTGTGGTGTTTTCTTCTTTTTGAAAATATAATCGTTCTCTCAGGAGCAGATTTCTTGGGGAGATTTTCTGGAGGCAGCCTTAGTTTCAGTTCAAAGTAATAATCACCTCAAATGCAGCCAGCTGATAAAAGTTCAAATCTTTTATTGTCTCTTCCAAAATAGCCCTGTTAGTTTTCTCAGAGGCCTATCTCCTTCCTTGGTTCCAAGAGAGCTCTTGCAGCTTGTCTGCCAGCTTCAGCCTCCAGTTCTCTCTGAATTTTGGTTCTCTTCTGAACTGACTTCTGCTCTGTCAATCTTCTGAACTGAACTCACTTCACTAACTCAGCTTCTTTTATGCTCTTTTAGAGGTGTAAACTCAAAGGTTGACTGCTCCTCCGAGAGTGGGATTATGGGAGGTGTGAATTTATTCTTGTGAATGTCATATTAAATTCTGACTTGTGAATCTCCCAAACTTGTGAACTAATGTGTGTGAGCTAATGGTTGAACTCTCAAAGGTGCAATACCTAAGCACACAAGCATTGCTTCCATCAATTCCATTGAGTTATCACCTTGTTTCAAGTTCTGGCCCATAACAATAATGGATGTAATTTCCAGCTCTTTTTTATATACATACCAATTGTTAAATTGTTTGTACTTGGCTTTTATGCTGGCTCTATCCTTTTTATTCATAGGATACTCATGGTAAATATATTTATGTACATTCATGTCTTTTTCTTTTCTTACCTATATCAACTAGTCTTTTAAAATCTTATGTCAGTAGTATATGTGCACATAATATGTATGTATGTGTCTATACATATACACCCATTCTTGAAATCTTTATCTTGTTTTTCCATTCTATTTTGTTTGAAATATTCTGGACACACATCATTGCTGGAATATCTGTGCAAAAATTTGGGAAGTTATTAATTAGAAAGCAATTAGAATGGTGAAGGACTTTTGAGGTCCATGACATGAAGATTGATCTGGGATGCAGAAAAAACTTGAGAGGGATTTGATAGTTTTTTTTGTTTGTTTGTTTTTTGTAATGTTGTAGAAGAGAGATTTGCTTTGTTCTTGTTATTCAGTGGTCTGTGGGGCAGTGAATAGCAGTTTAAAAGAAGAGAGTTTAGATTTGACAGACAGTAAAATTTTTTCCTAAAAAAATAGAGCTGAGTAAGAATAAAATGGGCTATTTCTAGAAGTGATCATTTATCCTTTAGTGGAGATCTTCATGCAAGACCAGATGAATACTTTTGTTGAGTGTGTTGTAATGAGGGTTCTTTTTCCAGCATGGTTTGGACTAGACAGTTCCTGAGTATTTTACCAACTCTAAAACTTTTTTTTTTTTTTATGATTGTCTTAATTTGTAAAGATCATTTTGGATTTTATTCTCATCTTCCTCAATTCGATTCAAAAGCAAAGTTGAATTCTATTTTTAATTGCTTAACTTATATGTATTTGCATACATATATTTTACATATATTTTTATAACTGTGTCTGTTTATGTATACTCACATGTTTATGTATACTCACAGAACCTTTGTTTTGTGAGCCTTTAAATAAAGAAACTTCATAGCCCTGGATGAGGGGGATAATTGTCCTCAGCTGCTGCATCTGGCCTATGGGCCGTAGTTTGAGGACCCCTGGTATATATGTTTACATGTGTAACACAGTGAAACTGGACCTCTAATTGACCCTTCTGGATACTGTTTACCATGCTCTGTTTTTTTCCTCTAGTAAATGACTTATATGTCATAAGTAATTTGGAAACCAAAAATATTACATTATCCCTATGGAACTGATTTTAACCACAAGCTGTTTTATACTATTTAGCATTTGTTAGGACATAAACTGCTGATGTTCTCTTTTGTTGTTTAGATTATATTCTTTTCTTTATTATTTTAATATAATATCACTAATTCTTCAAGGGAATATTTGTTTTCTGTGTAATAACTACAACATTTCAACTCTACAGATTCGGAGCAAGATGCAGCACTTAAACTTGCTCAAGAACGGGCTGAAATAGTTGCTAAATATGATCGAGTAAGTATTTATATTTGCTTTTTTGTTTGTTTAATTTTATCAGAAGGTTAAAAATAGAAATACATTGATCTAGAGAGCTTAAGTTACGAGAACAGTTTATTTCTTTCAAGTAAACAATGAGATTATTTATCTTTTTTCTTTATTGTTTCTGTAATTCATTTTTATAGGCATTAAAAAAAAATCTTAATTGGTATGTAGTTCTTCTGTTAAGGAAACTTTCTTCATCAGTGCAGATTGGCACTTATTTTGCAGCTATTTCTGAAAAAGCTGTCTGGTGATACTGAGAGCTAAAGTGAACTTGCTCAGGATAACAGTCAGTAATGTCATAGGCAAAACTTGAATTTAGGTATTGACTCAGGACTCCAGTTTTCTATTTTCTGTGCTATAGTTGTCTTTCATATATTGCATTGTATACATTTTTTAAAAAGAACTTTTAAGTGAAAAATTTTGCCTTTTTAAAAATCAGAATTTTTCCCTAATACATATTCTATTCAACTGTATATAATATGTTATGTATAATTATGTTATCACACATAATTTTATAGGATATATGTATATTTATGATTAATAATTGTGTATACAATAAGATTTTTCACTAATGTATAATTTTCATTAATATTTTATCCTCTTATAATCATTACATATATGCCCTAAAATTCATGATTATTCATATATTCCCTTTTTTCTTTCTGTTTGTTATTCTGTTTGGTCCAAACCTGTGTTTTCATTGCTGTAGCGAAGCTGTTGATTTCACTCTTCAAGTCAGTTCATCAGCAAGCATTTCTTAAAGCCAGGTACTGAGTCACATTACTGTTGAAGATACAGATAGAAAGACTGAAATAGTTCCTACTTAACAAGGAGCTTACCCCCTAATGATACAGCTGTGCACCTTCTCATTTTGGAGACTTACCTCTGGGGCACCAAAACATTAAGTAACTTTATAATATTGGAGAGGAGAACAGTGGTTGCAGGTATGAGTGGTAGTGCTCCAACAACTTGAGAAGCTAGTATTTGTCCTTTGCTAGTAGCAGTTCTCACAACATAAGTGGAGATGATGGTAAAGAAAATGAGGTTTGAGGGCCAACATTAAAATATACTAGTTGACCAAAAATTGGGGGTTTATAAGTTGGAATAGCTCCCTTGGGAAAGAATTCAATATCTTCTTCTTTGAAAGGAGAATTCTCTTACTTGTGGCAGTGTACTACAATGGAAAAAGCACCGGCTTTGAAGTCAGAGGATCTGTGTTTACTTCCTAGATCAGTTGCTTATCATTAACATAGACATGATCCTTGAATCAATGGGAACTGATGAAATCCCCAAGTAAAATAGAATAAACAGAGATTTAAAGAGTTCCCAAGACAGTGCCCTGTGAGATACCCACAGTATAGTGGATATGACTAGGAGAGAGAGAGAAGTAGTAGTCAGGTAGAAGAACCAGTCATGAATTGTCATGAAGCGTACTGTCATGAAAATCTAGAGAAAAGAGAGTATTAGGGAAAAGATGGTCAATATTGTTAAGCCTTTGACAGGGTCAAAGTCTGTCAAAAAGGATAAGGACTGAAAAAAGGCCATTAGATTTAAAAATTATTTTGAAGACATTGTTGAATCTGTTGAATGAGGAGGTTGGAGCCATACTTTAGAAAGTAAGATAAAGGAGAAGTCAAGGTACTTATTGTAGATTGACTTTTCTATGACTTTAGCTACAAATGAGAGGAGAAATATGGATTAATGATTATCGAGGATGGGTGGATCAACTTAAGGATTTTTGAAAGTGGGGAAAAAAAAGGCATGTTTTTTAGAGATAACCAGGGAAATTCAAGCTAAAAGCAAGGTAGTGGAGATGATATAGAAAACAATCTAGACAGTACTGGATGGAATGAAATCACTTGTGCATATAAAGGTTTTTGCCATGGCAAGAAAGGCCACTTTATTATGAGAGATAAGAGGCATCTGGGAAATGTGAGTTGGGGAGGGAAGAAAAGAGGAAGCTCTCTACTGCTACTATTATTTACTAATAAAAGTGGTGTTTGATTAAGTGACAGATGACAAGTTCTTGTTTCCCTTACCCTACATAATTATTTTTTCAAGGAAAAGGAATTTTTATGTTCTTTTTTCTAGTATGTGACATACCTGAAGAATAATGAAAGTCCTTTGTAATTTAACCTATGCTACTGTCTCTAGAGCCATTTGAATTCTTCTTCGTGTCTTACATAGGTTTTTCTTATTTTAATTTAAAGTTAGCTAATTATTATATATTAAATGTTTCGATCTTTAAACCTGGTTAACTATAAACATTCCATTTCTTATTATAGACTAAAACTATTTCTCCTCTCCTTGTTTAGTTTTTTTTCCTACAAGCTCTTCATAGATCCAAAACATGTTTTTCATGTTGCTTAATAGCAATAGCTTAATAATTGTTTAATAGTTGCTTAAATCTTAGAAAAAGTTATTAGGTAAAAGATATTTATAGAGAAGATATAGATATACATACATATATGTGTGCATATGTATGTATTCATATGTACATATGCATATATGATAGAGTACCAGGCCTGGAGTTAGGAAGACTCATCTTGATTTTAAATCTGGCCTTAGACACTAGCTAAATGACCCCAAGAAGTTACCTAATCCTGTATCTCAGTTTCCTTATCTGTAATATGAGCTGGAGAAGAAAATGGCAAACCTCTTTAGTATTTTTGCCAAGAAAACCCCAAATGGGGTCACAGTATGGCATGACTGAAATGACGGAATATCATCAATGATATGAAAAGAATTCATAATAATTCTGGACTTCCTTATATTCTACATATTAGAGACTACAAAAGAACAAGTTTAGACTGTGGCAGATTAAGAATCAGTTTTTCACAGTTATTCTATTAAAATTCACCAGGAGGCATTACAGCAGTAATATTGAGTCATTATAGTAGTAATATTACTAGTTATTGTTGTTTTTTCTTCATTATAGTAGTAATGTCTCATGGTGATGGGGAAGTAATTTTGGAGTGGAGTGCAAATTTTGACAGGCCTACCAAAGTGGAGTAGATTTTAAGAACTGGATCAGAAACTGTACCTGTGTGTTGTTTGAAGACCAGCCTACCTAGCAATGCAAATTCTTGACCTCCTCACCTCTGCCTCTTAGCCTTCCGGAAGACCCAGTTCCAATCCTGCCTTCTACAGGATGTCTTTCTCAGTATACCCAGCTTCTAGTGCCTTCCCTATATAGATTACCTTTCTTCTACTTTCCATATAACTTCTGTGTGCCTACTTATAATGTTTAGAAGCATCCTCAGCAATTAGCCCCGTGCCTAGATTGTAGTAAGTATTTGATAGATGCTTGTTCAATCAATGAAGACTGTCCTCTGAGGCACAGAAGGATTGTTATCTTGGTTGATGGATAGAATGTTCCAATACCTGTGAAATTACAGGTGACTAGTATATTGCAGTAACAGTATTGAAGCACATTGTATTGCATATAGTAGTCAGTTAATGCACAGAAATACTTAAGATAAATTATTAAGATTTTTACATTTTAAATCCATATTCCTCATCTATAATCCTACTTATAAACCATATACCATGTGAAACAGTAGAAAGAGCTCTAAATTTTTTGAGTCAGGTCACATGGGCTACCTGCTCTGATATTTACTCTCTGTAATCTTGAATGAATCCTTTATGCTCTCAGTCTCATTTTCCTCATCTATAAAATAGGGCTAAGCAATATATAAACTCAAAGGTTAAGAGGAAAGTGCTTTATTTACCTTAAAGCATTATATGAAAGTGAATTGTTATGAACAATAGTTTTAACAGTGGCCAAAGAGATCTCATTTTAAGTTTTTCAAGATCCTTTTAACATAAAAATTTTTTCCTCTATATTTTTAAAAATTATTTTTACTTTTTGTTATTCTGAATTTGACAAATATAAACAAACAAGAGCATGTCCATATACCCAACAGCAACAACCCCAATTTGAAATTTAGGTTAAAATTTTTAATTTTAGAAATTAATTTGGATGGCTACATTTTGTCACCAACTTCCATAGTTGTCTAATATAGCAAAACCTTTATAAAAACTACTCTGAATATCTTGTATATTTGACAAAATTTATATTTGAGAAAGTTCTATTATGTTAGATCTCCCAATAATACACTGGATTTTCTTGTTTCTTAATGTACTTCTGAGTAAAGGGTGGATTGGCAAAGTTGTTTACATTTACTGATCCTTGTTATCTTGGTTCAAGAGCCATAGAAATAAAGATTTTTTTTTTAAGTTTAGAAAACCATTTTTATAAAACAAGTTCTTATGAATAAAGCAGGTTATCTTTTTTTTTCTAGCTGTCACTGTTGTCATTAGGAATATCCCCCATCTAAAATAACAAAGGACATAGATTTATAGTTTCTTGAATGAGTATTACTGTATAATGAAAAGACAATTAAAAATGGAGTCAGAAAGACCCAGGCTATAACACTGTAGCCGAGAGTTATTTAATTCTGAGGCATCTTATCTGTAAAGTGAATATCTATTTTACAAAATATTTGGTATTGCATATCTGGGAGGGCTGTTGTAAGGAAGGCATTTATAAAATGAAACATTATGGAAAATATATGCTATTAAAATGTAGTTAATCATCACATAAACATTTACTCTTTTCCCTTTTCTTACCTTAGGGTCGTGAAGGTGCAGAAATTGAACCTTGGGAAGATGCTGATTACCTTGTTTACAAAGTTACTGACAGATTTGGCTTTTTACAGTAAGTTACATAACTATAGATTTAATATAGTTATTTAGTAAGAATATTTTATGCAATTATTGCTAATATTCATTTGGTTTAATTTTTTTAGATAATTTTTAAAGATGACTTGTGAAAATAATAATATACTGAATAACTTCTAAATTGCTCTTTATTGTAATATTGTTCAATCATATAGTTTCTAGGGGGTTTTATCCTTTCTAAATTAACTGCGATTGGGAGTAACAATTTTATGTGGCTTTTTTGTTGGAAAAAAAAACCCTTAAATTCAACTAATGAATATTACTAATATCTCAAAATGAAATAAAATCAGGAACATTATTTTTTAAAGTTGTTAATGAAAATTTACTGTATAAATTGTAAAAATAATTAGCATTTAGAAGTTTTGCTATTAGGCATATGAAAAGTGAGTGATTGAATCTTGTAAAGAACTGCTTTCAGCCATATTACATTTATTATATGTAGTGGTAGTTCTAGTACTTAGTACTTTTATTATTTTTAAGATTTTACCAATTATAGGTAAATGTGTCATTGGAGTCTTTTTGAGAGAAAGTAAGGAGAGACTTTAGTGGAATTCAGATTTGATAGCAACATTTTCCTGTCTTGTTAATTTTAGCTTTTTTTGGTATTTGTTTTGCTTTATTTCTAGTAAATATTTTGAACATTTGAGGAATATGTGCTTTTAAAATTGGACATCTTAAAAGATACTTTTTCTGTATGTATTTTTCTTTTGGTGTACAAAAGAAGCCTATTAGTATTGAATTATATGTGTTTCAGATCATCTTGCTAAATGCTAGAGATTGTTGCTTTGCCTTAGGCACACTTCAGACTAGACTTTGAAACTCTTATTGGAATGAGACAGTTGCTAACCAGCTTTCACTTTCTCCCATTGTAGTCTTTAAATGTATTGAATTTTCATTAACTTCCTAATGTATTCCTTCAGTAGGCAACAAAAATTAAAGCAAAGAAATAGATTTCAGTCTAGAAATGTTAGGTATTTCATTAAATTTCTTTAAATGAAACTATTGATTTTTGTTATAATTGCTAATTTCAACTAAAAAAACTTTCTCTGGAGGTGATCTCATAGGATTATAGCTTATATTTCCCTCCTCCCCCATCACGTGGTACTTAGAGGTGTAGAATTTAGTTACTTTTTCTGAGGAATGTAGATGTTGTGTCTGGTCATTTCTTGGCTATAAAGACTATATATAGTCTCTTGGCTGTGTTGGTTTATTACTCTTCCAGATTCCTAAACTGCTATTTGTTATGGATTAGATTAGAGGGGTAATTAGAGAAGAATGGATATCTCATATGTAGGTATCAATAAAATACCAAGCTTTTTCTAAATTTTGCATTTAGAAATGTTCTTCCCTTCAACCTTAAGTAGTTCTCCCTACATATATACATTTTCTGTTAACTAATCTTGTTCTGTTTGGATTATCGTTATTTGTATACATATATTTGTGTTTTTATATAATATAAATGTACATATGTCTAAATATATATGATATATCCAGCTTCTATTTATATCTGTCATAAATTGTACACTTTGTGAGGTTAGAGATTAAATTTGGTATTTTCTTTGATGCTTAGAGCAGTGTTCCACAGGAAAGAACTATTTAATAAATAAATGGTTGTTGAGTGGAATTAATCAAGGTACTGTAATGTTGCTTATTTAGCAATGCTGAGGAGACATTATTTGTCTGTTATAATGTTGTTTATTTCAGTTTTTGAGTCTTTCTTTCATAGGTACATCCCGAATTTAAATTATTCCATAATATAGACCAGGGTTTCTTAAACTTTTTCTACTTGTGATCCCTTTTCATCTGAGAAATTTTTATGTGACCCTGGATGTATAAGTATCTAAAATAGGCGTGCAAATCAAACATTTACTGATAATAAATCATAATTTCACAACCCCCATATTCAGTTAATATAACCCAGTATGGGGTCACATGTAAGAAGCTTTGGTATAGACCAACATATGACAGTACACAACTAATTTGCTTCTCCAACAAACTACAGAGTGAATATTGAGGAAATAAAGCCAGATTGGCCTATTGTAAAACAGAAGTAACTTTGTATAGTACTCAGGAATGAGGAGGTTTGTTATAGATTTATGCACTGATGAAGGGACTATATACTTAGGGAATGGAGAGATATTGTGTTTAAGTATCTAGAATATTTGTTTGTAGAATATAGTTACTCTGTATTCATTCTGCTGAACAAAAGATGCTTAGTCTTTATTTAATGTTAGATGTGCTTTCAGCTTTAAAACATTATGAGTTAAAAGAGGAGAAAAAAAGAGAAATTTTGCCTAAGTGGCAAAACTTATCATATTAAATTTAAATTTAAAATTTCCAGCAAACAATTTTTTTAAAGCAATTTAGTAGTATATGTTTATATAATTGTGATAGCCAACTTGAATAGATCACCTAGAGTGTGCAATAAACATTTGGCAAATCTGTGAAAAGCTGAGATGAAACTTTATGATTCTAAGTCTTTGGAACCTTTTCTTTTGAAATTATTAGTTTGGATTTCTGCAGAGCATTGTTGATATGCTAAATCTTGTTAATTTTAAGATTCTTAGTTGAATGAATGATCTTGTGTTACCTAAGTTACAGAAATATATCACATGAATTAATTAGAAATTAAAGGTACTAAAATAAAACACTTCTCTTGTTTACTACCCAGTTTAGGAGATTCAGATCATTGAACAATATTTGAACTTTTCAACTCATATAACATTTGTCCTCTCTTAATGTAACCCTTAATTGCTTGACCTGAAGCAGAGGTTCTTAACTTTTTGTGTATCATGAACTCCTTTCATATGGTTGCAAAACCTGTGGCCATTCTTATCAGAATAATATTTTTAAATACAGAATATAAGATATATAATATTACAAAGGAAACAAGTTCTCTAGAACTTGTTATAAAATTTTTTTTTAATTTAAAAATTACTTCACAACCTGTGAAGGAGTAGTCACTTTTTAAATGTGATCTTTACCCCTTAACCTTGCTTTTCAACTTTTTTCCACCTATCTCTGCTAGAGAAGAATAAAAATGAATAAAGCATTTAGGTAGAACCATTATTTTAAAAGTTCATGGGCCCCGATTAAGAGTGAAGAAAAAAGATAATTTCAGTTATGGAGTAAAATTATCATCTCTACTAAATCCGTCAATCAACAAACATTTATTCTGTACCTTTTTTTTTTGTGCCAGGCATATAAAATATAATGGATATGTATATTATTCCAGGTTTTGATGCCTGATAGCCATGAATCACTCGTATATTTATAGTTGTATAATTAAAAGAAATAAAATGATATTCTTTGAACATAAAATTGTGTCTCATTAATGCTTTCCCTCCCACAGTGAGGAGGAGCTTCCTTACCACAATGCAGCAGTAGAAAGGGTAAGTTATATTCTATATTTATTTGTAGCTTTTATTCTTCCCCTTTTGTTAGGAAACCTTTCCTTATAATGCATAAAATAATATAATCCATCCTACAGAATTTAAAGACATCTTTGCTTTTGGAAGTTTCAAAGATCATAATCACCTATGAATTAAATTTGAGGTGAACAGTGATTAAAAACTGTTAAGAATTGGAGTAGGAAAATTCTCATCTTAGCAGAAAACAGTAAAGTTTTTTTTCCCTAAAAGCAGAAGTTTTAATGAGACCTATAGTATACCTAAAGATTTAATTTAAAATTGGAAGTAAAAGTTTTAATGAGATCTATAGTGTACCTTAAAGCTTAGCTTAAAAGTTAATTTTGTACTTATATATGTTGATTCTTACACATGTGTAGATATATTTAAATAGTGTATATGTAGATACATATGCATTATATACCTGTTCATTGTTCATCATATCATGATTTGTTCACTGATTCCAAGAAATGCTTATTAAACTATAATGAGAAGAACATTATGGTTTTCAACTAGTTCTAAATGTAGGAACTCTCCTGAATGATGAGGATACAGAAACAAAAATATAGAGCTTACAGACTAGTGGGGATAAAAACAACAACAACAAAAAAACCCACCACCCTGTAAAATAGAATATTACCTAAGTATATTAGGGTCATATAAAACAAAGTAATATATGAAACCTAAGGCGAAAAGTCAGTAGCAACTGGGATAAATTAAGAAGGCAAAAACAGGATATCTGCCATTTTAGGAGCAGCTTTGAAGACTATATATATATATATATATATATATATGTGTATATATATATATTTTTTTTTTTTTTCATTCATTCAGAGGTGAAGAGATAGAATTAAAAACACATAGCTTTGCATATTTGTGGTTAGTTTAGCAGAACATTGTTTCTGTAATTTTTAACCCTTATAGTTATTTCTGTTGTTTTTTCAGAAAGATTATTTCCTTAGATTGCTTTACATTCGATATTTTAGACAGATGGTATGGATAGTTTAATTTTTCTTTGTCTAAGACAGATCATGAGTCCATAGTGGGATAGTTCTTTTATTTAGTTGAGCATATAAAATTTATTTGTGGGAAATGTGGGAAATCTTCGAGTCTACCCAAATTTGGTCCAGTAACTTCTTGATCTATCTCTTAGAAGAGTAGCTTGAGAAATAGCAACATATTAAAATTCTATGTTCATGAAGCACTTTCAAGATTTAGCTTTCATAGCTAAATGACTTTGATTTCTAAAGACTTTAAATTAAATGCCAATTGGTTCCCCACGCTGGATATTGGTATATTGCATGGAACAATATACTTGAGAGTCACATGCCCTAAATTCCAGGCTTAGCAGTATTACTCATTAGTCATATGACCTTGGTCCTTTTGAGGATTCATTCATAAAATAAGTGGCCTGGAGAAAAAGATTGCTAAATCCTTCTAGCTTCATCACATATTGAATAAAAATATGTTTTTAATTTAAAAAAAAATTATGTTTTTGCTGAGGCAATTAGGGTTAAGTGATATGCCCAGGATCATACAGCTATGAAGTGTTAAGTGTCTAAGACCAGATTGGAACTCAAGTCCTCCTGACTTCAGTGAATAAATATGTCTTAAGCACTTAATTTGTCCAAAACATTATTCAAAATGCTCAGTTACATAGCTCTCACATTCTACTTTGTGTGTATACTTGTGTTTGTGTTACATTTTGTAAATTACTTTTAAGAGTTTCCCATTAAATATTTAATATGAAATTTGCATGAGTTCTCCTGTGTTCTGTTTATCTTTGAGTCTTAAGAAATAGAATGTACTGTACTATTTAAAAAAAAATTCCTGACATTTTATTCAAATAACTGCATTGACATAAATTTTTAAAAGAGAAAACGTGATATGGGAAAGGAGGAAGTTATTCTTTATAGTGATAAACAATATGTGTGTGTGTGTGTGTGTGTGCTTGTGTGTGTGTGTGTAGATACACACTCACACATGCTGCAATGACTTGTAACAATAATACTATTTTTCTCCCATGGATTGGACTAAGCATATTTTTCATATTGTGAATGATTATCAAAAAAGTCTCTATGACTCCTGAAAGTTCCTGAAAAGTTAGCATACAGATTTGAAATATTTTCTCAATTTAATTTGAATGTGGTGAGACTGTTTATTTGGACAGTCTTAAGTACCTTGAACAACTAGAAGTAATTTTGTGATCAGGGGAAGTAATATAAATGCATTATTAAAGGAGTGTAGATTATATTATCAAATGACTTTGATAAGATATGAGGTATAGAAAGATTTCCCTACTCATTCTCTTTTCTCTTATTTGTACCACAGTCTTGCCTCATTTTCTTCTTTTTCTTTATTCTAATTACTGTCTATCACCTATTCTTTCCCTTTGAGAGAGAATTTCTCTTTGTTGCTGAAATGAGTTCTTGTTCATTTAGTTTTTGATGGACAGCTCTTTTGGTGAATGTTTTTAAACTGATTTTCTTTGTTGACTCTGGTGCCCTGAGTAGTGGAAAGTATTTAATTAAGGGTAAGAGCAGAACCTCTACAAATTGACAGATGGAAACTTAATAAGAGTGTGATGATAGAAGAGTGGGCTGTTAAATTTAGTTTTGTTGCTGAGCATCAGCCTGTCATTAGTTTTATACAAAGTTCTACATTTAATAATTAGGTAAAATGAGATTCTCTCCAAGCAGTTAATATGGAGAAAGGGACTTGTCTTAGAGACTGTTATCAGACAGGCTAGCAAATGAAAAAAAATCTATTATTTTCATCTTCTTGACTTTCTCCTGGCTGATCTGGGTTGTTATAGCAGTTAGAGGAGCATCACTGTAATTTGGTTCAAAGATAGTGTCTCATTCCTAGAAAGGGGGAAAAATCAAAATGGTTACTAGAGTTAATCAGTTAAACAAATTTTGCATAATTTATTCATGGAAATCAAGTATTTGAAAATTGCAGATCAGTTTTGAAAAATGGATATTGTGTGTATATTTATATCTCTTTATATATACAAATACACACATGCATAGAAACTCCTCAAATTTGTGTACAAGTTAAACTTGCTTCAACAACAGCTATCCAGAATATTGCTGTGATAGAATGAATGAATGAATGAAAAGCAGGGTGCCAAGTGCCAAAGCACATAAAAGCCTATAATCAGCCAGTATAGCCTTCATAAAGCCAGTATACTAAAAAATCACATGCTTTAATTTTGTGAGAAAATCTTTTTGGACTTCATTAGAAATCTTACTTTGTCTACAATTCTAATGCATTTGATTAGCTGTTTATTTATAAGAGATTGGAAGTAACAAGTCAAAAGAAGAGGAAGTTTAAGTTTGTATGTTTAAAAATAGGCTCAGAAATACAGTGAAGTAGTGATAAAACTACCAGACCTAAAGTATAAGAATAAGTACGTTGAATTTAAGGCAGTGAAGTGAATTATTTTTTTGGGCTTTTCTAACCCCTGTGATTTTAGGCCTATGATTTAATTATTTAGGGAACTTGCTTTCTGATAAATTAATTATATCTCAATGATAAAAATCAATAGAAATTGTAGTCTTTCTATATATTACTAATATGTATTAACTTTCTAAAATGTGTTTGAGGTAGAACATGTTAGAATGGAAGAAGTAGTGTATTTAGAGTCACAAAACCTGCGCTTGAATCCTGGCCTATTTCTTTAGGAAAAGTGTGATCTTATTAAGTCATAGTCTCTCTGAGTCTTAATTTCCTCCTTCATATGAAGGGATATGATTTGCTCTAGACTCATCATATGCCTTTATATACACTGTGCTAAATGCCATGGATAAAAATAAGAAAAGTACAATTCCTACTCTCAAGGAATTTACAATCTAATGGGAAAGATAGCACTTAAAAAGAAATTGGAAAGGAGGGCAGATAAGGTCATTCATTATCTTGTTCTGTACTGTTCAGACAAAGCACAGCTGTAGGTGTAAAGTTGAGTAAGCTGCAAAGTCCAAGTTCTTTCCTCTATAA
The DNA here is from genome assembly GCF_016432865.1 of Antechinus flavipes. Classification (NCBI taxonomy): domain Eukaryota; kingdom Metazoa; phylum Chordata; class Mammalia; order Dasyuromorphia; family Dasyuridae; genus Antechinus; species Antechinus flavipes. Next base: position 164,434,797 of record NC_067402.1, read on the forward strand.
AGAAAAACTTTGGGTAAAGTTCTGCCTTCCAGCCCTCTAATCAGAAGAGAAAGGGGGATGAAAGTGTTGGAAAGTTCTATATATCCAATATTGAGTTAAACATCATGTTAAGATTTCTGATATCCACTTACCTTGGGAAGAGTATCTTAATCTGTGGAGTTCAGTCTAATCAGATTTTCAAATGGAAATAGAGTAGCATGAATTTAAGGCCCTTCAGTACTTCCTACTTTCCAGTCATTTATCAGCTTCCTTGACACCTAGACTTGAGACCGTACCTCCATACCAGACTTTCCATTTCTGGGATTACAATCAAATCAACTGTACCATTGGTCTTGGAAAGGGTATGTAAATTTCTTCTCTTGTGGCACCACTTTTCTTTTAATCTTCTCTAAGTGTTCTGGTTTGATCCCCACTCCTCTATGCATGTTGTCATCTCCTTTTAGAAGTTAACCTTCAAGTAAATACATATAATAACCTTGGCCTTTATTTTAAGTCCAGGGGCATGGGTTCAAATCTCAGTTTGGCTATACTTTAACTGTTTAAGATTTACAAGTCCAAGGATCTCATTCTCTTTGGGTTTCAGCTTTCTCCTTTCAGAATGTTTTGATTATTGTTATCATTATCATAATTGAGTCGGAAAAGATGATTGTGTCATCTAACTCTAAGGAAGGGAATATAAAGAAATTTGAAATGCCTATGTGAAAAATACTTGAGTGAAATTAAACTTGCAACCTACTACAATCTTTGGAGATATTTAGGAAAAACTGCTGTCTAGCCATGTCTCTGCTGTTATTCTTGTTATTTTTTTCATCTTTGAAATGTGATCATTCAAAATTTAGGATGTGTATTAGGCTTTTCCCAGATTGCCTCTTCTTTTCTTTCACAAGTTCTCACTTTACCCAAAGTCACATTACACAAATTTGACCTTACATAAAGAATAATTAAAGAAATACATATTCTAGAAATATCTATGTTAACTTTGTTGTATAGTACTTATATAAAGGACATATATAGCATTTTATAAAATTCACTTTACATAGAGGTCTGTAGAAGGTTCCACTTAGATGAAGTGAGAACTGTACCTACTATTACATCGGTACTGTACTCATCATCCTCAGCCACCAGTTTCTCTCTATTGGTGATAATCAAATCCAGAAGAGAATTTTTCCTACTGAGTTTCTTGAATTTTTGAAGGATGAAATTAACATAAATGCAAGTCAAGAAATTATTTCTTTTGTCAGGGAAAGATCTGGCCTATATCTGTATGATTAGTATCCTCCATCATTAACATTTTTTCTCTCAAATTTGTTATCTTTTAAATGAACTTCTTTCTCATTGATTTCCTATTTTTGTATCTGTTGTATACTCAGCTGAAACTTTCACTTTCTTCCTCTGTTTTCCTTCTCTGTAATCCTTTGTATCATTTAGTAGTGTGGAAGATGTTTTGGAGAAGGGAGAGACTGGAAGGAAAGTCATCAGTCATAGTAGTTGGTCAGTTGAAAGGTAATAATAATTTGACATAGGTAAGAGGATATGAAAGATATTGTGCAGTTATAATTAAGATCTGGTAGTGGATTGGATGGGTAAAGGAATAGTGTGTAAGAGATACAATATGAAAGTGATTCTGAGGTCATGGGTCTGGATGACTGCAGAGATGGTGCAATAAAAATATTGGAAGACAAAAAGGTTTGTGGGAAAGATGAATTCAGTTTTTGGCATTTTTAGCAGAAGGTGCCTCTTAGACTTGCTGATAAAGACATTAATCAGACTGTTGGTGATGTGGGACTGGAGCTCAAGAGAAAGATAATAACTAGATAAATAGATTTGGAATTCATGTATATAGAAATTAAAATTGTTCCTGTATGAGGTTGAGATAACCAAGAATGAAAATGAAGAGAGGAAAGTGAAGAAGACTCCCCAAGACAGAACCTTAGTGTTCTGGTGGCTATATCACATGATAGTCCTGAACAGAAAACTAAGAAGGAGCTTGTAAAAGCTACTAGATAAAGTAAAAAAAAAAAAAAAAAAAAAAAGAGAACTAGGAGAAAATATTTAGAAGGACATGGAGTAGTTAATATAATCAAAAACTGCTGAAAAATCAAGTAAGAGAATTGGGAAAAGGCCCATGTGATTAAGTGATTGATATCACTGATATTCCCCAGGAGAATAGTAAAATAAAGTGCTTGGGTTATTGCTCCTTGCAGAATGTTGTATGTAATTTTAAACCAAAGAAGGTAGAACTTTGTGTCTATTTCAGTCTTTTTAACTTTGCATCTTCTTTGTATCTACTTTAACATTTGTAACTCTAAACCAATGTCCACAGGGAAGGACAAGAAAAACTTTTGGAAGCTATACTTATGATCTAAAATCATTACAATTGGGAAAAGATGGGAAACTTATTTGAGTTAAAATTTTTTTAATCAAATATCTCCAATAATGGTTATAAATCCATGATATCTTGGTATGTAACTCATATAAATATGTAAGATTAAAAGCCATTCTGCAGTGATGACAAAAGATAAGGAGAGTTCATTTTGGAAATAAGAGAACACTGATACAACGTGGATATTGCTATGCATGAATCAGTCAGTCAGCAAACATATATTAAGAACTTACTGTATTCTGGGCACTGTGGCAAATTCTGGGGATACAAAAAAAGGCAAAAATAAAATATCTGCCTCCAAGAAGCTTATATTTTAATAGGGGAAAGAACATACAAATGTCTGTATACATATAAGATACACACACACACACACACACACACTCTCTCTCTCTCTCTCTCTCTCTCTCTCTCTCTCTCTCTCTCTCTCTCTCTCTCTCTCTCTCTCTCTCTCCCTCCTTCCCTTACTCTATAACTAGGTGATAATACCGAAGGGAAAGCTCTAGTAGGAAAGAGTTAGCATTTATATAGTGCCCTCTATATGCTAGGCACAGTACTAAGTACTATTTACAAATATTGTCTCATTTGATCCTCAGAACAACCCATGTGAGGTAAATGCTATTTATTATACCCCCATTTTATAATTAAGAAAAAAACCCAATCAGACAGAGGTTAAGTGATCTGCCTAGAGTCACTTAGTATCTATGACTAGATTTGAACTTAGATCTTCCTGACTATAGGCCTGGTGCTTTGTTTATTGTACTACCAGCTGCTTCTGGTAGTGGGTAAAGAGAAGATCAGGAAAGTCCTTTTGAGCTGAGTCTTGAATGATGCCAAAAAATAGAGGTGAGGAATGGAGAACATTCTAAGCATAGGGAATAGTCATTAAAAAGACATCATGTCAGGAGTTCGAGGGTCTTATGTAAGGTGGCTTTTTGGGATTGAAAAGGATAGAGAATGTATTATGAATTAAACTGGTATGAAAATTAAATGACATCAATAAAAATAAAATAATGTATAGTTAAGGATCAAGAACTAAAAGAGACTTGTAGCCTACCAAAATCAGATAATTGTATACATCATGCATACTTTCTTCAAAAAGAATATTTAAAAGTTATAGATATGATGAAAATGGAATGACATTTAATTTTTAAAATAGTATTTTATTAGTTCCAATTATATATAAAGACAATTTTTGACTCATCTTTTAAATAAAATTTTGAGTTCCAAATTCCCTCTCCCCCCGATGGTAAGCAATATCAGATAAGTTACATACATGCAATCATCCATATGAGCCATTTTATGGAAGAAGAAACAAAACAAAAGGAAAATTCTACAAAAAAGTTTAAATAGCATGCTTCAATTTGCATTTAGACTCTTATAATTAATCTTTTGTCATTGTCTTAGACCATTGTATTATTGAGAAGAGCTAAATTAATCATAGTTGTTTATTACCCAATGTTGATATTAATGTTCTCCTGATTCTGCTCACTTCGCTTTTTATCAGTTCATGTAAGTTTTTCTGGATTTTCTGAAATCAGCCTATTTATCATTTATTACAGTATGATACTATTCCATTGTATTCATATACCACAATTTGCTCAGCCAGAATAAATTTTTTTAAAAAATGAATTCACTATATTTTAGTCAATAGGAAAAGACTACTTATAGATCTAAGAACCATTTTGTAATCTTATGAGTAATTAAAATAAATTGTCAGTTGAAGTAAACATACACCTGCAAATAAATACTATAGTTAGAGAGTGCTCAGGATGAAAATGTAATACAAGCCATTCCTGGAGCTCTAATTGAACCTGTAAATGAACTATTGTTGTTTTTTTTTTAAATAAATGGGGAAAGGACAAATGTAGATAAGCTTATTCTTACTGTTACCATTTCTTATAGAAGTTTAATTAATAAAATATAATTACCATAATGAAAAGGTAAAAGGAAAGAAGAAAACATCTCAGCCAAAAAATACTTACTTTGCCAAGTCAGAAGATATAGTAGCCTAAGTTACTGTAAAATGCTATAGGGGAGATATGATCAGATGAGTAGTAGTTGTTCTGTTGTTCCAGTTGTATACAACTCTTGATGAACCCATTTGGGATTTTCTTGGCAAGAATATTGAAGTGGTTTGCCATTTCCTTCTCCAGTTCATTTTATAGATGAGGAAACTGAGGCAAACAGGTAAGTGACTTGCTCAGGCTCATGAATCGCATAAGTTTTGAGGTCAGATTTGAAGAAGATAAGCCTTGCTGATTCCATACCTAGGCATTCTATCCACTGTGCCACATAGCTAATTGTAGTAGTACAACTTCATGTGGTAATGAAAAGAAGTTGACCAAAGAGTTAGCTTACAAACTCATATCCAGTTAGCTTTATATAAGATTTGGTAAGCTAGAACTGCATTTTGGAGATGCACTTAAAAGGCAGAGGTTAGACATAAAATACAACAAATCTCTCAGCATTTTTATAAGGCTCTTTTGTTATCAACAGTAATCGTGGAACCATCACATTTGGCTTTGTCATCTCTGTTCAGATGAGGAAGTGCTGATGGCATTTAAAATCATGTTGAGAAAAGTGGTTAGTTAATAAGAATATGACTAGAAGAACTCCATGCTGGATGTTATTCAGCTTCACAGTCTCTTTAGGACTGGTCTTCAGTTATTTCAGAAATAATGAATTGGTAAAAAATGGAAGAGATTGTGGATGATGTTTTTACTAGATTTACTCCTTCCTACCCCTTCAAAAGAAACTGGAAAAGACAGTAGTGAACTTTGTAGTATGTTACTATTCTGTGCTTGTATTTATGTAAACATGAAAAGGAATATTTTAAGTTTTTGCATGATTTTCTGTAGCAGAACATCTTCATAATCACACAGCTGAATAAAATATATTGTAAAATAGAACATTGTTGTGTTTATTCTTCTTTGTTTTTAGGAAAATATTTGCCTTGGTATAACATAATGCAGCCTTAATGCTAGTGTATTACTCTCTGCATATATTAAAGTCATAAAAGATACATACAAGTTTGTTAAATAATCAGCTTAGTATTGTCAAATGAAGTTCAAAAAGAAAAAATTTGCTAACTTAAGATGTGTTTGTAAATGGGAATGTCCAGTATAAATTTCAATGAAATCATGGATTCCCTTTCATTGGAAGGCTCCCCAGATATTCTTTCTGACATTTTGGGGAACCCCAAAGAACAAATGGCCTATGTCAAAATCTACAGTTGACCATGCATATTGGAAAAACCAAGTAAATGAAAAACACATTCTGCCAAGATGATGAAATGAAACTAGATGGGCAGTATAAGAAATGTATTTAGACAATGGGCCAAATTAGAAATTGAATATATTGAGCAGAAATAACTTGGAAATTGTATAGTGTCTTTCATAGTTATCCTAAGCTATAGCAAAAATCCAACTTTAAAACAACAAAGTTCTCTGATTATGTTTTGTGACATGAATAATATCAGAAAAGTTAAAATGACAAAAGGGCAATGATATATATGGTAGAAGTATTTTTATTGTATATCTATAATGAAAGACATAAATGGACAGCTGGAATAATACATTGTTATTTCTAAGAAAACAGAAGCATAAGAGGAAGGCCTTCAGTTCTTTGGTTAGAGCTTTTGAGGACTTTTAAGACTTCCATTAGGCAAAGATTACATCTTACCTAAAATTCTTTGCCCTTAGTGGTTGCTTAATAAATATTTGTTGAACATATGAATGGGGAAACATGATAAAAAATTTATAGAGGATGTAGTAGAAGACCAAAGTGTACTGGTCGAAATTAATACTGCATTGATACACTCAAAGATGAACCAAAACATTTTGTTCAATATATTTTCACTGGAATGCTGTACATTTTCAAGGATTAAACCATTCCAAATTTTATATAGAAATATTTAAATGATTTTGGAATAGTATATGCTATTTGTTCTTTAAAAAAAGAAAACTTCATCTTATAACTAGACTTTTCAGTCAAAAATCGAGTTCCTTTTAGATGATCAAGGAACACAGTTATGGTTCTCTTAATACTTGCTTTTTCTTCCTTGAACTTTGTGTTCTACTGACCTCTACTGGTAAGGTTTAAATTTGTGCAAGCTCTTTAATTTCATCCAGTCATGGTGAGAACTTACATATCTTAATTTTCTAAAAATAATTTTAAATATAAGAGGTTTGAGAATAGGCCATTTTAAACATGAAAGCAGAACATTATTTTAAAACAATAGTGGAATAATGACTTGATAATATAATAATAATTTTAACCTAATATGTCTTAGACAAAACTTCTAGAAGCAGTAGGAACTATACTGGAAAATTAGGTGTGAGACCAGAACCAGAGCACGTTGCTCCCATGACACTACATGGAAAGTGTCTTTGGTAATTCAGTTTCCAACTTCTGTTTCTCCTGTGTTCTCAAACTACCACTGGCCTCTTTTTCCTGTTCTTTTAAACAAACATAGGGACAGTGATCAGCAATATCAACATCTGCAGAGAGGTCAAGGTGGATGTAGATTGAGAAAAAGTCCTTAGATAAGAAATTATGAAGTTGTTAATACTTTTGGAGAGAACATTTTCTGTTGAATGGTGAGATTGGAAGACAAACAGTACAGAGTTTTAAAAGATGGATCAAAATTCACCTTTTGCCAGTTCCAGGCTCCCTCCCTAACCTCCCAGTGAAAATGAAGAGGAAGCCTGTATAGTCAATTTAAATAACTTTCCACATTGGTCAAGCCCAGAAAATAATTGTCTTATTCTATATTCATTTACATTTCTACTAGGGGAAGAATAGTATGTTTCATTTTTAGCCCTCTGTATTCTAGTTGGCTAATTACACTGATGTGAATTCAGCACAAAGATAATTCTACCACATTTCTATGTCATGTTATTTATTCTTCAATTTTTGGATAAGCTCTTTGTGGGAATCTTTGTCATCTCAAAAAAAAAGCTATAAATATTTTTATATATCTTTAAAAGTCCTTTGATCTTTCCTCTTCCAATTTCTCCTTCTCTTTTCTCTTCTGTTTCTATACTCAACTGTGTATATGTGTGTGTATACATACATATATATACATATACACACACATACATACATACACACATCCCTTCTTTAAGCAGTTCAAATCAGAGTGGGATTTTAGTGTTAGTTGTTCACACCCCACCCATAAATTTCTGATTGAGATATTGACATCTGAGTTAATTATCTCTTAACTTTTGTTACTTCCCTCCTCAACCCATATATTCCTTTTCCTCTCTTTTTACATTTTTTTCTTAAGATTATAAAAATGTAACAACCACTCCCAGACTTTATCTGAATGGACTTTTTCTATGACCCCTGAAAATGTTAGAGTCCAGTGGGAACGTGTGTGTCATTTCTCAAATTTTAGTGTAAGCATTTTACTTATTGCTAATTCATAGTTCTCTTTACTTCTATGTTTAAACTTCATTGTTTCTTTGAAGTTCTGGTCTTTTTGTATGGAATGCTTTGAGGTTCTCTATTTCATTAAAAATCTATTTCCCTCATAGTATTATATTTAGTTTTTCTGGGTAAGTTATTCTTGGCCATATCCTTTGTCTTCTAAACTCTCATAATCCAAGTTTTTTTTCTTTGCTATGGTGATTGCTAAATCATATATGATCCTGACAGTGACTCGTTAATACTTGAACTATTTCTGACTGCTTCCAGTATTTTTTCTTTGATTTAGAAATGCTGGACTAAAGTTTTTGGGAGTTTTCACATTAGGGTTTCTTTGAGGAGGTAATTAGGAAATTCTTTCTATTTTTATTTTGCCCTTTTGGTTTAAGAGATCTGAGCAATTTTCTTTTAAAATTTCTTGAATTAGGATATCTGAGCCCCCCCCCCCCATTTTTTTTTTGTTATGACAGGATAGTCTAATGATTCTTAAATTTTTTCTTCTAGATAATATTTTTCAGGTCATTTGTTTTGCCTCTGACATACTTTCTATTTTCTTCTCCTTTTTTTTAAGCCTTTAAAACTTGTCTGCCATCATAATAGTTCTTTATTTATAGTGGGATACTTTTTTTGTTTGCTCACTTTGAACTTGATTTTTCCTGGCTACTTCCTGACTTTGAACTTGATTTTAAAGGCTGGGCTCTGTGGCCCTTCTGGAAGGTTTTCTTGGAATATTGAGTTATTTCAGAATTTCAAGGACAAGTTAGGGACCTTCAAGCTTTCATTGCTTTCAATATGGTCTCATCAAGGACAGATCCTGATTGCTGCCATCCCTGGGATCTGTTTGTTCCTTATCTGAGAAAGAGTAGGTTGCTGCCACATTTATTCTCTATTAACAAGCTGAAAAATTTTGATTTTGAACAGCAGAATTACAGACTGTCATTTTGTCTACCTTAGTTATTCCTCTGCAGATTGGACTAGATATTGGAAGTGAAATTCTGTTCTGACTTGGGATCTGAGCCAAATTGCTACTGTTTTTTTCTTTATCTACTCCTTTTTCAGTGTATCTCTCAGGACTCTCTTCCAGGGACCTCTACTCTGGTGTGTAGGTATCTTTTTAGGTTACTCTGCATCTGTGACCTAAAATGAGTAGTGAAGAAGAAAGTTGCAAATTCACATCTGTGAATGTTCCAAAGCCCCAATATGGATACCCTAATAGGGTTCTGTAACCTCTTTTTGCCCTAGAACGTGGTCTTTCCCTGCATGCTAAAAATGTTCACTTTTTGTGTGGTCCTGTCTTGACACTGTCTAAAATCTGTCTCCCTATGCTGAACTGGGCTGCAAAAGTGACTCACTGACTTTTTTTGGTTTTCTTCATCAGGATTAGATCTGGTACATTTTCTTTATCTGTTTAGAGGAGTTTTGTGGTGGGGAGCTCATAGTACTGATTGCTACCATTCTGCAATCTTGACTGTGCCCTGTAAGAGGAAAAGAAGTAGAAGTAAAATGTAGGCAGCTTTCTCAAGGACTTTAGCCACAAAAGGAAGAGAGATGGAATGATAAGTAGCAGGGATAGATGGATCAAATGAGAGTTTTTGAAAATGGGTGAGAAATAGATATATCGATAGGCAATAGAAAAACAATTAGTAGACCAAGATTGAAGTTAAGCTAGAGAGTAGGATAGTAGAGGAGGCAGTCTTTTAGTAAAGACAGGATAAAATAGGTGCTTATAGAGGATCAATTATTCATTAAGCACTTATGTGCCAGGCATATACTCTAGTTCCTTGAATCATTAATTTTCTCCAGGCTATCTCCTCTGCACTAACTACTCTGTCCTCCCCATCTTGACTCCTTAGTGAACCAATTCAATTCTATACTGCTCTCCTCTCTTGAATCCCTTGCACTTGTATCATCATATCACCAATCATACCCAGTTAAACCTCAACCTTGGATTACTTTCACCATTCATTGCTTTTGAATCTACACAAAAAGTGGGGTGGGATATCACTCTACTTTTCTGATTGGATTCACTACAAATTTATGTTACATAACCTCAATTGGTTCTTTACTGTTGCTGGGTTATCTACTATATTTCCTTTATTAATTCATTATTTCATTCTCCAAAGCAGCTCTTCCAAACCTTTTCATCCCATTTCAAAGCTTTCATCGTTTCCCTTTTTCCTTCCCTTCTCATCAGATAACCTTGTCTCATATTATACAGAAAATAAAGAGCTCTCTTTTCCTTCATCTTTTATTACTCCCTTCTTCATTTTTTACTATTCAGATGCTTTCTGCCACTTTCTCTCTCATGTTTCACAGGATGAAGTGGTTTTACTATTTACCAAAGTTAATTAACTTTTCCACTTTTTCAAGTAATCCTATTCCATTCCCTCTCTTCCAACAGGTTACTTATTTTGTTCTTCCCACTTTCTGACTTATTTTCAATCTCTCCCTGTCTATTGGTTCATTTCTTACTGCCTACAAACATGTCTGTCTCCTTTATCCTGAAAAAACTACCACTTGATCCTTCCATCTTTATGATCATTTTATTTTTTTCCAGAAAGGCCATCTACAATAGATGTCTCCAACTTATCTCCTCTTATTCTCCTCTTAACTTCTTACAGTCTGCCTTCAAACCTCATTATTCCAATTGAAATTTCTCTGTCTAATCTCTGCGTTGCCAAATCCAATGGCTTTCATTCTTTTAACCTCTTTTCAGCCTTTGAGTATTTTCACTGCCTTAATACTCTGTTCTTTATAGTTTTTAAGGTTATACTTTTTCCCCCCTATCCATCTGACTATTCCTTTTCTGCCTCCTGCAGATAATGCTCTCTAACCAAAGGTTTCTTGGGTCTTCTTTTCTTCTCCCTCTGTACTATTAAAGTTGGCAATTTTATCAGCTCCCTGGGATTTAAGTATCATTTTTATGCTGATGATTTTGTGGTGTGATGATTCCCTTATTGTGGAAGGCAACATCTTTCTCCTGGTACCTCACGTGTGAAACCTAGAAGTTCTCCTGGATTCCCCATTATCTCAACCCTTATATCCAAGCTGTTGCCAAGGCTTAATTTCACCTTTGCAACATCTCTTGGATATAACCATTTGAAGAAGTCTGATACTGCCACCCCTGCAATGCAGACCTTTATCGCCGTCTCCTTGTAAATCTGCTTGCTTCAAGTCTCTCCCCACTTCAACCCTTTCTCCATTCATTTACTAAAATAATTTTCTTAAAACTCAAGTCTGATCATGTTCATCTCTTCCTACTCAGTAAATTCCATTACCTTCCTGCTGCCTCCAGGAGCAAATACAAAATCTTGTTTGCATTCAAAGCCCTTCAAAACTTGCCTTTTCCTATTTTTTAGTCTTCTAAGACTTTATTGCCCCCAAATTCTTACTGATTCAGTAACACTGACCTCCAACTATTCCAAGAACAAGCTGCTCCATCTCTGAGCTCCGGATATTCTATCATAGCTGGAATGCTCTCCTTCCTGTACTCTGACTATTGACCTCCTTGGCTTCCTTTAAGTCCAAACTAAGATCTCACTTTCTACAGGAAGCCTTCCCTAACTGTTCTAAAACTTAATCTTCCCACAATAAGGGAGTTGTTTTCACATACTGTATTTAAGACATCTATTGGATATATAGTTTGAGATATCTGAAAGGCAACTGGAGATGGGAGGGCAGCAGAGACATTGGAACAGAAAGGATAGATTTAAGAATCATCAGCATAAAAATGATGTCTTCATTCTGTTAATCATTTTGTATTTTTCCTATCTAGAATTTGCCCTGTATATATTTGTTTGCATATTTTCTCCCCCATTAGATTGTAAGTTCCTTGAGGGCAGAGACTCCTTTTTGCCTCTTTTTGCCAGCATTTAGCACCATGCCTGGCATTTAGAAGACAGGTTTTGGATTTGCTAGGCAGAGGAGAAGTAGAATCTCAGAGCTTATGAATATAGAAAGGAAATCATTTTGATGGCAAAATTAATGGTATGGCTATTTTTGTTTTTAGATGTAGGGGGTAGAGGAATAGGTTATAGAAAATGACAAGTTGGTGAATTATGAGATTAGGGCATTTGAAGAAGTATCAGTATATATCTTTGTTAAAGTCCTTTAGTATCAGATTTAGTTAATAAATATTTGTTAAGCATCTACTATGTTTTAGGCAGTGTGCTAAATGCTAGGATATAAAGAGTAATGAGAGACAGTTATCACCCTTAAGGAACTCACAAACTAATCGGGAAGGTAACGCATAAGAAGAAACTGAAAGAGATGGGGTACCAGCCCCTATATTAAAAAAAAAATTAATAATGGCTTTTTATTTTCAAAATACACACAAAGATAGTTTTCAACATTTACCCTTGCAAAACCTTTCAAATTTTTCTCCCTCTCTTCCTCCAACCCATTACTTGGATAACAAATAATTCAATATGTACAATTTTTTTAAACGTATTTTCATATTTATCATGCTGCACAAGAAAAATCAGATCAAAAAGGAAAAAAAAGGGAAAAGAAAAAAACCCAAGCAAACAACAACCAAAAAAAAGTGAAAATACTATGTTGTGATCCATATTCAATCTCCATAGTCCTCTTTCTGGATGCAGATAGCTTTCTTCATCACAAGTCTATTGAAATTGGCATGAATCACCTTATTGTTGAAAAGAGCCACATCTCTCAAAGTTGATCACCCCATAATCGTTGCTGTGTATAATGTTCTCTTGGTTCTACTCATTTCATTTAACCTCAGTTCATGTAAGTTCTTTGGGCCTTTCAGAAATCAGCCTGCTGATCATTTCTTATAGACCAGTAATATTCCATTACATTTTTATACCATAATTTATTCAGCCATTCCCCAATTGACGGGCACCTACTCAGTTTCTGGTTCTTTGTCACTACAAAAAGGGCTGCTACAAACATTTTTGCCTATGTAGATCCTCTATCCTTTTTTATGATCTCTTTGGGGTACAGACCCAGTACAGAGGCTGCTGGATTAAAGGATATGCAGTTTGATAGTCCTTGGCATGTTTCCAATTGCTCTCCAGAATGGTTGGATCCATTCACAACTTCATCAACAATGTATGTGTCCCAGTTTTCCTATATCTCTTCCAACATTTGTCATTATCCTTTCTTATCATATTAGTCAATCCGAGTGGTGTATGGTGCTACTTCAGAGTTGTCTTAATTTGCATTTCTCTAATTAATAGTGATTTAGAGCATTTTAAAAATATGACTAGAAATGGCTTTAATTTCATCATCTGAAAATTGTGTGATCATATCCTTTGACCATTTATCAGTTGAAAAATGGCTTATATTCTTATAAATTTAAGTCAGTTCGCCATATATTTTAGAAATGAGACCTTTGTCAGAATCCTTGGATGTGATCCCTCCCCCCCCACACCCCAATTTTCTGCTTCCCTTCTAATTTTGACTTCATTTGTCATTTGACAATGTTTGTCCAGAGCAAATTTAATTTAATTTAATTTATAATTTAATAATAATCAAAATTATCCATTTTGCATTTCACAATGTTCTCTAGTTCTTCTTTGACCATAAATTCCTTCCTTTTCCACAGATCTGAGAGACAAACGATCCCTTGTTCTCCTAATTTGCTTATAGTATCACCCTTTACATATAAATCATGAACCCATTTTGACATTATTTAGGCATAGAGTGTTAGGTGTTAATCAATGTTTAGTTTCTGCCTTACTATTTTCCAATTTTCCCAGCAATTTTTGTCAGATAGTTCTTATCCCTGAAGCTGGAGTCTTTAGGTTTGTCAAACACTAGATTACTATAGCCATTGATTATAATCCTCACACTTTAAGCAGGAAATGATCTGAAGGGGCATATTTTATCTTGCAGAATGATGAGTTTCTCCAGATTATAAAATCCAGAAAAGCTGCTGAATGGGAAATGATGAGGTGATTTCCCAGAGTGTTCTTAAACAATGGAGGATGGAATAGGACCTCTCCAATGTCTTCCTTGCATTCCTTCCAATCAAAAGAAAGAAGCAGCCCAATAGACAGGGTACTGGAGATGTGAGTTTCAGAGTTGATGAGACAGGAGTTGAGAAAGAGAAAAACACTATGACCTATTGAAACACCATGACCTAAGTACTGAAACTATTGAAGAAAGGAAGGGGTAGAGTATCCTGGATCATACATACTAGGTAACAGATACTAGAATTTTTATTGGGGGATATATATGGATTGAATGAACCTTAAAAGAGGGGAGGCTACTGAATGATGGTAGAAGAAAGAAAACCTGGAAATGACAGAGTATTCCAATTCCTCTTTCACCTTAACCAGTGTTAGTAGCGGGGAGCATAAGGTGGAGATGTGTGAAAGTGGAGCTAGTACTGGAAAAAGAGACGAGGGAGGCTGTATGATCAGAAGGTAGCCAGGTCTCATTGAAAACCAGAAGGTGGAGTTACAAAAGGGAATGGAAATAAGGGATCTACAGTAGAGGATGAGGTTTTAATCATAGAGGGGAGAGTTTCAGAATCCATGGAATGGAGAAGTTATAATGGAGCTGGAGGTGGGAAGGATGGTTCATCATTTAGAAATGAGTTTAGGTAAGATTTTCATTGTTTTTAAGGCTTTGGTTTTAGGGTATTGGCAGTTCTGGAGAGGGTATTGGCTTATGTTTGGGTCTGAAGAAATGATGCTACTTTCTTTAACCAAAGGCATGAAACAATGTTGGAGACTTAATAGAATGAACTTTTGCCTCTTCCCTGTAAGGGAAAAGTTTTAATATTGGACTGGTTCCTCCCTGTGTAGTAGTTAGCCAGAGAACCAGAAGAATGGATAAAATAAAAAATTTGTCATTTAAAGGTCTTCATAGTATAGCCCTAGCTGTCTCTCTATAAGTTTATTACACATTACTACCCCTCACATATTTTTGTGTTCCAGTCAAACTGCCATATTTGTTGTTCACCCATCCATCTCTTTCATACCTTTTTACAGCCTATCCTCCATAGCTAAAATACTCTCTCTATTCAACTCCATCTTTTAAAATCTCTAGATACCTTCAAAACATAGGTGACACTTTCTTCCTGAAATTTTCACTGATTTCTGTAATTGCTAGTGAACTGCTATCTATAAAAAATTACTTTGTATTTACTTTGCAAATATCATGCAAAATATTTATATAGATTCAATTATAAAGTATTCATTTGAAAAATGAAGAACACTGTGAATAGCTGGAGGATGGGTCAGGCCAATATGATACTAACAAAACTAATTCATAGTATTTGTGAGATATATATGTATACACACACACACACATATATTTAGTAATAGCTTTTTATTTTCAAAATACCTACAAAAATAATTTTCAGCATTCACCCTTGCAAAATGTTATGTTCCAAATTTTTCTCCTTCCTTTCCCTCTGCCCCCTTGTAGATAGCAAGTAATCCCACATATGTTAAATATGTACAATTCTTTTATACATATTTATCGTGCTGTACCAGAAAAATCAGATCAAAAAGGGGAAAAAAATGAGAAAGAAAAAAAAGCAAGCAAACAATATACAGACAGTTTAACTTAAAATACAATCACAAAGCTATTGAAAGTGAATGTTGTATACTTTAACATAGTTAACATGTATTAGTCTACTTGCCATCTGGGGGAGGGGTGGGAGGATGGAAGGGAAAAATCGAAACAAAAGATTTTGCAACTGTCAATGCTGAAAAATTATCTATGCATATATCTTGTAAATAAAAAACTATAATAAAAAAAAGAAAGAAAGTGAATGTTGTAGAATTTAAAATAACTGACATGGGCCCAAGGGAGCGAAAGGGGAAGATATTTTTTTTTTTTCTTTTTAGCAGAGCAAGTAGGTCTGTGAATATGGAACATTGTATAATTTTTAGATTTCCCCCATCCCCCAATATATTATTTGATTTTGCTAATTTGTTTCTTTCCTTTCTCTTAAAAAAAAATCTTGTTTTATGTAGGAGAGGATAGGTCCATGTGAAAAGGAGAGTTAATATAATGAAAATTTTAAGTGTTAGTAAAACAAAAGTTAGGTGCAGAATGCTTTCTTTTTTTTTTGTCTGCCTCTGTGGGTAGAGTATCAGGCTTGCAATCAGACACTTATTAGTTCTGTGACCCTGGGCAAATCATTTAACCTTGTTTGCCTCAGTTCCTCATCTGTAAAATGATCTGGAGAAGGAAATGGCAAACCACTCCACCATTTTTGCCAATAAAATCACAAATAGGATCATCTAGATTTGGATACTACTGAAAAAAATACAGAACCAAAAATTATCAATAAAAATTTATTTAAAAATAATTTAGACCAAAGATTTGTTGGTAAGATAACTTGACTTTCTTTAGTAATACTTTTTAGTAGCAAAAGAATTCTTGAAAAATAATAATAAGTTCTTAAAATTTTATTTCAGCAAAAGCACCTGGAAATTGAAAGAAGTACAAAATGGCTGAAAATGCTGAAAAGCTGGGAAAAATACAAGAATACAGAAAAGGTATTTAAATAACCTTAATAAACATACCTATAAAAGAAGTTAATATTGTTTTCAATCAAATAAAATAACTACTGATTTTTGTGTCAGGTTGTAATTGGGTATAGGAATTGCTGCTTTTCTATCAGACTTATTGCCCAAAATCTGTTCCTAAGCTTTTCAATTCTGGAAACTCCATTTTATCTGTTCCTCATGTCATGATCAGGCCCAGATGAATTGATTTATGATGAGCACTTTTATAGGAGACTGATTTATAAGTAAGCATATCTGTGTGTTGATTTATATTTGTAGTATGTACACACATATGTATGTATATATGTGTATGTGGGAATGGAGAGAGAGCCCATCCTTCTCAGCATTGATATATCAGACATAAAATTAACCTTCTTCATTCTCCTCCAAACAACAAAACAATTAAGTTAAAACCATTTTAACATATGCATAGTCAGTCAAGCACAATAAATTCCAAATTTTGGTGACATCTCCAAATTCTCAAATTTTCTAAAATAATGTATTTTCTCCTGCATTCTGAGCCTATTGATAAGTTTCCGGGAAGTTACAAGTGGCAGTAACATCTATTTCTCTTTGATAGTGGGATCAAGGATAGAGTGTTCAAAGGACCTTAAATATCATCTATTCCTTCCCCACATTCCCCCCCCCACACTTTTTTTTTTAAGATGAACAAAATGAGACTCAAAGAGGTTAAGTGATTTGTCCAAAGGTCACACAGGTAGTAAACATTAGAACTGGGATTGACATCTCTTCCTTTGACATCAGATTTCCTCTATCATACAAGCAATTATCTGAGATCTTGGGGTTTAAATTTAATTAGTAAGATATGGATTTAAATTCTTTGAGACTTACTGGCTATGCAACTCTTATAGTCACTTGTCCTCTTAGAGGTTCCATTTCCTTATCCATAAAATGGGGATAATTATATCTGTTTCCTATCCTGCAGCATTGTTATGAGGTTAAAATGAGGTGACATCTAAAACATATTATAAGGCTTTAAGACTCCATGTACTGTAACTATGTACTAGCTCAATTGAAATGCCTTATTAATATTGTAAATGTCATTTTTATCATTATGAATAATTTATGTACCTTTATAAACCTGAGGGAAATATTACCTCTTAGGTGAGGGAAATCATTTTGTAAAATATAAAGTGCTACACGAATGTGAGCTGTTATGATTATTATGCTACAACTCACAAAATTATTAGGAAGCAACAAAATGAAAGGTATTGATTTTTTTCAGCATTTGAGTGTTTTAAAAATACTTGAAATATTCTAGGGATTTAAAGATCATCTAGAAGGCAGGAGTTGAATAGATCCTCTATGCAGTATATGTGAGAAAATATGAAAATAATCACAAGATAAGAAGACGCGAGGAGGTCATTCTTTTTCTGTTGGTAGAGAGTTTTGTGTCTTCGATCACCAATTGAAATTGTGTCTCTTGAAGTATTTGGGAATTCCAAAGTAGCCAAATGTATAAAGTGTGGTCTCTGTTATTTAGAATGGGGGAAAAAAATCTAGAAAAACAAAACCATATAGCATCTTTGTGTTTTGTGGGTTTTTTTTTTAAAAATATGTATTATTGACTTGGACATATTTCATAAGAATTGTGTGAAAGGGAATAATTTGGTAGGACTCTTTCAGAAGGAGAGAATTGGTAATTTGCACTTTTCCTTGGTGGGAAATTGAAAGTTTTTTTTTTGAAGAACTCAAGTAACAACAGCAAGTGATAACCAATGTACATCTCTGCACGCTTCACTAATTCTAATTGAGGCAATGTAATACAGTGAAAAGATATGATCTCTGAGATTTTTTTTCCCCAAGTCTTAAATATATGATCATTTAAGTCTATAAAATATCACAAGATCCTAGAGCAACTTTGGATATCCTGTTGATGCTTTATAGCATAATAGTGGCAGGAGCTCTATGGGATGAACTGGTGGTTGTTGTCAACCACAGTGTTTATTCTCAAAGAAGATCAAAATGGCATCTTTATGTTAGAGTTAAGCTACAGTACATTTAACTGTGACTGATCAGATCAGTATGAACAAGGAATGTATTTCCACAGGTCAGGCACAAATAGGACATCTGAACATGTGGAATGGCATCTCTAAATTTGTGCATCTTGCATTTCTTTTGACCTACTTCAGTTTTATTTTGCTCATAGTGCATAGCATCTTCTCTCTCCATTTTAGTCTTTGCTTCAAGCCTTTTCAAATTGAAGAATTTGCCATTAGTGTGATAGGTGATCTTAATGCTGTATTTTTCCCTCAATGAAAATGTTTGACAACATGGCTGAAACATGCAGAAAAGCGTGGGGGCAAATTCACAGCTTTGTTTCACTCTATCGGTGATTGGAAAAGCATGAGAGCATCGTTCATTATCCAGAACCTGGGCAAGCATGCCATCATGAAATTGATGTACAAGACCAATGGACTTTAACAACCAAATTTTGACATAATTTTTCATAAGCTCTCTCAACTGATAGTATCAAAGACCTTGGTCAGATTTATAAGTGTTGTGTATAGACCTCTGTTCTGCTGTCATTTCTCCTTGAGTTATGGGGCAACAAACTATATTGACTGTTACTCAGAAACCATATTGACTCTCAGGTAGATGACCATCTTCCAAGTGAAGGATCAGTGTATTAAGAAGGACTCTGGCAGAATCTTGCCAACAATGAATAAGAAGCTTCCTCCTCCTCTCTTCCCCATGATTGTAACAGGACATTCTATTCTCTTTAGCTTTATTGAGATTGATATTGGAAACATCCTTAAATGCTAAAGGGATAACTTCTCGACATATAACCTGGGAAATTTTAGTCAGTTTTTATATGAGCAATGAAATCTCATCCCCCTCTACCCCAACACACCTTTGAAATTTCAGCAGTAGTAGAATCAATACTTGTGTTTTGCCATATGAAAGGAGTCTAATGGCATTCAAAACCTCTTTTTCAGTTGGAATTTTAGCTAAGATGGAACCTGGGGCACACTGTCAGTGGTTTCAGCATCAGTTGATGATGGTCTGTTGAGAATATTATGGAAGTGTTCAGCTTATCTCTCTAGAATCATGTCATTATCACTGATCAGTGTGGCTTCATCAGTACTGAGTAGTTGAGATGCTCTATAGGTCTTTGACCCATAAATAGCCTTCAGGACATTATAAAAGCACTTTCGATTATCATCAGCATAAAACTGAATTTCATATGCTTTCTTATTAAGCTAAGAATCCTGCATTTCTCTAAGCTTTGCTTGAATTTTTTTTTTTTCCCCCAAAGAGTCAAGGAATGTAATTAAGAGATCAAAGCAAGGGTTGGGCAGCTTCCTATGCTTCTTGGTAGGCAGAGAGAAAGCAGGCACAGGAGAGGGGTGAGAGATGGGCTCCCTTCCTCCTCTCTGACCTTTGAACCTTATCTTCACCTATCAGGTGGCCTGGTTCTGGGGAAACTAGGGTAACTACTGCTAGGTCTGGGAACTAGGGAAAGGAAATCTAGGGCAAGTGTTTCATGGTCCCAGGGCTGGCCAGAGTCACTAGGGCCCAAAGAAGTACAGAGCTCCCAGCAAGGAAGAAGGTAGTTCCTCAGTCTGAGACCAATGTAGTGACAGTTCTGATATGCTGTGCTCAATCTTGGTCATTTCTTGCTATAGTAGCTCAATAGTGACCAGCATCATCCAGAGCACAGAGCCTGTGTTCTGTTCTACTTTCTGAGCATCACTTTATCAGGTTTTCACTGTGGCCAGCCCAAAGTCTCCAGTCTTCACTATAAATTCTTTACAGGAAGATATTCTCGGACTTGAAATCTTGGTGAATAATGTTCTTAACATGGAGCTGATCCATGTTCTTAGCTGTCTGCCAAGCTACATCAATGAACTGTACCATGTCAAAGTGAGGAGGTAGTGGTAGGTGGTGGTAGAGGCTGGAACTCTTGACATCACTGAGTGATGATGGCAAAGTCAGATCTTGTCATGAAGCCCTTGAACAAGAGGATATTCATATGGCAAGTCTTGCATATCATTCTTGAAGGCCTTGGTCAGCTATGGGTTTTAATATCTTTATATCCATGTCCCTATAATATCATCTACAGAACATAGTCCCAAATGAGTCTATCCTGATTTGCTTCAGCAGCTACATCTTTCTTGGAACTACCTCATAATAGTAGCTTGAGTCTTGATAGCCCAGGTACTTTTTCTTCTTATCATTAGTTGAAACTGAGAATCTGTGCTCAAAGGGCTCTCATGAGATCTTGGGGATTTCCTTCTGAGCGGTGGGGAGGACATACGGCTGGGGCCAGGACTATATTGGTGGGAGGAATCCTTTCCCCACCTGTTCCTTCAGCAGGGAAAACATGGGATACCTGCTTTATGAGCCTGCATTCAAGGCATTATGGGGCTGATCATGTGTACGCTGGGTATAGATATGGAACAGATCTCCACAAGAGTGGGTCTCCAGGCCCAGGGAAAGCAAAAGTCTCCCCATAGGAGGTGCATATATGCATGCTGGGACTTTTTGAGGTGTGGGGCTCACATAGGACTTAACTTTTAGGCTGGGGCTTATGAGTACCAGGGCCCCCATTCTAGTCTTCGATATTGTGTAGAAACTAAAGCTAGAAAAGAGACTCCAGGAAGGATGGGGAGCCCCCAAGAAGGACCAGTTGCGAGGAGGGAGATCTTTTGTTTTTTTAGGTGAAATGGAACAAATACTAAGAAAAGAGCTTCCTCCACCTGAAAGGAAATATTCAGAATGCATAGTTAGGTTGATACCTTCCCAATCCTCACTTGGAGGAAGGAAAGACTCACTTGGAGTCTGAAGGAAAAAGGTTGGGCTGAAGAAAGTAGAGATTTTGGGGGATATCCCAGGGACATAGGAAAAGATCATAGGCCTTACAGTTGGGGACAGACAGTGGGGACATGGGCACTGCACTGTTGGTAGAACTTATAGCCACATGTCTAGCAGTGGAAGCCATCAAAAAGGAAGCTGTGTCAGAAGTCACAAAAGGTGACTTCTATGCATAGTTGTGGGCAGCTGCAAGTATAACATAAGCCCAGACTTCAACTATCAGTTCTTCCCCATTCAGGGGAGCAATGGCTGTTACTCTCAAGCTGTTACTATCTTCCAACATTGTGTGCTACTGGTTAGGTAGATTGATTTTCACAGTACCCCCTACCTAACTGCTGGTAGAAGGGATAGTATTAGAATCTTCAGGTGGGGTTGGGTCCCTGGAGGGTTCTACTGGGGTGATAATCTCATTTTGTTTCCTCTACTCAAGTGACTTGTCACTGTGTTGCCATAGTGGCTTCCTCCATGGGACTGTCTTTCCTCTTTTTACTTTTCTTTTGATAATTAAATGCTATTTTCTTAGAGATGGATGAACCATCCTTCTGGTATACCCTGGGACTCTTGTTTTTCATTTCCCGCATTGCAAAAGTAAATCCTGAAAAGGTATCTATTACAACATGGATAGACGACCAAAAGATTTATAATGGATCATATCCATTTCCCAAATTTCACTGGGTCTCAAACCATGAGGGTTTTTCCCTGGAGGGAGCATGGGAGCATGGAAAGGAAGGCAAACTGTACAGGTTTTTACTATGTTCCTAGCTTCTTCTTTTGTTAAACCAAATTACAAACGTAAAGCTCGAGCAGCCTTATGATATTTAGAATGAGATTCTTGAGTTGCCTGAAATAAAGGAGTATTGACTAACATGGTTAGAAGAATATCTGCCTTTGAATTTCCATAAAAATAGGACCTGAAAGTCCACTCTGAGAGTGGACATGCAAAATATAAATCTTACCTGGATGTTTTCTCACTTGCTCTTGAAGTTCCTTCAAGAACTTATATATATTAGAGGCTACAAATTTTATTTGGGCTGTGACAATTCTTTGTACCACACCTACTGAATAGGCCGAATCAAATAATATACTTGTATCTCCTGGATAATAAGTAAGAGCTAGAATGATTGCATACAATTCATTCTGCTGAGTGGACCGAAAAGGAGTTCTGACTACTCTCTTTATAGTTAAGTCACGAGAATATACAGCACAGATGTTACGTTTGGATGCATCTATAAAGATAGTAGATGCTTTAAGAGAAATCTTAGAAATCTTTTCTTCAAAAATCTATTACCAATTATGTAATAGCCAGGTTATCTTTAATGAAGACCTGTATGTAAAATTTGGAGCTAGGGCAAACAAATATTTCCACTAAGGATGGTTTCACAGCATACATTAATTTGTGCATTGGTATAAAAGGCATATATCTTGTCAGGTCTTATCCCAGATAATTGTACTACTCGCTTAATGCTCTTTAATAAAATTCTAGCCACAGGCACTGGTAAGGAGTAAGGAGTAAGGCTTTGTTCTTGTACTGAGAGGTTCACCCACTCTGTCCTTGATGAAGAACTATTGGGTGCTTCTTTTGTAGCAAAAACCAATATTTCCAAGGGTTTCTGAGTAATTCTTTCAACTACATTGGATAAAACCAGTTCAACCTCTCTCAAAGCCTCTTGAATTTCTTTTGTAAGCTGGTGTGGTGAGTTTAAAGCAGTGTTTCCCCTTAAAATGTCATATAATGGTTGTAATTGATAGGTAGTTAAGCCTAACACTGGACACATCCATTGGATATCTCCTATCAATTTCTGAAAGTCATTTAAGGTGTTCAGCTTCTCTCTCCTTAAGGAAAGTTTTTGTACTGTAAGCACCTTAGGATATACTTCATATCCTAAATATTGAAAAGGAGCATGTCTTTGAATTTTTTCTGGAGCTATATGCAATTTGTAGTTCCTTAGTGTTTCTATGGTCTTTTGTAGCTGTGCTTCTAACATTTGCTCCTCAGGTATACACCCCACGATAATATTCATTTAATGTAACAACATAACTTTTGGAAATGCTTTTCTTATTGGAGTAAGAGCAGCAGCAACATACATTTGACACATAGTGGGGCTGTTACTGTCCATTCATATCTTTTATAAGGCTCAGCTAAATTAATGCTGGGTATTGAAAAATTAAATCTTTTAATATCCTCCTTATCTAGAGAGATAGAATAGAAACAATCCTTAATGTCTATAACCCAAAGAGGTCACTCCTCAGGCAACTGAGTAGGAGATGGAAGACAGGCTGAAGATTTCCCATAGTTTCCATCTGTTCCTTTACTTTTCTCAAATCAGTCAACATCCTCCATTTTCCAGATTTCTTTTTTACAACAAATATAGGGAATTCCAAGGACTTGTAAGGTTGTAAGTGTCCTTGGTCAAGTTGCTCCTGTACTATATCTAATAAGGCCTGAATTATTTCACTTTGTAAGGGCCATTGTTCTACCCACACCTGTGTATCAGTTTTCCATTGAATGGGAATAGGTGAGATTGCAGGCAGGTCTTCAACAGCAGCTTTGCCTAAAAAGCCAAAATACTCAATTGTAATCCTGTTGTAAGATATCTCCTCTCCATAGATTGATAATTGGGATTTTTTCTACTACAACTTTTGATAATTAAATGCTACCTTGGAGATGGATGAACTATCCTTCTGGTATACCCTGTGAAGTTCTTGTTTTTCATTTCCTGCTTCTGAATTTCCCTATCATTTTTATCAAACAAGTCTGATGTTTGTGAGTGTTATGACCTAGATGAGCAAATGCAGTGCTGTGCACCAGATCTCTGAAAATTGCTCACTCCTTTTCTGCTTCCCTGTTGCTAACTATTGGCTCAGCTTTCCCTCCAAGTTAGCAATAAACAGTTCCCTCTTAGAGAAAAACTCTAATCTGTTGACATTAATTTTTTCTGGTAGTCATTTTGTCTTGTGGCCACCATTTTTGTTGAATGCATTTATTTAGTTTGGAGAGGATAAATCTATGATCAGTGTAGCACTGTTCCATCACATATCATTTTGAATTAGGTGAACACCACATCCTACACTCTACAGGATGAACTACTTGTTTGTTGCAATAAGTTTAACTGGAAGGAGTCTTCAAATTGATAAAATCAGAGCTATATCAGTTTCATGGCTTATTTTTAAGTTGCAGTATTATCCCTAACGGCATTCATGGCATCATGAAATGGGGGTGAGAATGGCATATCCATTGCAGAGTTGTGAGGATCAAATAAAATAGCATTTATATAAAGCACTTAATACATTATGTCGCATCTAGTAGACTCTCTGTGAATGCACATTCCTTTCTGTCTTCACCCTAATTAGAATCTTTTCCTCCCCCACATCTCCATCAAAAGCATATTTGGATTTTAGATATTTCACATGATAACTTTGTTCTGATTAGATTTCAGTTAATTATTACATGTAATAATAGAAATGAAGGTCGAAAGGATTAATACATTTTCCATTTTTTCATGTTATTCTGCTTTGTAGTTATGTATTATTTATCTGTGTGTCAGGAGAAAGGCAGTTCAGGTGATAACTATAAGTTTCATTGTGCAGGTGGACAACTTTGCTTGTGTGCAACAGACTTAAAAAAAAAAAATCTTTTATATCTTAATACTCTTTTATTCCCTAGGTTCATTTGCCTTTGAGAGAAATTGTTGCCTTTTTACAGTCCTCTCTTAGATTTGTGGCTAATGCAAAAATGTTTATGTACTCTGTAAGACTTATCTTTTTTTTTTTTATATTACTGTCCCATAATTTTGTCTATTATTTCCTAGCATTCTGTGCATTTTCTCACATTATATGAAGTTATGTTTCAGAGAAGTTACTCTTTTTTAACTAGTTATATCATAATTTTGAAGCTTTATTTCACTTACCTTACTTTTTGTGTGTGTGTGTGTGTGTGATAATTGAGGTTGACTTGCACAGCATCATACGGCTTGTAAGTGTCAAATATCTGAGGTCGAATTTGAATTCAGATTCTCCTGACTTCAGGGTGGGTGCTCTATCCACTGCTAGTTGCCTCTTACCTATCTTATCCAAGACTTGCCTATAATAACCAAATCTTCAAAACTTTGGATTATATTGTCATTGTAAATGAGTTTATATGATATTAACTAAATGGCATAGTTACAGCCTAAAGATAATCAAATTCAGAATTGAATATAACTTCATATTACATCTGTTGTTATGTTCATAGAATTATGTAACTGTATTCTTCTTTTAATATATACATATATATGAAAATATTTATGTAAGCTATAAAGATGGACTCTATTAGCCTACCCCAATACTCAGATGAATGCATTCTCCATTAAGAAAAATTTTAACAGAATTGTGTTCTTATAATTATAGTAGCTTTATGTGGTGTATAGATTGTGCCTCTTTAGTGTGAAATGTAATGCACTTTCTAAAAGAATTCACTTCTTTTAATTCATTATATAAACTTAAGTTTTAACAATATTTTAAGAAAAAGAAGTTGGCATATATTTCTCTTTTCCTAAAGAAATACATATTTTTTCTCTCTAGTTCCTTACTCACACAATAATATCATGCAGTTCCTAATGTCTTAAATGTAAGCGTGAAAATTTGAATTTTTAAAGTACAAATTTTAATAATATTTTCCCTTTGGAATGTTTGAAAGTAATATATGTGTAACTCGATGCACAATAGCATATCTGTTTCGTGTTATAAAAATATTACTCTTAAAGTCAGAAAATGCATGTTTGAGTTCTGATTTAGATATTTGTCATCTGTATAACTTTGGAGATATTATTTTATCCCTCTAAACTTCATTTCCTCATCTCTAAAATTAGGATAACAATTTTATTACCTACCTAACAGGATTGTTGTATGAAAAGCATTTTATACTTCTTAAAATACATATAAATGTGAGTTCCTTTTTATACATTAAATGAAGGGTTCTGTGGAAATTTCCCTTGTGTTTTCACAACTCACTACTGTGTTGTTGTTTTTACTTTAATATTCAGTCAACAAGTATCAGATATTTCAGCAAAGTTAAGGAGAATAAAGTCTGGAGAGAGACCAGTAAAAATGATAGAAGCAATATAGCCCATCATTCCCCATAACTACTCCAAAAGAGTCCTAGAAAGATGACTACATGATATCATGATTAGGAAATCTAAGGGGAAAAAATCAGAGAGAGTTATTTTTCTAGCTGAGATCGATATAAGGGAGATAGATTGAGGTCTGTGGACATTAGAGAACTGATCTAGCCAGGCCTCTGTATGTACTATACAAGAAGGGATCATGACTAAAGCACAGTGTGACACTATTTAGGAATAAGGTACAGGAAGGAGCCAACTGACAACTCTATCCTAGAGTTAGCTTACCAATCCAACATGGACTCCAAAAGGACCTCTGCACTTAGGGTGTCAGACTTTTGGTTCTATACCAGAGTAAGGAACATGGATGGGCTTGAGGCAAGGAATAAGAACATAGTATGTAACTCTGTGACAGACTCCTTGAGGTACTTGAAAGATCCAGAGCTCAAAACCCCAAGAAAGTTGCAATAGGATACAAAATATACTGACATTCTTCCAGAAATACCTTGGGCCTGATCCTATAAGTAGAGTTCCAATTTAAGAAGTAATTTGGAAAAATGAATGCATAAAAAAAAGACCAATAATAAAGGGGTGCAGTGCAATAATAAAGGGGGATATCCAAGATACAAATCCAGAAGACACTAATAACCACAGTATCTATAAGCAAAGCCTGAAGAAAAATAAGGTTTGATTACAAGGTCAGCTAGAATTTCTGCAAGAAATGAAACAAGAGTTGAAAAAAATTATAAATGAAATGAGATTTCCTGAAGAAAGAATTGGAAAAGAAATGAGAGGACCAAAGGAAAGACTTGGCAAAATCATTAGCAGCATAGTACAAAGATACAAACCTTTAATCAAGTAATAGACTGCATAAAAATTTGAATGGACCAATGGAAGTTTAGGGTCTCTATGACAAAACAAATATTAAAAGAAAGTCAACATCTGAAAAAATAGAAGAAAATATCATAAAAACAGGTCAAAGAGAAAAAAAAATCTAAGTATCATTGGATTACTTGAAAAACTTGAAAATGCTCCTATTCCCCAAATGAACTTAGATATATTATATTTCAGGAAAAGTAATCAAGACGTACTTAAACCGAGGGAAAAGTGGAATGAATCTCCTAGTCAACTCCTGAAAGATATTCCAAAATGACAACTTCCATGAGTGCCATAGCCAAATATCAGTGTCCAGGTGGAAAAAAAAAAAAAAAAAAGACAACCAGAAACAAAGAGTTCAAGACAAGTAACAAGGAGCTACATTCAGGATCACACACAATTTAGCATTTGCCTTTGTAAGGGAGAAGAGAACTTTGGAATATTGATATTTTAAAAAGCAAAAGATGGAAGCCTATAATCAAGAATAACTTTTCTAGCAAACTTGACTAATCCTACTCAAGAAAAAGGAATTTAAAGTGGAATGGAAGACTGAGGCATTCTTGATGAAAAAATCAAAACTGAATAGTACGTCAAAATACAAATGTGAGAATCAAGAGAAATATAAAATGATAAATAAGAGCAAGCAATCACAATGGACTAGAATTAAATGTTTACATTCTAATAAAAGAGATAGTAACAAGTATCCCCTCAGAACTTGACTGCCATCAAGGTTGTGGGAGAAATTAAATAAAACACAGGGCCTGGGAATGGTTTTGTTTTACTTTGATGAACTTGAAGGAAGAAAGGGAAAGAAAAATAAATATATACTAGGGGAAAAAAGAAGGAAGAGGGATGAGGAAACATGTCACATATTTAGGTTAGAGGACTATAAACAAGGAAAATGGAATGGAGTTAGGCAATTCCTGAAGCTCATTTTCATCTAATATGGTCAAAAAGAAGTAAAAAACATGCATGTCAGTTAAATATATTTTAAACATGTATTTAAGAGAGTGGAGAGGGAGGAATGTTTGGGGAAGGATTAGTTACAAGTAAAACAAATTTTAACCTTGAAGAGAACTTTCTGAAGAGGTCTTTAAAAAGAAAGGGAAAAGGTCAGCATTTGGGACTGAACCCTGATCAGTTGAAAAAGAAGAGGAGCATGGGAGAAGAAGCAGATTACATTGAACAAAGGTCACAGGCACAATATGTCCACAAATGTTGCATGTAAATTAAAATTTTTTAAGTTCTTCAGGGCGCTGTTAGCTAGTCATAAAGTAGTATAGCATTGCTTTGTTTAGTATCATTTTGTAATCAAATACTGTTCAGGACTGCAAAGTTCCTTGGTGATGTTAACTTACCCATTTAGAACAGCCTATTACAGTGTTACCATGGAACTAAGTGCTTAGTAGAGTCAAAGGTCTGACAGATTCTTCGAGGGTTTGAATATGGCTGTAGCAACAAATTCAGTCAGGTTTCTTAGTATCATTCTAGTTAAGTACAAAAGGCTAACTTCAGTAGACTGGCCACTTGCAGATGAATTTTCTCCATGACAGCTTAAAAACGAAGAATCCAAAATGCTCTTTTGTACAACATACTTTCAGTTTCTGCTGTGATGTTTATAAAGTTGTGAGAAAGGGACAAGAGGGTCCAGTCATACAACTAATCCTGTTCTTTGTCCTAACTATAATGCCAGTCTTTTTACCTTTTAAGTCTTTCCCAGACTATCACCCTTTCAATGACTACACTCTCCTCCCTTCTCCACATTGATTCTTTGGTGAACCAGTTCAACTCTATACAGTCTTCTCATGTCCTTTGCCCCTTTATTCTATTATCTATTTTTGTGTGTTTGTGTGTGTGTGTGTGATTCCTACAATCAACTGCCTTTGTATCTATTTCTTGAAGTTGTGTTATTCATGTCATATTATAGATAATTTATGCTCACCATTTGCCTTCTGGGCAACCACAGCATTAAGTTTTTTCAGAATCCGTGGTACTCCATATACAGTTTCCAAAAATATGAACTTTTCTTTAACATGCATCTAGTTAACGTTTAACAAATGCTATGGAATTAATAAGTCCTATATAATTAGTTTAACGACTTACAACATTAAAACTTTAATGCATAGTTTTAAGCTTTTTAATTTAAGAAATTTAACAGTCTTGGAATTTTAAAAGCATAAAAAGTTGATGGTAACATGTCAGATTTCATTTCTAAAAGTAAAAGGCTCTTTTCTCCCATCTACTGATATTATAGGAAGAGGACAAATGTGTGCTTTCATTGATATAGGGAACTCCACGTTGAGTCCACTCTTCTTGAACCAATTAGAATTGATGCCTTCTCTGTAACTTATGATTTTGAGTATTGCTTAAGTACCGAGAGGTTCAGTAACTTGCTTGGGTTCCTACCTAGTATGTATCTATCATAGGGGAAATATCAACCCACGTCTTCCTAGCTTCAGATCAGTTTTTTGTCTTCTATGTCATGGCTGTCCTTCTTTTACTTCATATTTATTTATAATTTAGGATCATTTTGGGGGGATACACAAATGGAATGAATAAAGAAAAAAGACATTTTCCTGAATTAATTGGCCAAAAATTAGAAGAAAAGAGAAATTTTAAAAGGGGTTAAAGATATCTATATCTATCTTATCTATCTGAGATTTTTTGAAGTAGAATTAACTGAGTTGTCAGTGATTAAAAAATAGCAGACTAAATAGAGAAATATAGTACATGCATAATATTTGTGATAGGGAAGAAACATAACATAATTGAAAGAAAAATAGAACAGAAGTTAGGAAATACTCTCTGTATTGACTGACTTTGTGTGCTATGTGATATCAGATAATTGAACATCTCTCTGAGACTTAGTTTCTTCATCTATAAAATGGGAGAGTGAAACTCATTAGATATGTGCTATCTAAGATCTCTTCTAACTGTGGAAGTTCATAATTTTGTTTTACAATGACTAGTGGGGCTATGTGAATCTGCCTGCAAGGACAAGTTAGTCTGTTTTTCTCTGGGACTAGATAGAGGAACTGTATAAAAACACATCATTGAGTTAGTTGTTGAAAGCGTAAATAACAATAAAAAGTTTTATATTCTGAATTTAGGGAAAATTCTCGACTTCTGCACTATTTAATTTAATCTCTTTTCTTTTAATTAGTTTCATAGGAGAATTTACAAAGGAATTCCACTTCAGCTAAGAGGTGAAGTCTGGTCTTTACTACTTGAGATTCCTAAAATGAAAGAAGAAACAAGAGACCTTTACAATGTAAGTATATTAAATCAATCTTAATTCAAACTTTAAATTAAAAAGTTAAAAAAAAAAAAAACAACCTCTTTATTTTAGATATCAAAAGTCCTCCTCCAAAGACCAAAGGAAAAAGCTCTACAACATGTATAAGTCTACATTTGTTTTTTTTTTTTTTTTTTTTGGCTCTATTTAATATTTAATTATTTACTAAATTCCAGACAAAAGCTATTAGTAAAAGAAAAAATCTGATTTCAATGAATCAATAGTTGCTTTCATTACAAGTGACTTGCAATAATAAATCAATATTGAAGCATATTTTTTTAAGGGGGAAAATCTCTAAAAATGGTTCTCTGAAATTGTAGTGATAATTTTTTCCAAAATATGGAAAAATAGTTTAACAGAACTCTTTTTGTTTATTTGGTCATTTTCTTTATCAACATAGAAATTGGAGGTTCCCTTTCATCATCCTTTCCAGTTTAATTTCATAACCTCATAATTAAAATATGAATTGATATTTAAAATATTCTCTTCTACATTATCTGACTTTGTGAATAAAATTTCTTTTATCTTTTCAGCAAACCCTTTTTGAAACATGTTATATACTTTATTTTGTTAAACAGTAGACCCATGAAAACATTAGCCAAGTATTATGTAAAAACAATACAGTATCAAAGTATCTCAAAATCACAGCTTTAGAAAGCAATCTTTCTTATAAATTATGTCATATACATTAGTTAGGAATATAAAAGGGAAAAGGGGAGAATATTTGAAACTGAAACTCAAAATCACTTGCAAAAGAGAATTGTAAAATAATATGCCAAAGCAGCATTTTTGGTTTGTTCTACAATATTTAGATAATGATTATCAAGCTTTAAATTAGGAAGTCCTAAAAGATATAATTATTTCAATTTAGAGAACTATTCATTTTTGTATAAAGTTAGGGTAGTTTATTGTTGTTTAGCTATTCAATTGTGTCTACTCTTCATGACCTCATGGACCCTATCCTTGGCAAAGATACTGAAATAATTTGCCATTTCTTCTAGTGAATTAAAGAAAAAAAGCTGGAATTTTAAGTTAGATTTTCTTCCTTTTCCCAAATGTAGCACTCTATCACTGTACCACTCTGCCTCTTTCACTCTTGATTTTCATATTTTTAGTACCTAGCATAATACTCTGCATGTAGTGTATATATCAAAATATTTATTGAATTTTAATTATTTGTGTTACCTCCTCTGACTTTTAAGATGAAATTATCAGCAAGGCTAGTAAAGTATTTATCAAGTGATCTACTTTTTTTATTGGAATGAGATGGGGGGGGCAGATGTCAAGATTTTGGAAATATTTCACCAATACTATATATTACTTTTTGAAATTTTGTCAGTTTATCTTAAGACGGCAATATCCATGTCATTTTTCTGGGCATCCTATCGTGTCTTACAAAAACACACCTATTTTTCCCCTTTCTCAAAAATATTCTCCTCTTCTTACCAACCTTAGACTAAAAATTCCCCTTTCTCAAAAATATTCCCCTTTTCTTCACATCCTTAGACTTAAAAAAAATTAAATACATCTTTCCATCATCAGGTTCATTTTAAGTCCCACTTAATGAATCTTGATAATATCTATCTCTACAATCATATTTATCTTCTTGTACTTAAAATTTCATTTTTACCTTATTCCCAGTACTCTCTGGTTTGCTGTTTATCCTAAGTATGTAGAATATAAATATTGGTCTTAATCTATTTCTTTATTATTTTTGCCTGAGGATTACTCTACATTACCTTCATTATGGTACATTTCCTGGCATATTATCGGATGTCATAGTATATGATTTACATAATATATCATTTTAACAGAAC
Source organism: Antechinus flavipes (assembly GCF_016432865.1). Taxonomy (NCBI): domain Eukaryota; kingdom Metazoa; phylum Chordata; class Mammalia; order Dasyuromorphia; family Dasyuridae; genus Antechinus; species Antechinus flavipes. Next base: position 164,467,022 of record NC_067402.1, read on the forward strand.
TTTTTTTTCCTCCCTATCAAATTATAGTTTCTCTTTACCAGATTGGTTTAAGAAATGGAACAAACCATTGGTATTTGTGAGTTTATATCATTCTTTGTAAATTTTCACAATAATAACCAAATCTCTTTATCTACATATGATCTAAGTAGTCAACTGTTCAGGAAATTAATAGGGACATTCAGTTGACACTAAATTTTGGATTAAGGCAAAAGTTCATTTTCTTTTTCAGAAACTAAAGCATCGAGCACGAGGATGTTCACCTGATATCAGACAAATTGATCTTGATGTCAACCGTACATATAGGGACCATATTATGTTTAGAGACAGATATGGTGTGAAGTAAGTACATTTGAATATTGTATATAATTTAGAATATGAAAAAGACTTATTAAAGTATGTTTTACTTTGAATCTGCGTTCTCAAAGAGTCCTCTGTAGTCCTTGATATTAATAATGATTTTTAATATTCTACTTTGAGAAGATTTAAAGCCTTGTCATTTGAAACTAAAACATAGTGTCTGATTTAATTTACTACTCTGCTCACTTATTAAGTAATAAGAGATTAGTTAAAAAAATTAATTTTGATCTGAGAATTTACATGAGATAGCTTTTTAGGATGAAATTATTTTTGAAATACCTTTTGAGGGTTGTGCTAATGCCATATATCTCTAAATTATCATGGAACTCTAGAGGCCTTGAAGCTAAAGAAAATTAGACTAAGTATAAAAAGCCCTGAGACAAGAAAATAAGACTGATCATTTTCATAGGTTCAAACTTGGTATTGTATAATATTTGTTATGCTCAGATTTTCTCTATAAGAAGCAGTATAATATTTAAAAAATTGTACAACTTAGGGTCAGAAGAATTAGGTTCAAATTCTTACGTTGTATTACTAATACTCATATATTATTAGCTATGTGACCTTGGACATGTCACTTATCCCAACCCAAACTCATGTTATTTGTTTGTAAGAGGAGAGTAATTATATGTAGATTGTCTATATCCTATGAATTTTTAATGAGTACCAAATAATAATAATGTATATAAGGTGTTTTATAAAGCTTTAAATTTATATAAATACCTGTGGTGCAGTTTGGCAAAGTTATGAAAGTACTCTTTCCAATTTCTCTTGAAAGAATCAGTTGTGTTGAAATAGTTTTAAGTATGATGGGAAAGGAGTTGCCAAAAACTACTGCAGAGATCGCTGTGTGAATTTTTTCATCAGAATATAAGATGCCTAATTTTATACAATCCAGTTTTGTGCTTGAATCCACTTATAACCATATAGTTTTACCTAATAGAGTTACAAAAGAGGAATTCTGTTTCTTAACAATATAACTTTGTTTTAAAAATTAAAGCAAATTCCATAACTAAGCTGTGTTTCATATAACTCTGCTTTTACCTCTAGGCAACAATCCTTATTCCATGTTTTAGCTGCATATTCTATTTATAACACGGTAAGTTGTTCATTTTATAAATAGTACTATGTTTTATTTTTTCCCCCTCATCATATTATTTTTGACAATTATTTAAGATTAAAACTTTTCCAAATAAAACTGGTTCTTAAAAATCAGACCAAATTTCTCTTATGCATCTCTGATTGTTCTATAGATTGGTCATTATTTTAAATCAGACCATACTATTTAGTCATAATATTATTCATTACATTTTGTAATTTGGAAAGTTAGAGTTGATCCCTATTAAGTTTATTTTATTTCCTTCAGGAAAGAAATTTTTGTCGTTTTTTTAAAAGTTGACCTGTGTTTTAAAGAGTGCCATGTTATTAGGTAAAGATTAAGTATAGAGGAATAGATTAAAAGTAAGGTGAGAAATGTAATTTTAAATTATATGTACTTATGTCTTAGTATTGGAGTGAATTTTATATGAAAGACTGTACATTTTACAAGCAGAATTGGATTTGTTTCCAAGCATCATTCTGTCCTAAGTAATCTGATGGGATATTATATTATACATACATATATAAATGCATGCATGTTAATTCTCAATAATACAGAGGTACATGAAATAAAAGTAGGTGCCAAATAGCTTCCAGTCAGCTGGTTTTTGGATTGGAACCTGTAAAAGTACACATTTTCTCTTAAATTGATGTATTTTAGTTTAAAAATTCTTCAGATATTTGTTATTAACTTGTGTTATTCACTTTATTTACATAACTCTCAGGAAGTTGGATACTGTCAAGGAATGAGCCAGATCACTGCTTTGCTCCTTATGTATATGAATGAAGAAGATGCATTCTGGGCCTTAGTGAAGCTACTTTCGGGCCCAAAGTATGCCATGCATGGTAAGAGAAGCTAGTATTTTGCAACAACAACAAAAATAATTTAAAATTTTTGAAGAATTAATTAGCAACACTGAGTGAAAGATTTTTTAAAATGAAACACTGAAAAAATTTCCAGGAGAAAATTTTTAAAAAATGTATTGGGAAGTATGAGAAGATTTTAACCTTTTTTAACTGGATTTTTGAAGATACATTCTCTTTTGTGTTGATATATAAATTTATGCCATAAATGAATTTCTATACCCTTGGTAAAAAGGCATAAAGAAATTCCAATCTTATTTATTTCTGGGTTGTTTGAAATTGTTAAGTAAATATTTTATTTTTTTCAGAGGCATGGGGAAACAAGTTTATGATGAGAAAACAAGCTTTCTAAGTTTTAAGAAAGTATAGTGTTTATTTTAAAATTATTTTTTGATTCATCTGATATTTTATATATATATATATATATGTTATATATAGTTGAAGAACACTTAATAACACATATATATATTATATTTTATTATGGAATGATAATGCTAATAAAATTATGAAATAAAATTTAAATGTTTTAAAATAAGATTAGTGCTTCAGTTAACTATTGTTAGTTACCCTATAGGCTTAATTTTAATTGCTATTTATATATATTTTTTATAAAGTACTAGCAGTATATATACGACTTTTCATTTTTAGTCATTTAATTTGTAAGGAACTTAATCCATTTTTTAAAAATAATATTCGCCTTACATTTCTAAAACCGTATGCATTTGGACAGATTTGGACCCACTTGAGTTGTGATTTATTTTTGAAGTACATATGTGCCATAGTTATTTCTCCACATGATAAAAATGGATCATACCAGTTTTTAAAATTTTATTTCACTGCTAGTTGCTTCCAAATGGATCTTCTTAGCACTTAACACACTTCTTAAAATTAACAATTGAAATTCTGGTGGGATAGTTTCATCCCATAAAGTTTTTAAGGTAGATAAATAAAATATCATTTAAAAGAAGTAATTTGATATTTTGTTATACATTTCCATTTCCTTTACCATAAAATACTGATCCTCTCTTCCAAAGGCTTAGAAGTAAGGTCTTTTTGTTGAAAAGTGAAAATTTTTAGTTGAAGAACACTTAATAAGAAGACAGCCTCTAATAGCAGCTTATACAATTGTTAGAACCATAGTAAAAACACATATCTGGCCTTGAACTAAAAATTGATATTTAAACTTTATACTTTGGGGGGTGTGTGTGTGTATGTAAATGTGCTTATTTAATGCATGCGCGCGCGCGCGCACACACACACACTTGTTATTTAGTTGTTTTGTCGTCTTGTGATTTCATTTGAGGTTTTCTTGGCAAAGATTATAGAGTGGTTTGCTATTTTCTTCTTTAGCTTATTTTACAGAAGAGGAAACTGAGGTTTGCCCAGAGTCACACAGTCTTTCTGAGACTTGATTTAAACTCATGAAAATGAGTCTTATTGCCAGTTCCCTTACTGCCTCTTGCCTTATATTAAGATATAAATATTAAGCTTGACCTCATGGAAAAGATGTGAGAAGCATCCCCCTTCTCTTCTTTAGAGTCAGACTATCAGAGAAGCAATATGTTACATATCAGGTTAGACTTTTTTTGTGTTTTGACAAGTTAGCTTTGTGGGGTTTTTTCCTTCTGTTTTAAAAGCTTTTTTTTTTTTTTTTATGTTTTTCAGAATATAGGAGCTATAGTGAAAAAGATAGGTGTTATAAAATCAAAAGATATTAAAAATATTTTCATTGTAAATCTTATAACATGTGAACAGATGGTACTTCTGATATATTCTGAATTATTATTGATGATGGTGTTGATAGCAAATATTTGTATGGAAAAAATATCCTTTTTCTGAAAAGTGCTTCACTTAAACATACATGGTAGCTTATCTACCAATTAATGCTCTACCAGATTTGTTCTCTTTTTAAAAATAAAGTTAATATTAACTAACTCAGTAATATTTTTCTGAAGTTTCAGTTAAAGATATTTTTGCTGGTGTTTCTATACTTAAAGATGTCTATTTCCAGGTCCACCAATAAAATTTTGAAATACATGTGTTAACTCAGTTTTATATCACATATATAAATATGATTTTCTTATAAGTTTGTAGTGAATATAATAGGTTAAAAATATATTAAAACTACTAATATTGAATTATCAAAGAAAGATAAGTTTCTGTTTTCTCAGCATGTGTAAGCCAGTTTTTTGGTCTCCCTGCTTCAAGTCTCTCCTCACTGCAATCTGTTTTTCAGTCAGCTGTCAAATTGATGTAAACATGGGTCTGATCATATTACCACCACCTTTCCCTCCACTTCAGTACATTTTAGTGCTTCTAGGATATGAAATATAGTATCTTCTCTTAGATTTTTACAGCTTTTCCTAACTTGGTCCCTTCTTGCATTTCCAGTCTTCTTACTCTCCCTCCACATATTCTTTGATCCAGCATTGCCTTCTTGCTGTTCCACACGTCTGTCAAATTGTGTCTGGATTCTGAGCATTTTAGTGACCATGCCTGGAATTTTCTTTCTCTTTGTCTCTACCTCTTAATTTCCCTGACTTCCTTTAGCTAAGTTTGGAATAGTTAAATTGTAGCATCGAATTAAATGAATTTAACATGCTTTCTAATCTTCTGCTAAATTTCATAGATAGTCTGACTAGGACTATTTTTTTTTTTTTAGAAAATAATAAATTTTTCAAATTCTAAAATGTAGAATTTTTAAAAAATCACTAAGCAGTTAAATATATGAAAGTTAAATGTATGTAATAGTTCATAATCCCTACCCTATCAGAGGCCACCTAATTATGCAGTATAATTGATTTTCTTAAGATACAATGGCATTTTTTTTAGTTGATAAAACTTTAATTATAGACTATCAGTCTGGTTCTGATGTTGGGATTAGAGGTCTTAAAAATAATGGAAACTAAACTTGATATAGAATCATTTAATCAGTAGAAACATGATTTTGTAAAGCTAATTCTAATATTAAATTTTCTTTTATATAAACTTACTCAGTTTTCCTATTATAATATATTTACATTAAAATGGCATCAGATTAGTATTGGACTACTCCACCAGGAAAAAACTGAGGGAAATCCTAATATCCAGTCTGGCATTTTCACAAACAAAACTAAATAACTACCTTATCTTTAGGTGGTTCTTTCGGCTCTAAATTCCTTCCTTCCTTCTTCTCTTTCTTTTTCCGTTCTGACATGTAGCATTTTAATTTTAAAATATGTAAGAAGGCATTTCTGCTTTATCTTTTGACAAAGAGATTATTTCCTGACCCTGCCTTAAAAGGCAATTCAAGGATGATTTCACTTACATGCACAACTGTGTACACACACACACACACACACACACACACAAAATATAGACATATCTAATCTTTAATATATAGAAAATGGTGTACTATTAAAATTTCATCACCATCATTTGCATACTTTCTTTTTGGATGGGGAGAAAATCTACTGATTTTCATTTTAGCTATTTATACTGTATTCTGTATTCCAAAACTAATCTTTCCTTTAAATGTAATAAAATGACTTTCTTTTGCTATGTCCTAGGATTTTTTGTCCAAGGTTTTCCTAAGCTTCTCAGATTTCAAGAACACCATGAAAAAATACTGAAGAAATTTCTGTCTAAACTTAAGCAACACTTGGTAGGTAAAAGTGGTCAAAAATTCAGCTAAAGAAATAAAGACCAGCTTTTGATTCTACTGCTTCACTTTTTTTATTCACAAAGTAAGCAATTTAAAAATCACAATTTATTGTAGCATATTGGATTTCAAAATATTAGTTTTGATATGTTGAAATAATCTGACCAATAACATGAGATTTGTGTTTTTTGAAAAGATTTCTTGTTTAAACTAATAAATAAAAATGTTATATTTCCTAAGTATATGTGATCTCTCTTCCTCCTCCCCTTTCTCTTCCCTTCTGCTTCCTCCTCCCTTCCCTTCTCTCTCTGCCTCTCTCTCTGTCTCTGTCTCTATCTATGTCTCTGTCTCTGTTCTCTGTCTGTCTGTCTGTCTGTCTCTCTCTCTCTCTCTCCCTACACACACACACACACAGTGATTGATCTCTGTAGATTTGGAAGCATCTGGAGGGCAGTATATTAATTGTAGACCAGCCTGACTCTCATACCTAAGTATATAATGATTATATGTCCTGGGATCAGTAAAGATAGTGTTAAAATATTGTAGAATTTTAATGAAAGAAGAATTCACTAATTGAAGGACTTGAAGCCGTCTCGCCCATCTCTTTCCTGTGTAGTTCTTGTTTCGACAAATCAGTCACAATGACAGCATTAACTTTCCATGAGGTAATTACTAAATGACAAGGTAAAAATGAGAATAATCATAATATAATATTTACTCAATAGAAGAGGAAATGAAATATCTTTCTTAAAGTTATAAATAAGTAGTAAGTGACAGAGGCAGAATTTGGATTTTTGCCTGCTTTTTCACTGGATAGTTTGGAGATGGGAAAAAGATTAGAAAAGAGAGAAGTAAAATTAAAACATTATAAAAAAGACTAATGCGATTGCAGAAGGTTTAGCATGACTTAAATCTCTTATTCATTTTTTTTCACTATCTCTAACATCTCTAATGTATCTTTTAAGTATTTATTCTATTTGTATTGCTTGGTTTTTACAATCTGATTTGCATATATTATAAATGAGATCAAATGAATTAATTTATATAAAGTACTTTATAAAATTTAAAAACCTTTATAAATGTCATTTATCATTATCCTCTTAAGCCATGTCTATGTGTTGTATTTGGGTTTTTTTTTGTTTGTTTGTTTGTTTTTTAGGATTCTCAAGAAATTTACACAAGCTTTTATACAATGAAGTGGTTCTTTCAGTGTTTCCTTGATCGAGTAAGTATTTTTATTTGCTGAACTTGAACATGAAATTATAAAGTAGAACTGAATTAATGACTTTTTAAAAAACTTTATTGCAGACTCCCTTTACTTTAAACCTCAGAATATGGGATATTTACATTTTAGAAGGAGAACGAGTTCTTACTGCCATGTCTTACACGATCCTGAAGCTACACAGAAGTAAGAAAATGTTTTTACTGCAAATACCCTGCAAAAGATGCTGTTTTCTTTATTTTTTTAATTTAAGGTTTTTATTTTCAAAATATATACATGGATAATTTTTGATAGTCACCCTTACAAAACCTTGCGTTTTAACTTTGTTGCTGTTGTCTTTAAAAATCTTATATTATTTATTCCTGTACATTTATATTTTAATGGTTTTCCAAACTATGAAAAACAAATGAACAAAGTTCTACCATTTCACAGTTTTTTTCCTTGGGGGTTATCTCATGAAGCCATTATACAGAAACTATAAATTTGATGTTAGAGTCAAGGCAGTTTGTGTCCTTTGACCCTTTCCTCAAAATTCCCTTTGACTTGTCCCCACTTAATGACAGGTGAAGTATGTGGATCATAACTGTGTGAGCCTAAGCATGGCACTGATGCCAGCTTTTCTCTCTTCTCGAGCTGTGATATTATTCTACCTGTGATCTACTTCAGCAGCTTGGACAGATTCTGATTGCAGCAACCCCACAGCAACTACTCCCTTTCAGGATTCTATAGGTAGTTGCGATGTGTGTGGTAATAAACAACTCCTACTCATCATTGTAGCTTCTTAACCTACTCCATCGTAGCTCCTGTTTTCACAAATCAGTCATAATAGCATTAACTTTCCGTAAGGTAATTACTAAATGACAAAGTAAAATGAGAATAATCATAATATAACATTTACTCAATAAAAGGCAAGAGTAATTATCAAAACATCACAGTCCCTCCCTCTCCATAAATTTAGGCTGCATCTGTAATATGCTATGAAATGCAATGTGTTTTAATATTAACATTTTTTATTGTCATAATATTCTAGTTAGACATTTTATTTTTCTTCTAGTCTGAGGTTCATTACTATGAACACTAGAAGAGGATAGGACCAGGAAACTAGATCTCAGACATGAAAAAGCCAGAAGAAATTATTTTTCTGCTCCTCTCTCCAGAAAAAGATCATAGGCAACATAAACTGATTGTTAAATTTTCATTGAGCATTACAGTTTGGAATTGGCAGGTATTCTTTTGCTGATGAGTCTGAGTCTAGATTTAAGAAAGTGATGGAGGAAATGTTAATAATGCAAATTAAACTTAAAATATGTGTGCATACATTTTCCCCCTGGAAAGGTCAATAATTATTAGCAGTAGGTCACATTTTAACTCTCTTTCCTTTTAAGTGTTCCTTTAAGCAAAAACCAAGAAGAGAATGCTATTTATGATTATATGCATATGCTAAGGAAGGATTCAAAATCTTTAGCAGAAAGCTTCAGAATATTCCCTAAAATAAGAGATAAATGAAAAAACATTTATTAAACATTTTACCACATATTAAATACTGTGCTAAGTGCTAGAGAGCAATACAAATAGAAAATTCCAGAAACTCCTCCTCAAAGAACTTATACTCTTATTAGGGCAGATAAAGACATAAAACATATAACATTAAAAGAAAATTCAGCTAAAGGGTATATGGAAAGGCATGAGAGCTCTAAGGGTTCAGTAGTTCAGATGCATGGTAAGACAGAGTCGGTGACAGTGACAGGAGACTATCGGCCATGAAAATAGGCCAGCTGACAAGGCCTGGAGGCTTTTAGGAGATGGTGGCAGGACAGTCTGGTGACTCTTCCTCATTTCATAACAAATAATAAAGTTATTCCCTCAATTTATTCAATCCATATAGACAGTCAGGCAGCCTGGGTGAAGGAAGGAGTTAAAAAGGAAGAGCATCCTCCATAACAAGCAGCTCTTCCCATTGCACAGCTGACTGGATTAGTTCTGGAATGGCCTGGTGTCAAAGGAGGGAGCAGCACTGTTCTTTTTTATTTTCATTTTTTCTTGTACAATAGTAATGAGATTAGAATAAAACAGAGTGTCTGTTAAAAATTAAGATTTACATATCAAATATGAAATCAGCTTCCTATTCCTCTAGCTTCCCTTACAGACAGTATTTATAATTTGAATCATATAATTTAACAATGTATTATTTGCTAGTTATTTGGATCTCTGATTTTCAGACTATTGTCAAAAAATGATAGCTAAAGATTGTCTCAAAAATCTTAGTGCAGTTCGAAGTTTTTAGTAGCTTACAAGACATGAAAAATATCACAGACAGGGACTGTATTGGATTCGCTTTCTGCCAAACTGATTACCAATTTTTGAATTATAATTTGTGAGATTAGCAAATGCTACAAATCTTTACAAGCTTTAGTAATTTAAATTGCACTGAGACTTTTGGACCAGATTGTTTATTCTGTTTCATTTTTCTATCTGTTTCTTCTTGTACAGCTATATCTATGTCTTGATCAATATGTATATGTATCTATGTATCTATGTCTAGACATTGATATCTATATCTGTCTGTCTATAAATGCCCTTTTACTTCTTCCACCAAGTTTCTCTTGATTAGCTGGCCAAAACACTAAAGACATTTGATTTAAATTAGTTCTGTATTATAGTCCTTGATCCAATTTAAAAAGTGAATGGAATATTAATGCCTTTCTACCATTGTAAGTTAGAAATGACTGCTAGGGGAGATACCTAGACCCTCATATTACCCTTTGTGACCCTTCTGTATTCATTTACATTTTTCCAAGAATTTTTTTTTTTTTTTTTACTGTTACTGTCACTAATGAGAGAAGTATAGAACTTCTTGAAACAAGGTGAAGAGATATTTGATACCATACCTCCTTTCCCAAAATTCATGTTTTTAAAATCTTTGAGCTTTTTTAGTCTCAGAGGGCATATTATTTTTGTATTATGTGTTTTAATGATAGCTATTATGAAATATTTAAGCTTTCAGTTTATTTTATTCAACCAATATGTAATTGAATGTAACTAAAACCAAGATCCCCATTAACAAATGTATTTTTCTTTTCTCCTGTTCCTTGTTAGAACATCTAATGAAATTGTCTATGGAAGAACTTGTGGAATTTCTTCAGGAAACACTAGCCAAGGACTTTTTCTTTGATGATGACTTTGTAATAGAACAACTTCAGAATTCTATGTTAGAACTGAAACGGGCCAAGTTAGATCTCCCAGAACCTGGTAAGAAACTTATATCAAAAATCCTGATTTATAAAATAATAAAGATTGAAATACATGTTCCAATTAACCCTGACTACTTTTGGAAATGTAATCATATTTTCATTAGTAATGGTATGAATGAATACTTAGTAAATGGTGCTGTTCCTATTTATACTAAAATAACCTAAGAAAGTTGATTCTAAGTAAATAAATATAAATCTGCCTTCACAAATCCTATAATGCTAGTGAATCTTGATTTAGTAAATGTCACTCTATTTTATGCAGTATGGACAATGTATATATGTAACTCAGGACACATATTCTCAGAGGCAGCTAGGTAACCCAATGGTTTGAGAATGAGACCTGAAGTTAAGACCTAATTTCAAATCTTGCTCAGATACTTATTAGTTAGTTGTGTGACCCTGGAAAATTTATTTAACTTCTACCTGCCTCAGTTTCCTCAGCTTTTGAATGGGGATAATGATAGAATTTATTTCCCAGGAGTGTTGTGAGGATTAAATGAGATCATATTTGTATGGTGAATAGTACACTGCCTGGCACATAATCTGCACTTAATAAATGTTTGTGTCCTTATTTTCTCATAAGATCACAGATTATAGCATGGAAGAAACTTAAAAATCATCTAGTCCAGACCCCTGCTTTTATAGATGAGGATACCAAGACCCAGAGAGGTTGTCATTTATTCAAGGGCATGAAGATAGTAAAAAGGAAAGCTGGAATTTTAATCTGGGTTGTCACTGTACCATACTGTCAGGTATCTCTTCTCTGAATAAAAGTCACTTCTCTTACTTTGTAATTTGAGGAAGAGAGGAGAAAAATGGAAAAGAAAAAAAACTAAGATTAATTGGAACTAGGTTTGTAGTTGATTCTATAATGTCTTAATATGATATTTTGGAGTGATATTCAGGGGCTGAAATAGATCAATTGAAAAATGATTGCTTGCAGAGAGAGCAGAATTAGTAAGGGATAAAAAGCAATGGTGGAAATATAGTTAGTATCTGGGCAATACTCCCCCCTTTCATTTGGGCAGATTCATGACTAATTTTTTTTTTTAATGATTAATACTGTTCTAATACTTAATCATTGTAATCAGTTTGCTAGCACAGGAGCAGGAAACTAAGAGCCACAGTTAATAAATGCAAATGTATAGTAAGGATTATCCTCTTGCTCTTGTGTCTTGCTACTAAGAAATTTTTTCCTATGCCCATTTTTTGGTAATTTTTTTCTCTTTTTCTTTCTCTTTACTGGTTCCCTCTTTTCTTCCTCTTTTCTTCTCATGTCTTTCTTATACCAATACAAATCCACAAATGTGCCTAGTCTTAGGGATTTGCTTGTGTTTTTGAGAGGTTAAATGACTGTTCATATTGACAGGGCTTATCAAAAGTGGGACTTGAACTTTGGTCTTACTGAATTTTTAGCCAACTCTCCATCTATCATGTGACATTTTGCCTTTTTTTTCAATTCTCTTTTTTAAAAGAGAAACTTTTTTCTAAAACAGCATAGGATATTTATGTTTCAGTTAAAGTTTGTTTCTCTTATGTTGTCTAATTATTATACATTTTATAACATGATGGTTTAATATCTTACTTTAAATTGAGTTTATGTATACATAATCTGTCACTTATATTAAAGTAGAGAAAAGCTTTCTAATTCCTTTTTGTGTTTGTTTCCATTATTTCAAAAGGATTGGTTTTTCATTACCTATTCCCACCTTCAACAGTTGTTGAAACTGATGTGGCTTTATTCTGCCAGTACACTCATTAGTGTCAGAACAGCAATAAGAACACTATTTCATTTAATGCAAGAATATGGTCCAACTGGGGACAGCCAAGGAAAAAGAGTGATGCGAAATTTAGATGAAGCTTTCACAGAGCAGGTGGGCTTTACAGGAACAATTTGTTGCTAAAGGAAAGTGCTTAATGAAATTTAGTTATAAGAATTATAAGGAGGCTTAAAGAGTGAATATGGGAGAAGGTAAGAGAGTTGGGTTTTTGAAATAGAAAGCTTAAAAGAAAGCCATGACATCATTAGAATGATCCTAGTAATGACATCCTACTTGCCCTTCACATTAAGTAATCCAATAAATAGCTTATATCTATGTTCTCAATTCTAGACCAAACTTTACTATTTAAGTCCTTTTTTTTAATTGATCTAACATTTTTAATTAAACTCTTTTAACTTTTTTAAATTTTAGACTTTGCCTAGTATATTTTTCTTCAAGTTTTTTTAAAGATCCAATTCAATAAACATCCATTCACATAATGAATCACACAATATCACAAAATATTTCAAAGTCAGAATGGGATTTCATTATTCAATTAGATAAAGTCAGCAGCTCATTCTTCTCTCTGCTGTAATACATGCCATTTTCTGTTTTTGGAGTTTACAGATTGTAAACAAGTATTTTTACTTTAATAGTTTGGTGCTAACATTGACCATGGTACTTGCTTTTTTATTGCCTTTTAGTGGCGTTTTTATTTTTATCATTATAGTTAGTGTTGTTTTGATTCTCCTTTCTTCACTTCATATAAGTCTTCTGATATTTCTCTAAATTTATTATATAATTATATAATAATAATAATCATATAATTTGCTTATTATATAATTTTGCAGACGTTCTGCCTAAACACTACTATTTTTCTAGATAGTCCATAAACTAAATACTTATAAATTAGAAATTTATAGTTTCATTATGGCTATAATTGTGTAATATGTTAAGCTCTCTTAAAAGAGAACAGCTATTAACAAATTCATTAAAGTCTTGTTGGTAATTCTATTAAGGACTTTTGCCTTCCTGAGATCTATCTTTTCATAAAATTATTAACAGAAACTAGACCTTACTAAAGGATTGCCACATATACAACACTCATACTTGTAAAATTTAAGTCTCATATCTTACTAAGGACTATGAGAGAGAGAGACAGAGACACAGAAAAACAAAAGTATGAGCACTAGAGAAGGCATTTATTAAATGCTTATTATGTAATATCAATCTCTGGTGTCAATGATGAGCATGCATATCTAAATAAATGACAGGAACATACATACAAATGAGGGAAAACAATACAAAAAGGGGAATTTGAGGGTAAAGTGGGGATATATATACTAGGAAAGGAGGCAATTCAACTCACAAGGAAATGGAGAAATCCAGAAAGTAAGACAGGTTAGGGTAAAGTGAATTTGACTGGGGACCCTCATAAATTATGGTCAGGGTGAGTCATCATTCAAAACATTGGATCTGCAGAAAGATTCCTATAGGGTGGTACAAAATTCCTTTGTGTGTGTGTGTGTGTGTGTGTGTATACATATATATATATATATACATATGAAATATGAAAGTATAATGTATAGATATACATATATACCCTCATGTATATATGTGTTTATATGCATGTAAACTTGTTTTGTAATTATATGGATTATATGGATACACTTTGGCTCTTAAAAAGTTATTATTTAAATCACAGCCAATTGGCAGGAAGTCCAAAGTACCAGTCACTTTAGTTAATTTGTTTTTTAATTGGACCACAAGTTAAACTCAGAAAAATATAGTAATATCTCTACCCTTTACTTCAGCATTGGGTTTTCTCTTTATTATAATTCCTTACTACTTAGTGGGTGATTATAATATTGTGATTGATTCTTTAATAGATTAAAACAGAACTCATTGATTTGTGTTTGCTTTTAGAAATTATTTAAATATTAGAAATTACTCTGTTCAAAGTTATTACACACTTATTTCTGATTTCATTGTTAAATTCTCCCTTTATTGTTAGGATCAAGAGGCTGCCAGTCTCATTTTAATTTATTTAATTGGAATCATGCATAATCCTTTTAAAAATCCTTTTGTAAATTGAAGATTATAGGAAGTACTTAAAATTCATGTTTTGAGCAGTATACTAATTTATCTTAACATCTAAAGAATGCATGTAGTATTAAGTATAGTCTAGCGATAAGTAGACTGAAACAATTATGGCATCATCACTACCTTCTTTTAAATTTAATCTACTGAAGAAAGGAAATTGACATACTCTACATTTTAAAAAATTAAAACAGCTCTTCTTTTTTTACTTTTAAGACTCTGTAGAGTTGGTATAAAAAAGAATGGATCATTTTTCTGGTAGTCTTCATTGTATTACATACTAATAACACTGAGTTATATGTTCTACTGGCACATTATACTTTCATATTTCAAATATTGATTTGAGGTCACAGTGTTATGATTTTTAAAAACTTATTTTAAAAACTTACTTTGACTCAAAAACTATAGTATTCAATCACGAAGTCATTTGTTAAGGAAGCATGAGGCTCCTACCAAGATGCCATTTTTTTTGAATAATTTTTCTGACAACGTGTCCTTTCATTCTTCACTTAAAACTATTAGAACAGTTAGAGTACATACATTCTGGTGCTGAAATTAAAAAGTAGACTGTTGTTCACAAGAGAGCACTTAAAGCACTTTACCCTAATTATATGTCTGTTGTTCAGTGCAAGAAGCTGTTAATGCCTACTGAGGCAATTACTCTGTAAATCTTGCAGTTGAACTGGGATTCCACTGGGTGGTGACAAAGACTTGAAGATCAAGAAATAGACAAACTACATAAGAAATGTTTCTCTGACTCTTTTTCTCTCTCATTCTTCCTCTCCTCTCTTTCTCCTTCCCTCTTTCCCCCTCCGACTCCCTTCTTTTTTCCCCCAGTCCTTCTTTCCCTCCCTCCGTTCTTTCATTCACCCTTTTCTTTCTCTCTTTTCTAAGGATTATGTGGATATTATTTGATATCAGCTGTTTTACTAATATTTTCATAGACTAAAACAATGAAAATTTTCTTTTCTTTGAAATTTGCAAAATTTGTTTTTTTTTAAGTCAGATTATTCTTAACATATGATTCAGATGCCCAGCTTTGATTTAAAAAAAAAAATGTTCAGTAGTTTTGCATGATGGCAAAAAAAAATCCAACGTTGTCAGATTTTTACTAAAAATTTCTTTTCCCAAAATCCTGATTCAAATGGTTTAAGAGTAAGACATCAATTCTTTATTTTAACCCTTGCCTATTGATGATAATGGATACAATTTTTAGATTTGAGATTGTAGTAATGACTCAAACAATAGCTAGATAAATTAATTTTACTATACCCTTGACAAAACCAAAACCAAAAAATGAATGTTTTGGTCTTTAATAGCCATCTGACTTCAACAGTATTTATGCTTGAATTTTCTGATTGTACTTGAGGGATTGTTCTGCTACAAGCATGTTCTAGAGTGAGAGAGCAAGGGATCATGGTGTAAACATAAGTGCCAGATGTGAAGATGCACTGTTCTGCAGTATAAACTTAAGTACATAGAATAGACCTCGGAGGGCTATGGGCTAGAATGTTTTATGCTTTGATTTGCTTTTATGAAAGAGTAGAAAATATTTATTTTCATGCTTTTCATTTATTTCTTTTTCTCTGTACATTAGTTTCTTTTTTCTTCTATTTATCCTTCAACTTCCTAAATGTCTCTCTGTTGTCTTTTCTTTGGTTCACAAAATTCTTGAATGTTCTTGTTAGTTGTATTTCTTTGTGAGTTTGAGTAATACTTACTAATATGCACAGTTACATTTGCAAATTGCTCTTCCTGTTTCATTTAGTGTGCCTAGAGGAAATTTCTTCTTAGGAGTTGCCTAATCTAAGGAAGTTCTTTGTTTCTATATTGCTTCTTAAATTGAATTGAAATAAAAATGTTATTTACCTAGCTAATTTATCTTCTCATCCTTTAAAAAATTATTTTGCTTTAGACTACTGAAGGACTAAGGATAGAGATGTATATAGTACATACATATGTTCTAATATACTGAACATTAGTTACATTATTTGAAAAGGATTTTTATAGGGCTTCTCTGCAGCACTCTAGAAACAAATTTCCTTGAAAAATGAAATCAGAAACATTAAAAAGAAATGTATAGTATTAATCTTCATAATTTGTGCAAAGTAGGTAATTAATGCCCAGAGGGATTTAGGTTACCAAAAGGAGGTTTCTCTCTTACTGATTGATGCTTTCCAATTGTTTCGAAACCAACAGAACTCACCTCCTATTAACCCCCTAAAAGAAATGAAGCCACAAGCTTCCATTGGTCAGGTTATAGGGTCTGACAATTCTGTTTCACTGTGGGGAGTGGGACAGAAATGGTTAACCCTCTCTCTTTCTCTCTCTCTCTCTCTCTCTCTCTCTTCTCTCTCTCTCTCTCTCTCTCTCTCTCTCTCTCTCTCCCTCCCTCCCTCCCTCCCTCCCTCCCTCCCTCTCCCCCCGCCCTCCCTTACTCTCCTTCGTTCTTATTTATTTCTAGTTGGTGTTAATTTTTCTTTTTCCTGTGCTTACTTTTCTTTTCTTCTTACCACTCTCCATCCTATCTCTTAGGATGACTAATAGCTTATTCCTTCCTTAAAGGTATACTGCTTTCCTCCAGAAGATGATTTCCATTTTTTCAGTTTCATGGACCTTTAATGGACATTAGTGTTTGTATAATTGTACATAGATTACAGTCCATGTTTGTCAGGGAATAGAAAGAACCTGAACTGACCAGGACCACCATTGTTGAGATCTATCTGCGCTATTCAATCAATAAATACTTGTACCATATATTAAGTTAGTGAAAGAAAATGGTCTTAATTTTAAAGGTAATATATTGGTCAAATATGTACTTTAGTATTTAATGATATTTTAAATTGTAGCTTTTTTTTTTTCCCTGACATCTGTGCATCCATTATTTCTACTTTAAAATTTTTGTTTTCTCTTTTGGGTGGGCTTTTTTTTTTTAAGCAAAAGAAATCTGCCATTGGAATTTATTTTTCTTGCTAACTAGAAATATTATTGTCTATAATAATGTCTCAGGCCTAAAATTAATAACTCAATCCTGACTTAATAGCTTTCATACTATGAGTTGTTTAGAAACAATGGTTAGGAGATGATCTTTTTACTTTCACAGCAATTCATTCTCATCTATCCTCACTTATTGAAAATCTCATTGGGACAAAGAGGCCACATTCTCAATTTTGTAATTTTAAGGTATTCCCTATCCTTTCATTGCTGGACATGAACAATTTAGTAAATGAAATTAAAACTTTTGGTGGAAATTTTACTTATGAACTTTGAGTTATTATTTTTTATTGTATGTATATATTTTAATCATAGAATTGTTCATTTGGGAGAGCATTGCATGGTGTCTAGTCTAACTCCTATTTGAATTAAGAATGCTTGTGCCTTATAACATCACTGACTAACGATCATTTAATTACCACTTGAAGATAACAAACTCACTTCTTCCTCAAAGTATTATATTTCATATTTGGACAGTTCTGATGATAAAATACAGGCATTTCAAATTGAATATTCTGGAGAAATTTTTTATTCAAAATTTCCACAGTTGAATTTATTATTTTTTCCTTTGAATCATCTCTTCTTTCAAACTTCCTTATTTCTACTAAACATGCCACCATTCTTCCAGGCTTCCATCTTCATAATCACAGCATTATCTTAGTCTTCTCACTCTCACTTCAGTTTCCAAATCTTTTCATATCTACTTTTGGAACATCTTTCCCCCATGCATTCCCTTCAGTTGTAGAGCTACTATCTTAACTATCTACATTATTGTATCAGCCTCTTAAATGGTCTCCTTACCTCGTCTCTCAATTGTGTCTCTCTGACCATTCTATATACTGCTGCTAAAATAATTTTTCTTGTCTTTTCATCTTCCATTCCTAGAATGTATACCTTCCTTTTCTCTTCTATATAAATTCTTTCTCTTTATTTAAAAGTGAACCTCAGCCATCATTTTCTGCATAATGCCTTTCCTAATGCAACTGCTGATGTCTCTCTTTCAAACTGCTTTGTTTGTAATCTTTATATACATTTGTATTTGTTAACTTCATAGGCTGTGTGTATGTATGTATGTACATATACCTTTTGTCTTCCACATTCAAATGTAAGTACATTTAGAATAGGGATTATTTCATTCTTCATAGTGAATCATGGATATTGATCTTGCAAATAAGCCTAAGAAAGCCATAGTTGCCAAGTATCATTAATACTAGGTGATGTGAGATATGTAATTGGAAAATAGTTCTGTAATAACCTTATTCAAAAGGGAACAGGATAGATAAAAGGCAAGGAGGAAGCAAGGAAAGTTATATATTAAAAGAAGATCTAGTCAAAATGAGAAAATCAGGAATTGGAATAGGGAAGCATGGTAGGGAGATCATTTGAGACATATTTTAGCCCACCTAAGCAGAAAGAGGAAATAGATGAGGAGTTTGGGAAACATATCATAAACATAGCAAGCAATTGAAGTGATAGGATACTTTAGGTACACTGACATATCTAGAATGGACTCCTCTGCCAAATCTTGACTTTTCTTTATGATAGCTTTATTCTTCAAAAAAACAGCGAAAAAGAAGCATATATTCAAGATCTTATTCTTACCACTAAGTAAATAATGGTGTCTAGACTAAAGATAATGGCAGAAAAGTAATGATTCCATCTTTAGAATTTGTGATGAAGAAACAAAAAAACAATAGTCTTATTTGTACAGTAAATTTGGGGAAAGCAGATTCCAAAGAGAAGGGATAGTTATGACCTCATATACTAAATTTCTACAGGGGAAGTCAAAGAAAATAAGGAATGCTTTTAAGAATAACATTCTGAAGACAGAAAAGAGATAATTAAGAGGAGGAAATACAGGATTCTAAAGAAATCACTATGGATATAAAGAGAATTTATGTATTACCAACTTAGATTTTTAAATACACCATAGAAGATGGAACCAAAGGCACTTAATAGAAAATAAATACCAAAATATGACAGAGATATATAAGAGAAGTATTAGGACTGCTAAAGCTCAGAATCAGTTCACTCTGATGGTGAAAATTAAAAGATGATAAAAAAAATGTTGATTTATTTTTAACCTTAATTGGAGAAAAGAGGAGAATAAAAAAAGGTATTGGGCCAATGCTTAGCAAGGATAGAGCAATGATAACAATTGGCTGGGAGTAGAACTGGTAACCTTTTATATTTTTCTTGCTTCTGTTTTCTCTGTTAAGAAAAGTGATCTTTGTTCTAGAAATGACAGAACAAAAATGGCTAGTAGGTAATTTATACTCAAGAAAAGTAGGGACATAGTAAGAAAATATACAACTTCCCTTTCTGATTTCCAGTCTTTTCTCCTAGTTTAAATACATCTAAATACTGACAGAACTGGTTATATGATTTCTTAGCCATTTTCATTCAGTAAGACTTGAAAAATCATGGAAAATGGAAGAGGTATCATAATTTTGGAAAAAGGAATGCATTGTTTCAATTCTTCAAAAACAAACAAACAATAAAAACAAATACACAAAAAACACATCACCAAACTTGGCCAGAAAGATTGATTTTGATATTAAAAAGACATGGTTGGAGGCATAGCAAAGATGATGGAATGAAGGTAGGAACTTATTCAAGTTCTCCTCTAAACCTTTTCAAATACCTTTAAATAATAACTCTAAACAAGTTTTAGAGCTCCAAAACCTACAAAAAAGATGGAATAGAACAATTTTCTAGCCAAAGGTAGCTTGGAAGGTCAAGAAAAGGTCTCTGTTGCCCAGGAAATGGAAACAGATCCTGAAGCCTCTAAATTGGTGGTAGTGGCAGCAGTCTCCAATTTCTCATCCAATAGAGGCCAAGGACACTTCACTTGGAAAGGTCTGACATACTAGGGTGTGATGGGAGCCCCAGCCCAGGATTAGACTTTGGGAGCCATTGAATCAACAGCAGCAGAGATCTTAGCACATAGGTGTGTGTATGTGTGTGTCTGTGTGTCTGTGTCTGTGTGTGTCTGTGTGTGCCTGGAATAACTGGTTAGAGGGAATTTGCAGGTTATCTCTTTGCTAACACTGTGGCGGGACTCTGTTGCTTTGGCCATACTCAGATCTGAGTAACAGTGCTGGTTCACAGTACAGATCTCTAGAAGGATCTCTGAAAACAGCTGCATAAAACCCTTGAAGCTTGGGACATTACACCCTCCACCCTGGAAACAGAGCCTTAATTTAACAAAAGAGTTAAAAGCCAATTAATAAGACTGCAAACAACAGAAAAAAATTCTGATCATAGAAAGTTATTATAGTGACAAGGAAGACCAAAACATACACTCAGAAGAAAATCGCAAAGTCAAAGCTCCTACCTCCAACTCCTCCAAATAAAAAAAACAAGAACTGGGGTTAGGCTATGGAAGAACTCAAAAAGGATTTTGAAAATCAGGTAAGAAAGATAGAAGAAAAATTGGAAAGAGAATTGAAAGTGGTTCAAAAGGAAATACAAAAAGTTAATAAGGAGGAGAAGAATGACTTTTTTTTTTTTTTTTGCTTTGCTTTTTACTGAGGCAGTTGGGGTTAAGTGACTTGCCCAAGGTCACACAGCTAGGAGGTGTTAAGTGTCTGAGGCCAGATTTGAACTCTGGTCCTACTGACTTCAGGGCTGGTTCTCTATCCACTGTACCATCTACTTGCCCCAGAAGAATGCCTTAAAAAGCAAAATTGGACAATTGGGAAAGGAGGTATAAAGTCTCTGAGGAAAATAATTGCTTAAAAATCAGAAATGAGCAAATGGAAGCTAATGACTTTATGAGAAATCAAGATACAATCAAATAAAATCAAAAGAATGAAAAAATTTAAAAATGTGAAATATCTCATTGGAAAAACAACTGAGCTGGAAAAATAGATCTAGGAGAGATAATTTAAAAATTATTGTTCTGCCTGAAATACATGATCAAAAATTTTCAAAAAATTATCAAAGAAAACTGTCCTGATACTCTGGACACATAGGGTAAAATGGAAATGGAAAGATTATCTTCTGAAAGAGATCCAAAGATAAAACTCTTAGGAATATTATTGCTAAATTTCAGAACTCCCAGGTCAAGGAGAAAATATTGCAACATCCAGAAAGAAACAATTCAAATATAGTGGAGCCATTAAAAAATTAGAAGGTTTAGAATATGATATTCTGGAGGACAGTGGAATTGGGATTACAACCAAAAATCACCTACCCAGCAAAAATGACTATAATCCTTTAGAGGAAAAGGTGAATATTCAAGGAAATAGAAGACTTTCAAACATTTGTGATGAAAAGATCAGAGCTGAATAGAAAATTTGATTTTCAGATACAGGTCTCAGGAGAAGCATTAAGGAAGTATTCAGGAAAGTGAAATAACAAGAGACTTAATAAGGTTTATCTTTCTTCATGGGAAGATGATACTTATAAGAACTTTTTCATTATCACAGTTATTAGAAGGAGTAAATATAGACAGAGGGAACAGGTGTGAGTTGAATATGAGGGGATAATATTTTAAAAAGTAAAATTAAGTTGTGAGAGAGGAATGAACTGGGAGAATGGGAAAGGGAAATGTGAAATGGTATAATTATCTGCCATACAAGAGATAAGAAAAAGCTTTTACACTGGAAAGGAAGAGAGGAAGAAATAGAGGAAAATGAATCAATGTTACTCTTAGCAAAATTAACTGAAAAGAGGAAATAACATACATATTCAATATGGGTACGGAAATCTATCTTACCTTGTAGGAAAGTTATAGGAGCAAGGAATAAGAAAAGGTGATAGAAGAAAGGTTGCTTTAGGGGAGGAGCTGGTTAGAAGCAAAACACCTTTTTGGAGGGTCCGAGTGAAAGAAAGAATAGAATAAGTGGGGGAAAGTATTGTTAGCAGTAGTAGTTTTGAAAAGGATTTTGAAGTCAGTTTCTCTTATGAAGGTCTCATTTCTCAAGCATGGAACTGAGTCAGATTTATTTAAAAACAAAAAAGAGCCATTCTTCAATTGACAAATGATCAAAAGATATGATCTATGCCTAAAAGGTCATTATAAAATCATGCATATATTTTGACCTAGTAATACCACTTCTAAGCATGGATCCCCAAAAAAGTTTTTTTTTTAAAAGGAAAAGAATCTCTGTGTATAAAATATTGATTGCAGTTCTTCTCAGGGCAAAGGAAATTGAGGAAATGCCCATGAGTTGAGGAATGGCTGAATAAATTGTGATCATGAAGGAGTAGTTTTATTCTATAAGAAATGATGAGAAAGATGCTATCAGAAAAACCTGAAAAGTCCTCCATGAGCGCAAGCAAAGTGAAATAGTGATCAGCTGTGAATGACTTTGCTATTCTCAGCAATAAAATGATCCAAAAACTACTCTGAAGGACTTAGGATGAAAAATGCTATTCATACCCAGTGAAATAATTGATCGTGTCTTGTATTCAAGATAAGCCAAAGCATACTTTTTAAAAACTTTTTTTTTCCTTGAGATTTTTTTTTGGGGGGGGGGTATCTTTTTTTTTTTTAACAACATGACTTTTATGGAAATATTTTGTACCATTTCACATGACTTCTCAAAGTGGGGCTGAGGAAAAGAAAGGGAAGAATCTGGAACTCAAAATTTTAAAAGCAAATGTAAAAAATTATTTTACATGTAAAAAGGAGGAAATAAAATATGAAAACATGGCTTTAAAAAAGAATGATTGGTGAATGTATGGAAGAGGAAGTTGTTCACAAATGTCTAACAAAATTTAATTAAGAATAGGTTGTGACACCAAGTAGTATAGCATCCAGATTTTTAGAAGAGAAGTTAAATGCATTGCAAAAAGAAATATACAGCAAAATTATATTAGTGAAGGATCTCAGTCTTCCTCTATGAAAACTAAGTAAGTTTAACCACAAAATAAACAAGAAAGAAGTTAAGGAGGTAAATAAATTTTTAGAAAAGTTAGGTATGATAGACCTTTGGACAAAATTGAATGGGAATTGAAAGGAGTATACCTTTTTCTCAGTGATACATGGCACCTACACAAAACTTGACCATGTATTAGGCCATAAAAACCTTATAGTCAAATGCAGAAAGGCAGAAATAACAAATGCATCCTTTTTAGATCACGATACAGTAAAAATATGTGTAATAAAGGGTCATGGACAAATAGACCAAAAATTAATTAGAAACTAAATAATCTAATTACTTAAAGAATGAATGGGTCAAACAATAAATTTTAAAAACAATCGATAATTTCATCCAAGGGAATGACAAAATAATGAAACAAAATACCAAAAGTTATGGGATGGATCCAAAGCAGTTCTTAGGGGAAATTTTATGTCTCTAGATATTTACATGAATAAAGTAGACAACAAGTAGAATAATGAATTGGGCACACAACTAAAAAAGCTAGATAAAGAATGAATTAACAATAGGTTGTGCCAGATTAAACATATTTCCTTTTGTGAAAAAGTTACTAAACTGAAAGGTTAGATGAATACTTTAGATATAGTTTATCTTAAGTATAGAAAACTATATGGTAAAATTTTTTTGTTATACTAATTAGCTGAATTAGAAATGGGTTGAATGACTTGGCCATTCATTAGAGTATTCCTTAATGTTTTGATATCAATTTAGAAAGAAATTTCCAGTAAAGTACTCTAGACATCTTTGCTTTATTTGGCTAAAGTTGTAGATAGCATATATTGCTGAGCTGATTGTGTTAGCTAATACAGTGGAAAAAAGTCAGAATTCAAAAAGATTTTTACTATCTAGAACTATCTCTGACTGACTCAAAGATGTTGAAATTCAATTCAGATAAGAGAAAAAACACAAAAATAGCTAATAATTACATAGCACTTTTTATTTTTAAAAAGTTATTTTTGTATTTTTTTATATCATGGTAGATTTCCTCAGTAGATCTTCTTCTAACTTCCAGACAGCCATCTCATGACAAATAGTATTTTTAAAAACTAAATAAAATAAAAAAATTCAACATAATACATTGATTGATATATTGAAAAAGTCTGAAAATAGGTATAATATACACAATATATGTAGATTTCCTACATATGTAAAAAGAAAGAGACTTTCCTTTCATATCTCTGTTCAGGTTTTTCTTTTTCTTTATTATAATTTTACATCATTTATTTTTGATTTTATTGCTTTTGTTCTTTCATTTTCTATTGTTGTAATCTTTGTGTATATTATTTTCTTGACTTTGCTTACTTCACTTTGCATCATTCATATAGATCTTTTCATGCTTTTCTATATATCATAGTCATCATTTCTTACAGCTCAGTAATAATCCATTATATTCATGGACCACAGTTTGTTTAGCCAGTTCTCAATTGATAACCGTATAGCACATTGAGGTTTGCCAAATGCTTTACATCTGTTATCTCTTTTGATCTTTGAAAGAGTCCTAAGGGAAAGAAGGGGATATATGGCTAAATATTTTTTGTCAAAAAAAAAAAAAAAAAGGTGTAAAAATAATACAACTTGACTATGAGGCAACAATAGGAAATGGCACATTAGAAGCCTATTGCTAACTTAGACTACATTAACAGAGATATAAGTTCATAAATAAGTTGGTGATAGTTATGCTATAATATTTTGAATTAAATTACATTTAGAAATATTGTGTTCAGTTCTGGTCATCATTTTTTTCTGAAGAATTTTAATGTATCTAGAGGAAGGCCATCATTCTAGTAAAGGGCCTTATGCTATTAAAGATCTATTCTGGAGAATATTTAACGTGGTGATGAAAAGATTTAAAGTAAGACATGATCCTCTGAGCATTTGAATAGTTATCGTATGAAAGAGATTTCAGATTTCTGCTTGGCCCCCAGGAAAGAGGACTAAGAATAATAGGAAGAAGTTACAATGAGACAAATTTCAGCTTAAAAATATATAAAAACTTCCTAATCATTGAAGCTATACTGAAATGACTCCTTGAGAATAATGGGCTTTTTTCTCACTTGAGGTCATTCAGGAATGCTGGCATTCCTAGACAATGCTAATATTCATATAGTGATTTCAGATTCCAGGTTTGAGCCTTTGGAAAGGAAGACCAGGTCGCAGTGCAGACGTAAAAGTTAATGCAAGACTGTAAACAAAGCCACAAGATCCTACTGTTTGATTTTGATTTGGAGCCATGGTGGATTTATTGTTAAGTGTATTTGTCACAGAATTCTAGTAGTTGAGAAGGACTTCGGCAGCTATCTATTCCAACTTATACATGAAAAAAATTCTTATTATAATATAATACATTACAAATAATCATGCAGTCTTTATTTAAAGACTTCGAAAGAAGGAGAATCTGCTACTTATTGAGGTAGATATTTCTGCACCTGGTCAGCCTTAATTACTAAGTTTTTCTAACATTAAACCCAAATTATCCCGTTTTAGTTTTTACCCTTCGTTCCTGGTTGGGCTTTCCAAGACTAATCTAAACATGACTGATTCCTCCATCATGTTTTACTCCCTCATATATTTGAAGGCAGTTATAATGCCCCCATTTAATTTTTATTTCATGAGGTTAAATATGTTCAATTCATTCACTCAATTTTCACATGGCATTTACTCGAGGTTCTTCACTATCCTACTTGCTCTCCTCTGAACACTTTATTTTGTCACTGCCCTTTTTAAACCATGATACCCATCAATGATGGACAGAAGCAGCTACACCCAAGGAAATGAATGTACTATTTGCATTTTTGTTTTTCTTCCAGGGTTATTTTTACCTTCTGAATCCAATTCTTCCTGTGCAACAAGAGAACTGTTCGGTTCTGCACACATATATTGTATCTAGGATATACTGTGCCATATTTAACATGTATAGGACTGCTCTCCATCTGGGAGAGGGAGTGGAGGGAAGGAGGGGAAAAGTCGGAACAGAAGTGAGTGCAAGGAATAATGTAAAAAAATTACCCAGGCATGGGTTCTGTCAATAAAAAGTTACAATTATGAAAAAAAAATAAACCATGATACCCATAACTGAGCACAGTATTCCAGACGAGGTCTGAGGACAGATCATAGTGGAATACAAAGTACAAATACCACCTTCCTGCCTATTACTGGAAACTGTTCCACAGTGGAAGATCATATTAGTTTTTGAATGCCACATCAATCAGAATGATTCAGTGAAGCTGTCCACTAAAACCCCAAGATCTTTTTCAGAGCACCTGTTATTTAACCATGTTTCTACAATGTTATATTTATGGAGGTTTTTTTTAGTACCGAAATATGTCTTTATACTTAGCAAATTTCAACTTAATAGATTCAGCCTAATGTTTAGAATTCTGTGTTATCAAGTATGTTAGCAGTTCTTTCCAGGTTTCTGTTATCTAAAGATTAAACAAGCCATCTATGGTTTTATCCAAGTCATTGATGTTAAACAGTACCAGTTCAGGAAAAGAACTCTGGGGTCCTCCATTGGGTATCTCCTGCCAATTTGACATTGGCTTTGACCTTTACTTTGACATTAAACTATTATTGACTAACTTTTGAATATGAATCCATCTGATTGTATTAGCTGATCCATATTTTTCCATTTCTTCCACAAAAATAATTTAAGACACTTTTATCAAAAATATGGCAAATTCTGTCCACAGCATTGTCTTCATCTGTTAGCTTAATAATCTTGTCTGTTGTGAGTTCAAATGTTGGAGTTCTTGTTCTTCTCAAAACACAGGGCTTAGAGGCTTAGAGCCCTCTAAATATCTCCAAATCCAAAGGTTCTGTCCTTCAGCCTCTGCCTCTGCTTTCTTCAGCCTCCAACCAACACAGAGATGGAATGTCTCTCTTGTCTCCTTCTGGGGAGCCCAGCCACCAACTACAGTGGTGTGAGATGAAGATGAATCTGGTTGTCCACTGAACTCTCACTCGTAGCTTTATCCTCTGAAAGCTCTTCTCTGCCACCAGCCAGCCAAGTGGAAAAAATGTATTTTGTCTTAGATCCCTCATCGCTGGCCTTTTATCTGACTCTTCTGAGAGAATGGGATTATGGGTTTTCTCCCATAGTGCTCTCTGGCCCAAAGAGCTTTAAGGGAGGTGTGGACTCCCTTGAAGTTAGAAAGTTTACTTTGTGAAGCTGGCATACTTGTAACTCCAACGAGTAAAGGTGTGAACACAAGCCTTGTATTAATTAGTTCTACTTAGTACCTTGTTTCAGGTTCTGGCCAAAATCTTCTTGTAAGATTAGATCAACTCTAATTAGTTAGCAGTTAGTAAGGATTCCAACACTTGTCCAAAAAGAAATTAACTTAGTCTTGAATGACCTATTCCTGATGAACTGATGCTGCTTTTATAATTATCACTTCATTTTTTAATATGACAAACAACCATTTTTTAGTGATCCATTTTCTTTCTTGTCCATTTGGTCAATAGAACATGTTAAACATTTAGTGGTTTTTGTTATTGTTGTTGAAATAATAAAATATATGGACAGTTCATCTCCCTGGAGAAATATTGACTCAAGTAACATTGAAACCAAGATGAATACTCTATCTACTAATCTTCATGTTAGAAAAATACACTTAAGAATATGAGAACGTATCTTTGCCATTTATATTCTTCTACTTTCAATTATCCACATCTTTAAGTATTTTTCAGTTTTGTCTTGTTTGTTTGTTTTAGTTATTTCAAAATAATCTATGCCTTGAATAAAATGCATACTTTCATATTTCACTAGTGAATCTGGGAATTTTCTCTATTTTGTGATTACCTTTCACATGTGAATCATAGGTTTTTTAAGAGTTGAAAGAGACCTTCAATTCATGTTAGGTTATGGTCTGTGGTCTCATTAATAAAAATCTGTATAGACATACTAGGAATTCTTAAATTTCTTTTGTGTCTTAGACCCTTTTGCCAGTCTGATGAAACTTAGGTATCTCTTCTCAGGCTAATCTTTTAAAATCTTTTAAACTTTTATGCATAGGATGGCAAAGGAAACTAATTATATTGAAATAAAGTGATTTCTTTCCCATCCAAATTCATAAATTCCCTGAAATTTCTTCTTGAGTTCTTGGACCCTAGCTAAGAATTCCTGTAACTATGGTGATATGATATGTAGACAGAGGAATATACAATAGTAATTTCTTGAGGAAGAGAAATAATTCAGAGGGAGGGTCAAAGAAAGGATTTACATAGGTTTCAAAAAGTTGAGACTTGTAGAAAGATAGAAGAAGAGGAGATGAAATGTCAATTTCAGGGATCAGGAGTAGTCTTGTTTATCTGGAATGGAGAGTGTGTGAAGGGGGAATACTATGAAATAGTTCTGGAAAGGTAGTTAGAAATCAGATTATGGAAGATTTTAAATGCCAGACTATAGGGTTGTAGTGTTTTTTTTCTTTAAATATATTTTATATATAAGAACATGAGAGG
Organism: Antechinus flavipes; assembly: GCF_016432865.1. NCBI lineage: Eukaryota > Metazoa > Chordata > Mammalia > Dasyuromorphia > Dasyuridae > Antechinus > Antechinus flavipes. Next base: position 164,495,659 of record NC_067402.1, read on the forward strand.
ATTCAGAATATGAAACAATAAATTTCCATTTCAAGAAAGCATATATAATAAATAATACTACACATTGTATTCAGACCTGTCTCTTTTCTTTACTTCCTTATAGGTTTTCTTTTGTTCTCTGTTGTGCACTTTTTTACTTTATTATTTTTTCCTTTTCTTTTCTCTCCTTCCTCAAATTGGCTATAGTGTCTGTCTGTCTGTCTCTCTCTCTCTCTCTCTCTCTCTCTCTCTCTCTCCCTCTCTCTCCCACAGAATCTACATATATAAACATGGGTATTTATAATCATCTATATTTATATATATATTTTCTTAAAGATTGATAGTTCCCCTTTTGTTCTACTTTCTTATTCATACTACTCTTTCTACCTTCTTTCACCTTCTTTAGTTTTGTAGTACTTTGAGTTTCTGTGTTCCTTCTCTAAAATCTAGCTATAAAACTTTTTGTTTTGTCCTTTGTAGACACTAGAAACTCATTGGACAAATTCTGTGTTAAAGCTATTATTGGCTTAATATGTTCTATCACATTTTCATTTTAATAGGGACTTTTAACATCATAAGCTACAGTCATGATTTTTTAATGTGTACACACACACACACACACACACACACACACACACACACACAGCCACGGTTACATTTTGGGTTCCACATTGTTTCTCTCCCATCCCCATATTACACAAGGCCAACATTTGATATAGATATACATGTGGAACATATATCAGTACTTTCTTTGGAGGTGGATAGCATTTTCCTTCGTAAAGTCCTTCATAATTGCATAAAATTTGTAAGAATTAAATTTAAGATAGGAAAATTTCCTTTGGATTTTGCAGAGTGAAGAGTATAAAGCTGAAATGTCAAGGTTTGGCAACCAGTTGGATATGTAGTGCAACAGTGAAAAATCAAGGAAAATGCCAAGGTTATGATTTTGGGAAAGTAGAAGGATGATTGTGTTTTCAACAGAAGTAGTAAAGTTTAGAGGAGGGATGGGATTAAGAAAAAGAAAATAGATTCAGTTTTGGAAAGGTTGAGTTTAAAATGGCCCTGTGCCATAATTTGAAATCTTCATTGGGAAATAGGTAACATGGAACTGAATTTTAGACAGGAGACTAAATTTATAAACCTGGAGTTATATGCATAGAGATAATAATAAAGCCCATGGAAACATAAAAAATAAATCATCCCTACATGCTTTAAGACCCTGATGACATTACAGTATAATAATTGTTCATACTAGTGAACCTGTCATCAATATTGGTTAAATTTTAAAATGTTTACTTGATTAATTTGGTAAAGATTTTCATCCCAAAGGGTAAAAATTATTTAAAAAAAGAAACCTTTAATATTTAAAGGGTGTAAACTTCAATGTCTGGAAAGTTCATTTGTGTATAACAATTTGTTTTCTTGCTAGTTCCAGAAAAGTAAGGTGTGCCAATTGTATCTAATAATGCCTTTAAATCTATGCATGGTATTGTAGCAACTGCAATAAAATAGATAGAAATTTCTCAAGAAACTAATAATATTCTAATAGTTTGAACATTCATTCATTTAAATGTTTCTTGAGTACCTACTGTGTTCAAAGCACTATGATAGAATGCTTCCATGATAGGTTCCATGATAGATTATGGTTTTCTATATCTTAAGTTTTTTTTTTAAAGCATTCTTCACTTCAAGCTTTGGTAAACCTGTTGGAAATGTTTAACATTGGGGAAAATGATGTGCTTTTTTTTGCTTTAATAATTATATTTCATTGCTTTTGTGAGGGAGGAAATGGTTTTGAAATTTTAAGTATGTTAAATTGGAGTTATTTATCCTATTATTTCCACAGCTATTAAGGTGATTTCCAGGTGTCAAATTCTTTAAATTCTAAGAAAATAAAAATCTTTTCAAATACCTCATTGTTATAATCAGGAATGAGTTGAAATTTTCTGAAAATAGGTTGCTGCTCTGATTTTACAGTTAGATAGTAGCACAGATTTCATCTCCACCCTCTATGCCTTGTCATTTCAATTTGTTTCAACTTATTTAGAATAGCTGGAAGCATGTTCTCTAACTGGTCAGTTGTGTGACATGGATAAAAAGAAGCAACAGCTTGGGTACTTGGGAATGAGCATAGAACATGGTTTTATATGATAGTCCCAAAATAGACTCCACTGAAAACAAATTGAAAATTCCAAGTTCTGGCCTTAAGAATTTGACATTTTTTATTCAGTGCATATACAATAATGTTATTCCACGTGTGTGTGTGTGTGTGTGTGTGTGTGTGTGTGTATGTTTTCTGTTTAAACACACACTTACAATTATAGTTATTATATTTCTGTGTGCCCTTTCAGTTTGGCTATTTGTAAAATTATTATAATGAAAGTATATTGGTTTGAATGATGTAAATAAAAATTAAAGCAGGAACAGCAGGCATCAAGTTCTTGTACAGATCTATCAGCAGTAAATTGACATATGAAATATAGAAAACTTGGTTGTTTTGTTAATATTTTAATTTGTATAAAACTCGTTTTGAGGCCATATTGAAAAACTTTTAAACTTTTTTTTTCTGAAGTAAAAAATTTTATTGTTTCACTCGTTGAAAACATTTGTACCCTAAGATCCTCTTGCCAATGTTTGTAAGATTTTCCCTCTAAAGTATATAAGAAAATAATTTCTAATTGCTGTTGTTGGTTTCATTTCAATGCTGATATTGAAAATGCAGTGAGTCTGTACAAACAGATCATTCCAATATTTAAAGTAAAAGGTCCTAAAATTCAGTCAGCAAAAGTTGTTTTAAGGAAAGAGAGCTAATTTCCTTCTTAAAGAGAACTATTTAACCTTTTAAATACTTTTTTTTCCCTCTATTGAGAGTCCTCAATGAATACATTCACAGGGGAACAGATAACTACAGATAACTCAGTCTTTTGGCTGTTTCAGTTTTTTCTACTGCAGTCACAGAATGTTAAGAGTTACCAGGCATTTCAGAAGCTATCTAGAGCAACTCAATAGCAATTCCCTTTATAACATACAAATGGTCATCCAGCCTTTTGAAGATTTCTAGGAGGGAGTGGGATACCAATATCTGCAGAAAGAACCTATTCTAATTCTTGATAGTTTTGTTAGGAAATTTGGGGACTTAGATCTTTTTTAACCATTGAACCTAAATCTGCATTTCTGTAACTGCAGTCTCTTGATTTCTATTTTATGATGGCTCTAAATAAATGTATTGTCCCCACCTTAATGCTATTTTATTGCCATGTTGCATCAATGCATTGTTTGATTAGAGAATAATCAGGAAAGAGATATAAGATTGAGAAATAATAACTTTTTATTTAAGTACTTTAGAAATCCTCCATAATTTTATTTGTGTGGATGTAATTTTCACTAACACAAATCTGTGCCTTGCCAGCATAGTAATTAGTTTTTCATAAGTGATTGTGGCTTAAAAATAAATAAATAAAAATCCTCATTTGATGTCCATCTTTTTAGTAATGGCTCTATTTGTACACACATGGTTCTTGGACAAGAGCTGTATGTCAGTAAGAATCCTTGGTAGGATCCAGATATGAGAATTTTATTTTATTTTATTTTTTGCTGAGGCAATTGGGGTTAAGTGACTTACCCAGGGTCACACAACCAGGAAGCGTTAAGTATCTGAGGCCAGATTTGAACTCGAATCTTCCTGACTTCAAGGATGGTGCTCTATCTACTGTGCTAGCTGCCCCCAGATATGAGAATTTTTTTTAAATCTCTTTTTACAGGGACTATAGAACTGATAGGTCACTACAAGCAGCCAAATAGTTGCTATGTGGTATTGGAGAACTACTCACAAAACTCAGAATGAAAAAACCAATGGCTAATCCATTTCCATCACTATTATACCAAGTTACCTAAATAATATCTAACTATTCTTATGTTCTTGCTTTTGTTTTTTAATGGTAACATCATTTCCCCATATACTCTGAAAATTAGCTAACAGTTTGAGAATTGTATAGATCCAACCAATCACGTAAATTAGAATATCCCTAAACAGTAGGACAGTTGAGCAGTGAAGTTCTAGAAGAAATTCCAAAAGGCTTTCTTTTCCTTTCTCTCATTCCTTAGGAAAACTTAAAAAAAAAAAAAAAACAAAAAAAACAACAACTGTTGGAGAACAGTGAGAATGTTTGGAGAATAGAGGAAGGAGTGATAGTTGGGAAATGCTCACAGAGCTGATCACTGTTTCTTAGATGAGAGGAAATCTAATTGATTTTATTTATGAATATATGAAAATATTTTTTACTTTATCTTGACCTGAGCTACATTCTGATCTCACTATTCTGTGCATTCCTATATATGGAGTATCTACAAATGCTAAATTTAGATTAATTTTTCACAAATTGTTGAACCATTGCATTTTCCATATTTTTTAATTACTTATATAATAAACAGACTAGGGGGTTTTTCAACCTGCTAGCCTTAAACCATGTGTATTATTATTGATGTTTTTCTGAGGTTTAAAAAATTTGTGCAAAAAAACAATTTATAGAAAAATTCTCACAAGTTTAACTCAGCAAAATTGTTTAAAATTTATTTTTAATTTTATGAAACATGTAAATACATTCTCCCTTACTCTCAAACTGTTTTTTATATATTTCTTTTTTTCAAAGTTTCTTTTTCCCCCCACATTTTTTTATTGGCATTTACATGCCATAGAGACTACTCTATGCTATCTGTGTAAATGATAAAATTATCTTGGATATTTTAAGAAAACTTAACATTCATTTTTAAATGAGTATGTAATTATTGATTTTTTCATAGATAAGAGACATTTCAAGCTAAGATATTACTTGCAGATGACAAGATGACATTTATTGGATATAGAATATTATGTCAGATAATTTTAAAACCACATTTATTGAAAGTTTAATTTATGATACCATTCTGTACTTCCTTGAAAATTATCTGAAATCATAAATTAATAGTAATATATACAATTAAATTCAGCTACCAAATGCAATTGTCATGTTTGATTTTTTTATTCAGAGTATAAACATTTTTAAAAAGATCACAGACAGCAAGAACTATGTCTTTTTATCTTATTTCATAGAATGTTTCACTATGTGCTGATTAGATGATGATAAGAAAATTCTAGTGAAATACCCATGTAAACATGGAAATTACTAAGCGAAAGATTTTCTCTGCTTAACTTTTTAATCAGTTTATTAGTGGAATAAAAGAATAAAAAGTGAAATTAGTCATTTTAAGTAGGCCCTATTTTGTTCAAGAGAGGATTATCTACCTTCCCATGTCCTCCAAATGATCCATTATAGATTTTCTTTTTTAACCTTTTAAAAAATTGTTTTGTTTAATATTTTTCATTACTTCCATCAAGATGAATTATTGAGCATTAGGTTAACACTTTTATTATATTGAGCCACTTCATTATTCGTCTAAGAAGGCTGAATTTAGATACCACCTTTCCCTTACATACTGGAACTTATTTATCCCTTTTCTGAATTCCTAGGGAACTTTGTACTATTTCTGTGCTGTTTATCATACATTAGCCTGAAGTTTAGTTTTATGTGTTCTACTTGATTTTACATTTATTGAGATCAATAACTTCTGTTTTGTACTTTCTTTCCACATATGATATGCTAATTGTCATAAATTTGAACTTAATTAGTTTCTATGTATAGAAACAAGGTCAATCTTTCAACTGAAGGATATTGTGATTTTTTTTTTTTAGAACTATGGTGCTTTATAGATTGTAAACATGTAATAATTTAAACATTAAGTTTACTTATAATTTAAGCATTTGCATATTGAGTTCATAATTTTTATTGTGCATGAATTTTTTTTAATTTGGAAGATACTTAAAGTTGATATTAAGGTACTAGATATAGGCAGAAATTTGTGGAATTTGTAAGACAGTTTAGGTTTTGTAACTATTTTAAGTCATACCTACAAATCTTCCCTTGAATACATGGCAGTTTACATTTAACCAAAATTCCCCTTTCAGTAACCAAAGGTTCCCTATCAAAAGATACCTGCTTTTAGTAGCTAGCAGGAACCCATCATCAAATATAGAAATGATACCTAACATTTCTCTCTCCTGTGACAACCAGCTATTCAAATTGAAATAACTTTGAAATCTTAATAAGTTGTCATTTGCTTTCTCAATTTGGCCATCTTGGCTTGGAACTGAGAAGGGGAATAGTTTTCTCCAACATTTCACAACTATCTAAACTGCGAAGTTGGTTCAAGTGTTAGAAATATTATGAAGATGAATTGGATAGATGACTCAGGATATTTATTTTAGGAAAAGAAATAAGCTGATAAGTTTGTGTTGCTGAGAAAAAGCTTAGTATTTTTTAAAAGCAGAAGAGAAAGATTCTTATATGTTACATAACTTTTTATTGAATTGTATAATTCATATAGTATTGATTGCAAATTACCTAATTTTGTTTCTGGTTTTATCCTTTTAGGCAAAGAGGATGAATATCCAAAGAAACCTTTGGGGCAACTTCCACCTGAACCTCAGTTGGTTGTTAATCAGCTAAGCAATGGACAGAAAAATGTTGGGTTAGCAAACTGCCAACCATCCAAAAAACCAGATAGTACGACTCCCAAAAGACAAGAAGTGTCACCCCATCATCAGAGTATAGTCAATGCAGGAGAAAAGATTCCTTCTATAAAGAAAGTTGACTCAAAAGAAAAAAATAGTGGAAAGATTAGGAGTGAAGTAGAGACTCGAAGAAAACAATCAAATATACAAGACAATTCTAAGCAATATAATAACGCAACAGCTAACCAAAATTCTAATGCTACTTCAAATATTCGGAGGGATTTTGTACCAAAGTGGAATAAACCTTCAGAAATGTCAACCATTGAAAAAACAGCAAAATACTCAACTGAAGGCTTAAGTAGAACAACAAATCCAAGTCCCGGTGAGACACAGGCATTCAATGTAAGGCAGAAGGTTAAGATTTTAGATGAGGATGAAAGTAAGCGTGGGTCCAATGCCTCCCAGTATGACAATGTACCGGGAACTGAAAGTGAAAATGGGACTTCTGTTGAGGAAGTATTAGAAAGAGCTCACTCTCAAAGTCCAAATAAAGTCATTTATCCAAGTAGTCCCAGAAAGTATTCTGAGAGATGTTCTAGTCCATCAAAAATATCAAATAATTTTACCTTGAATGCACAGCCATCAAATTCCCCAAGATATTCATCCCAGGTGGATGGCATAGGTCATATGAAAATGCCACCACCATCCTATAGCCATCCCCCTGTTTACCATGGAAGTTCTCCCAAACATGCCTGTACTGTTAACACTAATTCCATACCTCTGCATGCTAACCACGGGACTCAGATCAGCCCTTCTAGAAGACTTTATGGCTCCAATCATTCCGTAGACTTTTCTCCAGAGAAATCTTATAGCCGCCCTAACCCTCTTGTGCTACCATCTAATCGAATAGAAGTCCTACCTGTTGATGTCAGTGCTGCAGGATCATATTCAGGCAATTCAAGGTCTCCTAGGGGTGGTGACTTCATAATTCCTCCAGTGGATTATTTGCCAGATAACAGAAAATGGCCAGAAGTTACTTACACATACAGGCCGGAGGCATATGGACAGTCATGGAGCCGAGATGCTAACAGAAGTCACTTCAGCAACTTACCAAAGCATACCATTTTTCAGCATGTAGCTATTCAGGAATACAACCTTCCAGCTGTTTCAATAGATAGTCCAATACGGTATAGAACTTCACCATCTTTGGAAGATGTCGGTTCACCCCGGTATCAATATTCAAGTGCACCACCTCCACCACACTACAGAAACCGTGATGGACTCTCTATACATGAATCAGTGTTGCTATGAGAATCTACTTATGTTTACTTACCAGGAGAGAATAGAAACCATTTAAGATCTACATTGCTATGTTTGTAATTGCCAAAGCAGTATTTTATACAGTTATGGACAACTTGTGCAATTCTATGTATGTCGATAATAAGAATATATCAAAACATTTGGGACCCCAGATAGATGCTACTGAAGTTGAACATTTTAAGTTGTGTTATCATTGAACTTTTAAAATAATAGCATATATAAACATAGCAATAGTTGAAAACATGTACGCACAATATTAATTCATTAGTACTTTACACTTTTCATTTGCATAATCTTTTATCTTTCAGAATAGAGAATTCCACATGCCAGCTTTATTTAAAAAAAAAAAAACAGCACTGAAAAAACATGTAGAATGGGTATTTTTCTGACTATATATAGTGTACGTATCATCTTTAAATAGACATTTGTAGACATATGCATACACATTCAGGTGTGTTCAGGAAATTGAAAAGCAATTATCAATAACTGATATTAAATTGTATGCTTACTTCTCTAACTTGTCTTTTAAGCAAAGGCTTCCTTGGATTTTGCTTGCTTTAACCCATTTCTCTTAGTCCTAAACTAAAACTAGAATTCTCCCAGAATACTAATTTTTTCCCCTCTTTTGGGTTTTGTCATCTATCATTCTGTCTGAAAAATAGTTAAGCAAAGAAATTGGAAGAAAAAGAAGTACAGCTTTCTAAACTGATTCCTGAGTGGTGCTTAAAAGCAAGGTAGATCACAGAGATATGTGCCACATAGGCAGCATATGATGAGGTCTCTTATAACAACAAAATAAATTAAAATAAAACCATTGTTTTATTCTAATTTGATCCTTCCAAGCCCAGAGTGAAATGGTCCTGGCTATATACAAAAGATATGCTAAAACATAACCAACCTATGTAAAAAGTTACAGCAATGGAGCCATGGTTGTGCTATTGTCAGGCCATTAAATAATTATTATTAAACTGAATGTAAACGTTATCCCACATGTCAATAGGAATCTAAAATGACTAGTCTTTTTAAAAAAATTAATGTGATTTTCATGCTTTTTGAAAATATTTTGCTTTTTTCCACTTTGGGAAAAAATTTCAAGTCAAATTATGTACTTTTAAATTGGCCTTTAGAGGACATTTCTTTAGACAAGCTACATTACAGTATACATATATGGTCAATTCTTGAGCAATTCAAGAAAATACACATGTTGTTTATATGTAATTGAACTATTTGGTATTAGAATTACTTTTCATAATATTTGAGGAATAGAAAATTTTACTGAATCAAAGAATAGGCATTGCAGACTATTCTTGCTGCAGGCTGATTCTTTAAAGTTTTAAGGTACAGAAATATAATGCCTTTGAAAATGGAAGTAACATTTATTTAATTAGCTAGTGAATGTTTATGTATATAATGTATCTGGTGTAATTTTAATGAACTTGATAATATTTTAAATGATAGAACATGGCATATTAATAGCTAAACACTACACTGAATCACAAAGAAATTATGATTATTAGTGTCACTGGGCTATTGACTTAGATTGGTAATAGCTGCTTGGAATATATGTATATAATGTAGCCAAGGATGTTAACCTTAAAATTTAAACCTTGATTCTGTGATTTATAATAAAGTACACTGTAAAATTTATTCTAGTTAGCACCTATGCTGCCTCCCCCAAATATATATATGTGTGTGTGTGTGTGTTTGTGAGTGTGTATGTATATTATTATTCTATGTATATAATAATATACATACACATACATATATATGTATGTGTATATGTGTATACATACACACACACATATCAACAATAAATAATGTAGATTTTATATATATATGTATGAAATATATACACACTATTTTCTTATGTCACCTATAACAGTTTTTAACTGCGTACTTTTTTGTGTCATTGTTTTTAACATGCTAAAAGTAATAAGTATATCTTATTCTGTGTCTATGAGCTTTTTTCCTAGGATCAAATGTCATATTTCGGTCTCTTTTAAGAGTTGATCCCTTCTAATTGAATAGTGATTTATTAATTTTACTTTGTTATTTTCCATTGTATATATAATGGTTTTTAATTTATATTTCATCAAAAAGAAATCACATAATTAGAACTCTGACCCATTTCACTTTTTTCCTCATTAATAACAATATGTGTTGTACTACTAGATAGACAGCTTGCCTCATAGTCACACGATGACTTTGTGACGCTGGACAAATTACTTAATCTTTCAGTGTCCCAGACAACTTTTAACACTCTTAAGTCATAGAGAAATTATTGATTTGCATTGGTGGAGGGAATTACCTCATTGGGAGTTTCCAACATTAATGAAATCACAGGTCTGACTCCCATTTCCGCACTCCACACCCTGAAATATGCTATTGTTTACATAAAATTTTTAACTTATCATCATAACCGTAGGAAAATATAGCACTAGTCTTCCAAATTATTTTCATTTGAGGAATATAATCATTTAAGTTAAATGAATCCAAAAAGGAACCATCAACAGGAAATATCACTTAGTATGAGTTTCAACAGTGGGATGAGCTGTTCTTGTTAAATAGAAAGCTTATAACTGTTAGAGAGTAAAGGGCAATCTGATGGTAGTTGTAACTGCCTGCATGAAGTAAAACTTAGCATTATCAAAGCTTTTCATGCTAATGGTGTTTCCTACCCCAAGAGATAAATATTTTGGCACATAAAAAGGATTTTCTGGGACCAATCTGAAAAGCTAAACAAACTAGATAAGATTTGCTACTCAAGGATTTAGATAAATCCTTCTGTTTCAGGTGCTGATATTATCGATAGAAAACATTTTTAAGCAGCAAACTTCATTTTCTTAATATTTCATAAAAAATAAATGAAAACTGATACAAAAAAATCTGGCATGTTTTTCGAACTGAAATTAAATCTCATATGATTTTGGGAGGCACATAGCCTTTCCTGGAGGTGATAGATTTTTATTTTTGTTTTTGTTTTTAGCTGAAGCATGACAATGAAATTGACTTGAATAATCCCTGATTATTCTTTTGAGGCCCATTATTATGCAGTCATTGGAAGAGGGACCCTGGTTACAATGATCATCCAAAATCAACTTTTCAGGGATCTCTTTTCTCATTTTCCTCATGTGGGAAACAAAGTGAGAGTTATATATTTGCCACGCTACACAAATATGGATTTGTATGCAAAGAGAATCTATAACATAATATCTAAGAAATATTTTAATCTCAGCTACAGTTCAGATTCATAACTCTGTTAGTATGCATTTGATTGTGGCATAATTAGACTGGGGATTTTCTAGGAAATTGTCTGTCTAATGGCTTTTAAATGTCTGTATCCAATATGGAAATGAATAACTTTTGACACAATAATTTTAACAAGTTGAACTCTGCTTCTAAGATAACACAAGGTCATTGAGCATAGGGGGAAAGAATTCTACTTAGCATTCTATAAAATGAATTATGCTTTCAAAAGGATTTTCAGCTATCCATTCATCTTTATAAATATCCTCTATATCTAACCGTCTCCATTTTATAGATGAGAAAACTGAGAAACAAAGAAACTAATTAAGACTATATGACAGTTCTATGCTGATGAAAGAATTAGAATTAATTTTTGTAGTTCAACTTATGCTCACAGTCATTAGAATGTTCCTAGAAAAAAATTTCCCTGAAATTGACTCAATCCATTCCCTCTATGGTTGACATCAGCAACTCTTAAAGGATCAAAGCTTCATAATTCAGAAATATTTATACTGGAATAGTTTACCCTTTATGGAACACAGAAAAGAAACAAAATTAAGTTTGCCTTTGGAGGAGATATGTTACTTGCCACATGCGAGAGGCAATTTCAGAACATGTTGCTTATCTTTGCTTCCTCCTGTAATTTTTCCCAGCCCTTGAGTTAGAATTGTAGATGTCTCCTGGAACATTTCAATCTTAAAAATAAAATAAATCCCCACTGAAGACAATAATGAAGAATGATAAAAACCATCAAATCTGAAGATTTGCCTTTTATTTTTATATTATAAGTAGACCTTAATGTCATTTGATTCCTTTGAATCAAATTTCATTGATTCTTTCTTCGAAATTAATCTGAGGTTTTAGATTATTCCAGTTTTACAGACTTAGAAAAGTCACGAAGGTAGTGACTGCTCAAGGTTACATAGTTACTTAGTGTCAGAGCCAAGCTAAAACTCCCTAATTTCTAGTCCAGCATTCTAACATTTTCAGATAGCAGCAGTAGGTAATTTCTTAGAATTTTTCTCAATGTATGTAATATAGAAGAACCTTCTGCCACCATCATATTTTAAGAGGAAAGATAGAGAAGTGGACAACAATCAAATCAATTTTTTTATAGTTATCAGCCAAGGGTTTAGTCATGATTTCTCTGGACAAATTCCTGTACAAATGAGTCAAATTTGAAGTCTTCAGAATTTGTGATCTTGTTTGGGTATAAGTTATAGCATGAAAAAGTGGACTTTGTAACTATCTCACAGGGTTATCCAGGCAAAACAAACAAACAAAAAAAAAAGAACAGTAGACAACAAAACTACAAAGAGCCTCTTTGTTTGTCATCAAACTAATTAGTATTTTATACCTTCAGCAGATGGAGCATCTGGCCCCTTTGAAGAGGTTTGGCTGTGGGGAGAAGTTCATAGACACCCTAGTTTTTCCATCATGACCCAGCCAGGTATGGTTGAGTAAGAGAATGATGAAGATGCAAGTAACTAGAGAGCATCCAGTTGAGGCCTTTCAGCTCGTAGGTAGGATTAGTGATTAGTGAGTAACTGAGCTAGTGTTTGAATCAAGTCTTCTGTCTTAGCCCATATCCTTTCCATTAGAATCAGCAATGTTCTTGTTGCCAGTATTTAAGTATCATTCTATCATTACATCTTTTTCCATTAGCCACTCGAAGAAATAAAAAAATTTGTTGTGGCTAATAACCAAAGTACCCAAGATGGTCAGAGACTTCTAAACTATGGTTTCTCTGTGCTAAAAGACAAGTAGGTTCAAATGTAACAATTGATTTGAAGAGTATTCTAGAATTAAGAATGGATTATAGAATAAAATACAGGTTCAAGTTGGAAAGGGCCTTAGATGTTGTCTAATCCAACCCTCATACTTTACCGACTGAAACAACAAAACAGATCTTGATGACCCCAGAGAGCTTGTGACTATTCAGAATCACATAGTTCTAAGAGTAAGGACAGAACTATCCCACATCTCTTGACTTCCAGTTAATACTCTTTCCATTTTTCTCCAGATAGTTTGGGCTTAATTTTGCATTTCTAATAATGTAACCAACATTCTAAGAAGAATGTTTATATGACTCTTCTGTCAAAGATTCTGTCCTGGTAATAATGGTGTAATAAAGAGTGTGAATATGGAGCTTGATGACTTGAACTCAAATTCTAGCTCTTCTACTTCATTCCTATAAAACTTTGGGAAAGCCATTTAATCCTCTGTACCTCAATTTAGGGTGTAAAAGGGTGGGGTGGGGTAGAGTGGTTAACTATATGACCTCTAAGTCTCTTCCATTTTTGTGATCCTGTGATCTAAAAAGCTAAAAAGCCCAGGTTTAATTTGAGGACTACTTTCTCTGATTTATTTACTCTCTGCTAGGTAGAGCCCAGGGATGGCAGTTTTGGCACTCCAACAGGTCTCCTTGAAAGCATTGCACACCAGACGTAGAATAGGTTTATTTTCATAATAAAAGACAAATGACTCACCTGAGCCCAGAGTTAAGACTATCTCTTTCAGTTCCATTAAGTTGACACTTCTCCCTAGGGATCTTTGCAGTTCAAGTAACTTATAGTGCTACCCTGAGTAGGACCCACTTCAAGGAAAAAGGGTTGGTATCTGAGTCCATAGAAAGTCAAGAAACCATTTCTAATGGGGAAGCTACCTTCTTCCCTGGACCTTATTGGCAGTCATTTTGACTTAAAATATTCTCCTGGTTGGATACCCACAGCAAAGTGAAAGACTTTGGAACTCTTAGCCAGGTCTTTCATTGGGCTCTAATGGTTTCTCTTTCATCAGCCTTTGCTGAGTGATTGTGAGATGGCACAGCAGAAAGACCACAGGGTTTAGCATCAGATGACTGGGATTCATATCATTTGTTACTACTTGTAGTGACAAATTGGGCAAATTAAGCTTTCTGGACCTTCATTTCCTTCCGTTTAAAATGCAGAAGGTAAACCAGATGACCTCTGTGATCCTCTAAGTCCTATAAATAACTTCAGCATTCCAGCTCCCCTGCTGTTCTCTCACTGCTTTCCAACACTCCTCTGTTCCCAGATGGTGCCAGCTTTTGAGGAGTTGGAAGGTAGGGATGTTAAAAGGGAAATTATACCAGAAGAGTATTAAGGATCTGTCGCAAATCTTTCAAACCTATGAGCTTTAAAAAATATTGTATTATCTTACACTGTGGATCCTACAATCTTGTCTTCCATGCAAAGAGACTTCTTTCCTTTTGATTGTAACAAACTAAGGAGTCTACATTTTCCAGTCTTGGTCAGCCCATGAATAGTGCATTCATCTCCCTTCCCGTCACCTATATATAGCCAATGCATCTCCTCACCTTCTGTTCTCTCCTGGGAAACTAGGGAGATTATATAAATTATCCAAGGTTTTTTTCTGCAGAATTCCAAAAGGGGTGAGGAGAAAGTCTGAAGTTACTCCACGAATGCATAACAGCAGGAAACTTTTCAAGCATGCTTAAGAATTGTAGAAGAAGGGCAGCTAGGTGGCACAGTGGATAGAGCACCAGCCCTGAAGTTAGGAGAAGCAGAGTTCAAATCTGGCCTTAGACACTTAAAATGTCCTAGCTGTGTGACCCTGGGCAAGAGACTTAACTCCAGATTGCTTCACAGGGGGAAAAAACTGCAGAAGAAACCCTTTATATGAAAGTAATTTATATGCGAATTATTAATGTCTATTACCTTTACTTTTTAGGTGGATAAAGTACTGAGTCTGGATCAGGAAGACCTGAGTTCAGAGCTAGCCTCAGACTCTTTGCTAGTCTGTGAACCCAGGAAAATCACCTAACCTATGCTTGCCTCAGTTTCCTTATCTGTAAAATGAGGATAATAATAGTGCTTCTCAGGTTTGTTGTGAAAACAATAATTGTAAAATTCTCAGCAGAGTGCATGGTACACAGTGCTTTGTAAATATCAGAAATTAATTTTCCATGAAACAACACTGTTGGTCTAACCAGAATCTTACATTATTTGCTTTTACAATAAATAAAAACAAAGATAACACCTTTCCCCTATATTATTTGTCATTGGCCTAGGAAAGCTAGTAATAGCAATAAAATGAAAAACAAAAATATTCATACAGACAAAAAAGGAGATTTAAGATTATCCTTATTTCCAAATGACATTAATTTACTTTAAAAACCCAGAGAATATCCATTTTCTTTACAATTATAGCAAATCCAGGATGAAGTAATAGAAATGAAAATCCCATTATAAACAGTCTGTTGTTCAGTCATTTCTGTCATCTGACTCTTTCTGACCCCAATTTAGGGTTTTCTTGGCAAAGATATTAGAGTGGTTTGTCATTTCCTTTACCTCATTTTACAGATGAACAAATTACATAACTTGCTCAGGGACACAGAATAAATATCTGAGGTCAAATTTGAATTCAGTTCTTCTGACTTCAGAGCTGCTGGTAATCTATTCACTGTGTCACCTAGATTGCCTCTCTCTCTATATATGTGGCATTAAATATTTGAGTCAATCCTCCAGTACACATTGAAGCTGTGTAAATACCATTGTGAAATTTTAAGAAAATAAAGAATGAATTTAAAAATTGTAAGATTATCCATTTTTCATTTTTTGGCTATATCAATAAAACCGCATAATTTTTTTTTTTTTTAGATTTAGGTTAATACCAATTAAACAACCAAAGAGTTGCTTTCTAGATTCAGATAAGATTTTATTTAAAGTCTAGAACCTCAAGAAGAATAATGGGGAAAAAGCAAGAGTGAAGGAGAAATAATAATGCCAAGATCAAGTTACAAAACAGTAATCTCTAAAATTATCTGATAATGGTTAAATTTTTTTTTAAAAAATGGATTGATGGATTGGATTTAGATAAACAAGAATTTAAAAAATTATTAAAAAAAAAAAACAACATAAACTATTTAGAGAAGGCCCTTTTGACAAGAATTGCTTAGTGTTGGATGTTCTGGAGAAATTGAAAAGTAATTACACAAAAAATGGGTTCAGATCGCATCCTCTCACATAATTGATGTGTAACATATTTACATAAGTAGCAAATAAATATGGAAGATTGTATCATTTCTTAATAACATGGGTGAATACTTTTTTTTAGCTTTAATGAAGAGATAATTCATAACCAAACAAGGGATAAAAGAAATCATAATAGGTCATTTTTATTATAGTACATGAAATTTAAAAGTCTTTGCATGGACAAAATCAGTTCAGTGAAGCTATAAAGGGAAACTATTGATGAGAAAAAAAAAATCAACTATTTTCTGATAAGGGACTGATATATTTTAAGGTGACCAGCACAAATATATAAAAACAAGAGTCAATGGACAAATAGTCAAAGAATCTGAATAAACCATTCTCAACAGAAGAATTTCAAACTAGTACCAAACATAAAAAAATATATATGCCAAGTTGCTATTAATGAAAAAAATTCAGATTAAAACTCATTTTATGTTTCACTTCCCGGCAAATTAATAAATACGAAGAAAAATTTTGGAAAGACATTATAGGCTGAACTATAAACCACAAGTCATTCAGGAAAATAATGAGGAATTAAACTTGCAAGGAGATTAAAATGTCCATACCTTTTGATTTAGAAATCTTTGTTCAGTCCTTTTTCATTCATGTACAATTCTTCACGATCCTGTTTAGGGTTTTCTTGGCAAAGTTTTGTCTTTTCCTTCTCCACCTCATTTTATAGATGAAAAAAATGAAGCCAAGGGAATGAAGTGACTTGCTCAGGGTCACACTGCTAGTGCCTGAGGTCACATATGAACTTGGGAAAGTCTTTCTGACCAGTTCTAGCTCTTTATGAACTAAGGAAAGAAAAATGCCATATACCTAAAAATAGTAATTGTAGCACCCTTTTTAACCAAGAACTGGAAATAAGGTAGTCCATCCACTTGGGGAAGGTGGGGGTAAAAGTATGGCCCATGCATGTTATAGGTTATTTTTGTGACTTTTAAAAAATATAGAGACACATAGGACCTAAAGGAAATAATGCAAAGCATAAAGAGAACCAGGAGAACAATATGCTTTTGGCTATAACAATGTAAATGGAAAGGACAATAACAAAACAATTGAAATTGAATTCTGGGTGATTATAATGTCCAAATTTGGTTTTAAAGAAAAGATCTTCCTTCTTGGTAGAAATGGAACAGCACGTAGGTCAGATTTTTCAATATGTTGACTAGTTTTGTGGAGTTATTTTCCCTTCCCCTTTTTTATTCCTTGTTATTAGAGGGTAGGAGGGGGTAGTGAGGTAGTATGAAAACAAAATGATAACAATTAAATTTATTTTTTAAATCTGAAAAATGAAAACCTCTGGAAGACTTATATACATAGTGAAGAAGATGGACTCATTAGCTTTCTCTCCAAATCTAACCTCCTTTTGAAATTTTCTATTTCTCTTGAGAGCATTGTTCTGTTTTCAGTCACAGAGATTCCTTATCTTGGCACTGTCCCTAACTCCTCATTCTAACCTGCTCTGCACCCAGTCCCAGTTGCCAAGTTTCATTATTTCTCTCTCCACATCATTTCTCAAATTCCTAACCTCACAGAACTGCCACTCTAGTGAAGACTCTCATCACTTCTTAACTGAACTATTGCATAGAATATTAATTGCTCTTTATAGTAATCGAAAGCATATATTAAGCATTTACTACATACCAGACATTATGCTAAATGCTAAGGATACAAACAAAGAAGGACAAAAATAATGGTCATAGTTGTCAAGGAGCTCCCATTCTAATGGGAAGATAAAATATAATTATGTACATAACAAGATCTAAAGTGTAACTAGGAGGTAATCTGAGAAAAGGCACTAGCAATGGTGGGAGTATCAAAAATGGTTAGATATAGCAGATATAGCAGAATTTGAGATGATTGTTGAAATCAGTGAAACAGAGAAGCAGAGGGAAGGGCAGCATTCCAGGAATGGGGAACAGATATTGCAAAGGCATGAAGTCGAGAGATAAAATGTCTACTGTGAGGAAGAACACGAAAGTCATTGTCATTGGATTGTAGACTGAGTGAAGGGGTGTCAGACTGAAAAGTAAAGGGTCAGGTTGTAAAAGTATTTTAAAGGACAGATTCTTTATAGTTGATCCTGGCAGCCTTCGGGAATTTATATGGCATAGTTAGGACCGCTTTAGGAAGCTCACTTTGAGTATAGAGTAGAGTGAGCAGACCAACTAGAGGCTACCAGCAATAGTCTAAGCATGAAGTAATGAGGGTTTGCATCAGGGTGGTGACTGGAAAAGAGATTTAATATGAGAGATATTGTCAGAGTAGAAATGACGAGACATGGCAAGAGATTGGTTATGGAGGAGAGAGAAGTGAGAAGTCAAAGATGAAACCAGAATGACAAATATGACTAGGAAAATGGTAGTTCCCTCAATGAAAATAAGGAAACTCAGAAGAGAGTAGAGTTTAGGAGAAGGTAATGAATTCTGTTTGGGATGTGCTGAATTTCACTTATCTAATAGGTGGTAGTGCTATAAGACTGGAGATTAGAAGAGATGTAGGGACTGGACAAATCTGAGAATCATCTGCTTATAAAAAATAATTTTCCATGAGAGCACTTGAGATCAAGTGAATTAGTACAGAAGGAGAAGAGAAGCAGCCTATGACAGAATCTTTGGGAGACACCAGAGTTTGGATAATGTGGAATAAAAAAGCAAAGGAGATTTAGGAATGGTCAGATAAGGTAGGAGGACAACCAGGAGAAAGCAGAATCTTGGGCTCAAATCTTTGCCCTCTCCAATCCATTCTCTACAAAAAGCCAAGATGATATTCCTAAGGCATAAGTCTGACTATATTACTTCACTTCTCTGAGTCTAATAGTTTCTTTTTATTTAAACTTATGGTTGACTTCTAAAGTTTCATAGCTTGATCCCAAATATACTTTTCTAGGCATGCTCTTCAAGTTTATTTTTCTTTTTACACTCTGTATTCTAGTCAGCTTTCTTTTGGGGGAGGGGAGGGCGTTGTTTTGTTTTACTATTCCTCACATTTTCACCTTCTATTTCTATACTTAAATGGTTACCCAAGTCTGGAATAGACTCCCTTCTCCTCTCTATTTCTTAGAATCTCTTATTCCCTTCAAAATTTGGATCATATTTGACCTTCTACATCAAGGCTTTCTTGATTCCTCCTCCCACTCTTCTCATTCTCAAATTTTCTCTTTTATTTATTTTTTTATTTCCTCTATTTTATTCCTCCTTTATAATTATTATTTTTCTCTTTTTTTATTCCTATTTTTATTCTGTGTGTTTGCATGTAGTAGAGTGTCTCCCCAATATAATTTAAACTCTTTGAGATTTCATTTTCATCTTTGTCATCTTAGTGCTTAACATATCATAGTCGATAAATGCTTATTAAACAATTGATTAAACCAGGAAAATAGTATATGCAACTGATACCAATATGGAAATGGAAATTTTTTTCTCTAAAATAAGTGCTATGAAATTATATTATTCAAATTTGACTCTGGAAAAGAGTTGACCCTGCCCCTTTCATTGCAATTTCAAATTTACTAGCAATGTAAACTCTCTCAGCCTCAGTTTCCTACTATGTAGAATAGGGATAATACTAGCACTTACCCCACAGGGCTGCTGTGAGAATCAAATAAATTGCATTTAAAACTTTGCAAATCTTAAAGAGCTATACAAATGTTCATACATTGAATTGTGTTCAGCTATTTGTGACCCCATGGACCACAATACACCAGACTTCTGTTCTCCATTTTCAAAGTCTATCCAGGTTCATATTCAATGTTTCTATGGCATTATTAATCCATCTCATCCTCTGCTGTTCCCATCTTTTGCCTTCAATTTTTCCTAAATCAAAGTCTTTTCCGATGAGTCCTGTCTTCTTATTATGTGGCCAAAGTATTTAAGCTTTAGCTTCAGTATTTGACTTTTCAATTAATATCCTGAATTTATTTCTTTATGGATTTTGCTTTGCTTTGCTGTATAAGGAACTTTTGAAAGTCTTCTTTCTTCTCCCCCACCTCAGAAAAGGGGAAAGTCTTTTCCAGCACTACAATTTGAAAACATTAATTCTGTAGTCATCAGCTTTCCTCATAGTTCTCTTGTAACAGTACATTGCTACTGGAAAAACCATAGCTTTGACCATAAAGATCTTTGTTAGCGAGGTGATAGTTCTGCCTTTTAATATGCTGTCCAGATTTGTTGTAGCATTCCTTTGAAGGAGCAAGCATCGTTTAATTTCATGACTTCAGTCACACTCTGCAGTGGTCTTTAAGGCCTTGAATGTGAAATCTGATATTGCTTCCATTTCTTTCTCACTCTGTTTTCCAAGAAGTGATGGGACCAGTTGTCAAAATGTTGGCTTTTTTTATGTTAAGCTTCAAGCCAGCTTTTATACTTTTCTCTTTCACCCTCAAGAAGCTTCGCCTTTACTTTCTGTTATCAGAGTATTATCAACTGTATAACTGAGATTGTTGATATTTCTCCTGGTAGCCTTAATTCTAGCTTTTGATTCATTCACCCTTGCATTTTCACATGATGTACTTTGCATATAAGCTAAAGAAGGTGAAAGGGTACAGTCTTGTCTTCCTTTCCAATCATCAATCAATCAGTAATTCCATGTTCAGTTCTAACTGTTGTTTCTTAACCCACACACAGTTTCCTTAGGAGAGAAGATGATTTGGCACTTCACATTTTGTTGTGATCTATACACATTCTAAGGTGATCAGTGAAGCACAGGCAGATGTTTTTTCTGAACCACTCTTGCTTTCTCCATAATCCAGTGAATGTTGCCAATTTGGTCTCTAATTCCTCTGCCTCTTTGAAAACCAGTTTGCTATTCTGGTAGTTCTCAGTTCACAGATCATTAAAGCTTAGCATGCAGAATGTTACACATAATATTGCTGGCATGTGAAATGAGCATAATTGTAAGTAATTCTTGGGCATTTACCCTCTTTATGACTAGAAACATAAATGGACCTTTTCTAATTCTGTGGTCATAAGTGAACTTTCCAAATTTCCTGGAATATTGAGTGCAGTATTTTAACAGTTGTAGTTCTCCCCTCTTCTCCAGTAGGATGCTAGATACATTGTGACTTGAGGGGCTTCATCTTCTGAGGTCCTCTCCATTGTCATTTTAATACTTTCAGGTTTTCTTGGCAAAGATACTGGAGTAATTTGCCATTATCTTCTTTAAAGAATTACCTTTTGTCAGAATTCTCTTGGATAATGCTGCACAGTATAGCTCATAGTTTCATTGAGTTGTGCGAGCCTTTCCACAACAAGGCAGTGATCCAGGAGGGGATTTATGTAAGTGCTAGGTATTATTGTTACAGAGATAGGAGTGGTGGATGTCAGACATGATTATATACTGTATATCCTGTTAGATATGGCTAATGTATTGGTTTGGTTTTGCTAAAACCTTATTATTAATTTTTTGCTTTTGTTTTAAAAATCTTTGCTAAAAGGGAAATCTTAATGAGAGGAAAATTTTAGTCAGAATCTCTTGTGAGATATTCAATAATTCACACACACAATTCTTTATATGTGTTAAATATAAAGAATTAAACTGTCTATTGAACATTTTGAAATTTTAGCTCATGTATCCAAATGATTCCTGATAAATTAACTCATCACATAATCACTTTACATAAAGAATGTGACATTTAACTTCTAACCTATTAAATAGTATTAAGGTATGGTGGATAGCTAGCTGGCCTTGGAGCCAGAAACACCTGGGCTGAAATCTGACCTCTGTCACATCCTGGTTATGTATTCCTTAACCTTTGAGTGCTGCTGGCACAATTCTATAGCCATGAATTACAAGAA
Source organism: Antechinus flavipes (assembly GCF_016432865.1). Classification (NCBI taxonomy): domain Eukaryota; kingdom Metazoa; phylum Chordata; class Mammalia; order Dasyuromorphia; family Dasyuridae; genus Antechinus; species Antechinus flavipes. Next base: position 164,517,570 of record NC_067402.1, read on the forward strand.
AAAAGAGATGGATGGTTCTCATGAGTTGTTAAAGTGAAGAAAGACACAGCTCAATTTCAGAAAGTAAGGTAGAAGAGAAGGCTGCAATTTTCAAAATAACTTCAAGTTTTAAAAAATGCTTAAATTTTTTGTCATTTGATTTCAGCCATTTTTAGGTCTCAGATTCAGAGTTGGAGGGCAGACCTGAGACCCAGAATAGAAAGCGATTTGCTGAAAAACACACAGAGAAGATACACTAGCTGAGATAGGGTTTGAACCCACAACCTCAGATTTCACATCCTCCAGCATGCTGTGAATTTTACAGTGCTATTATCCCATTGATTTGCTTTAGTTAACATCTCCATGTCCTGTTGAGAATGAAATAAAATAACTCCTTTAAAAATTATTAAACAAAATAACTCCAAGAACAAAGGACCTACTAGTAAAGGAAACTTTCCTGGGATCTAATAGAGCCATTCTTATGGAATGCATTGAAACTCCTCTTTATGGCAAGAAATCATATAAAAAGTAAGAGATGGAAATCTTAGTCTTCTGAGACAAGTCACTTCTGAGCACAGCCCTAGTCAACCTTTAAGGAAAGAGACAGATGTCAAGGCAAGTGGTGCTTCCTTAACTGCCCAGAAAGTACAAAAGTTCTGCCTTTGCTCTTCAGTTTAAATTTTCTCTAACCTGTCCCTATTTTACTAATGCGGGAATATATGAACTACTTTTTGTTTTAATATTCAAATTATTCTGCTCCTGTCTTGCTTTTTAGACTTGTAAATGTTTTGTCTCTTGTCCTGAAGTTCTTTATTCACAATTTAATTACAACCGACTATTTTAACAAATCTCAAAATTTATCCAATTTAAAAGATCATATTAGGATACTGGAATATTTTTGGGACACTAAGTGCGATAAATATTGAAGAAGCTTCAGTAGTTCCCTCTTGTCTCCATAGTAAAATATAAACTTCTTATTTGGCAGTGAAAGTCTCTCACAATCTGACTCCAGCTTAGATATTTAGAGTTATTTTACATAATTCCTCATTACAAATGCTTCATTACAGAAAATCTGCTTCATTTCCAGCTTCTGGGTTTTGGCCCAGGATGTTCCCAAGCCTCCACATCTCTATACGTTGGAATTCCTAGTGCCATTAACCTTCATCTCAAATGCTACCCTTTATATGAGGCTTTTTCTGATCCTTTCAGTTGTTACTGCTTACCCCAAACCAATTCTTTTGTATATGTTTTATGCTGACTTGTACATGTTTTCCCCTAAGTAGATGGTAGGCTTTTTTTAAAAATAATATTTCATTTTTTCCAGCTACACAAAAAGAGAATTTTCAACATTCATTTTTTGAGAGATTTTTGAGTTGCAAATTTTTCTTCCTCCCTCTTTAGCCCCTTCCCCAAGATGGTGATGGGTCAAAACCCAGGTTCCAGGAGGACCTCTTTACCCACTAAACTAAGGAACATAGAACAATAAAAATCCCTTATCTATTGCCTGGACTTTGCTAAAATCCTATCCTATCTTCTTACTTATTTCTGAAAACCACATCCTGGCTCCTTATCTGTCTTCTGCACTTTATAACCTTGCTCCCATACATTGGCCCCTGTTCTTCATCTGGGAATATGTGTTAGCCTGCTGACTGAAACCCCAAGTTTCACTATATAAGCTTTTTCAGTCTTCTCATACCTCACTAGACTCTCTCAAAGTCTGATCCACTTTACTTTGCATTAATAAAGTCTTTTTTTTTTTGACTAGAAGAGAATCTCTTTGAATTCTTTCAAACTGACCATGAACCATGACTCCTGGATACAACAAGTATAAGCAATCTGATAGGTTATAAAAGTAAAATAATGCAAAACATGCTTCAACATTAGTCATGTTGTGAAAGAAGAAACTGAACAGAACAAAAGAAAAAAAAAAACACTAACTACTTCTCCCCACCCCCACCCCCCGCAAAAAAAAAAAAAAAAAACACACACACACACACACAACAGAACAGTTAAAATAGTATGCCTCAATCTGCATCCAAATTTCATCAATTCTCTGGATATTGGTGGCAAATGGAAAGTAACAATCAATGAAGGCTATTATGTATAATAACTATACAACTCAGTTTTCTGGGGGTCCCCATTTATGTTTGTGCTCCACCCCTCCTACCCACAAGACCATAAACTCTCCAAAAGCAGAGACTATGCTTTATCTATATTATATATCTTCACTAGCACTTAGTGCAGTATTAAACTAATTAATTTCCAAAAAAAATTAGCAAAATTTTGAAAATATTTATTGTCAGGCTATGTTTCCCAATTTTTGGTTCACAAAAATATGGTTACTATAGTGGTCAGTGAAATAAGATAGGAGAGAGAAAAATTCTAATTGTAGAATTTACATGTTTTTCATTAACTTTTTTCAATAACCAGAGAGAACAATTCATTTCCGAATGATTTACAGAAAAAGAAATTAGGCAAGCAAACCTGATGTGCAGGATCTGCTCAGAATTGACACATGATTAGATGTGTTAGGAATTGTCGACAGTGTTTAGCAAATGACCTTGGATTAAGAATCCAAGTCTCTCCCAACCCCTCTCCCCATTAAAAAAAACACAAAACAAAACACCAGAAGAGGTGTATAAGTTTAATCATAGTTGTGTTAAGACAAAACATGGCATACAAAGCATTTAAAATATTTAGTTTTAAGAGAATAATGTATCCTGGAATAGAAAAATGGGGCTAATACAAAAGAAACTAGAAATTTAGGTATGGTAAGCTATCATCTTGAGTTCTGCTAGATTTGAAAACCTAGACCAGTGATGCTAAATTTTAATTAGTGGTTAAGGGTTTTTAGATCAGTTTTATTTAGGCCAATGGAGTGTTTGAGATGGGGAGAGCTAAAGGGAAATGAAAGGTAATTTCAGCCTCTGACTCTTATTAGTCACTGTATTTGTTGTCTTCCCTCATTCTGCACAGAAGTAGGACTTGGAGCCAAGGGCTGATAAGGATAATAATAATGAAGGTGTGGAATCAGGAGTGAATTTGTTCTCTTCTTGGTAATTTTCAATTTATAAATGATTGGATTAAATGTTTTTCTAATGATGAAAGTTTCAGAAAATCAATAGTACAGTGCCTGAGGCAGTGATCAGTGGTGGAGAAGTTGAGCAATACCTACTAATTGGCTTAAATCCCATGAGATTATTCCTACTAATTAATAATTCTGTTAATTCCTATCTATCCTACTAATGTGAATAGGCCTGCTCTGATGCTGCTTCCCTCCCCTGAAGCCTTCCTGAAGGTGCTTCTCCCACACTGCCAACCCCACCATCTGCTCAAGGTCTTCAGTAACTGTCATGCATAATTTTAGCTCAAAGCCATATTCCTTATTGGAAGAAGAACTGCCAATGGTGAGATTAGCAAATGAAACCATGAAAAAGTAGATTGGCCATTCTTCTTGGCAAGTAAGCCCACACTAAGGTGATAAGAGGAAAGACTAGGAAGTTTGGAAGGGGTCTTGAGCTATAGACCCCAACTGTTTCCTATATGTACATATATCCTTCATGTTCAATCCATGCATTATTCTGAATAATGGTTTTCAAATTTACACACCAGACATTTCCAGGTATTTCTGATTCTGTGCAAACATTCACTTCTATACTTTGATATGTATAATTACATAATCTTATTGCATAGTCACAATTTTCCTGAATTGGTCATTTTAAGATTATCTTTTGGAGACCAGAAAAGATGGCAGAGAAGGAAGGAATAATCCCAACTTCTTTCCTATCACTACTACAGCAAAGATCAAGGAAGAGAACCAAACTGAATTGTAATGGGAAAATACAAGGAGAAAACACAGAGCTTCCTGAGGGTCCAGCCAGGAAGGCCTATCTTCACGGGTCTTCCAGTACAAGAACTGATCTGGGACTTGCAGGGCTCTATGTATGAGAACAAGAATAGCAAGAGTCAGCCATTAATTGTCCCTCAGTCCCAGGAGCTGGGTCAGGGAAGGATCTGCAGACATGTTCAAAGGCAAGGAACAGTTATGATTGAGATATCAAAGCTGAAACTGCGCATTGGGCAAGGAGCAAGAATAGAAGCCACCCACAAGAAGGTAAGGGCCTCTGAACCTGTGGATTCAGTTGATTAAGAGAGGCAAAGAATTTAAATCAAAAGTAGGGATGGAGTTTTGTCCCTCAGAACCTACAGAGCACTTGAGATTACTGAAGTAACCAACAGCAGTCTACTGGAGCTCCAAATAAAGGAAAGTTTGCAATCGTGTTGCCCAGTCTCAGACTATAGTTGGTAGTTTATAGAGCTCAGACTAAGAAATCAATAATCATAAAAAAGAGGAAAGGATCTACATGTGCAAAAATATTTGTAACAGCCCTTTTTGTAGTGATAACTAAAAACTGGATGCCCATCAGTTTAGGAATATGGTATATGAATGTTATGGATTATTTTTGTTCTATAAGAAATGATTGGAAGGTTAATTTCAGAAAAGCCTGGAGAGAGTTATATGAACTGATGCTAAGGGAAGTGGGTAGAACCAAGAGAACATTGTACATAGCAAAACCAAGATTGTATAATGATCAACTTTGATGGATGTGACTCTTTTCAACAATGAGGTGACTTGGGGCAATTGTAGTAGACTTGTGATGATGAAAACCATATGCATCCCAAAAAAGAACTGTGGGGATTGACTGTGGATCACAACATAGTATTTTCACCTTTTTCTTTTCTGTTGCTGTTGGCTTGCTTTTGACGGGTTTTTTCCTCAATTTTTTCCCTTTTTGATCTGATTTTTTTGTGTTCAGCAAGATAAATGTGGAAATATGATAGAAGAACTGCACATGTTTAACATATATTGGATTACTTGTTATCTTGGAGAGGAGTAGGGGAAAGGGAAGGAGAAAATTTTGGATCACAAGATTTTGCAAGGGTGAATGTTGCAAACTATCTTTGCATTTATTTTGAAAATAAAAAGCTATTATTAAAAAACACAAAAAAGAAATTAATGGTCAGATTTTAATCTATATCAGACAGAGACTGAAAGTATTGATATCCTTTAGTTTGAACTTATTTTAATACCCAAAGAAATCAGCATCAGGACCCTAGAGAAAGGAAAAAGGGGTAATAGGGAGTTGAGACAGATTTGATCATCCTAGAGAACTAAGTTCTTTGCACACTCCTTACCACCTTCTTTTAATAGATCATGTATATAAATGGAAAAAACTCACACATAAAATAGAAGAGTCAGCAGCAAGCAAGATGCTGCTTGCTTCTGAACTTGCTCCTTGGTACACAACCTAAGGCACATAATCACTCTTCACTCTGAAATACAACCCCCAAACAATTGTCCCCTCTTTAGTTCAACTGGATCTGTGACCTGGAAATAGGTATTAAGCAATAGAGCTGCCATTTGCCATCTTTTCCTAAACCCTACAAGTTTAGGTGCTTCTATGTTGGATTTGGGGCTCTTTCTTGACCTGGTACATAGCCTTTCCCTTTATTCTCCACATGACTGTACCTGGCTATACATCATTCTTAGTGTCCACAGATTTTTTTTTTCCACCTGAACTGATCTGGGTTGGAAAAATGACTCTGATTTTTTTTCTTGGATTTCTCTAATTAGGATTTGATCTGAGGTCTTTTCTAGATGTTTGGAATATTCAATGAGGTAGAGCTCAATTGTTCTTGTTATTCCACTATTTTGATTTGACTAATTTGATTTTTTTCAAGAAGAAGAAAACCAAATTACTAGTATCTAGAATGAAAAAAGAGAATTCATACCAAATGAACATATTAATAAATACTCTTTAGTTCAATCACATGCCAATAAAACCAACAATTCAAATGAAATTGATGAAAATTTACAAAAATATAAAATATCTGATTAACAACAACAAAAAAACCCAGAAAATTTAATTAGGGCAGTTTCTATTCCTACTGACAGAGGTTGTTGTTTATCCTTTGTTCTTGAAGAGAACCATGATATCAGGGAGCTGCCTTACTGAGGATTCTTCTGGAAGTGACCAGTTGAAGAACACAGCTCCTTTCCTTTCCCTTCCTTTTCCTTCCCTTTTCTTTTCCTTCCCCTTCCCTTTCCTTTCCTTTCCCTTCCTTTTCCTTCCCCTTCCCTTTCCTTTCCTTTCCTTTTTCCTTTTCTTTCCTTTCCCTTTTTTCCTTTTCTTTCCTTTCCTTTCCCTTTTTTCCTTTTCTTTCCTTTCCCTTCCTTTTCCTTCCCCTTCCCTTTCCTTCCCTTTTCTTTTCCTTCCCCTTCCCCTTCCCCTTCCTTTTCTTTCCTTTCCCTTTTTTCCTTTTCTTTCCTTTCCCTTCCTTTCCTTTCCTTTCCTTTTTCCTTTTCTTTCCTTTCCCTTTTTTCCTTTTCTGTTTTCTTTTTTGCCTTCTCAGTCTTTCCTTTCTTTTTTCACTTCCCTTCTCTCTGTTCACATAGGATATCATATTGTTACCTATAGAGCTATCTACCCAAAAGAATGTAAATTTTGATCACTTTGAGAATGAAGGGTAAGACCAAGATGGCGAAGTGAAGTGAGGAACTCACTTGAGCTCTCCCAGTTTCCCTTGAAAATCACATAAAACCAAGCCTCTGAACAGAGTCTGATGGAACAAAACCATTCTCCAGCTCAAGATAGTTTGGAAGGACTTCAAGAAAGGTCAATTTCATTGGGGTGAAAGGGGTATTCAGCCCAGCTCAGATGGAGTCCGGGAAAGCCAATGATAGAGTCATAAACACAGCATATCAGCAACTGAGATTCTTGGTCCTAGCTCAGTTGAAAAGCAGACCAGTGGGGCAGTCCCCAGTCCAAATGTAGAAGGCAAATTCTGGAAAACCAGGCTGTTTTCTGAAAAAAGTAGATAAATTTATCTCCTACTATGAGTAAAGAGACCCCTTTGCTCAAAGCCAAGGCTCAGAGCTGCACAGGAAGCTTAGGACAGTGTCCCCTTTATCCTAGGAGCAGGGCTCAACCATAAAAGTCACAAAAGAAGAAATACAAAAAGAGAAAGGAAAGAAAATGAGCAAGAAACAAAAAAGAACCTTAATCATAGAAAGCTACACCAAAGGAAGAAAGACCAAAACTTCAACTCAGATGAGAACAAAATGTCTTTTGAGGAAATCTCAAAGAGTGATATGTATTGGTTCAAGCCCAAAGAGGCTTCTTGGAAGTGCTCATAAAAGCTTTTAAAAGGTAATTAAGAGAGGTAGAAGGAAAAAATAAGAAAAGAAACAAGAGGTATACAAGTGAGAATCCACAACTTGGAAAAGAAAGGGAAAAAATTAAATCAATTTCTTAAAAATCACAATAGGCCAAATGCAAAAAAAAAAAAAAAAATTCCACTGAAGAAATGAACACCTTAAAAAGTAGAATTAATCAAATGGAAAAATAATACAAAAATTAATTGAAGAAAACTACACATTAAAACCAGAACAGGGCAAATAGAAGCTAATGACTCTAGGAGACATCAAGAATCAGTCAAAGAAAACTAAAAAGAAAGAAAAAAATGGAAGAAAATGTAAAGTTCCTCATTGGAAAAACAGCTGACCTGGAAAATAGATCTAGAAGAGACAATTTAAAAATTATTGGTCTATGTGAAGGCCATGACTAAAAATGAGCCTAGATAGCATTCTTTAAGAGATCACCAAGGAAAATTGCCCTGATATGTGAAACCAGAGAGGGAAAATAGTCATTGAAAGAATCCATTGATCACCCCTTGAAAGAGATCCCACAAGGAAAACCCCAAAAAAATTGTTATAAAACTCCAGCACTATAATCTCAAGGTAAAAATACTGCAAAATGCTATGCAAAAGCAATTCAAATATGAAGGAATAACAGGACTATCCAAGATCTGGCAACATCTACAATAAAAGGATTGGAAGACCTGGAATACCATATTCTGAAAGGCAAAGGATGTGGGATTACAACCCATGAATTAACTACTCAGACTGAGCATCACCTTTCAGGGGAGGAGAGGGATCTTCAGTGAAGTAAGAGACTTTCAATCATTTCTATTGAATAATATCAGAACTAAACAGAAAATTTGATCTTCCAGCAGAGGTTTCAAGCATAAAAAGGTAAACGGGGAAAATATATATTATGTAAAGGCTAAACTGTTTACATCCCTAGATGGGGAAATATCTGTAACTCTTGAGAACTGTATCTGTTACTGAAGCAGAGGGGTCATACATGAATGGAGGGTGTGGTTGCAAATGAACCCTGATGTGAAGATATCAAAAAGTCATTCATTAAGGAGTGAAAAAAGAATTGTACTGGGAGAAAAGGAAAGGGGAGATATAATGGGATAAATTAGATCACATGAAGAGATACAAAAGATCTATTACAATGACGGGAAAGAAGGGAAGAGGTGAGCATTGTCTGAAGCTTAATCTCATTGGTTTGGGTTCAAAGAGGGAATAAATTACTCAGTTTGGTATAGAAATTTATCTTACTCTATAAAGAAATAGCAGGAGAAAGCAGAAAAAAAGGGAAGGATTGGATAGAAGGGAGGACAGAAACTAGGAGAAAAGGGTAAGAGAAGAGAGGAGAGGTGACAGAAACAGGGTCAGGGTGGGTTAGAAACAAAGCACCACTAAGGGATGGCGTGAAAAGAGAACAAAAGTATATACAGGGGAGAAAATAGGATGGAGGGAAATACAGACCTGGTATTCATAACTATGTGAATGGAATGAACTTTCCCATAAAACAGAAGCAAATAGCAAAGTACATTAAAAAAAACAGCATCCTACAGTATGTTGTTTATAAGAAACATATTTGAAACAGAGATACATGCAGAGTAAGGGTAAAAGGCTTTAGCACAATTTATTATGCTTTAGCCAAAGCAAAAAAACCAAGAGTAGCAATTCTGATCTTAGATAAAGCAAAAGTAATAATCTAATTAAAAGAGATAAGGAAAGAAACTATATTTTGTTACACAGTACCATAGAAAATGAATAGCATTGAAACTAGATATATATGCATCAAGTTGTACAGCATCCAAATTCTAAGAGAAGACGTTAAACTAGTTATAGGAAGAAATAGGCAGCAAAACTATACTAGCAGGGAACCTCAAACTCTCCTCCTCAGAATTATATAAATCTAACCACAAATAAAGAAGAAAAAAATTAAGGAGGTTAATAGAATCCTAGAAAACTTAGCTATGATAGATATTTGGAGAAAATTGGACAGAAAGGAATACACCATTTCAGTACATAGCACCTAAACAAAAATTGACTATAAGGGCATAAAAACTTCACAATCAAATGCAGAAAGGCAGAAATAATAAATGCTTCCTTTTCAGACCACAATACAATAATTATATTCAATAAAGGGGCAAGGAAAGATAGACTAAAAACCAATTGGAAATTGGATAATTTAATTCTAAATGATGAATGAGACAACAAAACAAAGAAACAATAATTTTATCTAAGAGAATGACAGTAATGAGACAACCTACCAAAATTTATTAAGACTTAGCCAAAGCAGTTCTTAGGGAAAGTTGTATATCTCTAAATAGTCACATGAAAAAAATAAAGAAAAAAGAAATCAATAAATTGGGCATGCAACTAATACTAGAAAAGGAACAAATTATAACCCCCCAATTAAATACCAAATTAGGAATTCTGAAACTCAAAAAAGAAATTGGAAAAAACAGAAATTAAGAAAACTATTGAACTAATAAAACTAAGAGTTGAGTTTATGAAAAAACCAACAAAATAGATAAATCTTTGGTTAATTTAATTTAAAAAAGAAGGGAAAAACCAAATCACCAACATCAAACATGAAAAGAGTGAAGTTACTACCAACAAAAAGAAATTAAAACAATTAGGAGCTAATTTGCCCAACTGTATTGCCAGCAAGACTGACAATCTAATTGAAATGAATAAATATTTACAAAAGTATAAATTCCCAGATTATCAGAAGAGGAAATAAATTACTTAAATAGCTGCGTTTTAGAAAAAGAAAATGAACTTCCTAAGAAAAGATCTCCAAGGTCAGATAGATTTATAAGTGAATTTTATTAAACATTTAAGGAACAATTAATTGCCATACTATGTAAACTATTTGGAAAAATAGGTCAAGGACTCCTGCCAAATTCTTTCTATGGCACAAATATGATATTGATACCTAAATCAGGAAGAACCAAAACAGAAAGAAAATTATAGACCAGTCTTTGTCATAACCATCTCAAGACAATCTCTTGCATGACGATGCAAAAAATTTTAAATAAAAATTAGCAAAAAGATTACAACTTATTAGCAGGATAATATACTATGACCATGACCAAGTGGGATTTATGTCAGGAAAGCTGGTATAATATCAGGAAATCTATTGCCATAACTGATGATATCAATTACAAAACTAACAAATCACGTGATAATCTCAATAGATGCAGGAAAAGTTTTTGGCAAAAAACAGAACCCATTCCTATTAAAAAATACTAGAGAGCATAGAGATAAAGGGAGTTTTCTTTAAAATAATAAGCAGCATTTATCTAAAACCATCAGCAAGCATTGTTTATAATGGAGAGAAGCTAGAAACATTCTTAAGATCAGGGGTGAAACAAAGATGTCCATTATCACCACCATTACTCACTATTGTATTAGAAATGTTGGTTTTAGTAATAAGAAAAAAGAAGTTAAAGGAATTAGAATAGGCAATGAGGAGATAAAATTCACTCTTTGCAGACCAGATGATGATGTATTTAGAGAATACTAGGAAATCATTCAAAAACCTACTTGAAAATGACGTACAATCACAAGTAATAGCTATGTAAAACATAGAACCAGCATTATGTGAATAAGTATCTTTCCAATAAAATCAGGAGTAAAGCAAAGATGTCCATGATTGTAACTATTATTTTATGTAGGGATAAAAATGTCATCTATAGCAAAATATCAGAAATAGAAATTGAGGGAATAAGTATAGCTAAAAAGGAAGCAATTGTTATTGTTAAACGTGATATAACAGGTTACTTAAAGAATTGTAGAGAGAATCAACTAAAATAAAAAACCACTAAAGTTTTAAGGTATAAAATATCAACTTATGTCATTAGTATTTTTGTAAATTAACTAACAAGTTAAGTGACTTACTCTGGGTCACATAGTTAGGAAATGTTTTACTCAGATCCACCTTTCTCCAGGCTGGTGCTCTATCTACCACACCATCTAGCTATCCCTTGATGCTTATTCTTATAAAATTTTATGTGGGTGAGAAAATAGATATATAGGTTGCTACTTTTTGATGTTTTATCACTTGTAATTTTGCAGAATTGATAAAGTTCAAGATCTCTCACATGCCCTTGGTGTCTTCTCCTTAAAGAGTTATATCAGTGCTAGCTGTTAGCATTAATTCATCATCATCATCATCATCATCATCATCATCATCATCATATCTCCTGAACAGATACTTCACTCCAACACTTTCTCTAGCACATACCTCCTCTATTTGTGTGTACTTGGTTTAATCCAGCTCTTTCACTATCTTTGTTCTTTTTCATTTCCATTTCTACATCCTTGGTGAGTACACTTAGCACTATGATGTTTAAGTCCATGTGTGGTTGCTCCCTGTTCTTGAGAATAAAAAAAAAAAACAGCATACATTTATTTAATGGAAATAAACTGGAAATGTGCAGATATTATGACTCCAAAAGGTTTTGCTATTCTAGAAAAGCACTTTTTAAATGTGTCCTCAGGAAATTCACTCAGATGAATGAAGAGTACCTTTGAGCAAGTGAAGAAAATGAACATACTGTATTGAAGAAAAAAGAAAAATAAACACCTCTGCTTAAAATATTTAAATATGAAAAACCAAAAAGCCTATATGTATAGATGTATATACATATATATATATGCCCATACATATATATATATACATATTTATACACACATCTATATATCATGTTGTCCCCACTGTTCAAATGGAATCTCCTTGAGGCAGACACTGTTTTAATTGCTTGTTGATTGAAAGGTGTGTGTATAATTCCCTTGATATTCTTGATTTTTTTTTCTTCCAGATGAACTTTGTTATTATTTTTTTTAGTTCTATAAAATAATTTTGGGCAGTTTGATTGTTATTGCACCAAGTAAGTATATTGATTTAAGCAGAATTGTCATTTTTATTATATTAGCTTATTTAGAGTTGACTTTGTGTGAAAGATATTTTGTAATAGTGTTCATATAGTTCCTGGGTTTGTCTTGACAGGTAGACTCCCAAATATTTTATATTGTCTGTAGTCCTTTTAAATCAGATTTCTCTTTCTATTTCTTGCTGGCGGGTTTTGTTGGTAATATATAGAAATGCTGATGATTTATGTAATTATATGTACATATATATATTACAATTAATACATAATAGTTAGGGAGGGACAGAACTAGAATTTGCTAGATTGGGAAAGACCTTATGTAGTAAGTGGCGCTTGAGCTTAACTTTAACCAGGGATTTCCAGAGGCAGAGATGAGGAAAGACGCATTCCAGGCATTGGGAAAAATCAGTGCAAAGACACAGAAATAGGTTTGTGTAACTCTTATAGTTGGCATAAGAAACAAAAAAATTTTCCCAACTCATTTCATCAATGAAAATTTAAGCTAATGACATGCCTCATTTGTTCTACATGTATTTACTTTTCTAACGGAAAGGCAGAGAATGCTATTTAACTTAAGGGAGTTATAGGTTGGAAGTCATAACCTACCTAATACCTCAATTAAGCCATCAATTAAGGCTTTGTCTGAGCCACCTGCTATGCCTGGGCCTTGTGCCATATGACAAGTGCCAACTCTGGCAAACTCATCCCTATAACACCCAAATCTGCAGACAAGTTAGTTTCCAGTAAATCTGTAGTCACCGCTCCCCTACCTTTCCTTTCCTCTGGTTTCTCTCAAAGTATTTTTAAAAGCAAACCTTAAGATAGACTCTTCTTACTTACTTGTAGGCTGTCCCTCAGGCTATTCTTGACTTCAGACACCAGCAGCTACAGCTGGTGAAACATGACCTATCAACATCAAAGAAAGTGTTATGAAATTGCACTGAGTGATGTAAAGTTTAGCACGGTCAGACTACCTCCCCCTCCCCAAAAAGCCTTCTGGCACTACTGTCAGTTCTTAGGTATAATCAGGAGAGAAGTAAAAAGGAGGAGAAAGATTTTAGAACACAGAGGGCCATCAACAGTTGTTTTAATGGTATAATTTGTTATCTTTTATGTTTTAACAAATTCAACAAATATTTAGTAAGCATTGAAGCTGTATAAGGCACTTTACTTGAATATCTATTTGTGGGTACCATATTATTTTATTTTATTTTATTATTATAGCTTTTTATTTACAAGACATATACATAGGTAATTTTTCAGCATTGACAATTGCAAATCCTTTTGTTCCAACTTTTTCCCTCCTTTCCCCCACCCCTTCTCCCAGATGGCAGGTTGACCAATACATGTTAAATATGTTAAAATATAAGTTAAATACAATATATGTATACATGTCCAAACAGTTATTTTGCTGTATAAAAAGAGTCGGACTTTGAAATAGTGTACAATTAACCTGTGAAGGAAATCAAAAGTGCAGGCGGACAAAAATAGAGGGATTGGGAATTCTGTGTAGTGGTTCAGTCATCTCCCAGCGTTCCTTCCCTGGGTGTAGCTGGTGCAGTTCATTACTGCTCTATTGGAGCTGATTTGGTTCATCTCATTGTTGAAGAGGTGGATGCCATATTATTGCTGAGAGATAAACTGTTCCTTCCTTCTTAACTGAGGTAATATAGCCAATAGAGTGCATGTTGCTTGCTTCATCTCTGCCCAGAGGAACAGAATGAGGAAAAGAGTGTTTTGACATCTGATTGTGCGAGTACTACTGCAGATAATGGAATTATCTTCCTGGGCATTCAAACTAGTGCTTATCTTATGCAAAGTAACAGTTGAGGTATTAGTTGGTAGGATAGGGGAGAAAGCAGAAGAGGGAAATGGAGAACTAGAGGGTACAATCTGGAAGAGTATCTAGGAAAAAGCCGGAGGGCAGGAACCGGCTGAAAAGAATTTATCAGGGAATTCCTATCAGTCGAGGAGCAGAGCTATCTACTTGAAGCAGAATTGGATCAATCCATCCACTTCCTCTCAGGCAGAGGGGCCTTTGTCTTAAAATAGTAGAGGCCCAGAGGAAAAGACGCTGTCTTCAGGTCGCCACTGGCAAGAATTCTTTTCATCCAAGCAGGAATCCCCAGAACCTCAAAGACCCATTAGTTTCCCTCCTAGCCTAGCATTCCTTCTTGTGTGTCAAGTCTGAGAGGCACCCGGGGTGAAAATAATGTGTGGTTCTGCATCCCCTGAAACTTCAACTGAGAAGCTGGTGTCCCGGGTATTTACTCTTAATAGTGAGGCCGGGAAGAAATGCTGTGATTGTTCAGTCACTCCAGTTATGTTTGACCCTGACTCCGATTTTCTTGGCAAAGATAGTGGAATGGCGTCCCATTCATCTCCTTCTCCTGCTCATTTGATAAATGAGGAAAATAAGGCAAATGAGGTTAAAGGATTTGCCCAGAATGACACAACTAGTAAATGTTGGAGACTAATCTTCCTGACTTCTGCCACTTTATCTGCTGTATTACCTAACTGTCCTTTGGATGAAATGACTTATGAAGAAAAGCAGAAAAGCAAAAAAAAAATATATATATATATATCCTCCAGAACTCTAAGGCACATTCTCCCACAATATGTGAAGCATTCATGGGGAGAAAACACAAATACATGGGAAAAGTACACATGTCGGGGGGGACATTGGGGAGAGAGACAACTGCCATCACCGCTGATGTCTCCTGGCTGATGTCTCGCTGCTTCCAGGGCTGCTGGTTTTGCAACATTTGCTGAGTAGCCTGCTCCGCATCCGTCTCATTGTTTCTTCACCAGATGCTGCTCCCATGGATGGCTGCCAGATGCTGCTGAGCCTGGACAAGCAGTCTCCGCTGCACGTTGCTCCACCAACTTGAGCGCCTGACTCAGATAAACTTCTCTGCTCCCTTTATTTTAGCTTCCAATCTATGGATAGATTCCTCTCCCCCCCCCCCCCAGCTCTTTTAATAAAGAGAGAAATGCCTTGTGCTAGAATAGCAGAAGGGCTGCTCCTTTCTTCAAGGGAACACAGCAGATAGCTAAGTGGCTACAGAGACCTCTGATGGCCCCAGATGCCAGGCTCTTTAGAAGGAAGGATAGAAAGGCATCAAAAACTAATGGTGAGCATCATATAATTGTCGCAACTGTCATCTTGGGAGGCTAATCTATAAATCAAGTGATGGTTGTTTGCCTCCATTTTGCCAAACAATTATGGATTCCAGCGTTCCTTATTTAATCTAATCTTCTAATTCTCCTAAATCTCCTAATCTTTTATTTTCCCTTTAGAGGAATGGGCAGAAAACAGTTGGAGACTAAGCTTAAGCAGGTGGTAAAGGGTTGAGGGAACAGTCTTGGCAGGATAAGACCTTTGTCTATGTCACCTGATGCCTTCATATTCAGATAGTAGCCAACATCTGAAAGGGTCTTTGTCCCATGCTCCTTGTGGTCAATTATGTGGTCTCAAGCCATTCAGACACCTGCTTTGTGCTCAGTTGCAGCTGCTGGAACCCCATCCACATAATGGTCCCTGGGACCAGGCGTACGACTATATCCATCAGTTACTTATTGCCTTTTATCTTCTGGTCTTGCCAAAATTAATCCCAGATCTTTCTCAACTCCAACAGAATGGCATGAATTACTGTCTTTGGAATCAGAGAATCTGAGCTCAACTTAGAGCTTTCCTAGCCATGGGATCTTTGGCAGCTCATGTAACTTCCCTGAGCTTACCATCTGCAAAATGAGGAGCCTGACACTCACCTGACTTCTTCATGATCTAAATATCAAAAGCCAGGACATAAAGAATTAGAAGCTCCTCTATGAAGAGTCAGAGAAACTGCACCTATTAAGTCAGTCCAGTGTCCTTGTCAAATACCTTTCCTTGCTATTGTCAAGTTAACCTTTTGTTAACTGCTTAAAAATGAGGTTGTACAACTTGGTCCCTCCAGTTCTAAACCTATGATCCTATAGAAAGAGGGCCAGAGGGCAGGGAGAGAGCGCATGTGGCTCTTTTGATTCTTCCTTTGATTTTTTATACATAGAATTTAACTCCATATGCCTAGAGCATGACCGTCTCTTACCCTAGGAAGTCTCTCTTATATCTGCTCCCATCTTGATGGCTACTGAATCTTCTAAAGATCCAAAATTATCTCAGGACTCCTGACAAGCAACACAGGCATATGCTTTGGTTCCTAAACTTGGAGGTCTCCACTAGCCAGTGGCTGTTCTTCAAAGTGGATTCCCCCTAGGAAGGTCCTGGCAAGCAGCAGTACCCAGAGAACTGGGTCCAGTTGTGACATCCACAAGAAGGGGGTAGGTGAGCCAGAATCTGAATATACTACAGTTTTCTACACTAGAGAAACTGTCTTGTTTGTACACCTTGGGTAAGCCTTTGCAGCACCCCATGCTTTATCCTTTCTGTAACATTGTCTTATGTGCTGCATCTGTGGGACATGAGACAAATCACCTTGCCTCTTGATGGGACTAAATGTCTCTAAGATCTCCGAGGTCCTCTCCAGATCTGTGATACTATGAATGTCAAATTGACAGCAGGAATAAGGAGAAGCAGAGAAGGAAGGGGTTCTCTGGCTAGACCCATTTCAACCTTCAGCAAGTTCTGGTGGTATAGATGTGTCCTAGAGATGGGCCTCCAATGTCCCAGAGATGGGCCTCCAGTGTCCTAGAGATGGGCCTCCAGTGTCCTAGAGATGGGCCTCCAGACCATAGGAAAATAATGAGAGAAAAGGTACTGGGGAATGAAAAGAGTTATATAAAATGTTTTCTACAATGTTTTCTCTACTACATAGGTGGGGAATCACATCATAGTGTGGCTTCAGTGCTGAAGCCATCCAGGAACAATCTTGTTGAGTCTTTGGTCAACAGCATGACTGATAAGAGGAATACTCACAGAGAAAATGCTATTTACAAAATGAAAGTGAATCTAACTCCTGCAGGAGTGTGAAGATGATTAATGGGCAAATATGGATCATACCATATAGAGTGAGTCAATTTCCTCTGTAATGTATGTTAAGTATTTTTGTAAATGCAAGGTTGAGATTTCTGGAACCATGAATTTAAAGTATAACTCTTAAGTTGCAAAGTAGGAGGAAATTTTCTTAAGTACTAAATCTCTGGGGGAGTTTGGGAGTGGTAGAAATGGTGTAATTCCCCATCAGTTTGTGTGTGTGTATATATATATCACACACTGGGGAAAAAGGGAAATAGGAAAGAATCCCACTTTTTCTCCACTCTAAAAAACTTGAGGCAAAATCTGGAGATGGCCCCAAAACATGTGGCAAGGGGAAATTTTTATCCTACAGCAAAAAGAAAATTATTAGACCTATGGGTCTGTAATGAGAATGAGAAGATGTTTATTGTGCAATATGTCCCAGAACTGAATGCTGAAGCTTCTATAGGCTGGGTTCAACATTATAGGTTTCTCACTAATTATCTCAAGGGATCAACCTTATAGGCTTTTCACTGAATGTCTCAGTGGCTTATGCCTGCACCCAGGTCAACCCTGGGAAAATATGAACTTGTCTAGTTTCTAGATATTTTTAATTTTCTTGCATGTGCCAAGATAGGATAGGACACATAAAACAAGTTTATTACACAAAACCAAGAATGAAGAAATAATTCATGGGGTAGCCCGTAGAAAGTTGTTGCTGTTTTTTTTTTTTAAGAAAATTCCTCTTGGCCAGACTTAATTTCTTCAGACACCTAAATAGTTGCTCTATTACTGTCATGGGATAGAGGTGAGGGGCAGGTTATGGATCCTTTCCTGCTTCACATCAGGTAGGAAAAGAACTTGGGGTTATTAGGGCATAAAAATAACCCGCCCTTCTGATGAGTTCCATCTTCCCTAGGGATCTATAGAGACACTCCAGACTTACAGCACCACCCTGGAGTTGAGCTCCACCCCAAAGATGGAAAGAATTTGTCTTTGCTGAGGGTCCACCCTTTCCTCTTATTCCTAACAGGCCACGTATGTCACACAACTGGGAAAGACCGTGATCCAAGTTTGCAGCCTCCGCTGATGCTGGCCCTGGGTATCATGGCTGACTCTGGCCCGTGGTCCAGGATGCACTGCCGGTGATCTCTTGGTAGCCAGCATCGCACTCTTTCTAGCCCCTGCACGGCACAGTGACACCTGTTGTTCTGCTGTTCTATAACTACAACTGCCACAGCTGCTAGCTGTTGTCATGGCTACTGCTGCTATGGCTCTTGCTTGTCTTACTGCCTTAGTGAAGAGTTAAAGCTCTTTGGAGACCTTAGTGAGGTCCAGAGATCAGAATTGGCCCAAAGAGGCCCCCTTAGGCAGCTGTGCTCCAAACTTTACTTTAGCTGGGTTAAAAAAATGAATTTCGTTCACTCTTTCCCCACCTGAGAGGATTGACGACGTGCCCCCACTTGGGCAATGCTTTCTGTTGAGTTGTTGTAGGGTTTTTGGGAGACTGGGAGAAGCATCCCAATTCTCGAGCAAGAAAACCTGTGTTCAAATCTTGCCTCTGATGTTTATTCTCTGTGTGACCTCAAACAAGTCAATCTCCTTAGAGCTCAATTTTCTCATATGTGAAATCAGAATTTAGATTAGACGAGCTCTGGAGTCCTTTCTAGATTTATATTTATCTAGAGAGATATTTTATATCTATACATTTTTATCTTTATCTATATCTATCTATAATCATGTGAACTCACATCCCTCTACGTTTAGATTTCCTTCTTTTCCAACCAGCACCTATCCCTTGGCTAGGAACAAGCTATACAAACTAACTCCAAGGCTTTGAGAAACCTCAAGAAAGATCTAGAAAGTCTATACACAAAAGTAGCAAAGCTGGCAGCTGCAGCCACTGGCATCCTGCCTCAAAAGCTCATGTCCCCATTACGATTAAATTGAATTCTGGGAAAGGTTCCCTGTTTGGAGTCCACCATTGCCTACTTCTACTATAGCCACCTCATTCCAGAACATCAGAGGTCTAAAACAAGGTATCTGCTTGATCGCTAAGTCAACAAATGTGTATTAAACCTTTATGTCCCTGCTACTAAGGAAATCCCAGTAGTCAGTTATCCACAGTTCAAGTCACTTAGATTCTCCTGGGATAAAATACGATGTGCACAAAGAAGTCGATATAAAATCCAGAGAGAATTATTAGTAGCAGTCCCTGCTTGAACCTAAGTGATGAGGTGTTGGGATTTTTGTGAATGAGCAGCCACGCTAGCTGAACTCAGAAACAGCATCGTATCATGGAAAAATACTGGTTCTGAAGTTAGACAAACTGAGTTTAAATGCCATTTTTTGCAAGTTGCTTCACCCTTCTGCATCCATTTTTGTATTTGCAAAAAAACCCAAAAATTTTGTTATTTGTATACTTTATGGCCTCAGAGGTCCTTTCCTGCTCTAAATCTGTGATCTATAGTCTGCAAGTCTTTTGGTTATCTCTTAAAGAAGATTATAGGGTAGTAGAAGCAAATGGAAAAGAAACAGAAAGATAAGGAAGCAGGTAAGGGCAAGGACAGCAATATCTTGAAGACCTATGATAGTTTGATTAGTTTGGCTTTTTTTTTTTCTTTACAAATTGATCTCATTTTTACAAAGATCTAGGTGCAATATATGTACTAGCCTTTCAGTGTTTTCTATGTCAGTCACAATTATGTGGCAAAGAATTAAGTCTAGTTCTGGGTAAAAAAATCAACTCCCCAATCAACTTCAACACTCACTAAGAGGTGGGGGAAATATAGATAAATCGGTGCTCCTAAAAATTTTGAAGTTTTAGTGGGACTGCAGGTTCAAGATGAGTCAAGTCAGCACAGCGATGTTGCAGCTAAAAAGTATTGAGGGGCATAACTACCAGGAATAGGGAGGTGATATTCAATGAACCATGTGGAATTGGATTCAATTCTGGACATCACAGTTTAAGAAGCACATTGACAAAATAAAGTGACCATAGGAGGGCAACAAGGTGGTGAAAAGCCATAAGTCCATGACATATTAAGGTAGGTTAGGGACCTGGGTATGTTTAATCTAGAGATAACTAGACTAAATGAGAATGGTTAGTTAGCTGTCTCTAAATTTTTGAAGGGCTCTCATCGGAGAAAAGATTAATTTTGTACTATCTGCCCCAGAGGGCCAAACCAGGAGCAATGGATAGAAGTTGCAAAGAGAAAAATTTGGGATTGATGTAAAGAAAAACATTGTCATTCTGATGACTAAGGCTAACCAAAAGTGGGATGACTTGTCTCCTGAGATGATAAATTTCCCTTAGCTGGAGGTTGTCAAGCTTTCAGGTGTGTTATAGTACTTAAATGGCTTAAACTGGACAACCACAGAGTTATCTTTCTACTCTCAAATTCTATGATTCAGATGTGTTATTCAGTCATTTCAGTTGTGTCCAACTCTTTATGATCCCATTTGTGGTTTTGTTGATAAAATATACTGGAATCATTTGCCATTTCCTGCTCTGGCTCTTTTTACATATGAAGGAACTGGGGCAAGCAGGGTAAGTGACTCACCCAGGGCCAAATAGCTTGTAATTGTCTGAGGCAAAATTTGAACTTAGGAAGATGAGTCTGATTCTAATGTAGTTCCCCCTTTAAGGTAGTGACAGCTCATTTGTATAGAGCATGTCTGCTGAGGAAAAAAAAAATGAGAAATAGTTCCTAGTTTCTTTTCTCTGACAATTCATCTGGAGCAAAGATCTGCTTAAGAGTTCCAAGAGAAACAGTGAACTCTGTCTTACTTATGAGATAGTTGTTACTCATTTTGAACATGACAAACTGTAAACTGGAGCAATATGGAAACTAAAGCTGTTCTATGGCTGAGATAAGTGAAATTTATCTGATTATATGAAGATAAGAATATAGTTGCTAACTATATGCTAAGATGGATTTGTTCACAGAGATGACTCAAAGTATGAACCCATTCAGATAAAGGAAAGAGCTAAAAGGACAGATTTCAAAACTTCAGCTAGATTTGAAATTTGAAATGATGGATATTATAATTGCTATTGAGGAGTCTGTCTGACAGAGTAATCGTTTAGGAATAGAAAATCATAGAAGCCATCTGACAGATTTACTAGTCCTGAGTTAGTTCATAAGAGTAGATCATCTCAGCTTAATAGTGAAAGCATTTGTCCAATATAGAAGTTATGTTTCTGAAGAAACTTCATGTATATATCTTGAGACAGAAAGAAAATAACAAAAGCTTATAGTTCCCAAGTCGTAAATTAATCTAAGCATATAAAGTTTCTTCTCTTATGTGCTTTCTTAGTGACATTCTGAGTGTACCCATTCTCCCTAAGTGCATTAGTGGGAAAGTATGACACAGCCATGTATGGATTGTGATGTATTTAGTACTATTGAATTTGCTTTAATGTATGCATATCTGTGATATTATTGTTTATTATTTTACCATTAAGTAAATGCTTAATACTTATGAAATAAATATGATATTATTGTTGGCATCTGGTTTTATATAAATAAAAGCCTAACAGAGCTAAAGAGTTAAAAAGACTAAGAGAATTTGAATATAGCAATGTAGGGATAATTCTTCCCTGGGGACTTAAATTGCCAGTGGAGAGTGTATTGGAATAAACAGGTTATCTCAAAGAATCAGTAGATATTCATATGTTCTAAGTGAGAATTATGAAGCTCTACAGGATGGGTATCTATACCACTGACCTCAGTGTGAGTCACATTTGGCGTTTGCAGAGATAGAAATAGGTCATATATAATTGTTTTAAAGAATCGTAAAGGAAGAATAGACAATATAGTTTTTCTATGGAAAGAAAATTTGTACTAAGTTGACATCACCTTTCAAATGTTAATAGTCTCTGTTCTTAGAGCTTCTTCAGCACCCTATCCTATAAGGGGCTCTGAGTTGCAAATTCTCCGAATCTTGTTTCTCAAAATCCTCTATGAATACTTTAATTCTTATTAATGCTCCACAGGAAGGTGATTAAATAGCCATGCCTTGTAGGAAAAAAGTCTAAGTCTCAAGAAAATATGACATCCATCTTGTCTCATAACCTTGAGCATCCTGTCTCTTCACACACAGGCACACGTGAAGCCTAACACACGTGGAAGGGCTTTGGTTTAGCACCGACAATTCCTTTAAAACTTGAAAAGTGTGACAGTTCCCAAAATGGTGACTGTATGCACAAAGAGTGGGAACAGGGGAGGACTTAAGTAGATCAGTTTAAACAATACACTGCTCTCGTTATCATTAATAATGCTGGGCATGTGGCATTTTTTTCCTCCCCTCTGAATCTGTTCTCCAATAGAGGACTTCAGTCTCTTAAAAACAGTAATTTTTGTCACAATGGTAATTACTTTAATTGGGCTTCTTTAAAGGTAGATCCTTCTCACCCACCTCCTCTTAAGAAGTGAATCATGTTCTGATATACTGAGTTACTCTGAATCAAAGTGGTATTATTTCTCCTTTATGTCTATTAATGGGCTTTGTAGGAGGGGAGTCAAAAACTTTCAAAACTTGCTATTTTACTTCAACTTCAGATAATTGCAAGTAATTTTCCTTTGTTTCCAGGTAATGGCTGATAATCAGCTTTATATAGAGAAAGAAATACCTGTTGTATATTGTGTAGTTTTCTATTTGTTATATAGTTTACCTAAGTCTTTTTTAATACCCCAAGAAAATAAGATTGACACACGTTTTCTGTCTCTCTCTGTCACTGTCTCTTTGTCTCTGTCTCTCTTCCTCCTCCTCTCCTCCTCCTTTTTCTCTCTTTTTAAGAGGAGCGGTGGTTATTGAGAGGACTGAGCTATCTGGGGAGAAGCAGAGAATTCCTAGACAATGCCAGTTTCTTAGAGGAAAATTTCTGGAGATGAGACGGATTCTTGGACCAAGCAGAAGCCACAACTGAAGAGCTTCAGGAGAGCGGGATATAGTCCAAAGCAACATTTGCCAAACCTATTTGATATGACATACTATGGCCTTTAAATAGGTTTAAGCAGGATAAGTAGGTTAATTGGGTTTGTGGCAGGGTTGGAACCCCAATAGTGACTTTGTTGGCACTGGAAACTGCAGATAAGATAACTCCCTCTACCAATGCAGTTCTACAACTTAGTCTTACCCGGAGTTGCCTGGGGTTATATTAAGAGGATGTGTGACTCATTCAGAGTAGCATGGCAGACACAGGACTTAAACCCTGGGCTTCCCAGTGCTGATGCATGCTCTTTGCAGCTGAGGACATTTTCTTCCTTTTATTTGTATTCCTAGTATATGGGACATAGGAAGAGTTTAATAAATACCTGTTGATTGATTTGCCATACTGATTTGACAAGTATATTGATATAACCATAAATTATAGTAGAGGGAGTCTGGGGATGGAGAAAAGGAGCTGGAGAAAGACTATTTCAGTCTCTGGGTAAGTAGGCTCAAACTTAACTCAATTCTTACATAGCATTGGTCCTTCCGGGTCCAGTCCTGATGCACAACAATTGCCAAATTTGAATCATTCTGCTGGTCTAGGGTCCTGAAGGTCACTCTTAAAAATTGCTTTTTGCTCCTGGAAACACTGATATTGCGCTGCCTAAAACATCTGGCCTGGATTCCTATGCCAAACAGCTAGGTGACACAGTAGAAAAAGCATTGTGCTGAGAGTCAAAATTTCAGACACTTATTGGAGACCCTGGGCAAATCACTTAACCTGTGTCTGCCTCGGTTTCCTCAACTGTAAAATGGAGATAATAACACCTACCTCAAAGGGCTGTAGTGAAAATGAAATGTGATAATATGTAAAGTGCTTAGCATAAGTAAGTAAGTGCTTGATAAAAGCAGTTTTCCTTCCTTTCTCTCGGTTTTCTCTAGTTTGCCCTCCCATGGGCAGAGACTCTGATCCCTGTACCCAGAATGGAAAAAAAAAATGAAAAGGTCAAGGAGGCCCTATTTCTTGGGGACCAAAAAGCCTCGGAGGGAGGGAGGTTTTATTTCAGCTTGGCCTTCTTCTGAATCCTATCACCACCAGTACACAGATGAAGACAATGAGGTGAAACTAATTCAGTCTTTTAGAGAAATTTATAATTTCTACTCTGTAGCCAATTGAAAAAGGCTCCTCCCAATCACTAACCAGTGCTTAGTCAACCAGAACCACTTACAGTCGTTTGATCCATGTTCCACACCGTCTTCCCAATGCACTTCCCATAGAGAAATGCTATTGACTCCTTAATAGGCTCCATGCAGAGAATCAATCTGAAGCAATCTACACCTGCCTCAGATCCCTGCCACCTTTGTAAACAGGATTCTTTTAAATATTTTGTCTGTATGCGCGTATTCAAATCTACATGGCTATTTTACTCTGTGCTCATTTAATTTTGCTTGCTTGAATGCCAGTGGTGAGATTCATAATGGAGAGGACAAATGTGGAAGGGAAGCAGATTTAAGTATTAACACATGTGCAAATATGGTCAGTTTGCTAAAGTAGCATCTTCCACCTAGAAGACAGGAGGGAGCTGCATCCAGGAGACTGGGGGGCTGGAACATTTGTGGACATTCAAACTTGTTCTGCCACATGGTTGGGAGTTTTTCTATTGATTATGTAGTCAGAAATGTCATTGTCTTTAAAATCTAATGAAACATTCATAGTGGTTTTCTGCATCTGAGGAAAAAAGTGATTCCTTTCCACATGCCATGAGGTAAAAGGAAAGTAAAGGCCTAGAATTTCTTTTGCCTCCTGAAGCCATGGGACCATGAGGAATAGATCTGGATCTTCATCCCATACATTCTTCCCTCCCCCCCCCTCCCGTGTTAGGTGCAGAGATACCACTAGTCTGCCTGGAGATGTAGGAGTCTCGGGATCTAGGGTGTGACAATCAGCCTAGAAAGGGGCCCAAGATTCCAGCTTCATAACTGGAAGTGATAGCTTTGAGCATGGACTGGGTAGGACCAATGTTACACAGAGACTGAGCTGAGAGGTAAGCCCTATCCTTTCCCCTCCCCAGAGACCTGAGGTTTACAATGCACCCCTAGGTTGGGGGAAAGTGTTCTTGCTATATCTTTGAAACAAATATTGTAAGAATTAGTTCCATGTTCAGTGATCATATGGAACTAGCTTTCTAGTCATTGGGCCCCTAAAATAGGGGTAACACAACTGGTGGCAGATTGAACTGATGACAGAGAAGAAGGGAGGCAGGAGGGAAATGCCTTAGGCCTGGCCTGAGAAAGTGGGGCCAGAGCAATCACGATGCTGAGGTATCAAGATTCTATCAACCAATTTGGCTTTGCCAAGGCAAACTATTCAAGCTGTATATTTAATTAAGGAACATTAGAGAGAAAAAGAGAAGAGTAGTTGGGGTCAGATTCCTCCTGAGACTTGAGCTGATAAGAATCCCGAGGATACTAATAGATAAAGTTCAATTAAACTTCTGCTATCAAATTGTAGCTTCCATTTTGGGTGGAGTGAGTTAGTTCTACTCACGGGTCATCAGTTGTTTATTTAAAAAAAAATAAACTTTATAATAATAAATTTTATTAATAATAATTATAATTATAATAAATTATATTTGTTATTATTATTATATAATTATATAAATAAATATAAAATAATTTATAAATAAAATAAAAATATATAAATAATAATAATAAAAATTTTAAAAAAATAATAAAAAATTGCTGTCATTCCTAATCCCCTGTGGCTTACTAGTGCCTCCCCCAGTAAAATTACTTGACCTGGACCCATGTTCCTTTTCTGACACTAAGTGATCAACCCCTTTCCCCATCTCCCCATGTGTATAAGATGATCAACTGAAATCTTATCCGTGAAAAGTGACCTAGGTCTGCATACCTTTCTAACTCATCCCTCAGTTGCCTCTTTGATTGAAGGCTCTGAGGGTGAACTAAACTCCCAAAGCCTTCCTCTATAAAGAACTTACAACCTTCCTAGTAACTCCTTTTTCCATCCCTAGGTCTCCAAATCTTCTTAGAACAACATTCTCCTCCTCTCTTCCCACTGAACCAGTTCCGGAAGGAACTTTGCTTCCTTTGACACATTGTCTTTTCCCATTAGATTACCAAGTCCTTAAGGGCAGAGACTTTCTCTTTTCCTTATTTGTATTCCTAGCATTTATCTAGTAATATAAATATATCCATATCTGGCCACTGAGCTCTGATGGCTCTGGAGGGGGAAAGTGAGGTAGGTGACCTTGCACAGAACTCCCTCACTGAAATCCAGTTCACTTGCTTGTCATGGCATTATCTCCCTGATGTCATGGTCCTCTTTGAGAATGAAAGACAAATAACCAGCATTTAGCACAGCTCCTAGTACATAGTAGGTGCTTAATATATGCTTATTGAATTAAATTGACCCTGGACCAGTCACTTACCCTTTCTAGAGCAATTCTTGCAATCAATAAATTGCAGAGCAGAAACTAAATGACATTGGGGAAGGGAGTCCTCTCTATATAATAAATCATAGGTCCAGTCCCTATCCTTAATCTTTACTTTTGTGAATGTCCTCCCTTAAAGAATATAAATTCCAGATGGCACAGATAGAGCACCAGCCCTGAAGTCAGGAGGACTTGAGTTCAAATTCAGCCTCAGACACTTAACACTAAATGTGGGACCCCGGGCAAGTCACTTAACTCCAATTGCCTCAACAACAAAAAAAGAATATAAACTCTTGAAGGCAGAGATAACTTCACTTTTGTTCTTAGTGTCTTGAGTGCCTGGGAGAGTACCTGGCACATTGTAGGTGCTTAATAAATGCTAGTTGGTGGAGTCTTGCTTTTTAGTTCTGCAACCATCCTAGTTATCTTCCTCTGTAAGTAATCCAGGTTGCCAATGCCCTTCCTAAGATGTGACAACCAGAAATAAATTATTCTCAGCTGTAGATGTCATCTACAATCATCTCCCTAGTCCTAGACACTTTGCCTCTCTAGATTGCTACAGCCTAATGTTATAGGGCCTTTGCTTTTGGGGAGAGGGCACTCTCCACACTGTTGCTCTATATTGACTCAGTTCATGAAAAACTCTAGTTCTTCACACAAACTATTATCTAACTGTAATCTTATTGTACAATTGAATTTTTCATTTTGTGTCATTAATCAACTATCATTTATTCATCTGTTATATGCCAGTCATGACGCAAAACCCTGGGAAAAAAAATAGCACCCAAAAAAGCCTCTGTTCTCAAGGAGCTCACAGAATGATGGAGGAGAAAACATGCAAACTTCTACAAAATAGAATAAATTAGGGATAATCGCAGAGGGAAGGCATCAAGATTAAGGAGTGTGAAAGAAATTTTAAAGAGGGTGGACTTTAGTTGAACCTTGAGGGAAATCAGGAGACAAAGACAAGAAGGGGAAGAGTTCTAGACAGAGAGACAGCCTAGGAAAATGCCAGCAGTGGGAAGAAGGCATGTTTTTTGTGAGGAACAGAAAGGAGACCAGGGCACCTGGATTTCAGTGTATGTGGGGAG
This sequence comes from Antechinus flavipes, assembly GCF_016432865.1. NCBI lineage: Eukaryota > Metazoa > Chordata > Mammalia > Dasyuromorphia > Dasyuridae > Antechinus > Antechinus flavipes. Next base: position 164,545,091 of record NC_067402.1, read on the forward strand.
AAGTAAGAGATAAGAAGACTGGAAAACATAAAGGAAAATGTTAGAAAATTTTATATTTGATCAAGTAATGAGATGCTACTGTTTTTTAAACAGGAGTAGGATTGTGCAATATGGTCAGCCCTGCACTTAGGAAGATCTCTTTGACAACTGAGTATAGAATGGATTGAAATGGGGAGAGATTTGTGGCAGGGAACCAACCCAGCAGGCTATTTCCATTAGCTCAGATAATGAAGGTCTGTTCAGTAGGATGGCAATATCAGAGGAGAGAAGATGGCATTTGAAAGAGATGTCATGAAAACTGTAATAGGACTTGACCACTAATAGGAAGTGTAGGAATTCTTATTTGTGTGTATTAAATTCCATCATTAACTTCTGCTAGTCTTTTTTGCCCATTGAGATCTTTTTGGATCGATTATTTTGATAGGTTAATTTCCCCCTCAATATTGCATCATTGGCAATTTGATAAATGAGCCTCTCTAATGCTTTCATCAATCATGTACTTGTGAAGGACCTACTATGTAGTACTGGGCTAAGTACTGGGGTTATAAACACACAAAAAATGAAAATGTCTTTTCAAGGTGCTTATATGCTATAGCAGTGGAAGGTAGAGGGAACAATGTATGCATACCATGTGTTGTTGTTCAGTCATTTCAATCATGCATGAGTGTGACCCTATTTGAGGTTTTCTGGGCAAAAATATCTTATGCCCTGAATTGTCATGTCCTGAATTGCTATGCCCTGAATAAAGTTATTATAGCCCCCTTCCCCTTTTTCCTTGCCACACTCTATCAGTGCAGCACCTAGTGACCCTAAACATACATACATACACACACACACACATACACACACACACACACACACACAAAATCAATCAATAAGCATTTATTAAATGCCTGCAATGTGCCAGATACTCTATACAACATCAGTATATGGCATATATATTTGTTGATATGACATTTTAAAGATGTTTTTACAGTTGGGTATTCCTATGGTGATCCCTACTCCAACTCTGTCTACGTTTTTAGTAGATTAAAAATTTATCTCTCACAAATGAGATTTTCATGTTTTCTTCTTCTTTTTTTGCAGGATTTTAATGTTTACTTATAGTCTAGTTGAATTAGAATGAAATAAAACAAAATAATTATTTAATATAATTGGAAAAATGAACTAGCAAGATGGTATAGATAAAAATTACTTTAGATTTAGACCAGTTTTTCCAATTATATTTATTAAATAATAAATTCTTTACTGTGATTTAGTGAGCATTAATCCTTTATATATATTTGCATTGATATGTGAGATGTTTATTTTGTCCATTATTTTGTCCATTCTATTTTTTTCCCATTTTTTGGCCAAGGACTAGACAGTTTTAATAACAACCACTCTAGTCCCCATTATCTTTTTAGTTTTGAAATGCAAATCTACCTTTGTACTTTTTTTTTCTGCAGTGCTTCTTAATAATTTTGCCATTTGGTTTTCTCTAAAGAAAGATTTCATTATGACTTTATCCAGTTCTATCCATTCTAATTTTGGTTGGCATTGCATTAAATTTGTCATTTAATTTAGGAAGCATAGTTATTTAATGTTGATTGATTCACTCATGAACATTTAATGTCTCCCAGATCTTTTTGGCAGTACATTTTTATTGTTATCTTTGTAAAGGGTCATCTGGATGACTAAATAAATTAATTCCTGAGCACTTAATCTCTTTTGTTGCTATTATTACTCATGGACTTTCTTTTTGTGACTTTTCATATTTTTATTGTTATCCTATGAGGACAAGAATTGATATCTCTTTGTGTTACATTTTGCTACCTTGAAAAACTGATTTGCCATATCAATTAGTTTTTTTGATTAAATGATTTGATTTTGATATGTTAATTATCATATTATGCCCATTGAAAATAAGATAGGAAAGAGAATCTTATTTAATAATCATTATTAAAAGAGACATAAAATAGGGCAACATTTGCTTCTATGACAGAGAAGAACTAGTACTATGTCCAAATTGAAATGATATTCTCTATGGATAAAGATCCTTTGCATGTTCCTATTTTTTTTAAATGGCATTTTGCTAGTTACCTTAAGCCCCTGAACATTATTGGTTCTCCTGAAAGACATCTGTAAACTGAGCAGTGTAGTGAATAGGGCACTGGACTTGGAGTCAGGAAGACCTGAATTTAAAACTGATCCCAGACAACTTACCAGCTGTGTGACTTAAGGTCTTTATCCTAGTTTCCTCATATGTAAAATGAATTGGAGAAGGAAATGTCAAACAACTCTAGTATCTTTGCCAAGAATCCTAAATGGGGTCATAAAGAGTCAAACATGACTGAAATGACCAAACAATAACAAAAACCACTCAAAGAGCCCTGACTATTCACATAGGAAAAACCAAGTGGATGAAAAAGGCTTATTGCCCATTTATGACTTGCACTTGTACGGACAACCAATAAACGTGTCCATTAGTATGCTTTTCTGGAACACACAGTTAAATGGTAGTTACCTATTCTTGAGCAAGTAATTTTGGACTTTTGACATGTTTAATTTCTCATTCAGATCAACATTAAGCAATCCAAGAACATGTACTCATTAGAATTTATTTCGTCCCCTTTATTATGCCAATTTTGTTTTAAGTTATTCTCAATTCTTAATGTAAAAGAATTCATATAAATGCTACCACAGTATTTTCTACTCTATGACTATAAATATTTGTAGTAAAACTGTTTCACACGTATATCATCTGATAGTTCACTCATTTCAGTTGTGCCAAACTCTGTGACCCCATTTGGGCTTTTCTTGTCAAAGATTTTGGAGTCCTTTGCCATTTCCTACTCCAACTCACTTTACAGATGAGGGTTAAGTTACTTGTCCAAGGTTACATAGCTAATAAGAGTCTAAGATGAAATCTGAATTCAGAAAGACAAGTCTTCCTGACTCCAGGTGCAGCACTCTATCCATTGTGTCATCTATCTTCCTTGGAGTTTTACTATTAGTATCTGTTGACTGAAAAAAATGTGTGAATTGATAATTTATGAAATGGGGTCAGGCTTGCCCAATTCTTTGGATAATCACTGATAAAGGCTACAATAGGCAGTGGAAAATGAGGCAACAATCACACTTTAATAACTACAACAGTGTAAGGGCAAACTGCACAGGACATGTGGAGACAAGCAGTGAAAAGTGGGACTATGGAGGGAAATAACATAAGGATAAGGCAGGGAATGGGATGGTAAAGAAGGGCAGGCAGATGAGGGAAGAAAATGGAGAGGGGATGAATCACTTAGTAATAATAGATTGAAGTCGGGGCACTCAAGCATCATGGACTCTTAGGAGATGGAAGAGTTCTGGGGAGTAAGGGGAAGGAGTTTGAAGTCTTATTTTTATTAGTTTTTTGGGGGGGGAAATAGATCAATGCCTATCTGTGCCATCTTGGGGTTAATTCATTAACATATCCAAATCATCTCAAAGTTATTGTTAAAACTTTATTGCCTCTTTATACTGGCTACTCCTACTTTATACTGGCTACTATTAAAACTCACTATACTGACTAGAGGGGGTAGTGATGGCGGTGCTGGTAGTAGGACCAGAATAAGATACAATTTTAATACAATATGTAATAACAAAAAGAATGTTTTTGGATTAACTTGTATTTTACTAATCACAACATCCCTGCACATTTTAAGAGCAGTAATAAATATACTTGCAAGAAATATTTATGCAATCTATAGTAGTGTGTTTGCTTATTTATTATACTGAATCAATTAATGAAAGGACTTCTTGTAGTAATTCTGTTAAATGATTTATTAGTCCCTCTCCCTCCACTCTGCTCCAGGCTCTCTGGAGATCGGAGGCCCAGAGGTTGGGAAATATATTGCATATTACTCTTCCTTATGTTTTCTGGGTTTCAACTAAGCTGGACTACTTTTCTTTGAATCCAGCACTCCATTTCCTACTTGTATTCTATAGCCTGTCCTCTATGTCAGAAATACCTCCCTCTTCACCTCCAGATCCCCGATTTTTTAACTTCCTTAAAGTTTGAGTCAGGTGCCTTCTCTCACGGAAAAACAATTCTTTAATTGTTGATGTTCGTTTCCTCCTTTAATTTGACTCTTGTTTTAGATGGACTCTGGCCATCTATTTTGGAACAAAATGAGGTACAGTGGTTTCATCATGCTTGCTGTTAATTGTAGGGTGATAATGATGTGGACCTAATGAATTTTTCCTATAAGAAGTGTCTCTTTGATTTGCTGCCTAAATATCCCTCCCCATCCAATTCCCCCGGAGGGCGAGTGGGGTTTCTAGCTGTAGAGTAGTCCGGCTCAACTCCTCCTTTCTTTATGCTCTTTCACCACTTCACACACTGTGCGTGCTTCTTTGGGGGTTGGATGTGGAGGTGGAACCTAGGGGGACCATAGGGTCCCGCACCCCTACACCACCCAAGCTCTGGCCATAGCCAGGGATCCTGGGTCCTCCACTGGCATTGCCTCTGCCGGGTCTCCTGCTGCTGCTGCTCCCCCGCCTCAGTTGGTTCTGCAGCTGCTGCTCCTCCTCCTGCTGAGCACCCACATGCTCCGCGCACCCTCCAGTACGTTTTGGGAGCCAGGCTGCAGCCATATTGTCCTATGACTTGCCCACCGATACACATAATCTCAGTCTCATGGGCTCTAACCCGATAGTCCGCTATCTGCCATCTGCCCACTGCCGAGGGCAATAGCAGTGGTGGGGTGAACCTTACGTTTCTAATGCTCAACCAAGACAACCACCAAGTGTGATGAGTACCAAGCAAGCATCAAAAGTTGAAGTGTTTTCCCTTGTAGAAATGCATCGAATAATTTGCCCAAGCAGAGGAGCGCTGGGGTACCACTGTATTTGTAAGTCATTCAATGGTTAACAGAAAGAAATTTACTTCGCCATACCAAGAGAAGGCTTTCCAACAACGATATACATTGAGGTCACCTTGAGTTGATTCAGCTGAGTGATATTCCCTTGCCTGAAGAACCAATTATGATACACCAGCCAAACACCAGAACCCCTCCAATTCCTCGTGTCTGCTTTGTTTTTAGCAAAGAAGTGACATTTACAGTTCCCTGAGGGAGCTAAGTCTCAAGGAAGGTCTCCATATCTTTTAAGGAAAAGCTAGCCTACTTTACACGGGAGAGGGAGAAGGGTAATGTTATTACTCTTGCCATACCTGGTAGATGTTTCTCTGTTTACATTTTATATACTTATGATCCAAATCCTTCAGGGAAGGAACTATTTTCTGTTTGTGTTGGTTTATCTCTAATGTATTACATGATAGGTGCTCAATTGTTGTTGGATTGAATGGAATATGGAGTCATTTTACCCTCGGGAGCTGAACTATATGGTAAAATGCTAGTAAACCCAAAGAAGATAATGAAAGTATTAGAGAAATGGATGGGCACCTGCAGATCCAGAATTATTGTCTCATTTTTTCCCGTTAAATAACTGTGAGATTGTGGCTAATTAACTTCCACCTCTTGGCATCTGTTTATAAAATCAAAGTATCACACATTTAGAGCTGGAAGGTCTGAAGCTTATAGGTCATCTAGCCATACCCTTTCATTTTACGGATGAAGAAACTGAGGCCTGGGAAGTTTAAGCAACATGAAGGTCAACAGGTAAGTGAATTATCTGAATGCAAATTCTCCAATTCTAAACCCAGTGACTTTCATTTTTAATTTTCTTATTCTTTGATTTTCTCATCTCTAAAATGAGAACCCATCCTTCCAGTTCAAAAATGCTACAGTTATAAAAGCAAAGCAACATAAATGAGGGATTAATCTGTTTCTATTGATTTTCTTTTTATTTGGATTTTTTGAGCCTCCCATAAAATCTTTTCTTTCCATTATCCTTTTTAGTACTTCCATTTTCCCCAGCTCAAAAAGGAAAAGAGGGAATAAATTCTGTAGAGTAGGTGTAGCTCAGTCTTATTTTTAGCAACATCCATTACTTAAGTTTTAAGTTCTTTGCTTCTTCACCATAGGGATTTTTGTACATTCTTTTCAGGCAATATGGGATGGGATGCATGAAGCACATCATTTGGAAGACCTGACCCTAAGAAGAAAAAGAAAATGTGTACATCCTGAAAAGAGGAGAAAGAAGAATACAGATATATACAACTTGATGAAACCAACTCTTTCATTTTCACAGATAAGGAAATCGAGGACCCATAAGATTAAGTATCTTGTGTAAGGTCACACAGGTCTTGAATAGAAGAATCAGAATTTCAGCCCAGATCCTTCACCTCTTTCCAGTCTAGCACTGTCTCTTCATAGAAAAACTTCACAGACTATAATTCTATTACAAATTATCTCTGAAGCTTAAATTCACAAAACCTTAGGATCCAGAATCTTACAAAGGGAATTAAGTGGATATTGTGTGTATTTCAAATGATCATAACAAGGTCCAGGAGAAGGAAGCAAATCATATTCTATCTGACTTCAAGGACCTCATTGCCATTCTTTATGTCCTAGCTCAAGGGTTTATGGGAAAAAGAATGTTTTTAAATTGAGGACAAAGCCTTGGTCCTATGATGCTAAAGGAACTATGGATGCTTTGTAGCCAGAGCTCTCTCAATAGAGAAATTTTGCTTTCTGTGCCAGGCCCTCCAAATGTAAAGCATTCACCCGTACATCACTGAATGCAAAGGCTGAACAAGTGGTTGTCTTTTCCCAAAGCACTTGGTTCAGCTGCTGAATTTGAGCTGGGTAATTCAGCCCATTGTATGTCGGCATCCCCAGATACTAACGCTAGCCTGCTTGCCCTCAGAGTATGTTGTCCAAAGCCCTTCAGGTAGTTCATCACTGCAGCTATTTGGTTTACCAATAATTGCATTGATTTTGTGCTCTAACATGCCTGGCAAGAAGTCTCTGGCTGGTTCTTAGAAAAATCTATTCTGTTTTTTCTTGAAAAGTAAGGAAACAGGGGGGCTAGTTACTTGCTGCAAAATTTCACTTTTCCTCTTTTCCTTTGTTTCTGTTGATTTCAAAGGCTCATAACCTCTTCCAAGTGACAGCCCTTTAAATTAATGAAGTCTGTTATCATGCTCCCACCTGTCTTCTCTGTTCCAGGCTAAAAATCCTCTGATATTTTCTTTAATCAGTCCTCATGTGGCGTAATCAAGGGTCTTCACCATCCTTGTTAACCTTCATCTGGGTTTAAATTCCCCAGTTTATGTAGAATTTAAAATTTGGAGCCAAGGCCTAAGAACATCCTCTGAATGGAATCTGACCAACACAGAGTAGAGCAGGTCTCTTATAGTAAATCTTATGATCACATTAACTGTTGACTCACAAGTAGCTTCCAATATGTTAAAACTCCAGACCTTTTTTCAAATTGTTACTTAATCATGTTTTCCTCATCTTGTACCTATAAAGTTGATGGAAGCCATATGTAAGGGATGAGGTAATTAAGGATTCCCTGATGAATTTCCCCAATTTCCCTAATGAGATGATAAAGCATGTATTTGGGAAGGGGGAGCAGAAATCTGAGGGACATCTCTTTTTAAAGTACTGAGAGGGCACAGAGAAATTCCATGACTGGTTAATAAATTAAAGAAAATGGACTTGTAGAACTACCTGTTTTTTATGAACTTTAAAGAAAGCCAACAAACTAGCTCTTTTTCTCTACCATTTTCTGGTGCCTTTTGGAATACAATGGGGAGAGCAAGTAAATAGTCTTTCCCAGTTTCCTGGGAGCAGTTGAAACCTTTTTATATCACACATTGAATTCTTCTTCCAAGGAGGGAGAGTTAAGGGACCTCAAGTTCCTGACTATCCTCTGCCTTTCAGCTTCCTTTTATGGGGAAAAAAGCAGACCATGGAAACCTGAAAATGGACTTCTCCATGTCAAGAATGGACTTCTTCATGTCAAGAATGGATAGCATCTGAGACACAAGAAGTTTTCTTATGGAACCACATTGCAAAAAATGTTATGTGCTGGCCTTGGCGTTTCCAAGCACAAGAGGTTAGTGATTTGACCATCTTCAGGAGTTTTTAACCTGGAGCCTGTGAATTTATTCTTTTAAATATTTTGAAAATTGTATTTCAATATAATTTGTAATCCCACATATTTTATCTTGTGCATTTAAAATCATTGTATCAAGAAGAGATCAATAGGCTTTGCTAGATTGCCATAAGAGTCTTTAACACACAAACACAAGCTCTAAGAAAAGGGGATTTCCTGATGCAGTGTGCTCGTGGGAAGGAGAGAGTCATTCCTACCCTTATTGAGTAGCGTCTCACCTGGAAAGCTAAGCCAGTGGGTTTTTCAGACTAAGTCTATCTAAAAGGAAAAGAACCGATTATTCAGCAGTCTACAAAGTGTGTTTACATTCTAGGGAAGTGATACATTGGAGCCATTCTGTATGCAGGAGTTTTGGTGAGATGGCAGAGGACTCTGGGGAAAGGAGGAACTCATCAGGATATCAAAGGGTTGTCCCAATAGTCACCCCAATTTCTATTCTTTTCCAGGGGGAGCTAATAGCCAATTTGAGCCAGAGCTCTCAGTGTGTGCCTGGATCTTTTTATGGTCCCCAGGAGCCCTTTTTGTCTTCTGCATTTTCTATGAGGTGAAACAGAGTTTGTCCCATGAGTGATTTGCATTATGCTACCTTAATTGCTTAGGCTAAGGATCCTGTTATCCCCAGTTAAGGAAATCTAGGGGGAAAAAACTATTGTTGTTGTTTAATCATTTTAGTCATGTCCGACTTTTCTGTGACCCCATTTGGGGTTTTCTTGGCAAAGATCCTGGTTTGCCATTTCCTTCTCCTACAGACAAATTACACCCAGGTTTCATTTCTGAGATTTCCAATAGAATTTCCAAGTGGAAGCAATGAATCTCAGGGGACAAAATGACCCTGTGGTGAAGCACCCCAGATTCCATGCAGTATAGAGAGGGCTCTAGCTTATAAGCTACACAAAAACTCTGCATTTAGCCTACTACATTTCATCTTGGTCTGTTTTGCCCCATGTTCTAGCCTGTCAAGATCCTTTTGAATCCACTTTTTCAATGTTAGCTATACATCCCAGCCTCATAGAATAGCTCTTGTGTATGTGGTACTTTGAGATTTACAAGGCACTTTACGTGAGTTATCCTATTTGATCTTCAAGACAGCCTTGTTAGGTAGCTTTTATTATGCCTATTTTATAGATGAGGAGGAAACTGAAGCTTGGAAAAAGATATAGTGACTTGTCCAGAGTCACACAATTAGTAAGTGTCTGAAGGATTTAACTTGGGTCTTTCTGACTATATACTATATACTATATTACCTAAAGGCTTCACTTACATTAGGTCAGTGGTTCTCAAACTTTTGTTTTCAGTGTCTTTATCCTATTAAAAATTATTGAGGATCTCTACAAAGAGTTTTTGTTTATCTGGATTATATTTATAGACATTTACCATATTGGAAATAAAAACTATTTTTGAATTTGTAGACCCTCTAAAAGGGTTTCAGAGATCCCCAGGATTCTCTAGACCATATTTTGAGAACCACTGCTTAGATAATGTAAGCTCATTGTCTCTCACTTTATCCAAATGTGGTGTTTATTAAAAATATTACAACATGGACCCCATTTGGATTATATATATATATATATATATATATATATATATATATATAATATATATATATATATATATATTTGGCAAAGATACTGGAGAGATTTGCCACTTTCTTCTCCAGATCATTTTACAGATAAGGCAACTGAGGCAAACAGGTCATCTAGGATGGAAAATCACCCTAGGTTGTCTAGGGTCACATAGTAGGTATCTGAGGCCAGATTTGAATTCAGGAAGAGGAATCTTCTTGACTCCAGGCCTGGCCCTCTGTTGTACCACCTACTGCCCTTATGCCATTATATCAATATAGCTAATTCCTGGATCATAATCTTTATTTCTAATTCTTTGCTATCACAAGTGCTGCTGTGAATATTTTACTGTCTCAGACTTGCTCATCCTTCTGTCTTTGACTTTCTTGGGATAGATGCCTGGAAGTGGAATTTCTAGGTCAAGGACATAACATTTCAGTGTTTTGAGAGATATTTTGACAGTATGGTGGCAGGTCTTTGGAATTAGACCAACTGGAGTATTAGGTCTGCCTCTGATGGCTGTGTGACACTGGTCAAGTCTTAGTGCCCTTAGTAGCCTTGGCAGTAGGGTAGCTTGTGTTGCAACCGATTGAACTCTCCCTAAGAGTCAAGAAAACTAGAGTTCAAATGTGGCCTTAGCCCCTTAACTATCTCAGTTCTCTCAACTGTAAAAGGGGGATTATAATACCTACCTCTCAAGGTTGTTGTGAGGATTAAATAAGATTGGATTGAAACTATGATTTCCTGATGAGGATAAGAATAGAGGCCGGATTAGGAGTGGTGAGAAATTATGTTAATGAGGTCCAAAGCCAAAACAAGTCAATCCAAATCTCATTAAGATTTATTCTGGTTTACGTAGAATTTTTTGTCCCTGACCTTTGGCATTAGCCATTTGGTGAGACAGCAGAGACAGAAAAATGAAAAACATCCCATCCATAATGCATTTCTCCATCTGTGCAGTCCTCATCATGGGGGCCTATGCCTTTCTGTTTCTTCTGTCCATCACCTGCCTCCCTGAAGCACCAGCTTTGGGTACCACTATCTCAGTGCAAAAGTATAAATATTGTGCTTGGCTATGGAATTACTCAATCCTTGAACACCTGTGATTGTGTTTAATTCCAAGATTTTTGGCAGAAGGACATATTTGCAGGGTATGAGATGCTATTTCTTCAGTGTTGCACAGATTGGTAGAATGTAGATATTATAACAGACCTTGAAGAGTTATCTAGTTTAACCTCATTTTAAATCTGAGGAAACTGAGCCACTGAGAGAGGATGGAACTCGTTCAAAGTCACATAGTGAGTCAATGACAAGCTTAAAATCTTAACCCACAATTTCTGCTCTCCCCATTTTGTGCTCTAGCCACGGCTATTTTGGTAGCCATTCCCAATGCTTCTCTAATTTATATTTGGCAGAGAAATTATAAAAATAAGAGAGATGGCTCTGCTGAGGATAAAAAGTTATTTATAACTCTTCCCATTCTACAATGGATTGATATGCCCTTTGTGTTTAGAACATGACCCTATAAGGGGCTCTGGTTCTCACTTTGAAAACTACTGTACTCACGGTTTTAAGAGTACATCTCTTAATTCCCCAACTAGAGTATAAATTTCTTGAGGTTAGGGGCCATGGCTAATACTTCTTAAATGGCTCCCTCATGCCACTCAGTACACCTATTAAGCTCAACAAATACCAGTTGATGGAATAAAAGTGAATCCATTTTGAATCTTTTTTTCTTTTCTTGGAAATATTTTTACAATATTAATTCAAAATGTGACCTACCTGCCTACCTTCCCAGCCCAACTACTTGGTGATGTTTTCATAATTTTATCCTCAAGAAAGAGCTCCACAAACATCTATAGTAAGGAGCTGTAGTCTCTGGGCACAATTCTAGGACAATTCTCAGCAAAGGAATGAATTATAGTTGTACATTCCTTGTGGTAGCTCTAAACATGAGGAAATTTTACAAACAATCAGGTTTGTTAGCCACCTGAACTAATGTAACTCACTTTGCTCTGGCTTACAACCCAGGGGAAGAATGTTAAAAGTCCATTTATAATTCATGTCAGGTATATTGTTGTTCGGTCATTCTGGCTCCTCAGACCCTCATTTAGAGGGTTTTCTTGGCAAAGATATTAGAATGGTTTGCCATTTCCTTCTCCAGCTCATTTTCCAAAAAGAGGAAACTGAGACAAACAGAGTTAAGTGACTTGCCCAGGATCACACAGCTCCTAAGTGCCTCGGGTTATCTCAGATCTCCCTGCACTGTATCACGAGAAAGTGACATATTCCCAAGGTATCATTAGCTATTATAACAATATTATAGGCAAACAGGAAGGCAAAGTAAGACTGCTCCCAGAGATTTGATAAAACTTTTCATCAATTCAGGCAGCAAGAATTTAAATGAACACTTGCTATGTACTTGGCACATGAATATAAGGATGAAAAGGGAACCAAAGCCTCATTTCCCTGAACTCTGTATTATTCCTGGTACCGGGGCTGAAATGAATAGTGATCAGAAATCCAGCTCATGCTTGGACATTTGCCGAAGGGAAGCAAGTGAATAGATTCTCAGTGGCACAAACTTGGAAATGACTGTGCAACCACTGATGCTTACTACGTGTGTACTTTTAAGTAAGTCACAATCTCCCTTGGCTTCAGTGTTGGACTAGGTTACATCCAAAGTCTCTGCCAACTCTAGATCCAAGATCCTGAGAATCAACTTCAGGGAGGCTCCCATACTTACTTTTAAAAGGATTTTCACATCCATTATTTCTCACTTAACATTCCCAAACTTCTTGTGAAGTAGGCAAGGCAGATGTGTCCATTTCATAGATGGATAAACAGATACAATGAGGTTAAATGATTTGGGATCATTTGGACAGTCAGTGATAAAGGAGGGAATGGAATGCAGGGTTTTGGACCAATAGTCCAGTGTTCTCTCAAAAGTACTGGGAAAACCTCCTATCATATTACAGGTGACTCTATATGGAATCCTAGGAGTAAGGCCTGGAGATTAGGAGGCTCTTCTGAAGGCATTTGCTTGCCAGCACTGGAATGCTGATGATCCTAAGAATGGGGCTTTAAGAATTGTTTGCCTCTCAGGGTAACATCTGTTCAAGGACAGCTCAGATTAAGTGGGAACAGGTGTTTTGGAGTCATCTGTGCTTGCCACTTTGACAGCCAGAATGACGCCAGCGCTGGGTTTTTTATTATTATTATTATTTTTTGGAATTATCTCAGTGGCTAATGGAAAATGAATAGGATAAGCCCTCCCAGTGCCATTAGCCATAGTTGTGGCTTCTTTCTTGGAATTCACTTTTTTCTAAGGTGGAATTTCAAAGAGAATTCTTTCTTCCATTCAAGGAATCCTGATTCCTAATCTTCACTATAGAAAGTTTATTGTTGCTATTTATATATAACAAAGACAGGTATATGACCCAAAGGGTGGAGGACAATTATTTGCCTAATTCACTTAGTTTTTGTTTAGGATGAAGTCCAGTTGTGGGGCCAATTTCAGAGGGTCGTGAACTTTTGAGGAAACCATGGGAACTCAGACCCTGACAGCACATGATATAACTGTGCGTGAAAGATGTCTTGTTTAAGACTGGAGAAGGTGAGCCCTGGGCACATGTTGGTTAGTTTCTCCTCACTAATGTTTATACATTTTTCTTTATTTTTCTTGTTTTTGTTGTTTTTTTTCCAAAGAAAACTATTCAAGTCAGTAGCAAAACAGAAATCAGAAAAGGTGTATATAGGAGAACATATATCTGACAATACAAAGTAAAGGAAATCTCCTATTGGAAGGGAGTTAATGTATCTCAACTCAAAGGCAGAATCCTACTTGGCTCTTCTCTACAATGAGGTAATTCAAGGCACTTCTAATAGACCTGTGATAGAAAATGCCATCTGCATTCATAGAAAAAGAGAGAACTATGGAGACTGAATGTGGACTAAGTATAGGATTTTCAACTTTTTTATTGTTTGTTTGCTTGTTTCTCTTTTCCTTCTCATATTCTTTTCTCTCCCTTAATCTGATTTTTCCTGGGCAGCATGATGAATATGAGAATATATTTTTTAAAATGAGATTTAATAAAAAAGAAAAAAAGAAAGATTCCTATATCTCACCCAAGAAGATATCCATATTTCTTTAGAAGAGATGAACTAGTTTTAGCCAGAAGAGGTAAGCGGTTCTTTCTAGTCACCAAACACCTCAGACCTCCCAAGTCCATCTGAATCCAAGTTCATCTTCTTTGCTTTGAGTGTTAGATTGAGATACAATGGATATTTCTGGCCCTTCATCTATAGGACAGCCATAATGGAAGCCTAAGTCAAGACTGAGTGGACATTATTTTACCTGCTCACAGGGAAAAATCATGGGAGAATCAAACAAATTCAAATGGTTTATTTCCTAGAGCTGAAGCTAAACTTTTGTACTGTCTGAGCTCTTTCTCAGTTCTAGAAGAAAGGAAAGTTCACAATCTCCTAGCTGATGTTTTATTAAGAATTGTGCATTAGTTATGCACTGAAGGTTTGATTACCAATCCTACACTCAGTGAAAACAATTGCATATCAAATCTCAGCATGTTTGTCTGTTTCTGTGGAAATTCAACTCCATTACGCCAAGATCTCATGATTAGGAATCCTTGAAATATAATAAGTTCGGAAAAAAAGGGGTGACTTGACCATTAAGGTAGCTACTTCCAAGGCTATTTTTGATTGGGTAAATCCATAGACCCATAACTCATGATTTAACAACAAATTGGTTGGTGCCCTAAAGAGAAGTGGGCTGAGAGACAGAATGTTGCTGTCTGAGCACCATGGAGAGTACTACACTTCTCCAGGATGTCCTGAAATTGAGCATGTGCAAACTTCCACTCCCTAATTGAAAAAGATTGAGAAATGTCATCTGTTGGTGAAAGAAAGCGTATTTTTGTGAACAGGGAGGTATAGGGAAAAGCACCCTTGATTCAGAAGAGCATCCAGATTGCATCTGGCCTGGCTATTTAAATGATTTTGCAAAAGTTTTTTTTTCTGAAGCCTTAGTTACCCCCTCTATAATAATTGGGGGTTGGGTTTTCTAGCCTGTACAGCTCTAATTCCTCTGAACCTCTATTAGAGAGTTTGGTCCAACTTAAATCTCTGCAATTTAAATTAATTCTCTGTGGGTGAAGACATTTAATAGCTGGTCAGTTTGCCCTTTATGGTAAACCTTCATATAATTGCTGAATTTTTACTTAGTCTCCTACCTTCTAGACTAAACAGTCTCAACTCCTTTAATTGTACCTTTGGGGTCCTATTTTCCAAGCCCTTATGGCTTTGGTTTTCTTTATTATGTACCCTTTCCTTTTTTCTTCTTGTTTTTCTTAAAATGGGAAGTCTTAAACTGGACAAAAAACTGGTGAAGAAAAAAAAAGCTTTAGAAACTAATTTTGGAAATAATCGTTGTGTTTTCCTTGAGAACTGTGCTAATTTGACAGCATATCTCTGTGACAGACATTAGTTATGTGAATATTAAAATTGTTCATTTATACATTTAGAAATGTTCTTCTTGTATTGTAGATTGAATTAGATGGGATTTTAGAGGTCAACTGAATAAAGTCCCTCATTTTACAGGTGACAAAACTAAAGTCCAGAGAGGTTAAGTGATTTGTCTATGATACACACAGTGCAATAGGACTGGGATTCAGATCTATTCAAATCACTTAGTTCTTTGGTGTGATAGTCATAAGACAGTACTTCTCACAATATATTGACCAATAGATAAATGGTAATCTTGAACAGGCTTCCCTCTAGCCTCTAACAAGGGAGATGAGGACATTTTCCTGGTTGCTATTAAATAAGATGACTTATTGAAGAATGTATTAGCCAACCACAGTCTACCAAAATAAGAAAGCAAATTTGTGGTAGTTGAATTGAAATGCCTTGAATTTATTCTCAGAGGATATATTTCTTACCACTCATTTCTCTTCACACCATACACATAGTAATAATTCACATTTCATATATCCTGTGAAGTATGTAGTGCTTCCTTATCCCTATTTAGAGATTAAGAAACCAAGCCTTGGAGTAGCAAAGCTGCAATTGGTTACATGGTAAATGTCAGAGCTGTCACTTGAGCCCAGATCTTCCCATGCCAAATCTACTCCTCTTCCTACCATGCTATTTTGCATTCATATGGCTATCTTCATTACCCTATTTTCAACTTCTTTACCATCCATTCCTACTTCTATTTTTCTATAGCATTTGTTGTCTATAGCACTTGTAATAAAACCCTTTAGGATGTTAGAGATATAGAAGAGATGTTAGAGATCTAATCCAACCCCTTCATTTAAAATTTTTAATTTTATTTATTTTTTGTTTTAAATTCTGAACTGTCTTCCTCACTAGAGAAGGTCACCATTTGACACAGATTTATAAGTATGTTAAGTCATATTATGCATACTTTTGTTTATCAGTTCTTTGTCCAGAGGTGGTTAGCATCTTTCTTTTATCAATCCTTTGTAGTTGATTTGAGTATTTATAATATTTAGAATAAATTGGTCATTTACATTTGTTTTTTGAACAATATTGCTATTATTGTATGCAATATTCTCTTGATCCTGCTTCACTTTACTTTTCATTATTTTATTATTTTTTTCACACAAGTCTTTCCATGTTTTCTGAAATCATTCAGTTCATTTTTTGAGGTACCACTCTATTTAATAATCATGTATCTCAGTTTCATATTTTTGTTTTTATTTTCTTAATATTTTTAATTCTTAAATTTTTTTCCTAATATTTTCTTAAAATATTTTGATATTTCTGTTTTTAACATCATTATAAAGGATGCAGCAAGTTGGCATCATTTAAAGTAGCTCATTATTTTTTACAGTGCAATAGTATTCTATCACAATTGTTTAGGCATTCCTCCTTAAAAAATCCATATACCACCTACTTATACAGACTTTCCCAATTGATAGTGATCCCATCAATTTCCAGTTCTTTGCCACAACAAAGAGAGCTGTCACAAATATTTTAGAACATATAGGTTCAGGGGGAACCAGATGGCGTAGTGGATAGAGAACTGGCCCTAGAGTCAAGAGGAGACCTGAGTCCAAATTTGGCCTCAGATACTTGTTTCCTTGCTGTGCAACTCTGGGCAAGTCATTAACTCTAATTGCACTATCCAAAAGAAAAAAAAGAAAAGAAAAGAACAACAACATATAGGTTCTTTCCCCTTTTCCCTGACCATCTTGGAAAATAGACTGTCTAACGGTGGTATTACTCAATCAAAGAGTATACACAGTTTAATAATGCTTTGGGCAGAATTCCAGATCGCTCTCCAAAATAGTTGAATCCGTTCACTGTTCCACCAATAATGTAGTGACCAGTTTTTCCACACCTCCGCCAACATTTGTTGCATTGCCCTTCCATCATTTTAGCTAATTTGTTAGATGTAAGATGACATCTCAAGTAGTTTTAATTTGCATCTTACAGATGAAAAAATTAAGGCCTAAAAGCATTGTAGCCCTTGCTTTTCTTATACTGTAGTGATCTGACTTTTCTCCTATATTAGACAGCAAAGTATAGGGCATGGACAGAGTCATGCATATTTTTACTCTCTTTGCTGACTATCTTTTCTTTCCCTAAGAAATAGCTGTTAAAATGCTGGTACTGCTTTAAGGGAAAAAATAAAAGTCTATTTAAAGATTGTCCTTCTGGTTTTGGTGTTTAAATATATATATATATATATATATATATATATATGAAAAATTAACCTACAAAGTTTCACAGAAGTCATTGTGCCAAATGAGCATAGAACTATCAATTGCTTTATACCAGGGCTTTCTGCGTCACCCTCTCTCAAGGTGATTTCAAAGGAGACATCTTCACCATCATATTACTTTCTGGCAGATGCAGCCATAGTGTGAAATGTCAGCCAGTGAAAGTTCCATGACCTGCTAATGGGCTGTGTTCTCCTTCTGCAGGACCCACTTTCCCTTCAAGGGTCAAATTCTCAATTGCTTTCTTGCCTCATAAAGCCCTGACTGTCTTCTGACGATTATCACCATGTGTCAGACAACTGCAGAACTGATCTGCTGAATTCTATCAGTTGAAGATAGAGTGGCTCCCATCAAACTCCAGCTATGTATTCTCCCCTCTGGGCAGAAAAGTTCGGAGTATTTTCAGTGGAATGACAGGGAAGCCTTTCCTCTTGTTTTTTATACTTTACCTTAGTCTTTGCAAAATAGAATCGCCATTGACCTAAGACTTATTACTGAGCTAACCCTTGGCTTCTCAAATGGACAGGCCCAGGATATGCACTGTGAAAAATGTTTCCAAAAGGATAACCTCCTTTCTTCTACCCCCAAATACTAATCTAAGAGTCTTCCTGGTAAGTTAAGCTCCCAGAATGTGTTTGAATGGGCAGTGGAAACAGCCTCTTATACTACAATGAAAAATGAGTCTAAGCTAGATTTTTCTATGAGTATACAAAGGGAGCAAGGATGACACCCATTAAATGTCTCTTATGATTTCATTATGCTATTGTTTATTAAATGCAAAAATGTATTAAGTGTTGTACTTAACCTTTTTTCAATGGGGTGAAAGTAGGGGAGCCATGAGAGACAGAGAGAGAGCCAACAAACGAGAATGAAAACCAACACACATAACAAAAGACAGATAATTACATGAGCACATAACACATAGGAGAGGGAAAAATTCGCTCTGGCTGCTGCTGCCAGAGAGGGGAGCTAGAGGAGAAACCTGATTCAAGGTCGTAAATCTCCTTGAAGTCCCAGGTTCTAAACAAGCTTAAACTCGAAGGTATTCACATTTAGTGGATCTACTCATTACATCACAGGTCATTTCCATTGACCTTTCAAACACATTTTAGGAGATTACATTTCCAGAAAGATTGTCAGATTGGTTGGTTTGTAGGTTTGTGAGGGTCTAGAGTGTAGAAAGTAGAGAGGTGAGGTTCCTTCTTATTGTGCTTTCCATGGTGTGGATGCTGGTTCCCAAAGCTGTGACATCCGTCTGCATTAATGGTATCTTCTGCTATCTAGCTCTGTGAATCTGCAATAAAACTGATTATTCTCTGCATGGACTTTTACAATGAAATACAATGTGGTTGCCATTGTAATTTTCTGTATAGGTATAAGCTGATGTGAATTTTGATAGTCTTTTCACATCACTCAACAACAAGCATTTATTAAATACAAACTGTGCTCTAGGCATTGTGCTAAGTGCTAGAGCCACAAAGACAAACCTGAAGCAATCTTTGCTCTCAAGAAGCTTACACTGTATTGGGGGAGACTGTGTATACACATATGTAAGTATGTACAAAATATGAATCATTCAGTGAGTATTATTAAGTACCCATTTTTGCCAGCTTCCATGCTTGTTACTGGGGACATAAACAAACGAAATGTTTTCTGCCTTCAAGGAAAATATATTCTATTGAAGGAGGTAATGGGTACATACATAAATATGTATAAAATAATTTTGGGGGAGAAACAATAACTGGAAGAATGAGGAAAAATATCATGGAGATGTTGAACTGAATCCTTAAAAAAAAAAAAAAAAAACTAATGCACTTAAATCCCAACAATACATACAGGTCCCAACTCATTTGTGTAAGAAAATAGTTATAAGTGTTGAGAACTGAGTGGGACTTTAGAGATTCAGATTCTAAGAAATTAAAGTGCATCATGTGTTAATTATTCATTGGAAACATGGTTATCTCATTTTGCAGGACATTTGCAAAAAGGCCCCTACAAAGATAATTGTAACTCATGTACCAATATGGATTTCAGAGGTTGAGGAGATTGAAGAGTCCTACAAAAATGTTGGCAAGTCCCAAATTAAACATATTTAAGTCACTTCAGTGTAAAGATGGGAGCAGGACAGGAAGGGAAAACATGGTCTCACAATAAAAAAAAAAAAAAAAAGATGTCCAGAACTTTCAAACTATACAAATGAACCACACTTTTCATTAATATTTCTTTAAGAAGAAGGTGAGGAAGCAAGGAGGATGTCAAAGAAGTTAGGGACTGATTTCATCTGTATAGGAGGAACTCCTAAGTGAGGAAATATTTTCTACCAATACAGGTTGGAATTTTCTCTACAATGGATGGTCTTTTGCTTTACTTAAAGCAATGGTGACAAATTTAAATAGAAATGGATCTCTTCAAGTCATACATTGACTTGGAAAACTTTCACAAATTAATATTACCTAAGTTGTATTGTTGTTGTATCATTTTAAAGATTTTCTGGTTACATTTTCATTTGATTTAGAATATACCCAAACACACACACACACACATATATCACCTACTGTGTGGTAGGCAATGTGTTAAGGATTTTAAAAAAAAAAAGATATTGTCTCATTTGATCATCACAACAATCATGGGAGGTAGGTACTTTCATTATTGCCATTGGGGAAACTGATGTGAATAGAGGATGTCACCCAGCCAGTAAGTGTTTGAGGCAGGATTTGAATTCAGCTCCACTAGATTCCAGGCCCAGGCTTTATTTACTGTACTATCAGTTGCCTGGATAGGAAACGGGTGATTCAAATGTGGGACTTATGCATAGTCTGTTTGCTGTTTGAGATAAGACTTAGAACAAAGATCAAAAGCAGTACCAAATTAGAAGAGCAGCAATGAGATATTTAGCTTGAGTAAATTAATTGTCATCAGGAGGCCAAAAGGTCCTAGAAACTGCCTCAGGCATCTGAAAGTTGCAGAGAATTCAAAATTCCTGTTTTTGTTGGATTTTATGTGTTCTCTCTCTCTCTCTCTCTCTCTCTCTCTCTCTCTCTCTCTCTCTCAGAAAGACAGACAGACTTGAAGCAAACATCCATTCTAATTTGCCACCTTGGCAAATATCCTTCTTTTTAACTGAGCCACCCATTTCTAACAAAAACTCTAAGAATAGCAATGAAATCAGCACTACCATTTCCAGAAAGGATATGTCGATCATTTGCCCTAAGGCTTAAATCACAATTCTTCCTGCCTTTCCAAACTATTCACTGCACTCTTTCCTTGCCACTGCTCACTTATATATATGCATCCTTTTCTCTTATTAGAATTCATGCTCCTTATATTCTGTAAAGGATTGCCATGTTTTATTGGTTTTTTTTGTCTAGTGTGTAGCACAATGATTGGCACTTAATATCTACTTTCCCCCTCACTCATTCATTCATTTGCTCACTTATTCATTTCTGAGGCTGCTCATTTCATTTATGGATAATTGTCATGAGGAGAAAATTTTTTTTCTAATATCAAACTTAAATCGCCTCATTGCAGTTTCCTGTCATTTCTTCTATTTTGACCCTCCATGGCCAATCAGAATAAGTTTAGACTATTTCCTATCCCTGTCCTCCATGAAAATCTTTTTTTGATAATTGTTGGTTGAGTCGTTTCAGTTGTATCTGTCTCTTTGTGACTCCATTTAGGGTTTTCTTGGCAAAGATACTGGAGTGGTTTACCAATTCCTCTTGCAGTTCATTTCACAGATGAGAAACCTGAGGCAAACAGTTAAATTACTTGCTCAGAGTCACACAATAAGTATCTACTGTGGGGATCTGAACTCCAGGAAGATGAGAATTCCTGACTTCAGAGCTGATACTCTATCCACTGTCTTTCTTAAGGCTATACATGACTAGTTCTTTCAGCTAATCTTAATAGAGCATGGTTCAAGGTGTCACCATTTGGTTGCCATTTTTTGTATGTTCTCCAGTTTGTCAATGTATCCTAAAATATGGTGCCAGAATGTAATTTCTTATGCCAAATGGGACATGACCAAGGAAGAGAATAACAGGATTATACTTTAAAAAAAAAAGTATGTAATGTAAAGAACATATTTGAAGCAGGAGGATCTGTCCACCTACATGAAAAGCCTGATTGCTTCATCTCATTTCTCTTCACCTTTATTTGATTCCTCTTCTGTAAAATGAGAAACTTGGACTAGAAGCATCCAGTTCCTTTCCTACCTCTAAACCTTTTTGTTCATAAACCAGAAAACTGAGAAGGAAAGACATCTGACTTCCTAGGCCACAACCAAGAAGTGTGGGATTCAAGATTTCAACTGAATTTTCTGATTTTGAGTTTGGTGCACTTTCCACTACAGCATGGTACCTCTCAGTAGACATTTATAGCAATGGAACATGGCCATTTTCCCAGGGTAGTTTAAGTGCAGGAGGGGTGGGGATGAATCAAATTACCCCTTGAGGTTCCCTCCATCTCCCTAAGCCTGTACATTAATGTAGGCTCAGGTTTCCTGAGGAAGCAAGAAGCATTCCAGTCAGTTGGCTCATGCTTAAAAATATGTTGGAATAAGATACAAGTCTCACTGGGACCCAGAGGGAGAGTCTTTTCACTGCTCAGATTTCCACGGTTCTCAGTGGGGAGGGGAGCTCTAAGAATTCCAAGACCTAATACCCTCTCGGTAAGCCTGGGCCTCAGGGGAACCTGCCTGTTTTAAGCGAAGTAGTTACCCAGGTTCGGAAAGCCTGTGATTGGTGTGCCATGGGGAGAGACTAACTCCCACAAGCTGTTTTAGAAAGGACAAAAACATTTCCATTCATTTTCTAAACTCAATTTATACCTGTGGGAGTAAATAACTTCCCTCCTTCTCTGCCCACTTCTCCCTCCAGCTCTCATTCACTTCCTTCCCTCTCTTTTTATTTCTATCTTTTCTCCTTTTCTCTTATTTCTCCCATTCTTCTCTATTTATACCGGTGGGAATAAATCACTCCCCTTCTCTGCCAACTTCTTCCTTCTTCTCTCATTCATTTCCTTCCCTCTCTTTTTATTTCTATCTTTTCCTCCTCTTTCTCTTTTCTATTTTCCTTCCCTTTCCCCCTTAATTTTCCCTCTTTTCTTTCCCTTTTCTCCTTGCCATTCTTCCATCCCTCCTTCCTCATTCCTCCTTTTTGACTTCTTTCCTTTCTCTCCCCTCTCCCCTCAGACCTCCTCCTTTTTACTCCTTTCCCCATCTCCTTCTCTTCCTCTCTCTTTTTCTGCCTGTTTCTCAGATATACTTTAAAAAACTGAGAATAAATATCCAGTATATTTTTATGGCTAGTTCCCTTCCATTATCTTATCATGCTAGCCCATCTTTGCCCTGGATACCAAAAAAAAGGGTTCCTCTAGACGTTCAGATGGGGGAAACGAGATGTAGAAGTTAGTATCAGGATAGGATTAGACCTTTTCAGTCCTAGAGGCTCTTTGTGTCTTAAATGCCTGTGAGGGAGGGATTGGGTAGGGACTCTGGCATTTTAAAGATATTATAAGAGAGCAGCCTGGGGTTTTGTGGGCTCAGTTAAGGGTTGTTATTAAGTGCTGACAAGTAGTGATTAGTAGTAGTGGAGTCCTTTACATTTCCTTGGCTTTGCAATTCCTCCCAGAGAGACCTTTCTCTTTCTCTCAGAAGCCCTGGAGGTGGTTAGGATTATTATCCCAATGCTTTCCATCAATGCTTCTTAACTTCTGGGTCATAGCCCTAAATGTGGTGCCAAGAGTTTCCTAATATATAACTGTAAATTCAGGCAATTGGTCAACAAGCCTTTATTGAATCCTTATAATAAGGATCCCTTCAATTCTTATAATATGCTCAGGACCAGAGGGTATAAAGACATGAAGATGTGGTATTGACCTTAAAGAGTTTGTTTGCTTGTTTTTTTTGCTGAGGAATTGGGGTTAAGTGACCTGCCTGGCGATCACACAGCTAGGCAGTGTTGAGTGTCTGAGATCAGATTGGAACTCGGGTCCTGACTTCAGGGCTGGTGCTCTATCCACTACACATCCTAGCTGCCCCTTCTCAAAGAGTTTATAGTCTGAGGATATAAGTAATGCAAAGAAAATGGCATGTAAGTTAAGATTATCCTGTTGACTACTTTCTTGATGAGGTTTTTAAAAAAAATTGTGAAAATGAAACCAGTGTTATGTTTAAAGCCTTATGAACCTATCCCAACTTGAGGGAAACTAGTTTCTTTAGGGGGATTCAAAGATCCTGAAGTTCCAAGTTTCCTTCGTGGGAGCAAACAACTATAGAAGTGAAAGGCTCCCCAAAGTATATCCAGACCCTTCGTGACAGGGGAAAAAAATCTTTGCGTTAATATTTCCAAGAGGATTTGATTTACTTCTGCAAAGAGGCAGCTTGCCATCTCCTACAAATGTATGATCTCTGTGTTCAAATATTCTGAAATTCCCTTATCTGACCATACCCATTAGCTATTGTCTCTTTCTATCCTCCCTTATTAAATCCTCCCTTTGTTTACACTGTTACCTCAGATCCCCAGATCCCAGATTTTTCTCCCAGGCCATTTCTTTAGCACTGATTACTCTTTTCTCTTTCCCATCTTGAATCCCTTGGTGAACAATTCAACTCTACATGTCCTCTTGAGACCTGAGATCATTTCACGTATTGCTCTCTGCCAAACCTTAGCCTTGGATCAGTTTCACCTTTCACAGCTTTTGTTTCTGCACACATGTTGCTGAATGAATCTAGAGAAAATCATATAACCATTCTGACTGGGTCCGCAACAAATTCATGTTACACAAACTGAACTAGGTTCTCACTGCTGCTAAGCAATCCTACTCTACTTCTCTTATTAACTCTTTCTCTTATTCCATTCTCCATAGAAGCTCTTTCAAAATTTTTCATCCTTCTTCAAACCTCCCATAGCCTACCCCCCACTTCCCTATCCTCTTGAGAACCTTGCCTCAAATTTTACAGGAAAAAATTGAGACCATTTGCCATGAGCCCCTCTTCTTTCCTCGTCCTTATATCATTCATATGTCTTTAGTTACTATCTTCTCTTTCACCCATCTGTCATGGTGTGACTTATTCCTTATCAAGATGAACTTCTTGACCTGCTCAAGTGATTCCAATTCCATTCTGTATCCTCCAACAGATTGTCCCCTTTGAAAACAACAAAAAGAATGAGGATGACAGTCTTTCCCTCCTCTCCTCTCCTACAAACATGTTCATATTTCCCCTATCCTCAAAAACTCCTCATTTGATCCTTCTATTCTCACTAACTAACTATGTCTCTTCTGCCTTTTGTGGCTAAAATCCTCCAAAAGACCAACTCTAATAGGTACTTCTAGTTTCTCTCCTCTCCCTCTGTTCTTAATCCATTATAATCCAGCTGCCGACCTCATCATTTCACTGAAACTGC
Source organism: Antechinus flavipes (assembly GCF_016432865.1). Taxonomy (NCBI): domain Eukaryota; kingdom Metazoa; phylum Chordata; class Mammalia; order Dasyuromorphia; family Dasyuridae; genus Antechinus; species Antechinus flavipes. The sequence continues at coordinate 164,569,874 of NC_067402.1, forward strand.
TCTCTCCAAAGTCTTAGTTGCTAAACCCATAGCCTTTTCTTAGTCCTCCTTCTCCTCAACCTCTCTGCAGCCTTTGACATTCTTCATTACCTTCTCCTCTTTGAAACTCTCTTTTCTCTAAGTTTTTGAGACATCATTTTCTCCTTATATTACTCCTTCCTATTTGACTACTCCTTCTCAGTCTCTCTTCGTAGATCCTCTTCCAGATCATTCTTTATAATCATAGGTTTCATTCTGTACTGGGTTCTCTGCTCTTCTTCCTTCTATATTATACTTGGTGATCTCATCAGCTCTCACAGATTCAATTAGTAGCTCTATGTTGATTATTCTCAAATATGGCTTTCCTGCTCCATTCTCTCTCCTGACCTCCAATCTCTCATCTCCTACTGCCTTTCAGATATTTCAAAGTAGATTCCAGAAGACCCCTTAAAATGTCCAAATCAGAATTCATCTTTCTTCTGAACCTTCTCTTCCCTCACCTTCCATCACCTCTAGAGGGCAATATCATTCTCTCAGTATGTCAGGCTTTCAACTTGAGAGTCATCCTTTCTTCCTCCCCAACTCCCCCATATCCAAGCCAAGGCTTGCTGATTTCACATCTTTGACATTGTTGTTCTTTCTTTTGACATTGCCACCACTCTGATGCATCACATCACATTTGGATTATCACAATAGCCTGCTGGTGGGTCAGTCAGCCTCAAGTCTCTCCCCACTGCAATCAGTTATCAAAGTGATTTTTTTTTTAAGTATGTCATTCTCCTTTTCAAATTTCAATGATTATCTTTTCCAGGTTCAAATACCAAACCTCTTTCTTCTCTCCCTCCCTTCCCCTTCATAATCTATTCCTTTCTCCTTTTCTGGACTTTTTACATTTTCTTTCCTGCCTTCCAAGTATTCTTCAGTCCAATGACACTGTTCCCTTAGTTGTTGCACAAAATATACACTCATTTCTCAGTTTGGGGCTTTTTTTTAAAGTCTTGTTTCACCTGGAGCAATATCCTTCCTGATCTCTGCCTTCTTGGGCTTCTTTTAAGTTTCAGGGGAAATCACAACTTCTGCAAGAAGTCTTTCTCAAGCCCTCTTAATTCTAGTACCTTTCCTATGTTAATGGTTTCCTATTTATCAAATATATAATTTGTTTGCATGGATTTGCTTGTGGCAATCTCTATTAGATAGTGAGCTTTTCCTCTTTTTGTTATATCTAGCATTAATAAATTTTAAATAAATATTTATGGACTGGCTGATCATATACCTCTAGGTGGTGCTGTGGATAGAGAACTGAGCCTAGAGCCAGGAAGACTACAATTCAAATACAGCCTTGGACATTTACTAGCTGTGTCACTCAGGACAAGTCATTTAACCTCTGTTTTAGTTTCTTCAACTGTTAAATGGGGATAACAATACCTACTGTGTTGCTTTGTTGAAAGAATTAAATGAAATTATATTTGTAAAGTGCTTACTTAGCACAATGGGCCTGCAAAACCAAAGAGGAAGTATTTGAAAGATATGAACACAGTTTTCAAGAGAATTTCAAATTAGTAATGACATATAAAAAATTATTCCAAGTCACTAATAAGAGAAAAGTAAATTAAAAAAAACAAAGCAAAGCAAAAACCCTCTGAGGATTTTCCTTAAATTAGCAAATTGATTCTTTCCTACTTTTTTCATTTTTACCTATGTTGGTAAAATTTCAGAAAACAATCACACTATTACACGAAAATAGTGAATTGATCTAACAATTTCAGAGATAAAATTGGAATTGTGATTTAAAAAAATAACTAAAATGTTTATGCTTTTGAACTAAAAATCTCACTATGATACATAATCCTTAAGGAGGCTAAAAACAGAAAAATAAAAGACCTCTATAATTAAAATATAGCAGCACACTTTGTTATTACAGGTATCAAGAAATGAAATAGATATTCTAATTAGGGAATGACTAATTAATTGTGGCATATAAATATAACGGAAGAGTTCTCTGCCTTAAATGATCAATATGAAAATTTCAGAGAATCATGGGAAGACATTAATGGATTCAGAATCAAGCAAAACCTTTTATAGTGGTATGTATGGAAAGAATTATCACAAAGAAAGGAAAGTAACCTGTTGTTATATATATATATATATATATATATATATATATAACTGACCCTGGAGAGGAGCAGAGAAAATGTATTACCTTCCATTCATCGCAATTGAGGGAAATCAGTATAAAGTACTGCATGTGCTGTTGCATTCAATATATTGTTCAATAACAATTCTTTTTTCCTTCCTTCCTGTTATAGCTTTGTCATAAAGCCTGGCTTGTTCAGTAGAAAAGGGTAGGGACATGTTTGCAACTGAAGGTGATGTTAAAAAAAAGATATAAATTTTTAAAAGGAGAAAAAAGGAATCAAAGACCCTTACAGAGAGAGAAAGGTGTATTCTTCTCACTGCTAGACAGAGAGATATGTGGACTTGATAAAGTAAATGGACATTTCTAGGTTGCTTCTTTATTTCTCCGAGTCCTGGAAGGTCATGGTGTTTTGAGGGAATATCTGGGATTAACAATAACAATATGAACATAAGCACAAAGAAGGCTTATGGAACAGTAAAGAGAAGAGCCCATATAGAATAGAATGTATTAGGGCAATAGGAAAAAGAATGGTGGTTAGATAATGGAAGTAGGGGTGTGGATTGTGGCAAGCTCTGAAAGAAAGAGGAGTCTTGATGCTATAGGAAGCAACTGTCTTAATCAGGGCAATGATATGATGAATTTTTTTAAAAATAAAGGTAAGTTTTAAAATGTTAAAATAAAACGATGATTGACATTGTACACACAGTAGATAAAAGGAGAGATAATCTGAAGGAAATTGGGAGAAAAATTGAAGCCATCTGTTATATTAGGAAGAATGCTGAATTTGAAGTCAAATGACTTGGATTTGAATGCCACCTCTGTGATCTTCAGCAACCTACTTATATTCTCTGGGTCTCAGTTTCCTCATCTATAAGAGGAGAAGATTGGACTTGACCTTGGAATCATATCCATATAAGCAACTAGGAGGATATTTCAGTAATCCAGATGATGGAAGATCTACATTAGGATGGACAGTAGAAATGTAAAGAAAAGGAGAGATTGTGAATTTGAGAGAACAATTGACAAGATGAGGTGATGACCTTGATATAGGGAGGGAAGGATTAAGAGAAGGGAGAGTTGAGAGAGTTTTGTTTTGTTTTGTTTTTTTTAACCTAAAGGAGAAGCCAGATTTTTGGAATCCAGGTATGTCTGCATCATAAATTTCTCTTTTGCTCTCTTGAAATGGAGTCATGATCCTTTTCATTATGACCAAATCCTTTGCTTTATAAGTTCAGAGTCATGTTTCCAATCTGGCTGGCAAGGCATTTGGTTGAAGGAAGATTAAGGGTTAAATGATGGTCATGGCAAAGAGACTGAAATGTCTGAATTTTGAGGTTAAGAAAATAATCTACCTTAATGCTGAGAATTCACAGAACACTGGAGAGCTTAACCTAGTATATTCTTGGATAGATCATAGGCTCATAGATGTTGAGATAGAAGGAAACAAATAAAGAAAGTGAGGCACAAAGAGATCTGGAAGAGAACACAGATTGATTGTGTCTACTAAGTGCTGGACACTGTGCTAAGCAGTTGATGAATATATCTCATTTGAACCCAACACGAATTCTGAGAAGCAGGTGCTTTTATTATTTCCATTTTACAGTTGAGGAAACTGAAGCAGATAAGGGTTTAGTTAACATGTGTAAGAATGGATTTGAATCTTTCTGACTCCAAGTCTATTCATTGTATTACCCAGCAGGCCAGCAGCACACAGCTAATCAATCAAGTCTGAATAGAGACTGACCTAGATTTCCCCTACTCCAAAGTCAGTGTTCTGATCACTGTACTTTCCATACATGAGGCTTGGAGAAATGAATGACTAAGACAGATCTAGATTCAGATTCAGAAGGAACTAGGAGATCTCATCTGGTTCAACCTCTTCTTCTGACATCTGAGGAACTGAAGAACAAATACGGCAGAATTGAGACTGGAACCCAGGTTCTCTATTTCCAAATCTAGCCTTTTTCCCATTCTCCCATTTTGTCTCCCTTGTTGAGGGAGTATTTGGGCAACAAAGAAAGCAGTGACCGCTAATTCCCTCTCCTACTAGGAGTGAGAGAAGGCTGGATTGCCAAAGGTACCATCTTGCAGGGCTGCTTCTGAGAATCCCCAAGAGCAGGGAATGCTGGTGGCTTGGATAAACTCCAACTTCTGTAATTACATTCTGCATGTTAAACTCCCTCTGCAGCCTCGATTGGTTATTGTATTCTTTTAGTTTTGTTTTCCAAAGGGGCTTCCCAACTGACCTCTCCAGGCAGCCTGTGAGTAGGATGTGCCATGCTGGGTTAGGGCACAGAAGTAAAACCTTTGCTGTGGTTGGCACAGGCAGCTTGGCTTTGAGTGTACACCAGCTCAGCTCCTGGGGTTTTGGATCCTGACCCCATTATTGAGCCCAGTTCCAAAGAAAGGAGAACTCCGTTGACTGTTGCTTTTGTCTAGAAACAGCTGTGGTCGTCAAAGGGGTTGCATGTCAGCCTGGTGATTCATATGGATATCTCCTGAAGGAGCTCTGCTGCTCTATATAAGACATTGTGATACAGGAGGGAAAGAAAGCCATATATAACAGGATGCTAAGTGGGTAAAACACTAGAGTTAGAATCAGCAACATCTGGATTTGAATGCCACCTCAGATGCTTACCAGCTTTGTGATAATGGGCAAGTCACTGCCTCAGTTTCCTCAAATGGACAATGAAAAGGCAGAGCTCAGGAGCCTTTAAGGTCAATCTCAGCTCTGAATCTTCAATCCTATGATCAGGGACTCAATCCTGATTGAGTCCTAGATAACTGACTAATAGTAATCCCCAAATGTAGGTATGGACTCCTTTGTACTCTTAAAAATTATTAAGGGCCCCCCAAATCTTTTGTTTATGTGAGTTTATATCTATTGATATCAATCATATTAGAAATTAAAACATCATAATATTATTATGAAAATAGTTTTAATATTGAGGACTCCCTGAAAGGGTGTTAGAGATGCTTGGGATTCTCCAAACCATTTTGGGACAACCACTGGACTAGATAATTTTTAAATTCCTTCCAGAACTAACATTCTAGATATTGTATCATTTCCCCCTTTCTTGTTACAAATTTAGGTGGCTTGCCTCTAGTCAAAACACAGTAAGAGTTGGCTTTTCCTTTTTTCTGGACAGGGGCATGCTGGAGCCAGCTCAATCCAGCTTTTACAAGCCGATTAAGTTTTCAATGTGACTATTTCTACTTCAGAAGTTGGTATTTATTTATTTTTAGTTATCTAGATTTAAGCAAGTTGGAGAACTTTATTAAGATTGTTTCAGATTAAATTGAAAAGTATGTCTGTTTGTGCATTTTTCCTCCTTGGAGAGTCAGTTTTAAAATATTTACCAGCACACCTCTGGCTGTGGGCCATGCACAGCAGTAGCAGCCAAGTGTGTAAAATCTCATCTAACCAAACACCAGGACCCCACAGCCTCTTCAGCATACACATCTTGCCATCTCTTTGCCTCTGTCCTACCACTACCTGGTACAGGAGACTCTGGACCTCCAGAGACCATTGTTCTCTATCCTAGGGAAGTAAATCCATTCAGCTTTGGGTCCTCAATCATCTCCTGAGGTGTGCGGTTTGGTGATTAAGAAAGTGAAAACTCACCTCAACCCCCTGAATCCAATCAGTCTCTGACTGCACTTCATACCCCATCCAGCCATCCCCCAGGCAATAGGGCTTGCTCAACATACTTATTTTGCTATCACTTTAAGCACTTCTGCTGGCAAGTCCTTTCACTTTCTACTTCTTGCCTTTACTTTGTTTCCAGTAGCAGTGATACTATTGTTTCCAATCTAACAATCTCTATCCTGTTCTACCTAGACCAAAGCTTTTTCTTCCTAATTATTTGTTTTATACCTATTATTTCATGACCTAGTGGATAGTGCATTGGGTCTGGAGTAAGGGAGACCTGAGTTTTAATCTTGTCTCAGATAGTTACTAGCTCTCTGATCCTGGAAAAATCACTTTACTTCTGTCTGCCTCAGTTTCTTCAGTTGTGAAGTAGGGATAATAAGATTCACCTTGGAGTGTTTGTGAGGATCAAATGAGATAACAAATGTAAAGAGTTTAACAAAGTGCCTAGTACATAGTAGGTGGTATATAAAACTATTATTTATGATCTTTATGTATGTGCATATATGTATATATGTGAATATTTGTGCCTAATTGTAGGGAGGAGATGGGGAAGAGAGGGGAAAAATAAAGTAAAAAGAACATAGGCGAGAGCAAAAAAAAAAACCTACAAGGAAAGAAAGAGAAACTGGGAAGCTTTGAAAACAATGTATGGTATTTATTATATTGAAATATTACATATATATGTGTGTGTGTGTGCATATATATATAATTATTATATTGAAACAGAAATTTATTGCTCTATATTGACTCCCTTATGTTCTGTACTGTAATGACAATTTTTTTTCTTTTCTTATTTTGTACTTAAGTTTAAAATAAAAGTTTAAAAAAAAAAAACTTTAAAAAGGGCAATCTATGTAACATGATGTTTCTACTTGTGTTGGCCCTACTGCTATTCCCAATGAATGAAATCTTCTCCCTCCCAACCTCTACCCTCTTGAGCTGGTATCCTTTAAGGCTCAGCTTAAGCATCACCTCTTATATGAAGAAAGGCTTTTCTGATTCCTGACAGACACTGTACCATCCTCTCTAAGGAGCCTCCCACCTGTTTCATATTTATCTGATATGTTCAGTACCAAATATGTTTCCTTTCCTTTAGAATATAAGCTTCTTGGGACTGCTAGGTGGTGTAGTAGATAGAGCACCAGCCCTGAAGTCAGGAGGACTTGAGTTCAAATCTTGTCTCAGACACTTAATACTTCCTAGCTGTGTGACCCTGGGCAAGTCACTTAACCCCAATTGCCTCAGGGGAAAAATAAATAAAAAAAAAGAATATAAGTTTCTTGAGAGCAAGGATTGTTTGTTCCCTGCTTCCCAGTTTTTCTTTCCTTTCTTGTAGGTTTTCTTTTGTTCTCTGCTGTGTGTTCTTTTTACTTTATTTTCCCCCTCCTTTCTCCATCTCCCCCCCCCCAAAGACTACAATTAAGCACAAATATACATATGCATATCCACATACATAAAGAGCTCTTTTTTTCTAAGTGTATAGTATAGTGCTTGACATACAACAAGTACTTAATAAATGCTTCTTAATGAACTGATTGATTGATGTAGTTAGTACTTTAGAGGGGACCTGTGTCACTGGACTATTCAGATGTGGATTTAGGGGGCAATTAATGTCAGAGCCATTAGTTAAAGGAGGGTCTTGGATTTTACTGAACTGAGGAATACTAAGTCTTTGTTGTTCATTCTGTCATATCCAGCGTTTCTTAACCCCATGGACCTTAGCACTCTAGGCCCTTCTATTCTTCACCATCTCCTGAAGTCATATTTGTTGCTTTCATGACACTATCCATCACACTCTCTGCTGGCACCAAGTCTAAATAAAAACAATAATCTGGTTGTCAGAAAGAGGGGGAACATTCACATCCAGATGATTTTAATAAATGATTAAAAGAAAATCAGCTCCTGGTCACTCCTGTTTCATTTGCCCAGCCGTATTGAACATCCTTGGCTTCTCCTATTAATTCAGCTTTCCCTTTGGCATTCTGATTTTGGCTTCCCACCATTCTCCCACCAAGGACTGCAAACACTTGATCCCCTGCTGTGGGAGATCTGGTCTGTTGGCTGCAGCGCCTGGCGCCCTGATCATTTATTCTCCTTGAAATTCACCCGGAGTTCCTCCAAAGCTCACAGTCATTTCAGCACTACCTGAAACAAAGACTTGGATAAGGCCTGGAAAAAATAAAAAAGGGGAGCTGTGGAAGACAAGGAAAGTACAGAGGAGTGTGGGAAATTGAGCTTTGTTCCTGTATTACTAATAGACTTGCCCTAGATAAGCAGAATAAGGACTGACTCACTGTGGAATGATTTGAGGATACTCAGAAAATGCCCATCTAAAACTAGGTCCCCATCCAGAAATCAAGTGGCAAAAGTCCATCATTAGCAATTGAGAACTTTAATTTTAAGAATTGCCTTTCTCCTTCCCACCTTCCATTTGGTCCAGACCTAGGATTTCATTGAAGATGGGAAGCTTCAGGTGTGGGAATTGCCTCCATCGACACAGTTCAGCAACTTATCTAGAACTTGGAGAATTGCATGGGAGAGTGAGAAGTTAAGTGGCTTGCTCAGTAACATAAATAGTGAGCCATAGAACTGGAACCTAGAACTTCTTTACACTAAGCCTAGCTCTATCTAATGTAACACTCTTGAATGGCTCTTATTTTGGGTTAAAAAGTCATCCTTAAATAAAAGATACCAAGAAAAAGAATTTAAAAGAAAATCCAGGAGGTAAACAAGTCACTAAATATTTATTAATTAGTTACTTACTATGTGTCGGGCACTGTACTAAGCACCAGGACATAAAAGAGAGCTTAAGGAGCTTACAGACTAAGGGGGGGGGGGAACAGCATAAGAACTATCTTCAATAGGTCAGTATATATGTATGCCCACCTGTATCCACACAGCTATAGCTACACATGAATACACGATATATTTGCATGTGCACACATGTATCTATGTATAGAATGCATATGTGCACAAGCATGTGTATATATGCGCATAGATCTATGTACACAATGTACATGTGCACACACATGTATACCCATATCCACAATCACACAATAGACAACATTCCAGGCCTAAAGTCAGGAAGATTCATCTTCTAGTCTTGGAAGCTTACTAGTTATGTGACCTTGGGCAAATTATTTAAACCATTTGCCTCAGCTTCCTCATCTGTAAAATGAGATGGAGCAGGAAATGGTGAACCATTCTAATATCTTTGTCAAGAAAATCCCATGTGGGATCACAGAGGGTTGTACATGACTAAAACAACAATAACAAAATACATGTATGTATGTACACATGTGTATGTGTGTGTATATATACACACACACACACAAATATTCTCACTTATATCTCAATATGTAATGCAATAAAACAGGTATAACAAAGTGAGGCAAGTGACAGCCTAATATTGTGCTGAAATCCAGAAAATATCATAAAGTAGGAATGGGAGCTAGACTTGTTATTTCATTAGTATTGAGAATTCCTATGTGAGGAAATTCTATCCATAAATTCAATTTCCTCACCTGTAAAATGAGGGGATTGGACTGTATAGCTTCTAAAGTCCAGCTCTAAATCCTGGACCTAATGACTTTGATTACTAGGTCTGTAAGCCCCAGAAACTGAGTGTTGATAGACACCTATCAATTCTAGAACTTTTTATCAACTTTTTTTTTATTATTAATTTCTGGATTCCTATATCCAACAAGTACTTGTCAATCTCCTATCTAAGTAAATAGTTACTTGTCAAGTAGAATAATACTCTTTAGCACTAAAAGGTATGTTTATTTTTTTTTAAGATTGTGTCCATTTTTCAAGGTATAGTGACATAGTGGATTGAGACTTGCATTATGAAGAATTGAGTTTTTGAATTCTGTCTCAGATACTTAATTACTTGTGTGATCTTGGGCAAAGCAGTTGACTTCTCTGTGTATCAATATCTTCATCTATAAAATGTAAAGATTGCATTCTCTTATATCTAAAGTTATCTCTAGCTCAAAATTCATGATCTTTGATCTATTTTGAACAATTTCTTATTCTACCTATCCCTAGTTTTGGTTCTGTGGAGCACCTTTAACACATATCACTTCCATGCCCTTCTACTCCCAAATGCATCAAATCCTAAGAATGGGCAAGCATTTTTTTAATGGTCAGTTTTATTGATTGGCAAGCACCTAACAGGTGAGGGGATCCAGGAATTGATATAAATCTATAAAACTGAAAGATATGTAGCAATACCTAATTTCTGAAATTATAAATTTAGGAATAGGAATCATAAGACCATCACCAATTTAGAATTGGATCTTAGAAATCCAATCCTCTCATTTATTGAGGCTCGAAAGGTAACATAATTTTTCCAATGTTCAAAAGTGAAGAGAATCTAAACCAAAGAATCATTCCAATTTGATATTTTTCAAACTTTTAATCATTTATGTGATATTCCTTCCACTCCCTCCTTTCAAATAGTAGGATACCCTGCATAATTAGGAATAGAATAGAAAGAGTTTCCTTTTGGACTACATCCCTATAGTTTTACATCCTATTAAATGGTTTGTGTCCTGGGGGTTTAGGGAGGTCTGAGAACTGTATGTCCTTTCCCATTTTCCCTCTTTAATCTGCAGAGCCTTAATGGGGTCAGTTGGGAATAACTCACCTTGTCGATGAAGAGTGTGCCATAATATTTTGTATTTGTAGCTTTAATCAAGACACATTTGTCCATTTGAAAACATTCAGAGGACTCTTCTTGACTTAATATCCAAGCCTGATCTAAATTATTTTAGTCTACATTCATTTATTTATTTTGGGTTCTAGGTAGCACTTTCTTAAGGTGTTCTTATTTCTTCCCTCCCCGCCCCCCCAGTAGTATTTCATTTGTCCAATTAAAGGTAAAAATGATTTTCAACATTCATTTTTATAAGATTTTGAGTTTCAATTTTTTTCTCCCTCCTTCCTTTCCCTTCTCCCTTCCCAATATAGCAGGCCAGCTGATAGAGGTTATATATGTATAATCACTTTAAACACATTTCTATATTAGTCATATTGTGAAAGAGAAGAAGCATGAGAAAGAAAAGTAAACAAAAAAGGTGAAAATAGTATGCACTGATCTGCATTCAATCTCCATACTTCTCTCTCTGGATACCAAAAGCATTTTCCATCCCAAGTCTCTTGGAATTGTCTTGTATCACCACATTGTTGAGAAGAGTCTATTATGGTTGATAAGGTGGTTTTAATTTCTAACCAATTATTATGAAGTTAGGCGTGAGAAGGCACCCTGGGAAAAGGAAGGAAGAAAGGAGGGATAATAATAATAACAAAGAATTTAGCAGATGCCAGATGCTGGACTAAGTATACTACAATTATGATTTCATTTGATCCTCACAACTGCCTTGGGAGGTAGTTGCTATTATTATCTGCATTTTACAGATGAGGAAACTGAGGCAAACAGGGGTGAAATAACTTATGCAGGATCACAGAGTTAATAAGTTTCTGAAGACAAAGGAAGGTAAGTAATTTGGGAGGAAAAGTGGGCTTAGAAAGGAATGAGTCACTGAGTCTCATCCCCAAGAGTGGAGGGGAAGTGTAGAATTCCAGGTGTCAGACCTGTGACTTTTGATACACAAATCAGAAGATGTCCTTGGTAATAAGCAGTCCATTGTTCAAGGTTTGATAAGGTGTCTCCAAAAGCCATAAAACAGGAGAGTCTCATAAGTTTCAGTCAAGAAAGTCTTTGAAGATGGGGATGTCTCCTAATAGGGGTCTGCTTCAAAGTTGGTATGAGCTTAATTGGCGTCATAGTTGCTGATTTTCTGCATATCCAGCTAGGTTTACTCTCAAATACTGCAAAGGGTTGTTGGTATGTCAAGCCAATGTAGTCAGTCCTCATATGGTTATTCTGACTACCCAGATTATTGAAGATTGGGGGCTCAAGTGAATCAGGGTGTCCATTTATTTAAAGGCCACATAATTGATAAGTGTCTTACCTAGAATATGAACTCAGATTGCCTGAATCTAAGCAACAGCCTTTCTGCTTCCCTATTCTCTAGAATCTTAGACCTGAAAGGAGCTTTATATATAATCTAGTTCAATCCCTTCTTTTTACAGATGAGAAAACTGAGATCCAGAAGGACTTTCAACTCTAGATCTTATGCTTTTATGCTTGTTCCCTCATAACATATTGAGATTCTTTTTTAATGCTGAAATCTTTGGGGATGTAGCCAATGCTCTTTCCTTATTTTCTCTTTGGTGGAAGCAGAGAATGGTGGGTCCTTTTCCTTCACTGATTTTGAAGGCCATTAGGAATAGGATATGGTTCATTATGTAAACTTTAATGAGTCTAGTGACTAGAGAAAACAAAGACCTATGGGGGCAGTTTAATTTGGAATCCAATGGCCCAATTCTTCTAGTTGGTATATAATCTGGGCCCTCAGCGGCTACAGAGTGACTCAGATTGTAGCATCTGGTCACTGTCAGCTGCCTTACCTGTTCTAGAGGGAGAAGAGCCCAGATATATAACACTACTTTCTGCTCATTTGTAATAATAATAAAAATAACTTTTATACAGTGCCAACTATGTGCTAGGTAATATGCTGAAAGCATTTGATCCTCATAACAACTAAAAGGCAGATGCCCCCATTTTGCAGATGAGGAAACTGAGGCAAATAAAGGTTAAGTAATGTGCCTAGGGTCTCTTGGCTGCTAAGTGTCTGAAGCAGGATTTAAACTCTAATATTTCTGACTCCAGGTCCAGTGTTCTAATCAGTATATCATTTAGCTGCCTACATATACATATTTCTGACTCCAGGTCCAGTGTTCTAATCAGTATATCATTTAGCTGCCTACATATATGTACATATAAATATGTACATACAGTACATATTTAGCTGCATACATATGTAGCTACTACATACATATAGTGCCTGGTATCTATAATTAGTTTTATGAAAAACAGGAAAAGGTGAAACAATATTATTGGAAATGGTGTCACTGGAACACGATATAGTCAGTCTTCAACTTTTGTGGGGTAACATTCCTAGAAAATGACACATAAGTTAAAAACATGAATGTTGGGAAATAGGCAGTTAAATTCCTGTGACCACCAAGAATTATAATCTTTCAATAGGAATTGCTGAAAATACACTTTTATGCATATAATAATTTTTAAAACTTTCTTTTATATATTTTTTCTGATTAAATATGTACATTCAACTTTTTTACACAATTCTTTATGAATCATGTTTGGAGAGTAAAATCAGAACAAAAGGGGAAAAACATGCGAGAAAAAAAAAAGAAAAAAAAGAATAAAAAAGGGGGGAAAAAGTGAACATAGAATGTGTTGCTTTATATTCAGCCTCCACAGTTCTCTCTCTATATATACAAATGGCATTTTCTATTCAAAGTCTATTAGGATTGCCTTGAATCATTGAACTGCTAAGAAGAACCAAGTCTTTCATAGTCGATCCTTGCACATTCTTGCTTTTATTGTGCACACTGTATTCCTGGTTCTGCTTGTTTCACTCACACTTTCTTAAACAGCTTATTCATCATTTCCTAAAGAATAATAATATTCCATTACTTTCACATACCACAATTTATTCAGCCATTCTTCAATTCCCCAATTAATAGGCATCCACTCCTTTTCCAATTCTTTGCCACCACAAAAAGAGCTGCTATACACACTTTTGCATGTGTTTCCCTCCTTCATTTTTACCTCCTTTATGATTTCTTTGGGATACAGACCCAGTAGTGGTACTGTTGAATCAAAGAGTATGCACAGCTTTGTAATCCTTTGGGCATAATTCCAAATTGATCTTGAAAATGGTTGGGTCATTTCATGACTCCACAATAACTGCATAAAACATTCATTCTGATAATATGTACTTTTCCTAACACAGTAATCGTGAAATTACCAAAAAATGAAGTACACAAAATAAAATTTGTAACATGCAAAACATTTTTTTCCTTAGAAGTAATTCTCTAGATTTTTGTGACCTTTTAACCCAACCCATTGATTTCAGACAATGTTCTAATTTTTTAACCTGAATCTTTTTCACTGTGTCAGATAGCATATGGGGGTGTTAGGATTCTTACAAGGTGCCAAGTCAGTGGAATTGATGAGATAGTGATTCTCTAATTTACATGTACTTAGTACTTACTATAATTCCACAAGATTCACACCTTTAAGAGAGCATATATAAGGAAGAGCTCTCAGGACCAAAGCCCACTAGAAGCTCTCGGAGCCTCAGCCAGGATTCAGTGGAGGAGATTCACAAGCCAGAGAAGGCAGCTCAAGTTCTCCGAACCAAGACTACAGAAGACCTCTAAGAAAGCTAACCCGGCTGCAGGAAAGGAGACAAGACTTGGAAAGAGATAATAAAGGATTGGACTTTTAACTCCTGGCTGCATTTGGGGTGATTACACTGAACTGAAAGGAAGGCTACCTCCAGAAGCCCCCCAAGAAACCTGCTCCCAGAGAAAATTATATTTTAGAGAAGAATATTACATGAGGGTGTTATAATTGTTACCAATCTTACAATTGACAATGGTTGCAAACATTCCAGTGAAAAGTTTATTGAGCACCTTTATTTTCTCCTGAAACCAGTATTGATTTTGCAAGCTTGAGGTTAGAGATCATGGACTTGTACTAAGCATTGGTGGTAAAATTGCAACACAAAATGTGAGTTTTAAAGGCAAAGAAAATATGCAATGAATGCATGGTGAACAGTAGGGTGAACAAGACCAGTGAAGGTTAGTAGGATAACAGACGCGCCTCAAACTTGCTCACAACATGCTTTTCATTTTCCCCCTTCTACTACACATAGTTATGAATGTGTGTGGTTGCCAACATGAAAGTGAAAATGAAATAACTATGAAAATATGGAAATGCTTAAAGTTAAGAAATCTAAACACATGAATGTTAAGGATTGATTATATGTAAAAATATAGTATAGAATGTTATAAATCATAATAAATAATTTATCTTTGTGTGTATCTATGTTTATTTACCAGCCTGTGATTTGGTTAGTGGGGGGAATTCCTGAGAGGAAGTTCCTCTAAAATTAAGATTGAAACTATCTTTGTTCCTTCTGTTAGTAGAAAATTGCAGAGAAGAAGCAGTGAAGTAGGGAGGGGGGAGTAAAAGTGGGGAAGGGAAAGTAAATAGAATTGACTTTGGGTTCGAATCCTACTTCTACAACCTCTTGGCTCTGCAACCCTAGACATATCACTTAATTTCTCTTTCCTCCAGATATCTCTCTAAGATAATCTAGATATAGCTATATACATACACATATGTATGTGTGTGTGTGTGTGTATGAGAAAGGCAACTTCAAGTCTTATCCTCAGAGAAGGGAACTTTTGGAGGAGTGGAATTTTAAATGCTTTATGAAATGTGCTTTACCTTAAACATTTTTTAAATAAAGGATAATGACTAAAATCCCATTTATTAGAGCTGTTCTTTTGGGTAGAGTTCTTGATTCCTACCATAATGCAAATATTTACTGAAAATGTAGTAGGAAGAAACTACTACTAGAATCCAAGTGTGAAATTATCCATTGGTAGTTTTTCCAAGTTCAACTCTTTAGGCCCCTGATAAGAATAGGATTTATACCAGCTTGGTTCTAATACAGCTAGTGATCTCTTTCCTACAAACTCTTTGTTCTTAAACTCTCTTATCCATAAGGTACCAAAAAAGATAAAAATATGGAGTGTAGGGAGCAGGTAGGTGGCACAGTGGATAGAGTACCAGCCCTGAAGTCAGCAGAACTTGAGTTCAAATCTGGTCTCAGACACTTAACACTTCATAGCTGTGTGACCCTGGGCAAGTCACTTAACCCCATTGCCTCAGGGGGGAAAAAATGGAGTATAGAGCTAAAGGACTTGAATTTTAATTCTAGTTCTTCCATGAAATTTTGAATAGACTTGAAAAAACTATTTCCATCTGGGTTTCAGTTTCATTCTCTGTAAGAAGAAAATATTTTTGTGCTACCCCATTCACAAGACCATTGTAATGAAAGTACTTTATAAAAAGCTATATAAATATGAATTATTATGATCGTCCATGGTACATGCTAGGGTCTTGGGAGAACATCTTATTTATATGTTCATTTCCCTCAGAACCTAGTGTGTATTTATTGGATGAATAAAAGAGCCAGGAAAGAGAAGGGGAAAAAAAAAGGAAAAAGACAGAAAAAGTGGGAGGAAGATAAAGAAGGGAGAAAAAAGAAAGAATTAATTAAGTAGAGACCACATGATTCCTCAGTGCTGCAATGTCATAAGAACAAGTCCAGCTGAGACAACATCATGAAAGGATCAGATTTCATGGCTATGAAACACCAGAAGTGTGATTGACCCCTCTGTGGTTGTTACCTAGTATCATGTGTTTCTTAACTATGTATCATGGTCATCTGTATTCTTTCTATATAGTTCTTTGGCAATTCATGTTGTTTACATGGGTCACTCCACATGGTAAGGAGTTTACCTTAACGTGAGCATATCTTTCTATGGATGCTCCTTAGAGGCATTAACTATTCCCACTGATAATGTATATATTTGTAAGAGTAGAAGGAGGACTAACACCTCTGGTGGGAACAATAACTAAGCTCTTTTCAAGGCTCCTCATCTACCTTTGGTATCTACCTGGCATTCAATTCTCAATTATGGTTCCAAGAAGTTGTAACAGGCACAGTGGCTACACCCCGATAAACCATCTTGGCAAATGGACTAAACCAGGTTGATGGTAACTGACAAGTCTCAAACCTGTGAGAGAGGTAAGGAGACCCCAAGCATGTGAAGATTTTCCCTCTGGGATGGGCAGATGAGAATTTCCAACAATTCTAATGGCCATGAAGGAGCTGGGACTTGAAAGTTGGTTAGACATTGAACATATATCCTGGGTTATCACCAATATTGATGTTTGTCCTGCCATGGGATTTTGATGACTCAGGAAGAGAGGATGAGACTGATTACTTTGTACAACTCTGCCTTACTTAACTCTAATTCACTCCAAAGTCAAGACATCATTCTGTGATGTTATTAGTTCTCTTTAAAATGAAATATGAATAACAACATTTATAGAAGAGTATGTACCAAATTTATGGAAAGGTGTTTTATAACTTTATCAGTATACTAGTTCATTAAATGTCTCTGTTTGAACTAATTGTTAATTTCTGAATACTTAAAAAAAAGGACACATATCAGTGGAAGGTGGGATAAGCTATGGTTTTAAGCTGATTTAAACTTGAAACAATGATCCTTAGTTTACTTTTCTCGACAATTGTGAAAATTGAGGGATGCCCCCAGGATGAATCCCCAGATATACTGTGAGATTGGTTATCCCTATACTGGGCTAGTATCCAAAAATCTGTCTGCACTTGGCTCATTTGCCCTGGATATAGAAATGTGGATCATGTTTGAGGTGTCCTTGTTCTTTTTTTGTGGTGAAGTGGAGGATGGGGGGACCCTAGAGGACTCAAATTTCTTCAAGAATATCTACTACGAATGTAGGGAGCTGCTAATTTCTCTGGCTCTCATGAAGGTAAAAGCTTAGCTCAGGGCTGAAATCTATTTCTGGCAATCTTTCTTCTCTCCTTTCTTCCTTCCTCTCTTTGTCCCTCCTTAGCACCTGTTATTGTTGATCCTTTATTCTTAAAATTAGTATCTGAGGAGCTCAAAGAAAATGGCAGGATTTCATCGAAAGCATCAGGCTGCAGATATCATTATTTTTCCTCCTTTTGGACCATTCTGTCTCTTTATCCTTGATCCTTTCTAAAGCTCCGGATCTTAGTTAGAGATTTAAGCTCCTTTTAAGTCCCATGTTTGGCGTGGGGAGCTCACCCCCTGTGGTTAAGTGTTCCTAAGTTTTTTTCCCCCTACCTCTGGTCTCCACAAGTCACCTCCAGAAACTCTGGACCAATCCTCTGCACCGAAAAAAACTTTTCCCAGCTTCTTTTTTAAAGACAGTCATACCTTGTAAGTTTCAAACCCAACATAACAGAAATGGAAGGAAGAAGTTATTTTATAAATTTTTAAATAAGCCCCTATGGATTTTAAAAGGGGTATTAAATCCTCAGTGGGTTCTTATTGTGTTCACTTATGAGAGAAAGAGAGAGGCTCTATGTGTGAGGGTGTATTTGTGTGTGGGTGTAGATCACACTGGAAGAAACCACAATGGTGCCATTTTAATGAAATCGGGAGGGGGAAAGGCTATTTCAAATACTTGGCTGGATCACAATTGCCCAGCCCCACACTTCATAGTTACTAATCCTCCTAGAAAAAATGAGCTACAGTAATGGTTAAAACATGCTGAGTTTAGCTTCTCTTTATTGAAAATGTGTTTTTTTTTCCTTTTTCTTTAAGGGAGTTTAATTTGAGCATCAGCATCAGCTAGCCTCACTTAATTACAGCCTTCCGTTTCTGTGCTGGTTGTGTCAAGCTTGGGGGAATCTTATGGAGAAATGGAGACTGGATTTGGGCTGGGGAAATCTTTGTTTTTACCCTTCTTTTCAACTGTTTTCCCACCCCCACTTTCCACTTTGCTGCAAATGTACACTTAAAAATACAACATTAGCAAATGGGCTTCCAGGGGAATAGTTGGTATGAAAGCATGTCATTATTTAGCATTTCTCTGACACTTAATGGCAAAAGAAGGTTATGAGTATTTGCTAGGGTGGTTACTCTCCCTCCTATTTCCACAAGTCAATTGAGTGATGTGAGTTCAAAGGCCTCCACACCCATAGGAACAGATGACTGAGACACAGACCTTAAGAGTCTTATGTTAGGAAGATTGGGAACCAGATTTAAGTGAACAAGTGCCTGCATCTGAGGACTCTTGACATGTGGGCCCTTAAAGAGTCTTTTCTCACACAAATGGCAGCTAGCTAATAATCACTAGCATTTTTATAGTGCTTTAAGTTTTGCCAAATGTGTTAACAAATATTAACTCCTTTAATCCTTACAAAAACCCTAGGAAATTGGTGAATTGTTACCTCATTTTATGGATAAGGAAACTGAGTTGGCTAGGATTGGAAGGGGTAAGTGTGGCAGGGCATATATATCCCTGAAGTGACTGAAGCTGGATTTGAAATCGTGTCCAGTTTATTATCAAACTCCAGTCACCACCTAATTGCCACATTGAGTTGTCCTTCTGAGGAAAAGCATCAGGAATACCTCAATTAATCTCAGGGTGGTGCCCTGGTAGAGTGGCCCATAACTCTCTTAACAAGCATTGCTGTTTGTATTCCCATTGCTCCAACTCTTTTATATTGTGGTCAGACTGAACTTCCGTATGTCTACATTTATCTGATCAGTTCCCTGATGTGCTCAGAAATCTTCAGCAGCTTCCTATTGCTCATCAAGTGAGTCCTGAATTCCTTTGCCTGTCATTCCTTAATGCAGTACAATCTTAACTTTCTGGTCATCTTACTCTTTTCCAAGATTTCTAGTCATCATTTGTTTCAATCAAAACTGCCTGTTTTTCTATCTATTCTTTAGATTATGAACTCCTTGAGAAGAGGAGCTGCCTTTTACTTTTTTTTTTTTTTTTTTTGGTAATTCTGGGATTTAGTATAGTGCCTAACTCATAGTAGACACTTAATAAATACCTATTGACCGACTATCTGCAAATGTATCCTTTCCACTTCTTCATGAC
Organism: Antechinus flavipes; assembly: GCF_016432865.1. NCBI lineage: Eukaryota > Metazoa > Chordata > Mammalia > Dasyuromorphia > Dasyuridae > Antechinus > Antechinus flavipes. The sequence goes on from NC_067402.1 coordinate 164,589,287, forward strand.
TTTGTTGTTCTCAAGTGAACAAACATTTTTGATAGTCAATTTTAATATTTAAACACAAAGCAAAAATGAAATAAAAACTAACCTCCTAAACAGTCTCCCCAAACAAACAAAAACCCTAGATTAAATAAAACTTACAATGAGCATTCCCAGCATATATCTGGATGTTCAATTAAAAACTGTAACTGCAGCACAAATCTCAGACAATATACCTGTTCTGGGAGGCTGGGATGGATAAAGAAAAGCATTGGTTTTAACCCTTGGGATAGGGGAGATGAGATCAGGAGATGTGGTAGGTCCTTCACTAGTAATTTCATTGGCAGAGAAAACTTCAGGGTAATAAAATTCTCTTTATGCAGGCCAGAACCTGAAACTTAAGAGAGTTGTTTGTATCAATAAAAGGTTGAGTGGCTTGTCCAGGGTCACGTGGCCTGTTTGTATTAGAGTAAAACTTGAATTCAAGTTTTCCTGTCCCCTAGACCAGGAATTTATGCAATGTTGGCCCTCTTTTCCCAAAGATGTCTCTTATTATTATTTCTTATGATTTGAATCCATTTTACCTTGTCTGGTACAGCTACAATTTGTCCTAATAATACCCTTCCTTCTACTTTGGCTTCTATTGTTTCTTACTGTGATTAATGCTCTCCTTCTGACTCTTCCCTTAAAATTCCTATTTATCCTTTGAAGTTCAAATGCTTCTTCCTTATTGGAAACTTCCATAATCCCCTATCTTGACATAATATCTTGTCTTGCAACCCTCTCACTAAAGTAATCATCATGAGATGACTTTGCTTTTTAAGTTATTGGTGTTTATATTTCATTTCCCTTACTAGATTTTAGGTTTCATGAGGACAAGGACCATGATTTAGCTAAAATTTATGTCCCCCTAGTATAGTAAGTGCTTAATAAATGCTTGTCTAATGGAAATTTAATTGGATCAACTCCATAGTTATTCTATGCCCAGCAGCACTGTGCAAAGGGCTCTCAGAAGTTTGGCTTACAAACGCATTAAAGTGTTATACTCAATGAGCTTAGGCTCTATTTCGGAAGATAAAGATAACCTACATGAAATAATTATTCAATATTATAAGCCAGTATATAATTAAGATGACATCATTAAAAGTTTAGTCATCCGGACTCTGAATTGGGAGATGATCCTTACCTTACCTTTTCCTTATCACCAAATTTAATAAATTACCAGTCCCATTGCATTTTCAAAAATGTCCTTCAAATTCCCTCCCTCTTCATTTCTACTATTATTATGCTCATTCTGAAACCTCAAAATATCACATCTAGCCTATGTCAAGTAGATTTTTACCTAGTGTCCCAGTTTCTATTTTTTTTTCTTAACCTGGGGGTGGGGGGAGTGGGGAGACAACATACAAACCAATACACAGAAAACAAGTTATGTACAGGATAAATAAGAAATAAATGAGGGAGAACCATGAAATTAAGAGGCACTAGGGAAGAGTTCCTGTAGAAGATGGGCTAATGAACTGCAATAAGTTGGCAACAGAAGGGCAGCTAGGTGGTGCAGTGGATAGAGCATCAGCCCTGAAGTCAGGAGGACCTGAGTTCAAATCGGGTCTCAGACACTTAACACTTCCTGGCTGTGTGAGCCTGGGCAAGTCACTTAACCCCAATTGTCTCAGCACAAATAATAATAATAATAAGTTGGCAAAGGTCATGCTGGTAAGAAGTAACAGAGATGGGATTCAAACCCAGGTTCTCAGACTCCAAATCATTTCTCTTGCTGCTGTGTCAATAATATCCAACTCTTTGCCTTTCCTTATTCTATTGTTTGGCTAGAATGCTTTTAGTATCACTTAGACCATAAATTAGCTTTTGAACTTCACATCAGGACTTAAATTTTCCTCAACTGTAAAATATGGGGGTTAAACTAGATGGCCTCTGCTATGCTATCCAGTTTCTGTTCATACTTGAAACCCGTTTTCAGTCTTTCCCACATTATGCCTCCTGCATCTTCTCCAGCTATCATCTTTGTCTTCCTCCCAGTGGAATATTGAACTTCACCCCTTTGTCCCTTGATTGTGATTAATGAACTTTCTTTTTATGTTGGTAGGGTCCCCACCTCAACACCAATCACTTATAAGCCTTTTCCTGATGGTAAAACTCCAGTCATACACATCCCCATTTCCTTATATGATGTCTTCTCCCATTAGAATACAAGCCCATGGAGAGCAGGGACTGTCTTGTTTGCTTGTATTTGTGACCCTGATGTACAATGCATGGACATTTTAAGTGCTTAAGAAATACTTTCTCATTCAAATCCAACCTTCTCTGTAAAACCTCTGGTGATATAATCCTGCTCCTGTGCTATGGAATGAGGGGATCAAAGAAGGAGTTGCTATATTATGTACTAATTATACTGTATCTCTAACATCTTTCCTAAAGGTATGAAAAATGTGAGTAACCCAACAAACCTAATCATCCTCAGAGGTAGTCTGCCTTCCAACCAAGGAGAAAGTAGAGTCTTTCCTAATTCTTCTTCCTCTTTCTTGATCTGAAGAGTCATGAATAGGTGATATTTATGCTATATATTAGGATCATAGCCTATAGACTAAAAATTAGAAAAAAATCTCAGATATAAAATTACTCCATCTAAGTCTCCCACTTTTAAGCTGAAGCCATATCTTGTTCAGCATCACCCAGGTTAGCACAGCCCCAGTTTAATGCTCTTTCTATTACTCCATGAGCCAAAAAGGCAGGCACATTTCCTGGGGTAGGAGCTTCTACAAGGATTTCCTGCCAGCACATTTCAGCCAGCCAGTGGGTTGTTGACTGGGAAAAGAAGAGGCAAAGGATGCTCTGTAGCGGGGTTTCCAGGAGCAGAATTCCGCCTTCTTCAGGGTCATTCAGCAGTAGCTTTCCAAGCTGCTTCTGAGCCCTGCCATTCCCTGCAGCAGAGCCTGCCAAAGAGTGAGACAGGAAGCCAGACAAAGACCCAGATGCCAGTGTTCGCAGGAAGCGAGGAAGTTGCAGAGCAGTAGAGCTTGGTGTTGGGGGTTGGCAGCTTAACCTGGCTTGTTGCCCCTTGGGGCTGCTGAGTGGGATGTATGTGGAGGTAGGTACAGCTACTAAAGCAAACAGATAAAAAGAGTGTAGAGGGAACACTTTCCACACAGCAATTAACAGGCAAGGATGGTACCAAGTGACTATTTCAATTGCATGGTTAGGGCACATGGCCATTTGGGGCTTGTGCTACAGTGGTGCCCAACAGCACTGTTCTCTGAAAGAGAAAGGTCTGTGCTTTTGGCATTTCTACTCAAAATCCCAATTTCTGTAGGAGTTATTACCCGGCTGCTTTAATTAATGAGAGATTTCCACTTGGCAAGTTGGCTTTCTCTAGCTGGATGCTGTAAATTTTTTCCTCTTTCTTTTTTCTTCTTCTCTCCTTTTCTTCCCTCTTTCGATCTTTTAAATTTATTTTTTTCTTTTACAAAAAATTTAATACATCTTTAACATATTTTAATTTCTGTCTATGTGTGTATACACATCAGTAATTGCTATTATTATCATTACTATTATTATTTTTAAATGTTCACAGAAAATATAGTTAGGATTCGTCTTAATTTGATTGATTGTCTTCAAATATGACTGTGATCCATCAATAAGCATTTTTGCCACTTTCCAGTGTCAAAGAAGGTACTGTGCTAATTCCTGGGACTACAAAGAAAAAGACAAGTTCTGCCCTTAAAAAAGCTGACATTCTAATGGGACTGTACCTAAATCAACTGGGCCTGATGAGGACATTTAAGCTTCTGGAGTAAAACATTCCATAACCTCTTTTGGTTGCCTATTTCAGTATACTCTATTCCTCACTGCCAACAAGTTCTTTCTTCGATTTAATTTAAAATCCTTCCTGCTATAACTTAAAACCCATTTTCTCTTGTAGCATTTTTATAGAAGAATAAATGGTCACTTTCCTTCATGAAAGATATTTTTAAAATAGGCTGGAAGATGGGGCTCCTTTCTCTCTTTCCCTGTCTCCCTCTCTGCTCCTCAGCTCCAATCCTCCCTCCTTTCCCTCCTTCCTCATTAATTTAGCTATTGTTCCTGAAAATGGGAGATCTTTGTCTGGTGACAAGAACTGACATGGCTAAAGGAATTGAATCATGTCAATCTTGACATTCTCATTACAAATGAAACCAGAAGATAAAAAAACCAAAATATCCAGCAAAATGGAAGATTGGCTTACAGGTTTTACTTGGAAAGACAAAAATAGGAAGGTGTTCCCAAAGTTAGCTTTTATCATTCACCCAAAGACAACAAGAAATGTTTTATGGATTATTTGCCCATCTATTCTTGCAGATAGAATTTCATAGAATGTAAGTTTCTTGGGGAACTTTTTCCAGAGATTTATTATTTTGTTTTTGGATACCAAACCAGCATGGCACATACTGTCCTGTTATCAGTGAGCTGCTCAACAAATCCTGTTGTAGTGAATTGAATTGTAGCTTTCTTAACAAAAATCTGCAAAAATACCTTTGTGGAGAAAATTACATCTTCTTTGCTAGCTTCTGGTACAAGGTGAAGAAGAAGAGAAACTCAATGAAGAACTTAGTAAAACTTTCCAAATTAAATACACATATATTTAAACAATCAAGTGCTGCTTGTGAATTGCTGATTTGTAACAACAATTTCCATACTGAATTCCCCATAGCAAAGCTTCTTAAACTGTGGGCACTCCCTCCATACAAGGTCACCTATATGAATGTGGGGATCATGAAATTATGATTTATTATTAGTAAATGTTTGGTATGTATCCTTATTTTATATATCTATATATTTGGGATCAGATAAAAATTTCTAAGACAAAAAGAGGTCGCAAGTGGAAAAAATTTAAGAAGCCCTAATTTATAGCACTGCAATTAAAAGTCTGGGTGAAAGACTAATAATAATAGTTTAATACTTACTGACTTCATTGGCCATGTAAAGTCAGTGAAAAGTATGTTGGAATACACAGGAGTAAGTGATAAGAGTTGCCAAAGGCTTATAAATTGTACAGAAAGCTCATATCTATATATAATGAATATTTTCTTCAGGAGGTGACCATAGCAAGCTCCAAATAACATCACAACAATTTTTATTACATTATAACAGATGAAAAATGATAGATTAGCAATGTGTGAGTCATTTTTGAATAGGAGATTGATATAAAGTGAGGCCACTGATTTGTTAAGCAAAGATTAAAATTAATATCAAAATAGAAATAATAATAAAAATGAGAAGATTGAGACAACTTCAATCTGACCTAACTAAACAAGCTATTAATGTCTCTGAATGGGAAATACACACATACACACACACACACACACACACACACACACACACACACACACTGGAATAGATGCACACATAAAATATCAATATTTGCTAAGAAAGTTTATCAAAGCATATCAATTACTATTTCTTAAAATTTTTTTAACTAAAATCATCAAAATGAGGAGAACAAAATACCTAAAATTCATGTCAGTTGACTACTTGATGTTCTTGATAAGTATATATCTATAGCACTAAATAGCTATTATAAAATCTTATAAAGGTGGATGATGGAAAATAAGTCTTTTTACTTCAAAAAATATCAAGATTCAGTGAAAGGAGAAAAAAATTTACAGAAGGGTTGGAGTAAAATTCAACTAGGTCAGATCATCCCAAGGGCTTTTAAGGATAAAAGTAGAAGATCAACTGATCAAAAATGGAAAAATCCATAAAGATTTCCAAAAGAAATCAATGAGCATGGAGTTGAAACATTTTCAACCTAACATTAACATCTTCAAGGTGCTGCACTAGAAAGTAGAAACGAGACTAAACAACACAAAGATGAGAATAGCAGCTGGCTCAGACCAAGTATATTCAGAGAAGGTCTATTCTGGATTTGATACAGTGTTGAGGATACTGAAAGGATGTATTTTCAAGATATCTAGAAGAGGGGAGAATATCAGATCTTTAGAAAAGAGAAAATACCTCTCTTCCCTCCCCAATAAAAAGGGCAACTGAGAAAATCAGTTAATTTATAAGACTATTTTCCCATCAAAACAATCTTTATAGGAATATTTTTCTTGTTGTTCATCCTTCTTTCTCATCATGAAGATGTCTTAGCTGTGAGTTGAATTTTCGTGAGCCAGAGCTTTGCAGTCATCAACCTTATTCTCTTTCAGAGTTGATAGCGTACAATAGCAAGACAAAAGTCAGGGTGATTAGCGATGGCCCAGGATGCATGGGTAACCTTGGCTTTTTTTTTTTTTTAAACTAATCTACACAGAATGTATGAGTATGAAAGGAGATTCAGGAATTTACAGATAACTTAGAGCAGGCATCTTTATAGTCACACAATTGGTGGAAAGGTGTTTTTTATTATTTATTTTTGACTATAAAAATACTGATTCTCTTGAACAAAATTCCACCTTAAAATTATCCAACAAGGTATCTTCCACACTCATGCCAGGATCATACAGGAAGCATTGAAATATACAACAATTGTTAGTATTGTTCAGTGATCTTTTGATTACTAGTATGAGGCAAAGAATAAATATATGCTCACCAAAGGTATTTACCACCATTGTGCAGAATCCAAATGGACTCCATTTGATTCAACTTCTGTACAAACAGTGGAAGACAATTGATGTTAAAATATTGGCCTTATTCCAAAGGAAAAACCTGTAGAATTTCTTAAAGGCAATGTTCTTTTCTCCTGACCAATTCTGGACCCTGCTCATTATCCAGTTACAGTATCTATATCTATATCTATCTATCTATATATATATACATATATTAGTATTGTATTTGTCCATATGTCTGAGCAATAGTTGATTTCTCAGACCCTTGAATGGTCCAATTTTTGAGTTATTTTAAATTGAACAGACACATGGTATTCTGTGGTATATAGACTGCAACATATTATCAAAGAGGTTTGTGCAGGAGAAGGTGAATAAAAGATATCAATTGATAGTTGTATTCTGAAAAAGGAAGGGTACAAGTAGCATTGTTGGTATCTATGTCAATTCAAGAGATTTAGAGGAAGCCCCTCAACCCATAGAGTAGACATCCAGTGGAGGAAGGAGAGGAGTTAATGGAAAAGAGTTATATGGCAAGGTATAGATGGGGTGTTATTTACATCAGAAAGGTTAAATACAAGTGCCTAAGGCCATATGTCCAATCAGATTAAAATGGAATTGGGAAATATTGAACAAAATAAAAATACAATAGAACATAGATCATTTTGATATGTTTTTTCTAAGTCAATATGCAACCTGCAGGGATCCTTATGTACAGTTTAGTGGCCCTGTTTCTATTTGTGTTTGACTTCACTGATCTACATCATTTGAAGGAATATTTCCATCAATAAGGTCAATCTCCATCTAAAAAAACAAAGTTATATTTTCATGTGGTTTATTTTGTCTTCCCAACTGTATTCAGAGAATCATGAGGTCAGAACTGGCAGGGCCCCCTGCCCCCATTTGACAAATGAAGCAAAATGAGTCCTAGAGAGGTTAGGTGAGCTGTATGGTTCATTAGGGAGATCTAGGACTACATTTTCCTTTTCATAAGTTCCTCAATAGTCTCTTTCCCTTTCCATCTCTGTGTCTCTCTGTGTCTGTCTTTGTATCTCTGTTTCTGTCTCTGTGTCTGTGTGTTATTCTCTTTTTTTATCTGATCTTGTTTTCTCCTCTCTGCTTTCTTCAATCTCTTTCTCTCTTCTCTTCTCTCTGATCCCCCCCCCCCTTTCTACCTTCCTTCTCCTCTTCCTCCTCTTCTCATTATTCTCTTTCTTGTATCTATTCAGGTTGGGACCTTCTCTGCAACTTAGTAGTCTTTGAAATCAGGCCAGACCACTGAGAAGTTAAATGACTTGCCCAGGATCACATAGTAAGCAGGAATCAAAGGCAAGACTTGATTTCTTTGACACCTATCTCCCCTCCACACCCTCCTATTTTCCTGGATGGAACATCAGCTCTTTATCCTTTACTACATGTCCACTTGCCGGTATTTTGTAAGAATAAATGCAACTCATGTCTGTCAAGCTCAGTGGAGAGAAGGCTCACAAGGGGGATGACAGCGCAGGGCTTGGAGAGGACAGATTTTTAAAGTTTCTTAAGTCCCCTTTGCCCCTCTCCTGGTGGATCCAAAAGCATTAACATGCAGATCAGCTGGTGCCCCCCAGCAGGCTGAAGCTGGTTTAGTCCTTCTCTCTCCAGTCTCTTCCCCTCTGCTCTAGAGCTGGCTGCTCCTTTAGTGGCGATGATAACATGATTATCTACCCCATAAAAGTGATGGATGTTCCCTTATCAGACAGTAAATCCACAGCTAAGCAGTTTGCTCGCCTTTTCCAAATCATCTTTTGACTGTTCACATAGTGATATGGAGGGGGATTGTTGTTGAGCTAAGCTAATGTTGGCGATGTTAATGAATGGCTTTGCTGTCTCTAGGATTCATTACTTTAATTACTTTTCTTCCAGAGAAGGTTTATAGTGGCATAGAGACTGCAATTGCTGTAGATTTCTTCACCCTATTTCCCTGCACCCACCCTTCAGGCGTTCTAACAAGGTCTAGAGTTTCTAGATTTTGACATTAAAGGCAATAAAGCAGAGTGGACAAGGTGCTGGGAAGGACATCAAAAGACCAGAATTATAGGGAACACATAATGATGTATGAGAATGATCACTGATTTGCAAGTCAGAATGATACTGCTGTCAATCATAGTAATAGCTAACACTTATATAGAGCCTTAAGGATGGCAAAGCACTTTACACATGTTAAAAATCATTTACTCTTCATAAAAACCTGGGAGGTAGGTGCTCATGCCCATTTTACAGATGAGGAAACTTAAGACATAGTGAAGTCAAGTGACTTGTGCAAAATCACAGAATTAGGGATTATCTAAAGCAACATTTGAACCCGGGGCTTTCTGACATTCTCACAATCTATATCCACCAGATCTCCATCTATTATTAACTATTTTGAATGAGCTCTGTGCCCTTGTTAAAATCACCTAACTTCTCTGCACCTCAAATGCACTTTTAAACTGAGAGAATTGGGATAAAACAGGGTTTCTTAACTGGGATCTATAACCTCATTTTTGTAGGATTTTGATGACCACATTTCATTATTATTGGTTTCCTTTGTAATGTTATGCATTTCATTTTATAGATTTTAAAATTTCATTCTAAGTAGGGCTCTATAGGCTGAAAGAATCCATAACAGACAAAAATAAAAAAAAACCCTTAGATTAAGGTTACGTCTGGGTCAAACATTTTATAATTCTAGCCTTGGTTATATCATTCATCAGCTGAATGACCCAATCTCTCTGTCTTCACTTTGCCTCTTATTAAATAATAATAATAAAGCCTATATGAATATGGCCCTTACAGATTTATACCCATCCTCTGAGGTAGAAAACTGTCTTTGCATAACATTATTTAACTCCATGCCTGGCACATAACTGGTGCTTAATAAATGCTCATTGATTGCTTGCATGTGGTTGCACTCATATTGAGTGGAAGAACCAAGATTCAAACTCTGGGCTCCTGACTGGAGAACAATGGGGTGGGGTGGGGGGATGCTTTTCCTTATCCTTCAGTATGGATGCTGTGAGACCAGAAAAGACAATAATTTGTGAGGTGATTTGAGAGAAAGGCACCATGTAGATCTGGTTTTATCTTTTTCATTATTATTTAATCAGTCTATGGAATGGAGTAAAAAGCTCTAAACTACACATGAGAAGACCTGGGTGTAAATTTGGATTCTTCAACTAGTAGACTGGGTGACTTTAGGAAAATAACTTAACTCTCTGGGCCATCTTGCATGTGAAAGGAGGTGGTTGGATAAAGGGAATTCTAATTTCTCTTTCTGCTCTACCTTTCTGTGATTTATTGAGTGCTTACTATTATTCCAGTTTGAAAACAAGTTAATTGATGTACAGCCTAGCCTTAAATTGAATTAAAACTAATATTGACTGTTGCATAATAGGAGCAATGTGACCTAATAACAAATGCCTGCATTTGGAATCAGGTGGTTCTTATTTCAATTCTGGCCCTGAACCAGCATGCTCTCTGGGAAGGCACTAAAGCCAATTTCCCCTTTCGGACTCCATTTCCTCATCTGTCAAATGAGATGTTGCCACTCCAGCAGAACTTTAAAAAATGAAAAATCTGTGTGGAATAGAGATTGAGACAAGCTCTTTATACATTAGACCAGTAAGTGCCAACCTATTGGAAATTATTTAATTTCATGAGCCTTTCCGTGACTGATCCTTCTTGACTCTTTCTTTCCCATGAGAACTTGCTCAGCCTAGCCCATTCCTAATTCAAAGGAGCACATAATATGTTCGTTTTTCAAATTAAAGCAAATTTTAAAAAATCCTGGTAATATAGATTTAAAACCAGAAAGCCATTTTACAGTTAAATAAACTGAGGCACAGACCTGTGTGACAAGTGACTTTTTCCAGGATGAAACACCTAAGTAGTTTAAGTTGGGGTTGAACCCAGATTTTCCCGACTCCTAATCCAAGGCCTATTCACTAATTCCTGCTGCCAATTCAGGTTATTTTGGAGAACTTAAAAGTTTGAGAATTTTAGCCAAGGTTGTCAGAGACAACTTGCATCTCAATAGGGTTGGAAATCATCTTGTTTGATAGTAATCATTGTTTCAACCAAAAAAAAATGGTGCAGTGGGAAATTGTACTGAAGTTGAAGTCTTGTCACTTCTATCTTCTCAACATTTCTGATATGAATTCCCTTTATTCCACTCATATTGCCCCCATCTAGCACAGGCCCTCATCACCTCATGCTGGAACTATTGCAGTTGATTGCTGGTTGATCTGCCTACTTCGAATTTCTCTCTATTCCAACCCATTCTCCATTCAGCTGCCAAAATGGTTTTTCCCAAGTTCCAGGCCTGATTATTTCATTGAACTTCCCCCAAACTCTATAAGCTGCCTATTATAGCCATAATAAAAATCTTCTATTTGATGTTTAAAAACTAATCATTTCCTACTTTCCCCAGTCTTTTTATTTTTTTTATTTCTTCATAAATTATACAGTCCAGCTGCACTGGTCTTTTTGCTGTTGTTTAATTATGACACTCCATTTCTTGCCTCCACACTTTTTCATTTACTTTCTGTTTCCTGTGCCTGAAATGCTCTTCCTCTTCATCTCTGACTCCCTTTCCTTCAAGACTTGGTTCAAATCCCATCTCCTGTAAAAGATTTTTTCCTGATTTGGTAAATAATTTAACTTATAAAGGCTACAAGTCAAGAAAAAGCAGAGGGAAGACTTGGCACATGATTTTTTGTCTGCAAATGATTTTGCACTCATTGCAGCCTCTGAAGCTGAGATACAAAGTATGAATTGATTCTCTGCTTCTTGTGCTAATTTTGACCTAATAATACCAAGAAAAAAAAGGTACATCATCAGTCAGCATCATACTACCCATACATGGAACTATCAATTACAGCAAATGATTTTTTTTTTTTTTTAACACTGTAGGTGAGTTCACTTTTCTTGACAGTAAACTCAGTGTTTGGAAAGTTCCAAAGGAAAGTGTGGGAGAGGAGCCTGACTACCAAACTGAAGGTTTAGAGCCACACCAGGAAATTGAATCACTTCCATTTCAATTGATTCTGAAGAACATCTGACAGGACAAAGTATCAGACAATGAGGTCCTCTCTCAAACTAAACTTCCAAGCATTCAAATTACTACAGAGAGTGCAACTCCAATGGACTGGCCACATTATTCAAATGTCAAACTCACACTTGCCTAAAACACTATTTTATGGAGACTAACACGAAGCAAACATGTAGAGATCAGAAGAAGCAATGCAAGGACACTCTCAAGGTCTCTCTGAAAAAACTTTGGAATTGATCACAAAACATGGGAGACACTGGCACAGAACTGCCCAGTCTGATGTGCCTTCATTAGAGAAGGTATTGGGCTCTATAACCAAAGCCAAATTGAAGTAACTCAAAAGAAATATAGAAACTCTCAGATCCTAGGAACTATTTGTGCCTAATCTCTGGTAGAGCATTCTGAGCTTCTCTTGGTTTGATCCACCATACTCTTCAAGAATGAAGAACAACAACTTAATACTTTGTAAACTCTTGAGGGCAGGGACAACCATAGCATATGCTTCTTTGTAGCACTCACTATGCTTCCTAGCTACACACCTAGGAGCACAAGAAATAGCTATGGATTTCTTATGGAAAACCAAGCCATTCTGGAGAATAATCGTGCTGGATTAGAGAGCATTCTGATAAATAAAAATACAAGTTTCACTTTTCTTCCCTTTTTTCTACTGGTCAAATCCTTCTTCCCTCTGCTTTCTGAAAAGAATTCTACCTGAAGAACACAAGCTTAACATCCTTGCCAAGCTACCCAATTCATTCCTACTTTATATCTGAATTACTCTGCTACTTAAGCACAGAGGGCTCCCTGTTTCTCATCACTTGCTTGTTGAATCACAGTTCTGAACTGGAAAGGACCTCAGAGATTACCTAATTAGCATAATCTAGTGGAAAAGAACATAACAATGCTAGAAACGCTAGTCCCTTAGGGTCACCTGATGATAGAACCCGGAGGGCAGAGTAGTCAGGTACTGTCCAGGGACATATATCTGTATGTATGCATTTGAAGAAGTCACTAAAATCTCTCTGAGTTTGTTTCCTCTCATATAAAATGGGAGTGGGAATGTATGTGACTACTATGACTTTCAGTTCACAATCTTTAATTCTCAAAGCCTGTTCCTATCTATAATTGAACAGAAACCCCTTCTATAACATCCTTAACAAAAGACCTCTCAGTTTTTGCCTAAATACCTTCAGGGATTGCACTTCCAAATCATCCATTCTACTTGTGAACACCTCTAATTATTAGGAAATTTTTTGTTACATTGCTCAAAATCTGACCGGTAACTATTGCTTCTGTTTCTGTTCTTTGGCCTGAACTAAACAATTACAATATCTAATCCCTTTTATTTATAGGCAGCACCCCCTCTGGATTCACACTTCCAACCTTCATTCATTTTGGTATGTTGATTCCCTAGATAGTGCCTGACTACTCTTCCCTCAGGGTTCCATCATCAGGTGACCCTAAGGGACTAGAGTTTCTAGGACTGTCATTAATAAGTCTCTACAAGTATGTTCCCCTTCCCCCAATATGGATCAATTAGTTGATGTCAATTAGATTTCACAAAAAAACAATTTATTGAGGAGGTGTAGAAATATCAGTAACTCCCCAAACAGTCTGCTCACTTTCTCCTTTCATGCACACACAATATTTTCAGGCAATGTTGAGCTCAGAAATCATCATGCTAATAAAATGTAAGTGTAGAGAGCCTGTGGGGCCAAGGACTATTTTATGATGCTTGACTCTGGAACCCCTTTTCTCCCTTTAAAGAGTTCCTATCACATTAACTTTTGGCTTTATCATCTGGGTTGATCCTTTCCATGGCTTGATATCTCAACTGATTGTGTCCATTTGGCGGGGAGTCAGGGGGGATGGAGGAGATTAAATCTCAGCTTTATTCTTTTCTGCCTGTATTTGACCATGCAGTAGTTTTTTTTTCCTTTTCTTTTTAAAAAATAATAATAGCTTTTCTCCCCCAAAATACATGCAAAGATAATTTTCAACATTCCTCGTTGCAAAACCCTGTGTTTCAAATTTTTCTCTCTCCTCCTTCCCTCCCTCCTCATTTCCCTAAACAGCAAGTAATCCAAGATAGGTTAAATATGTGCAATTCTTTTATACATATTTCCATATTTATCATTCCACACAAGAAAAATCAGATCAAAAAATGAGAAAGTATTTTCACCTTTTCTGTTGTTTGCTTGTTTGATTCTATGTTGTGATCCACATTCAGTTCCCAATAGTCCTCTCTCTGGATGCAGATAGTTCTCTCCATCACAAGTCTATTGGAAGTGGCCTGAATCAACTCCTACTCACTTCACTTAGTATCAGTTTATATAAGTTTCTCCAGGCCTTTCTGAAATCACCCTATTGATTGTTTCTTATAGAACAATAATATTCCATTACATTCATATATCATGACTTATTCAGCCATGGCTGTATTGATAGGCATCCACTCAGTTTCCAATTCCTTGCTGCAAAAATTTTTGCACATATGAGTCATTTTCCCTTTTTTATGATCTCTTTGGGATATAGACCCAGAAGAGACACTGCTAGATCAAAGGGCATGCACAATTTGATAGCCTTTTGAGCATAGTTTCAAATTGCTCTCTAGAATGGTTGGATCAGTTCACAATTCCATCAACAATGTATTAAATGTTTTCCCACATCTCCAACATTTATCATTGTCTTTTCCTGTCATCTTAGTCTAATTGTGTCAATTTTGAGCTGAGTTGATCAAGTTACTCTGTTGAGGCTCTAGTTTATAGATTTAGCTACTACTACTACCAGTTGCAGTGCTCTGTGCTACTGACAATAGTAGCTGAAGGAATCTTTGGCTCTTCTGATTTTTCATACCTCTCTAGATTGTACCCTTGTCCAACCTGTCTTCAGATATTTAATTACTAAAGACCAAGAAGGAACAGGAATTGAAGGACTGTTCATTCACAGACATCTGGCAGCCAGGTGGGAGATCAAGCCTTGTCTCTCCCACAAACAGGAATTTGCAGCCGTTCTTCTCACTGTTGAGCTAAAGACTATCTTTTAGAAAATTTGCCCTTTCTGTTCTGACTCAGCAGTCAACTGAAAGATGTTTTCATTCTCATGCATTACATCAACATGACACAAGACACTTGTACATGCTCTAAGGTGTGGTAAGAGTTCCATTCATTATTCAAGTCTAAAAACTGGATCACCAAACTTCTACAAGTTGGATAGATCCCCAGGTAGAGAATATCATACATTCTCTACATAACAAAGCAGGAAGGGCAAACACAAGCCTGCTCCAAGGACAGGGCCCTCAATAATTGTACATGACAACCCTTCAAGGACTTGTTGACAGATAACATGTTCTCTGTCTTCTTTAGGGTAAACTTCTTTACTTTCTTCAACAATCCCCATTTGTCATGATCTTATTTCCCTAACACCCTGGTCACCATTCTCAGGGTGAAGATGAGTCTCTCAATTAGTCATTCAACAAGCTGTTAATTGTGATTCTTTTCTTTTAAGACGTTATTTTTATTTTTAGTTCCAAATTCTTTCTCTCACTCCACCCCTTCCCTATACTAAAAAGGCAGGATATATTATTTAAACATTTAACATATTTAAACATATGAAGTTACACAAATTATTTTTGCATTAGCCCTGTTCTGGGGAGGGGAAGTAAGAAACATTTTTTTAAGCATTTGACTTTTTTATTAAGCTTTTTAATTTTCAAAACATATGCATGAATAATTTTTCAACATTAACCCTTGCAAAACCTTGTGTTCCATCCCCCCCTTCCCTTTATTCCCTCCCCTATTAAACATTTTAAAAAGGAAAGCAAATATGCTTCAATCTGCATTCTGAGCCATCAGTTCTCCACCTAGAGGTGGAAAGCATTTTACATCATGAATTTTTTGGAAGTGTCATGAGTCATGGTATTGATCAATTATTAAGTATTTTTGCAGATGCCGTTACTGTGTAGATAGTTATTCTTGTTCTTCTCACTTTATTTTACATCAGTGTGTCTTCCTATACTTTTCTGAAACCACCCCTTCATCATTTCTTACAGCAACTACAGCATTCTATCCCATTCATATACCTAATTCATCCAGCCATTACTCAGTTGTTGAACATCGCTTCCATGTCCAATTCTTTGCCACCATAAAAAAAGATGCTACACATACTTTTGTCGATATAGGTCTTTTCCCCCTTTCTTTAATGCTCTTGGGATATAATTCTAGTGGTAGTATAGCTGGATCAAAAGTTCTACAGTTTCATAGCTCTTTGGGCATAGTTGCAAATTGTTCTCCAGAATGATTGGAATAGTTTATAGTTCTACCGATACTGTATTAGTATATCTACTTCCCTAAAGTATTTGCCATTTTCCTTTTCTGTCATTTTAGCTTATCTGAAGGATGTTAGATAGTATTTTAAAGCTGTTTAATTAGAATTTCTCTAATAGTGTTTTGCAGAATTTTTTCATACAATTATTGATAATTTTGGTTTTTTTTTCCTTCTGAAAAGTGCCTATTCATATCCTTTGACCATTTATCAATTGGGGTGTGGTTCCTATTTTTAAAAATTTCTTTCAGTTCTAAAGAGAAATGTCCTTTGAGAAATGAAACCTTTATAGAGAAACACGAGGTAAAGATTACTGTCTCTCCCTCCCCCCATTTTCCTGCTTTTCTGATTTTAGCTGCTTTGGTTATACTTTCCATGAACTTCTCTTCCCTCCTCCCCTTCTCTCCCTCTCTCCTTCCTCTATCTTTCTCCCCCCACTCCCTTGCCTTCTCCTTTCCCCTCTCCTTTCCCCTCTCTCCTTCTCCCCTCCTCCTTCTCTGTCCCTTCTCCCCTTTTCCTCCCCTCTCCCCTTCTCAGTGATTTATTATTGAGATTGTGTCCAATCTATACTTTGTTTTGAGGCTTTGGTTTTAGATTTTTCAAGTCATTGTCTTCTAAATTTGTCTCTTGAGCTTCCCTGCACTATCTTAGCTTTTTATAGTCAGGTTCTTTCTTTGTTGGCTCACTTTTCCAGTCTGTTTCTTAACTCTAGACTTTGTTAGAATTGGTTTGTACTCGCTTCTGGAGATGGGAGGGTGATGTCAAGTTTGAACTTCTGTCTTTTATGTCTTCCTGCTACTTTCACAGCTTGTGTGTGTGTGTGTGTGTGTGTGTGTGTGTGTGTATGTGTATGTGTATGTATATGTAATTTCACTGTAACTTCTTGTTGGTTTTTCCATCCAGAACTTGGTTTACCATGTACTTTTAAGTTATTCAAACTTTGGGAAGGCTAAACAAAATTGCTGGTTTTATACTGTCATCTTGGATTCATCCTCTTTCCCCCAAGATATTTTTTTGAATGATTATATGCCATGTACTGGAGGTATGAAGACAAATGTGAAAAGAGTTCCTGCCCCAAGGAGCTTATTGTATAACTAGAGAAAATAATAAATACATAGATATATACTGTGCACAATATTTACAATAGATGATGATACTCATAAACTGAATGTAGTGCTTCAGATATGTATGGCAAAGAGTTCAAGGAGAATACTATCTCTCTCTTGCTGCACACTGTATGTACCTCTCATGATTTTAATAGCACTACAACACTGGAGGCATGAATTCCCTCTCTTGGCCACACATATTTTTCTATGTGTTCGTCCTTTCTCACAAGTTCCCAGGTTACCCATATTTGCTATGTGAATTCCTTTCCACAAATCAACAAATATCAGTCAAACAAAAAAAAAATACAAAAACTAAGTGCCTACTATGTGCCAGATAGATGATACTGTGGAAATATGAATGCCAAAACAAAAATGAAAACAAAACAATCCGTACTCTTAAGGTGCAAGCACTCCATCAGGGAGATAACCAGAATTGGCCAGGTGAATTTTCCATTTAAATTTAAAAGCTTACATAGGCTTATGAGTCTTTGTTCATGTCATTTTGGATCTGGGTGCTTACAGATTAATTGATGGGCTTGGACACCGGGAGGACAGCCCGATGTGGCAGAAATCATCCTTTTGGGCTGGCAAGTCTTCAATCATTGACTCTTCCTAGCATTCCATTTACTCAAGGGGAAATCCCAGTGTCATTTGCATCTACTTGTGTATCCATCTTGCCTAAACAAAAGAAGCAGCTGAACAGCATGCTCTGAATTTTCTTGGCTCTGCTACTGAAGGAGGGGCAAAGATTTGCCTTGTCACTTAGTCTCTGCTGCAGGGGCCGGAAATACCCTTAGTATCTCACTGACAAGTTTGCTTCTCATGTCATGTGAATATCCCAATCTAAGCTACAATCATCCTTCCCAACCTCCCCCAATCTGAAGTGCTTACAGTGCTATTTAGAGCTTGTATTTCTCCTTTTAGAGGTTTTCTTTCCTGTCTGGTCAGCATTTCATCTCATGGCTATTCACCGAGCTTCACTTAGAGGTCCAGTTACCTAAGATATGGTCCTTTGTCTGATCTGATGCCCCCTAACTTTCATGGTACTGCTATTCAAGAAGTTCCTGGTTTTAAATGACTTTTTTTTTTTTTTTTTTGCTTTTTGCTGAGGCAGTTGGGGTTAAATGACTTGCTCAGGGTCACACAGCTAGGAAGTATTAAGTGTCTGAGACCAGATTTGAACTCAGATCCTCCTGACTTCAGGGCTGGTGCTCTATCCACTGTGCTAAATTTTTAAGAGGAGTGAGGAAATCTCTCTTTTATGTGTGTGCACATATGTGTGCACACACCTACCCACCCACCCACACACACACAGGGGCAGTTAGGTGGCTCAGTAGATAGAGCACTAGTCCTGAAGTCAGGAGGACCTGAGTTAAAATCTGGTCTCAGACACTTAATACTTCCTAGCTGTGACTATGGGCAAGTCACTTAATCCCAATTGCCTCAGCAAAAATAACACACACACACACACACACACACACACACACACACACACACTGTCTTCTGCAATTGTAAGCATGTTGAATTTTCTAAAAGTAGAAAATAAACGGAGAATATTTGAAGGACAAACCAAGGTACAACAGAGTAGAACTGGGTTCTGGTTGCCTTGGGCTACAAACACATGGAGCTGCATATGTTCATGTCCATGCGTTTCACCTGAAAGCAGAATTCTGGACATTGAGTTTCTGGCAGTGGCAAGGAAAGGTTATGGTATAAGTCTCAGCCTGAGACATTTCAGTCATAGAAAAGGCAAATCACATCACCAGGTGGTGAGAGCTCTTAGGTGGATAGAGAAGAGGAGATTGCCTGGCAATATGACCCTATGATTCAAGGTTCTAGTGGGAGAAAAGGAATTTCTCAGGAACATTCAGTTTCTTGGAGGGGAAAAGTTTGAGAAAGCACTTGGCCCCTTAAGGATGATAAACAGCAGGGGAGAGTTCCTAAGCAGTGGCAACTTTTGGATTAAAAAGAAAACAAACCATGTGTCTCCAATGCTTGAGGAGCAGTAGGGAAGTCTAAGTTACCATATAGGGGAGCATCAGACCTGGACTTTACCTTCTGCTACTACAATGGGTTATTTGGATAGTGCAATGAGATGAGCAGGAGATCTAGCAGCTCTAGATTTATTTTCCTTTTTAAGTTGCATATGTGTGGGGAAATCTCCTAACCTCAGGAAAGCAGATGGTTTGGAGTCCATAGGACAGGGCAATAAAAGGATTTTCAGATATGAGAAAGGTAGGATGGGCATGGGAGGGGGAATGCTATCCATTGTTATATGCTTTTTGCATTTTATATGGCATGGAATAAAGGCTGTTCTGAACCTGATATATGTGCCTTGGGTCCTTGTACAGCAGTGGTATCAAACTCGAATAGCAACAGAGTCACTAAATTATGCATAAGGATCCCTGTGGGTATATATTGATTCAGAAAACTATATATTAACATTATCTATGTTGTATCATTTTAAAATTTATTTTGTTAAATATTTCCCAATTACATTTTAATCTGGTTCCTGCTGTGTTTTGCCACAGCATGAGCTGTGTATTTAACAGTACTTTTGTACAAGATCTGGTAAACGAGTTATTTTCTGAGATTTTCTAGAGGTAACTCTTAGAGGGGGCAAAATAAACCTAAGGAATGATTTTAAAAATTAAGCACAGAGCCTCTTCTGATAGTTTTTTTTAATTGCCGATTTCTCTCCCTCCTCCTGCCACCTACTCCACAAAATGAGAAGGCAAGAAATCCAGATTCCATTATAAATATATGTAGACATGCCAAACAAATTTGCACATTAACCATGCCCATCATCCATCCACTTCACCCCCACAAAAAAGAAAGTGGGGGAAAAAAAAGCTAGTTTCAATCTGCTCTTTGAGTCCATCATTTTTCTAAATGGAGGTAGATATCATGTTTCATCATGAGTCTCTTCGAATTGTTGTTTGTCATTATTTTGATCAGAGAAAGTCTTTCTAAGGCGATCATCTTTACAATGTTGCTGTTACTCTATAGATTTTCACCTTTTTTTAAACTTTATTTTGCATCTGTTCACATATGTGTTCCCAGATTTTCCTGAAACTATCATCTTAATCTTTTTCTTATACCACACTACTAAAGCATCATATGCATATATCACAACTTATTCAGATATTTCCCAATAGATGGGAATCCCCTCAATTTCAAATTCTTTGCCATTAGAAAAAGAATTCCAATTTTCGTAATATGAGTCTTTTCCTTCTTTCATTAATTTCTTGGGATATAGTCCTAGTGACAGAATTTTTGTTTCAAAGATAGCACACAGTTTGGTAGCTTTGGGGCTTGGTTCCAAATTGTTTTCCAGAATGGTTGAACTAATTCAAAGCTCTACCAACAATGTATCAAACTCTCACATCCCCTAAAGCATTTGTCATTTCCTTTTTCTGTCATCTTAGCCAATTTGATGGATATGAGATAGTACCTCAAATTTGTTTTAATTTGTCTTTCTCTAATTATTAGTCATTTGGAATATTTTATGTGACTATTGATAATTTGATTCCTTCCTCTGAAAATGTTCATATTCTTTGACCACTTTTCAATTGGAGAATGGTTTCTATTTTTTTTTTTTTTTTTTACAAATTTGACTCATATATATATATATATATATATATTTGAGAAATGAGTCTTAGAGAAACTCATTGCAAAGATTTTCCCACATTCTCCTGCTTTTCTTCTCATTTTAGTTGCTTTGATTTTGTTTGTGCAAACTTTATAATCAAAATCATCCATCTTACTTCCTGTGAACCTCTCTGTTTCTTGTTTTGTCATGAACTCTTTTCCTGTCCATAAATTTAACATGCACTCCTAATTTGCTTATGATAATACTCTTCATATAAAAATCACATGATCATTTTGAGCCTGTATTATTAAACAGTGTGAGATATTGCTAAATGCATAATTTCTGCAGACTTCTTTTCATTTTTTCCTAGTTATCTGTTGTCAAAAATTAAACCTATTCCTTGACATTGCATTTTATATTAATGTTGGATTTTGCTCAATTCTGGGAGGGTTCAGTCTGGGGTTCAGCATGTTGTTAGTATTTCCAAAGTGGTGTGACCTGGGAGAAGATTGTTCATTATCCTTCAGGCTCTGTAAGTTTCTGACCCAAGTTAGGGTCTGTTGAATTTTTTGTAGTTGGGTTTTCAGTAGTTCTGCTGTGCAGGACTCAGGTATTGTGAATCTGCCAGGAGATCTTGTGGGCTCAGTGTGAATGAATTCTGTGATTATCCTTTGATGTTGTTTTTCCTTCCTTCATTATTCCACTGTAGCCTTATGCACAGTCCTATAGCTGAATCCTCTCTCAGCTTTTAGATTCTGATCCACACTGGGAAGTTTTTGGAACTTGTCCTTTCTCTGTACATAGTTGGGGCTGCTCTCACTTGTGACCTACAACTGAGAAGTAGGAGAGAGATCTGTTAGATGGCACTGATTCCTGAACTAGTGCTGGCTTAGGGATTCCCTGAGGTCTCACCCAGATAATTATGATCCCGGTGTTTCATTTTGACCCTCATACCATTCCAATTTTCTAGATGCTCCCAATCTTGGCTACTCCTACTTGCCCTCCTGTCTAGTTCCATCCCCAATGTCTACAGATCTCTCTGTCTATCTTCCTAAACTTCTCTGGGCTGGAAAAATGAATCACTGTAACTTTTTCTTGACTTACCTGATCCAGATTTGGTCTGGTACGTTTTCTAAATTGATGTGGAGAAACTGTGTTTGGTTAACCCAACAAAAACATTGATTTTCATCCAACCAACTTGACTCTACCTTCAAAAGGAGTGATTGGAATTATACCAAAAATTGAAGTCAGGGCTTGGATTATAATCTCATTTTAAGATGTCTTAAAATTTAAGTTGATCAGTGAATTTTCCTGTGCATCCATATTTGTTAAAATAAATCTGTTTCCTCTTTTATAGGAATTTAAAGATTTTTGAGGTGAGGTACCGTATGTCATCTTTGTATTCTCCTCACATTGACATGAACACAGTATGTTAGTGTTCAATGACTATCTGTTGAATTGATCTAATTGAAGAGACAAGAAATTTTATGGTAAACAGAATACTGGTTTTGAAATCAGAATTATCTGAGTTCAAATTTTCCATCAAACTCTTACTTGCTTTGTGGCCTTGCACAAGTCATCTTGCTTTTCTTAGCTTTAGTTACTTTATAAAATGAGAGGGTTGGGTTTGATGATCTCGAATATCTCTTCACCTTCTGAATCTGTGATCCTATGAATGAAGAGACTCTTTTCCCTGGAAATCCTTAGAAGATTTTAATCTTCAGGGCCAGAGTGGAAAGGAGTAACGGAGCATTGGATTTCTGAGAGCCAAGATGATCTGACAACACAGCTCAGTAAGAACTATAGGAAAAGGCTTGGGTGATGCTTTTGCTGACATGACCCTTTCTGTAGGAAAGTGAGCATGGTTCAGGGAGCCAGACCTTCAGAGAGAGCCAGACCCAGAGTGGGTGGATAGAATAAAAGTTGCTCAGTAGATTCTGCTGTTTTGTAGCACACATGCTCAAAGGGCAGCTAGGGTGATGCTGCTGCTCGCTGGTCTCTCAGGATTGTGCCAGAATGTTGGGCTTTCCGATCTCAAATAGTTGCTTTGACTTTGAGAATCCTATTCAGGCATGTAAGCAATAGACCCTGCCAGTCAATTACTTCAGAGCAGTGGCTTCACTTGGAAACCAAGGCTGTGCACATCCAGATTACCTTGTTAAATAAGGAAAATAAAGAAATCTAGAATCGTGATACCATTTGGTCAAAATGAGGGGATAAAAATAGATCCCTCCATCACATAATAATAGCTCATATTTTTGTAGTGAGAAATTATTATTTTACTATTATATTAATAACCAATTTTTATTTTGGGACTTAGGATTTTCTCATTTTTTTCCTCATTTAAGGTCCAACCCCTCTAAAAACAAAGTTAGTCTCTAAAAGACATGACTGATCAAGGTTGTTCCTAGTCCTCAGGGTACATGCTCTTCACCCTTGGATGGGACTCCACCCAACTAGAAGGGCAAATGAGTACAAATAGAATCCAGTCTGGACTAGTTCTTACCCCAAGGAGAAGAGGCCCTGTCCTCATAAGCATCCATTAGAATTTAGGGTGACCTGTCTCATGAAGGAGTAAACTAACCAGAATGGTCTGGAGATGGATTCCCTGTTCATATTGCTGTAGGTGACTGAGTCTTATGTCAAGTTCCATTCTCAGCAGAAGAATTTCATCTCCTCATTAAATGTCCTCCCATAAGGGCTGGTTTTCAGTTTTCAAGGGAATTACTTTTCAAGGATTATTTAAAACTTTCAGGTTTTCTGTGTCTTTTGTTTTTGGTAGAGAGAAATCACTGACCATCAATTTGTTGATTATTAGCTAACCTAATTAATAAATTGATTATTAATTTCCCAGAAACTGTTTCTCAGTAGTTTTTTTTTTAATTTGTTACAATAGCGTTTTAGAGAGAAGTAGTAGATCTGTAATTTCATTAGCAGAAGGAAATCTTGGCTGAGGATATTCCCTGTGCTACTGTGGGTCAGTGCCTTCTCTTCAATTTATAGTCTCAAAAAGTTGTCCAAGAATACTGAGTTTAAATGGCCTGCCCAGGGTCACAACCACTATGTGTCAGAAGCAGTATTGAGAACTTTCTAATTTAAACACCATGTCTATACTCTGCCAGAGTGGCTCTAAAGAGCTCTCCAAAATTTGCAAAGTACTTTCCTTTGGAGATAGGTAACACAGCTAGAGTCACACTGGCTAACTAAATGAGGGATTAGACGCAGGGGTCCTCAAACTTTTTAAATAGGGGGCCAGTTCACTGTCCCTCAGACTGTTGGAGGGCCGGACTATAGTAAAAACAAAAACTTTGTTTTGTGGGCCTTTAAATAAAGAAACTTCATAGCCCTGGGTAAGGGGGATAAATGTCCTCAGCTGCTGCATCTGGCCTGCTGGCCATAGTTTGAGGATCCCTGAGAGCCTTGCACTTCTGGGTCTAAGTTCAGTTCCCTTTCTATTATAGTAGAGTACTTTCCTATAATCAGGAGTATTAACTCATCTTTACCACCTTGGGCTAAGACGGGATAAATCCTCTTCTCTCCCCTACTCCCTTTCTAGTATATCACCCTATTCACATATAGATGATTAACACCTAGGATATTTAGTGCATGGAGTGGACTTGGAATCAATAAGACAAATCTGAATTTTTTCTCATACACTGGTTTGTTGTGTTCTTGGCAAGGTATTTAACTTTCCAGATTTCTAGGCAACTCTTTATGGACTATTAAGTTGCAGATAAGGTAATGATCTACACTGATAGAGGAAATCTAAACTGTTCTTAGCTTTATCATCTGTAAAATGGGTATGCTAATACCACCTTCCTTCCAGAATTATTTTGAGGAGCAAATCAGCTAATATCTAAATCACTTTGTAAACCTCACAAACTACATTTTAGCTATTGTTGTGGGAGTGCTCATTACTAATATTGGTATATATATTTATATAATATGTAAATTTATATTATATATATACATGCATGCATGCACACACACAGAGAGAGCAAATTAAAAACAGGATAAATAGAAAATAATTAAATATAACATTTTGAGAATATTTTCACAGAGCTGGGAGAGAGCCTTGGGCTCTATCTAACCCAAAAATGTCTTTCAAATCTCCTGCAGAGATCTAGGGGAAAGACAGAAAGTGAAAGTGGTCAGGATTCCTTGGCCTTGCCCTAAGGATTGTAAATGCTTTTCTTAATTGGTGTGTGTATGTGTGTGTGTGTTATGTGTATGTACTTTAGTGCTCTCTCTTGTTCCTCAGCCCTTCCTTTCCTAACCATATATTACTCCATCTCTGTGCCCTTACAAAGCCTATACACCTTTATCTTGACCCTATAGACTACTTAGCTTCTTTTAAAGCTTGACTCAAATATCATACCCTTTTGTAGTTGTTTCACTCGTGTCTGACCTCATTTGGACAAAGATATTGGAATGTTTTGCCATTTTTCTTCTCCAGCTCATTTTATAGATGAGGAAACCGAGGCAGGCAGGATTAAGTGACTTGCCTAGATATAAGTGTCAGAGGCCGGATTTGAACTCAGAAAGATGACTCCTGACTCCAGTCCCGTCCCTTTATCTGCTGTGACATCTAGATGCACATTTCCTTATCCTTACTTCACTCAATAAGCAGTGTTCTCTCTGCCTCCACTTATGTGATGTTGAGAGGCAAGCGTGTCATGGGGGATACCAAGCTGATCTCATAGTGAAGTCCTAATCTCTGTGTCATAGGAGGCTCTCCAAGACTCCACATCTCAGCTAAGGTGCTGGCTTATAAATGCTAAAGGGGTTTCCTTTCTGGTTTCAAGTTCAGAGACATTATGCCCAATAGTCATAGGTTTAATTTCTAGTTCTATATTATATACTTATATGTGCATAGATTGTATAGAATGTGAGCTCCTTGGGGGCAGGGACTGCTTTGGCCCAACCCCAAGGCTTAGTGCAGTGGTTCTCAAACTTTTGTTTTCAGTATCTTTATCCTACTAAAAATTATTGAGGATCTCTCCAAAGCATTTTTGTTTATCTGGGTTATATTTATAGATATTTACTATATTGGAAATAAAAACTATTTTTGAATTTGCAGACCCTCTAAAAGGGTTTCAGAGATCCCCAGGATTCTCTAGACCATACTTTGAGAACCACTGGCTTAGTGCATGGAAGATATTTAATAAATCGTTGATGAATAAAAGAAAAATGTAAAAGAATTCGTCAGGAGACTTGAATTAAAATCCTCTTTCATTTCCTAATTATGTGAATAGGGCTTCGATTTCCTCATCTTTAAATAAAATTAGTAAGTCCATGATATCACTGATGTGGGCACTTTGTCCAGAAAGGCAGAACATCACTAATCTGCACCATTTCATCCTGTTTATTCTGTCCACATCATAGGATAATAACTGTAGAGCAGAAGAGACTTCACTCTAGCCTCTGAGTCCTAGGGAGATTGTCAACCTGGACTCCTCCCCATCTCCTATAACCAAACTGCTGCCAAAGCTTGTCGGTTTCACCTTTGTAACATCTCTCCAGGTGTCCCCTTCTCTCTTCTGACATTGCCACTGTTGTAGAGCAGGCTCTCATCACCCCATGTCTTTCCATAGCTTGCCTGGTAGATCTCTCCCCATTTCCAATGCATCCTCCATTTAACCACAAAAATGGCTTTCCTAAATTTGAGGTCTAGTCATGTCACTCCCTTATTGAGTAAACTCAAATGGTTCCCTATTGCCTCTTGGAGAAATACAAACCACTTTGGTATTCAAAGCTCTTTATAACTTAGCCAGCCCCCTCCTACTTTTTCAGTCTTCTTACAGATTACTCCCTATCATGTATTCTTTGATACAGTGACACTGACCTCCTGACTGTTCCACAAATGAGATACTCCATCTTTCGTGTCTGGGCATTTTTTCCAACTGTCACTCGTACCTGGAATGCTTTCCTTCTTCATCTCTACTTATTGATTTCTCTGACTTCCTTTAAATCCCATCATTTACCCAAAGTCTTCCCAATTTCTTTTTATCCCAGGGCCTGCCCTCTGTTAATTATTTTCTATTTATCCTATTTTTTAACTTGCTCTGTGTGTGTGTGTGTGTGTTCATGCATGTATGTGTGTGTATATATATGTATATATTTAAATATCTATATATCTATTGGCAGATCCCCCCATTAAATTTTGAACTCCTTGAGGGACTGTTATTTGCCTATTTTTGTATCTCTGCCACTTATCACAAAACTTGGCACATGGCAGGCACTTAATAAATCTTGACTGATTTTAATATGGCATCCTGGAAAAGCTTATGAATTTGGATTCATAAGGCAGGAGTTCAAATCTCAACTTTGTAAGTTATGGTGTGACCTCTCTAGGCATGAGTTTCCCTACTCATGAAATGAGAGAGTTAGACCAGATGATCTCTAAGATCCCTTCAAGCTAGAGACGCAATGATCCTAGGAACCCACGTGGAGTTGCTCCTTGCTGAGCTAGGGGTCTGTGAGGCTGAACAGCAGCCACGATGGACCTCTTATTTTCTGCTAAAGACCCTGTCCTATCAGAAGATAGCTTACTTAAAAGTCTTGCCTCATGTTCAACCTCATCTTGGCCTTTCACACTAACTATTATCACTGACTCTTGCTAAGTGACTGGCCCAAGCTTTTGTTTAAGCATGCTTTTCCTGTATAATTTTTATTATTATACATTTTATTATGTAATATTATCATATATACTTTTATAATAATACTTTGTATTAACATATTTTCCAGTATCATAGCTTCTGGGCCACTTATTACATAAAAGTGATCATTGGTAATGTGCCATGACCTCCTTATCCTTTCCATATATTTCTCTCCATTGCCTTTTGGGTCACTGCAATTTCAACTCATTGGAGATTGTGATATTCCATGATTCATAGCCATTTAGTTTCACTAAACCAAATCTCGGGGTCC
Organism: Antechinus flavipes; assembly: GCF_016432865.1. Classification (NCBI taxonomy): domain Eukaryota; kingdom Metazoa; phylum Chordata; class Mammalia; order Dasyuromorphia; family Dasyuridae; genus Antechinus; species Antechinus flavipes. The sequence goes on from NC_067402.1 coordinate 164,616,878, forward strand.
TGAACTTGTGATTTCATTTATCAAGGGAAACTCCCAGCGAGGGACAGCTTTACAACTGATACTCTTAGACAATTGCCTTAAGTACCACAAGGAACTTGCCTACTAAACATGCCTACTAAAGCTGAGATTAAAATTCAGATCTTTCTAAGTCGAAAGCCAGCTTTTTATCCCTTATCTCAGCAGTTCTCAAAGTGTGGAATGTGGAGTGTGGATATAAATAGTATCCACTATATGTATGAGGCCAAACTATCCTCAAAATAACAACGAGACATTATTTGTCTATTACAATTCTTTTCCAACTACTTATCTATGTGATTGAATTTTCTTCATATGCATCAACCAAAACAATATATTGCAAATGATTGAATGCAAAAGCAGATATGAGAATCCAGCTGCCTTCTATTAAGCCAGACATTAAAGAGATTTAAAAAAAAATGTAAAATGATATCATTTTTCTCACTTTTTTATTTCACTTTGGAAAATATGGTTATTTTTATTGAGGTGTAATAGATTCATTATTACTTTTAAAGAAATTTTCACTATAGTAAATCTCAATAACTATAACCCACAGAAACAAAAACTCTTTAAAAGTCTCAAGAATTCTTGGGGGAGGAGGCAATGGGAGTAAAGTGACTTGACCAGGTTCGCACAGCTAATAAGTATCTGAGGCTGGATTTGAATCCTGACTTAAGGGCCAGTATTCTATGCATTAGATCATGTAACTGTCTCTTCAATGACTTTCAAGAGTGCAAAAGGGGTTCTAAGACTAAAAAGTTTGAGAAGTTTTGCTCCATATCATATTTCCTCTTCTCTGGAGAATTATTTATGTCAGGGATCAGCTTGGGAAAATCAAAATGCTTTGTATCTTCCAAAATGTGATTCAGACAGTTGTTTTTACCTTATTTCTTGGCCCCACTCTTTTTTCATCTGCAACATAATTCAATGGGCTGACCTTTTGGTTACATGCATGTCACAGTCATGACAGCCCTTGTTCTTTTTTTTTTCCTGTAATATTCTTTAAATGTTGATGAAACTCACTGAAGAGACCCTGCAATATCATGGAGCTGAAAGCAACTACCATGGTTATTTTTCTCTTGGTTTTCACTTGGATTCCTTTTAGGACATCTGTGACAGTAACGGATTATTCCAAAAGCATTTATTTGTAGAGGAAATTGGGAGAAGAGAAATGGAACATAGATATTTCTACAATGTAGAGTTGAAATGGGCAACTAGATAGTACAGTAGAGCACTACACTTGGCATTAGGAAGATCTGAATTCAGACCCTTATTAGCTGCGTTATTCTGGACAAGTCACTTCACCCTGTTTTCCTCATCTGTAAAATAAACTGGAAAAATAAATGGCACATTCAGTATTTTTGCCAATAAAACCCCAAATAGGGTCTTAAAGAGTTAGACACAATCGAACAAAAGCAAAAGAGGTATATTTCAGTATTTTAGAGATGTTCCACCCTCTCATTTCAGAGAGAAGGAAACTGAGGTTCAGAAACATTAAATGATTTTCCCAAGTCACACAGGGAATAAAATTTATGACTGTGGACTGAAAAATTCCGGTTTTATGATTCTAAATATTAGACTTTTTTCACTGTACCGCCCTCTCCTATCACAGATAAGCCACATTCTCTATAACAAACTATTTTGACCATTGATAAGAATGGAATTGCTGCATTTAAACTCTAATACCTCTGTCCCCAATATGCTATCTGAGGAAATGAGAATTGTACTGAAAGAAATGAAGGATAGAAGAGCTTGGACCAAATGAAATACACTGAAAAAAAATTCCATACTAGAGCATCTGCCAAATGTGCAGCCTATTATTTCTCTCTAACCTTCTTTTCATCATGGTTTCCCAATCAGGAATAAAGCAGAAACCTATATTTAATGTATTTAAATATTGGCTCCAACGGTTCTGGCTACTATAGGGAAAAATTTGTAGTGTAAAATAGAGCTAAAAGTCTCCCTTTTCTCAGAAATGCAAGACTAAAAGGATGTTCCTTCTCTCATCTACATGATGCAAAGTGGTATTCTTCCTGCCTTGCCCCTTTTCCAAAGCCATTTGAACAACTGTCTAGGATGTCCCATATCTATTGTTGTTGATTCTCATTATAAAACCATTAGATAATATTAGTCCAGTTCAATCTTCAGAGAGTTTCTCTAGTTTCCCTCAGGGCTCAGCTCAAATACGACCTTCTGTATGAGACCTATCCTGGTTCCTAATGATTAGAGATTTTCCCCACCAAATTCTCTGGTATGTAGTTCATATCTCCCTACCTACATATATGTTGACTCTCATACCTTGATTGTAAGCCCTTCAAGCAAAAGAGTTATTTCCCTTTGATCTTTGCTTTCCTAGTACCCAGAACAGTATACTTAGTAAATCCTTATTGATTAATTGAGTAAATTATTTTATTTTGCTGGTACCTGGTTGCTCTTGTACACTGGTGCTTTGGTTCACTTCCTGACAGACTAAAATTGGTCCCAAGTAGTTTGGAATCATTGTGGTCTTCTCAGGATCTTCTTTTGATGTCTTTTAAGTCCTGTTGTATTAATCTCCATCTGTTCCTTCATTAACTGTGTGAACCTAGGAGATGTGACTTGGATTTATAATTTCTTTTTTTTTAATTTTATTTTATTTAATAATAACTTTGTATTGACAGAATCCATGCCAGGGTAATTTTTTACAACATTATCCCTTGCACTCGCTTATGTTTCGTTTCCCCCCCACCCCAAGATGGCAAGCAGTCCTATATATGTTAAATATGTTGCAGTATATTGGATTTATAATTTCACTGATAAAACTGTCTTTAACAATGGAAGTTAGTACCTCTAGTCTTAGAATTGCTTGTAATCTTGAGAGACTTGTTTAGGGTCATATAGCCAGTATGTCAGAAAAAAAAAAGGCTTAACCTCTGGTCTTTCTAGTTCTGAAGTCACTGCTCTCTCCATTACACAATGCTGCCTCTCATGCCCTTTGTTATTGTCATTGTTCAGTCATTTTTCAGTCATGTTTGACTCTTTGTGACCCCATTTTGGGATTTTCTTGACTGGAGTAGTTTACCATTTCCTTCTCCATCTCATTATACAAATGAGAAATCTAAGGCAACTAGGATTGAGTGACTTCTCAGGGTCACATGAATTAAGTGTCTGAGGCCAGATTTCAATTTAGAAAGATGTCTTCTTGATGCTGGACACAGTACTCTATCCTCTGCATGACCTAGCTCCTCTAGCATTTTCCCATATGACTTTAAATAAAATGCTTGCCAAAATCAAAACAAAACACAACAAAAATGAGGCTATATAATCCGAAACTCTAACACTGCAATTAGCAAAACTACTTCCAAATTCTATCAAGGCTTATCTTTGAATGTTAGTGGGCCACTGCCTAGACTCACTCACCCAAGGTCTCCTTTATTGCAAGTTTTAACCCCTTAATTATTGTAACAGATGCTTGTAGAGGAGACAAGTGTTTTGTAGACCTGAAAGAGCTGTGTGCATCCGAACACTCTTCTAAACATCTGGAAACACTCATCTGCTGCATTTTGACAGAGGGAATTATAAAAGAGAGCTATAGGTATGATTTCAATCAACCAAGTGCAGAAGTACAAGAGCATTAACAAAGCATCATGGAGGCTCTCCTGAAGAGGAAAAATGAGTTTGCCGTTCTTTCAGCTTGTTCTCCTATAGACTGACTGTGCTGGAAGGAACCTGGAGAATCACAAGTGGTCTTGGAAAGCCATTTCAATCCAATACACATTTACTAAGTGCCTACGTGCCCAAGGCATCTTCTTAGGCACTGAAGATATAAAGAAGGAAAGCAAGAAAGTCCCCATTCTCAATGGTGGGGGAGAGGGGAGAGGTAGAGGGAAGATTAAACGTGTATAAAAATTTTTAAAAGATTTTTATTTTCAAAACATATGCATGGATAATTTTTCAACATTGACCCTTGCATAACCTTGTTCCAAATTCCCCCCTTCTCCCACCCCCTCCCCTTGATGGCAAGTAATCCAATATATGTTAAATGTTAAAAAATATATGTTAAATCCAATATAACATGTATAAAAATTTGAGGAGGGATCTATTGTGTTGATCTAGGGCAATCAGGGAAGGTTTCATGAAGGAAGTATTATTTGAATGAGGCTTAAAGGGTTTAATATGCAGAGATGTGGAAGGAATACATTTCACATACAGGGTATGATTGCCCAGGGACAGGAGAATACAGAATATGGATGGGGAAGAACTAGAAATCCAATTTGGCTAGAACCAAGAGGAGAAAGTTATATGGGAGCTAGTCTGTTGTGGGAGGCCTTAATTGCCAGACTAAGACATATGTATTTTATCCTATAAGCAATGGGGAATCACAGAAGGTTTTTGAGTGGGAGAGTGACTTCAATGTAGAGATATATTAGGAAGATTCTTTTTTTTTTTTTTTTTTTTTGGTGAGAAATATTAATTGGAGAAAGGAGAGAGTGGTGGCAGGAAGACCAGTTAGGAAGCTACACACAGTAGGAAAGGCAGGAGAGTATTCCCCTCTAGCTTCCTTAGCCAATAGCCCTTGTCCCTTACTTTTCCCCTATTCCAAGGCTCCATGATGAGAATCCCTAAGACTCTGCTGAGAACTGAGCATGGATCTGAGCACAGTGCAGAGCATGGATCTGAGCACAGCCTGGCATTCTACCAGCAAGGCTTTCCTAGGGCCCTTTTTCCATGTGAAAATCCTGCAGGTGTCATTGACAGGCCCTAGCAAAGCTGACTCCCCAACTCCACATAATGTGTAATTATGGTAACGCAAGCATAAAATTACCAAGGACAAGAAGCTGCAAAGTAATTATATGATTTGTTTGTTACTTTGAAGGTTTTTTTCTTCTTTTAAGCCAATAACCATTAAATGCATTTGTTTGGGAGGTTGGTGGGTGGGCGAAAGCAGGTGGTATCAGGGGGCAAAGCTCAGGAGGCTGTCTCTGGGAACATGATTATGGCTTGAAATCAGATGGAAAAAGGTTCTAACCTTGTCACTTTGTACAACTTCCCTGACTGCTTCCAAAAAAACTCTCATAAGCCTGGTCATCAAGATGTGTTAGAGAGGAGAGAAGGAAGGGAAGAGGGGAGAGAGAAGAGAGAATGGAGAAGAGAGAGGGAGAGAGAAGAGAGAATGGAGAGGAGAGAGGGAGAGAGAAGAGAGAATGGAGAGGAGAGAGGGAGAGAGAAGAGAGAATGGAGAGGAGAGAGGGAGAGAGAAGAGAGAATGGAGAGGAGAGAGGGAGAGAGAAGAGAGAATGGAGAGGAGAGAGGGAGAGAGAAGAGAGAATGGAGAGGAGAGAGGGAGAGAGAAGAGAGAATGGAGAGGAGAGAGGGAGAGAGAAGAGAGAATGGAGAGGAGAGAGGGAGAGAGAAGAGAGAATGGAGAGGAGAGAGGGAGAGAGAAGAGAGAATGGAGAGAGAGAGGGAGAGAGAAGAGAGAATGGAGAGGAGAGAGGAGAGAGAAGAGAGAATGGAGAGGAGAGAGGAGAGAGAAGAGAGAATGGAGAGGAGAGAGGAGAGAGAAGGGAGAATGGAGAGGAGAGAGGAGAGAGAAGGGAGAATGGAGAGGAGAGAGGGAGAGAGGAGTAGAAGGGGAAAGGGGAAGAGAGAGGTAAAGAAGGGGGAGAGGGAGAGGAGGAAAAGAGGAGAAAGTGAAAGGAGAAAGCAAGGAAGGAGGGACATGTATTTAATCACATGGTATTAGAGCTGAGAGAGATAATAAAGATTCTTTACAAATGAAGAAACTGAAGGCCAGAAAAAGGGAAGTGACATTTCTATGACCATACAGTTGACAATCAAAATCTGTCTCCTGACTCAGCCAGTCCTTTTTCTATCATTCAAACTTTTCCACCTTGTTAGAGAAGGAGAAGCTGATGGATAGAGCAAAATGGAATGGAAAAGGATGCTCAATGGGCTGTTCCAGGAAGCCTTGGAGCTACCAAAACCTGCCTGGGTTCTTCTATGCAGAGACTCCCTGCAAAGGAATCCTTTCTGCCAACATAGACCAGCATGTATTCTATGACTTGTAACCTTGGTTGCTGTATGATGCCCTGAGTGACAGGCTAAGTGATGTATCTGGGATTACATAGACAGTACTCATCAACAGTGGGAGCTGAACTCCCATTTTTCTGGTGCTGATTTGATTGATCCAAGTCCTTAAAAAAATGTGGCATCATGACAGGGTTCCATTGTAATAAGGGATGAAAGAAGAGAGGCAGAAGGGATGTCCAAGGCCATCTAGTTCACCCTTCTCATTTTACAGTTAAGGACATGAAGGCCCAAAGAGACAGTTTGCTCAAGGCCACATAAATTGTAAGTAACAGAGGCAGTTCTCTCTCCTCCTAGCACAGCTTGAGGTTGCTCCATGTCTAGGCTTTTAGATGTCACAAAGCTTGGGTCAGGAGGAGGTGTTGCCTTGAGCTGCAGTTTGAGAAGTTGTCTTCCAGACACTTTTCTCTTATCTGTGACCATATAAAGTCACACAGAGTGTTATAATTCTTAGAGGTCATCTAGTTCAACTTTCTCCATTTATAGATAAACTGAGGTCCAGAAAAGGGAAAAGGATGTACCTACCACATACAAGTAGGCTCTTACAACAGGGACTTGGACTCAGGCTTTCTGACTCCTAACTCCAGTTGGACTTATGCAGGGACTATATCACCTTTCCTCATGCTTATATTTGTGTTTGTGTGCAGTGCAAATGTTAACTAGACACCTCCCATGAAAGACTTCCTCTTTCCTTTGAGTTTTAAGCATCTTCCTCCTCCCCCTTCCTTTTCCTCTTCCCCTTTCCTCCTCCCCCTTTCTCTTCCTCCTCCCCCTTTCTCTTCCTCCTCCCCCTTCCTCTTCCTCCTCTCCCTTCCTCTTCCTCCTCCCCTTCCTCTTCCTCCTCCCTTCTCCTCCTCCTTTCTCCTTTCTTCTCTTTATTTACTGAGACAATTGGGATTAAATGACTTGATCAGGGTCACACTGCTAGTAAGTATTAAATATCTGAGACCAGATTTCAACTCAGGACCTCCTGATTTCAGGATCGGTGATCTATCCACTGCACTATCTAGCTTTCCTCTGCATCTTTTACTTCTTTGCCTGTGGCACTTATTGTCTGTATCTTTTTAAAATTTATTTTTGGATACATGCTCATGTGCTGTGTGGTGACAAACACTGTATTACTATTCCTCTTTTTTATATATAAGAGGAGGCACTAATATGGATATATTTCAGAAATGAAGAGTTACTAGCTCTTTGTTGAATTGCTAATACCTGAGGGAATAATTTGTAGGACTTTGGTTCTAGCAACCAGGGAGATGATATAAGTTGAAAAAAATTTATTTACCCTCATTCATATATCAAGCAGACCTAAAGGAATTTCTGCTCAAGGGAAAGAGAGTAGGGAAATACATGTGTGCACTTATGTTCATACATGCCTACAGGCTTACACATGTGTATGCACATAGCTGTGAGTGTGTCTAAACACATACTTGTATGTGTATATACAAATCTAAAACATCTAAATATTTTATATTTATTTATGTCCATATAGATCCATATAGCGATATAGATATCTATATATAGATCTAGAGTTATAAATATAGATAAATATCTATAGATATATACACATATACACATACATATATATATTTTAAAAGAACTTTTTATTGACAGAACCCATGCCAGGGTAATTTTTTACAGCATTATCCCTTGCACTCACTTCTGTTCCAATTTTTCCCCTCCCTCCCTCTAACCCCTCCCCCAGATGTCAAGAAGTCCTATACATACTAAATAGGTTACAGGATATCCTAGATACAATATATGATACACATACATATGTGACCTGAAGGACTATTTTCTGTGCTGGCTGTATTTGTCTGTGGGTCTGACTCTAAGACATTCTAAGGCTATGGGGAAGGTTTAGAAAAGAGTTGTAAATATTCCCTGCTTGGAGCGAGGGAAAACACTCCGCAGCTGCAATCCCGTGAAGAAGGAGCAGCTGTCAAGGTCAGCGCATTGGAGGAAGTAGCACAGCAGATGACATCATCAGTCAGGAGCATGTGTGGGACAGGCTTTGAGCATCCCCAGTCTTCCTTACAAGGTTCCTGTGCCCTGGGAGAGTGTGTCCTTATCTATGTGGTGGAATTTTCCCTTCCTATTTTACTTAATTTACCTTGAAATAAAGTGTTCTCTGGTTTCATCTGGTACAAGGGAAATGGTGGATGTCTGTTTGTGAGCCTTAGAATGAGTCAGACCCACAGACAAATACAGCCAGCACAGCAAATAAATAGTCCTTCAGGTCACAAACACATGCACACTCATATGTATATATGTGTGTGTAGATCTATCTATAGATATCTGTATCGATACTAATATATGGATATATATAAATATAAAATATTTAGATATTTTAGACTTGTATGCACACATACAGGTATGTGTTCAGACACACTCACAGCTATGTGCATACACATGTATAGGTCTGTGGATGCATGAGGAACATATGTGCACACATGCATAAATGCTGGATTGAACATGGGTTCATCTTTTAGGGGGCCAGGTCCATGTATGCAAGAATTTTGTCTCTCCCACCAAATTACAAGTTCTTTGAGGGCAAGGATCATGTCATGTTTGTTTCCCTATAGTACTTAGCCTAACATTGAGCACATAATAGGTATTGATAAATGTGTTGCTAGGCAAAATAGGAAAAACAGTAAGAGAGAGGGGGCTCTGTTAATAATTATAGCATATATATTTATATATTTACTTTAATGTTTACTCAGTGCTTTACATATAATGCCTCATTTGAGTTACACACCAGTGCTGTAAAGTAAGCATTACAAGTATTTTTATTCCTTTACAGAGAAAGAAATTGACTTGCCTTGGATCTCAGAAGAGGTATGGATTAGAACTCACAAGTCTTCTCCCTTCTAGTCTCAGTGCTTTTTCTTCTACAATACACTGACTTATGATATTCTGGTTTTTAAGCTGGAAAATCAAGAGTAACTAATAAAAGTTCATGCGTTGGAATGGATGTGAATTATCTCAACCTCAATGCCACTGAGCTCCAAGAGATAAGTGCTGGTTCATTTTATTCTTGGCAAATAAACTTTTCCTTCAAGTGGGCCCTTCCTTTTAGAGGAATGATTTGTCCTTTTTATCTGTTCAATGTTCACCTTGGTAATCTGATTTTGTTTAATTTACTGACTGATAAATATTTTGTTTTCAAAATCATTTTGTCTTCCTTTTCTGAGTCTTTGACTAAATTGATAGCTTTCTGAAGGTAGGAATTGACCGTAAGTTCTATATACTTGCCATTCCTCTGAGTGCTTTGGGCAGTGCTGGACACTCCAAAAGGTACTCAAGGAAATGTCCTCCGTGCAATGTTATTAGCACTTGGTTTCACCGAAGTCACTTTCTAAAACTCTCTCTCACACATTATGGTTTAGATTACAGGGCAATTATCCCTCTGAGCAGCTGTGTAATTCACAGGTCACATCCATTCAGCCCACTAATGGAGTTAGGCGGACCCTTGCTTAAAAGCACACAAAAGAGAAGAGGTAGGAAGAACACCCCCGCCATGACTCTCCTTGTTGTTGCAGAAAATTAAGTAGACAGTACACTTGCTGATAGCTCAAGAACTCTGGGAAAAGGGATGCCACTCTCAAAAAAGGCTCTGGAGGTTGGGAAATGGGGGGGGGGGGAGCAGAGTGGGAAGAAATGGAAAAATTTCCTTCAATTTATCTCCGACAAAACAAGTCAGTGTGGGGTGTGTGGGCTTGAATCACTGGGGGCAACTGAGAGACAAGGGCACAGAACAAGTAGCTCTTTATCCACTTTGTCCAGATTTTTGGTGTGATAACACTGCCAGTTCTTTGAGTGGTCCAGCTGCCTTATTTAATTGCGTTTTGAGACCTCATGGCCCCCTTTTCACTTTTCACTTTTCAGCTCTATCCTTGTTACCAGATTTGGAGATCAAGCTTTGCAAAAAAAGACATTTGGGGTCTTGCTTCGTTCTCATATAGGCAGAAATCCTTAGACATTTTGGTTTTGTTCTGAGACTGTTTGAGGGGGCTTGCATTATACAAATTGGGCATGCTCAGATCAAGCCTGGTTTCATACATAGGATACACATACACACTCTTACATACTTGAATGTACACACAAGAACATGCATGCACACATACACACATGTATCCATGTATGTCTACCTGTTTTATACGCTCACACGTATGTACATATACACATACTTGTATACATATACACACATAACCACACACACACACACACATACGGAAACATATACATATATATGATATATATGATAGCCACAGAAAAGGGAAGTGGAGTGTCTGATTTAAGGAATATCAAGGAAGCCAGTGTTTCTGGATCATTGAGTAGTGGAGGGAAGAACAGTCTAAGAAGGATTATTTTTTGAAGTAGGAAAAATTGATATGATCTTTTCCCTTTTGCTTCTCATCTCTTGGGCTCTCACCCAGCTGCTTGACTTCAGCCTTTTAGGACTTGGCCAGTTCAGGCTCTTTTTCAGACTAGTGAAGTGTCATTGTCATGTTTTTATCCTTTTTCTTTCCTCCAACTTCTTTCTTCTTCCACTCCACCATACCTGTATTTATTCTAGTGGTTTGCAAAAGTATAAACTTTGTGTTTTCCATATATGCTTTGTACATGATTAGCTTTTCGATAAATGTTTGTTGATCCAATATCTGAATGAATGAAGTGGTCTTTTAGTTAACGGACAAATTTGTGCTGATGAATCAATGGGAAAATCTCAGAATGCCCATAGATTGATTGATTGTTATTCTGGGAATCCAACTTTAAATCTTTCTCCTCCACTGGAAAATTTCAATGATGGTTCAGCCCCTTATCACCTTTTGCCTGAATGCCTGGGGTAGCTTCCTTTTCTTTCCTTTTCTCTATTATTTTGACCCACTTCATCTCTTCCTCCCCTCTTCCCCCAATCCAGTCCATCTCCAGCTGTTAAAATCTTCCTTCCTCATAAGACTCAGCTCACTTGGAAACTTACTGATGAAATCTTCCCTGATCTTCTCCCTCTTTGTGCCCTCAATCCCCCTAATACTTTTCCTCTCCTCAAATCCACTATAACATTTTTTAGACATCCCACTTTGTATTAATCATACTCCAACATACAAGCTTTCTTATTTGCCCACATATCTGTGCTTTTCCCTTCCCCATAGACTTGAAGCCAGAACTATGTCTTAGCAGTGCTTAACACATCGGACTGGATGGGGATCAGACCAGTGAGAACTATCAGTGTGGAAACTCCCTAATATTGCACATTTCCAGCTCATTTATAACTGACTGGGGGCACTGATGAGTTAAGACTTGGCTATAGTTCCTCAAACAATAATGATCACAGACTGAACTTGAACCTATGTTTTCCTAACTTCTGCTGTCCTCTATGGCCCCTCTACCTCTTGACTGAGGAATAGTGTTTACTAAGAATTATTGAATTTAATTGAAAACATAGACATTTCATCTGAGACCTTCTATAGATCACGTCCTTGGGTACATAACCTAATAATGATCAGTGAATATTTGTTTTAAATTTATGGGAGTTTTTAATTTGTATCCCCACTCTCTGCATTTTTGTTTCTCTTCCCAAAGGCTTATTAACCCAATTACATATAGTCTTCAGCTAAACATAGGGCTTCATAATATGACTTAGTTGATGATAATAAAAGTTAAGCTCCTTGAGACCAGCTACCTTTTGCCTCTTTTTTGCCCCAGGACTTAGCACAGTTCCTGATACATAGTAGGCATTTAATGCATGTTTATTGATTGAAGTGTCCTAAGAAGGGATATGGGCAATTAGGTGGTACAATGGATAAAGTTCTGGTCTGGGAATCCGGAAGATTCATCTTCCAGAGTTCAAACCCCACCTCAGACACTTTAAATGAGCCACAGAAGGAAAAAGCAAATCATTCTAGTATCTTTGCCCAGAAAACCCTAAATGAGGTCATAAAGAATCTGACATAATTAAAACAATTGAACAGTAACAGTGATAATATGACTTCTGCTTAGTTTATTCTCCTATGTTCCAGTATATTCTCCAATAGACCCATAAGGCTTTTCCAAATTGATTTGATGAAATTACTTTCTTCTCCTAATAGATGTCTGATAGAACAGATTTAATGTTATTGGTATGACTAGCATCTCAAATTTTAGAATCTGTTTGTTCTTTGTGGCAAATGGAAATGAATGTTTGTAACTGATGCATGTTGAGGAGCATAACTTTTGAATTGCATATAAGTAGCATGAAAGAAGCTTCATAGGCAGCTGGGTGGTTCAGTGAATGACTTAGAGTCAGCCCATCACCCACCATCCCCCGAATTTAAATTCAGCCACAGACATTTACTAGCTGAGTGATTCTGAGTAAGTCCCTTAATATCTGTATGTCTCACATTCCTCTTCTGTAAAATGGTCTTACCTGCCTTTTCCCTCTTTTTTTTTTTTTTTAAGTTCCTTTTTGTTTTGTCATTCTCCTTTAGCATTTAAAAGATGATGAGCAGAGAACATCTTATTTTCTTCATTTGTATAACCCCTCCACTTGGTGTACTATTTTGGCATTTATTGTTATTGTTCAATTCCAATTCTCCAAGACTTCATTTAAGACTTTCTTGGCAAAAATACTGCAGTGGCTCACTATTTGCTTTTCCAGCTCGTTTTACAGATAAAGAAACTGAGGTAAATAGGATTAACTGACTTGCCCAAGTCACACAGCTAGTAAGTGTCTGAGGCCACATTTGAACTCGGGAAGATGAGTTTTTCTGACTTCCGACCCACTATGCTATCTATTAGACTACCTTAGCCTAGCCCAGCCCAGCCCAGCCAGCCCTTTGGCATCTACCTAATTATCTAAGACTTCTTGAACCTTAGTCCAGAACTCATTCCTTTATACCATACATCGGTTAATTATCTTTTTGGTATTCCTACAAATAAGTAGCAAGCAAGAAGACTTATGCCCATTTCATAGATGGTAAGGCTTGTTTACAAAGATATCAAGTGACTCATTTCATAATGTAGAGTGAGTCAATTTCACAACTGGAACTGAAATATATGTTTCCTCATTTTAACTTGAACTCGCGCTGGCCGTGTATGCGTCTCTCTGGAGCTCGCCCTGGCCGAGTACGCGTCTCTCTGGAGCTCGCCCTGGCCGTGTATGCGTCTCTCTGGAGCTCGCCCTGGCCGAGTATATGTCTCTCTGGAGCTCGCCCTGGCCGTGTATGCGTCTCTCTGGAGCTCGCCCTGGCCGTGTACGCGTCTCTCTGGAGCTCGCCCTGGCCGAGTACGCGTCTCTCTGGAGCTCGCCCTGGCCGTGTATATGTGTCTGGAGCTCGCCCTGGCCGAGTATATGTCTCTCTGGAGCTCGCCCTGGCCGTGTATGCGTCTCTCTGGAGCTCGCCCTGGCCGAGTATATGTCTCTCTGGAGCTCGCCCTGGCCGTGTATGCGTCTCTCTGGAGCTTCCTCTGGCCGTGTATATGTCTCTCTGGAGCTCGCCCTGGCCGTGTATGCGTCTCTCTGGAGCTCGCGCTGGCCGAGTATGCGTCTCTCTGGAGCTTCCTCTGGCCGTGTATATGTCTCTCTGGAATTCGCCCTGGCCGAGTACGCGTCTCTCTGGAGCTCGCCCTGGCCGAGTATGTGTCTCTGGAGCTCGCTCTGGCCGTGTATATGTCTCTCTGGAGCTCGCCCTGGCCGTGTATGCGTCTCTCTGGAGCTTCCTCTGGCCGTGTATATGTCTCTCTGGAATTCGCCCTGGCCGAGTACGCGTCTCTCTGGAGCTCGCCCTGGCCGAGTATGTGTCTCTGGAGCTCGCTCTGGCCGTGTACGCGTCTCTCTGGAGCTCGCCCTGGCCGAGTACGCGTCTCTCTGGAGCTCGCCCTGGCCGTGTATATGTGTCTGGAGCTCGCCCTGGCCGAGTATACGTCTCTCTGGAGCTCGCCCTGGCCGTGTATGCGTCTCTCTGGAGCTTCCTCTGGCCGTGTATATGTCTCTCTGGAGCTCGCCCTGGCCGAGTATGCGTCTCTCTGGAGCTTCCTCTGGCCGTGTATATGTCTCTCTGGAGCTCGCCCTGGCCGTGTATGCGTCTCTCTGGAGCTCGCCCTGGCCGAGTATGTGTCTCTGGAGCTCGCTCTGGCCGTGTATATGTCTCTCTGGAGCTCGCCCTGGCCGTGTATGCGTCTCTCTGGAGCTTCCTCTGGCCGTGTATATGTCTCTCTGGAGCTCGCCCTGGCCGTGTATGCGTCTCTCTGGAGCTCGCCCTGGCCGAGTATGTGTCTCTGGAGCTCGCTCTGGCCGTGTATATGTCTCTCTGGAGCTCGCCCTGGCCGTGTATGCGTCTCTCTGGAGCTCGCCCTGGCTGTGTATGCATCTCTCTGGAGCTTCCTCTGGCCGTGTATATGTCTCTCTGGAATTCGCCCTGGCCGAGTATATGTCTCTCTGGAATTCGCCCTGGCCGAGTATATGTCTCTCTGGAATTCGCCCTGGCCGAGTATATGTCTCTCTGGAATTCGCCCTGGCCGAGTATATGTCTCTCTGGAGCTCGCCCTGGCCGTGTATATGTGTCTGGAGCTCGCCCTGGCCGAGTATGTGTCTCTGGAGCTCGCTCTGGCCGTGTATATGTCTCTCTGGAGCTCGCCCTGGCCGAGTATGTGTCTCTGGAGCTCGCCCTGGCCATGTATATGTCTCTCTGGAGCTCGCCCTGGCCGTGTATATGTGTCTGGAACTCGTGCTGGCCGTCTCTCTCTCTCGACCGCTGACTATATATACATATCCAGAAGCATGTCCAGAATTAGGTGCTGCCATAGAACCACTACTTATGGGACTTAGCTTTTTTTTCCCGGAGAGACCCCAAAGCTGTCTTTGGATTTGATTGGCTCAGAGGACGGAAGACTCCAGCTGCCCCGCCCATAAAGCCCCTTTCCTTGGGCTCTCTTGGTGGCTTCCTGATCACTTAAACTCAGAACAACAAGGACCACCCAAGTGAAGTTGTAGTTTTTAGATAGAGATATCCTGAGTTGTAAAAGTAACACAACCTGCCCTGCTCCCAGACTGATCATGAGAGTTTCCGTAGAGAGAGGAGATAAGTGACTCTTCTCTCCAAGCTCGGTGCAGTATCCTTGTCATAGGCCCTTTCGGTGCTATAAGTAAATCTCCTTTTTGTTTGTTTTGTTAACTGACCTGTGAACTCCTCATTTTATTCCAACAAGGAATCTAAATTAATAGAGGACTCCTGAATCAGACTTGTCCATTCTTTTTACAGATGGTCTAGATGGCAAGGAGATTGAAAACCATACCATACAAGGATTGGCTGAAGGAACTAAGAATATTTCCCTACGGAAAAAAAGATATGAAGGAAGTATGGTGTAGAATAGAACCTTAAACATGCAATCTAGCTTGTGCACCTTGAACTAAGTTAAATTGTAACTGAATTCAAATCTGGTCTCAGACACCTAGCGCTTCCTACCTGTGTGACTCTGGGCAAGTCACTTAACCCTAATTAATTGCCTCAGCCAAAAAAAAAAAAAAAAAAAAAATGCGATTGGGAAATAGTTAACAAAATAAATATAAAATAAAACAGATAACATTACATTTTAAAACTAAATTCATATGCAGCCAGCAAGGATCCTTATGTATGGATTTTTATTTGAATTCAGCATCATTAGTGTAGGGAATAGGAGCCAAAATGGATTCAAATTTTACTTCAGATATTGGTCCATATGATACCAAAAAGATCATTTAATCTGTGAAATATGAGAAACAATGGGTTCCTTCTAGTACATCGTGTAAAGAATGAGAAAGATATATTCTCTCTCTGTGTATCTGAAGAACGAATGGATTGCAAGAAGGATTAGTATGTTTTAGTTAGCTCCAGAGATCTAAACTAGAAATTGAAGAAAGGCAGATTTTGCATCCATAGAAGAAAAATGAACAAATTTATTTCCTTAGCAATGAGAGCTGTATATGAACAGAAAGGCTCTTTTAGAAGTCAGTGTTTCCCTATCAGTATGGTGCTTCCAGATGCTAAATGACAATTTGTCATTATCTCACCCTCTTCTAATAAATTCCAATGGTTTCTGATATCTTCAGGAAGTTCAGTTCCATTTATAATGTGGCCCTTTTCTACTTCTTCAGTGTTCTTTTACCCCTCAACTCTGTGACCAGTGACCTCTGTGCTGTCCCTTGAACAAGGGACTCCATTTTTTGGTTATAGTCATTTTTGATAGCTGTTCCCTTCCTCTCTTCTCCTCCCCTTCCCATATCCCTGACTCTCTCCTTATCTCTGCTTCTCAATTTTCTGGTTTTCTTCCAGTCTTGAATACAATTTCTCTTTCTACAGGAAGCCTTTCTGAGCTCCCTTATTTCAAGTGCCTCTCCTCTTTTGGTTATTTACAGATTATCTTATATGTAGCTTGTTTGTACATAATTGTTTGTATGCTGTCTCTGCTGTTACACTGTGAGCTCCTAGAGAATAGGAACTGTCTTTTCCCTTTCTTTGCATCCCCAGTGTTTGGCATAGTGCATGTATGTAGACAGTAAATGTTTATTGAGTGACAAATTATAGAATAGCATTGTCCCTCTAGTTATGATTTGGGCTAGGTAACCCTTGGGACAGTATAGCAGAAAGATTCTTGGATTTGGTGTTAGAGAGCCTGCACTGAAAATTTAGTTCTAATAGTTACTACTCTGAATGACCTTGAACAAGTCACTTTAATTTTTCTGTTCTCAATTTCCTTATCTATAAAGCCAGGAAGTTCCATTTTACCTCAGTCTTATGATGTACCAAGGTGCCTTTGAAATATCTTCTGATTCTGTGACTTTTTGAAAAAAATTTCCCCTAGGGCACTAGGATTTAAAATTTTGCTCATCATTTAATCCTCTAAGGTAAGCTGAGAGTGTATTATCAACATTTTGCAGATCTGGGACTTGAAATGGGTTAAATGACTTGCCCAAACTTATTGATCTACAAGTGTTTATTGGGTGCTACTATATATTTAGGCACCGCACTAAAGTCACAATCTGGTTAGGGAGAGAACCAAGCTCCAAGGATTCAAATTTTTAGTTTTACTTTCCAGTTGGTTCTAAGGATAGCTTCTTGATATTCTTATAACATCAAAGTAGGTAAGCATAGTATCCTCTGACCTCCTGAGAATTATCAAATGAAAAGCCAATTATGTAGGAAATTCACAGGTGGTAGTTAGGAGGAAATTATGTCTTTTCATTTAAAAAAATATCAAATCTGAGGAAGACAACTTGCTGTACCTTTACTTCTTCAATCTTGTCTTTTGCTTTTACTTAGCCCGAGTTGTTTATTATGCATGAGTTGTAACACAAATGTGGAACAAATGAAGCTGAGATATCAAATTAATACTATGATCTGTTTTTCTGTTTTGTTGCTATAACAATCAGTAATTCTTGAAGCAACAAGAAAATTAGAATTGTATTAAAGGTGTTTACATCATGTATACTCCATCTTGCATTATTATTTATTGCTGTAATAAATGTATTTAACATTTGCTAAGGGATTGTTAGCTGCTAAGGCTTTTAGCTGGGTGACTTCCTTTCAAAGCTATACAGCACAGATTTGCCAGTGAGTTCAACTTTTCCCAGATTGTTGAAGGAGAGAAAAGGAAACTCAGGCAGATGCTATCCCTGGAACTTGACCTCATGATTCATCCATCAGGTTGTTTTTGAGCAGGGTGTAGTTAGAAGATCAGTTTAAGAGTCAGTAAGGAGATAGAAGAGTTTGCCTTCCTCTTGTCTCTCAGATCCCCCACAAATCAAGACAACAAAGCATGACATTGTGCCCTTGGGAAGAAGACAAGAAGAAGAGAGGGAATGGTAGAAGAGAATTGAAGTGGTTTGCATTCAAAAATAATAGCTAAAAGGGGCAATTAAATAGTATAGTAGATGGAGCACTGGTCCTGGAATTCAGAGGATCTAAGTTTAAATCTGGCTTCAGATATTAGATTTTCCATCCAAAGTTATATCAAAACTATTGTCAGAAATCTATATGAATATATAAGATCTGGAAATCTTTATACCCCAAAGTATTGGCCTCCAGAAGTGTTTGGGGAAATTTATTATTTCAATTAAACATGAAATTCTTGTTTCTGTTATAGGAATGATGACCTCTAATAAATCTATTAAATTCTAGGAAATAGAATTTTCCCAGGATTACAGAAATCCCAAAGTGAATTTGGCCTTGCATCAGGCCATATACATCATGAAAAGTTTAGAAATTTATTCAAAAGGAGATAAAACTGAGTCTATGCCACATTGATTTGAATCGTATCAAAAGGCCATTTTAAAAAAGGATTGTGTCATTAAAAGTATGCGTTGTATCCAGTATGATAAAAGTGTGGTTCATGATGAACAGTTGGACAATGTGTATTAAAATCTTGTGAACTCATTGTCAAAATATACAAAACAAGTGATTTCAATAAAAAGAAGATATATTAGATTCTAAAGCTATCCAAAGACGTAACTCTTATTGTATATCAATATATTTATTTTATTTTATATTAATTTGAGCAACACTATAGTTGTCTTATTGTTACTTAAGTTTTCCTATTAGTGGATGTTTATGGGTCTTGTGTTTATTAAGATTATTTTTTAGTTTTCCTTTTGAAAAAAAAAATCTGTCCTATATCTGACTTTCATTGTATATCAGATATTTTATATAGACAGTTCTTCCTTTACCTAAATATAAATCTGCAGACCTATATAGAAAACAATTTTTATATAATGCAATTGTATGTAATGTGAATTTGCCAAGAGAACCTGAGAAAGAGAGAGAAGCAGGTAAAGAGAAGGAGTGGTCTCTCAAAGACAAGTGAGTCCTGGGGAAGTGAGAGTAGGAGGAGAAACTAATATATCTTCCTTTGTTGGGAGTGGAGGCACAAGATGTTTGACTTGTATTTAAAGTGCACTGAATCTTTTTGATCTTTTTAAAATGACATAATATCTAGCTACACTTATTATTACGTTCATGAAGTTGATTTTTAAAACTAAATTGTTAAATCTTTTCATTTATCATTATTCAAATTCCTTTTAAAATATTATATCTTCAGTCTAATTTTATGCCTCTTGACTTACTTTTACATCCTGATTGTTTAATATATTAACTGTTACTTTTAAAAAAAATCTTTGTGTGATCTGAAAATTTGAAGAACATTTTTACAATTGATTTGGATAAAGTCACAGATGGTATGCATAACAGCCGAGGTCTAATACAGATAGAATCCTTGCAACTTGAAATGAAATCATTAATTACTAATATTTAGTATTTGGAACGATCCATTCAACTTGCTTCATATTTGTTCATTGTATCTCTATATTGGGCAGATAATTTGCACAGTGGTTAGAGTGCTTCAGACCTGAGGAAGAATTGAATTAAAATCTGACCCAAGACACTTACTAGCTATCTGATCCTAGGCAAGTTACTTAACTCTCTTTGCTTCAATTTCCTTATCTGTTAAAATGAATTGGAGAAGGAAATAGCAAATCACTACAGTATCTTTGCCAAGAAAACCCAAAATAGAGTCATGAAGAATCAGACATGTGGAGCAACTCAACAATAGCAACAAAAAAATCTCCGTATTATCCACAAAAATAGTATAAGAAACTTTGTCAACTGTACTCATTGAATTTTCTTCATCTACTTGCCTAGTAACTCTGTCAAAAAGAAATAGAGCTTAACTCTACCCTTGACTTCTTAAGCTTTGCCTACTCATGACCCTTTTTTACCTAAGAAATTTTTACATGATTCCAAGTATGTTGGCATATAAAATAGGTATACAGATCATAATTTTGTGATCTTGGCATTCAGTTACAAGATCCCATCTGGAGTCATACATCACACTTTTTTTTTTTTTTTCTGAGACAGTTGGGGTTAAGTGACTTGCAGAGAGTCACACAGCTAGGAAGTGTTAAGTGTCTGAGGTCAAATTTGAATTCAGGTCCTCCTGGCTTCAGGGCTGGTGCTCTATTGACTATACCACCTAGCTGCCTCCATGAATCACAATTTACGAAATTGGGCTTTACTCTAACCTCAACAACACATAGAACTAGTTATACCCCTGATTTTATCATCACTCACAAGCGTCCATGCTCATGAGCTGGACATTTTTTTCTGATGGTAATAGTTTATTTTTCTATTTTCCCCATGTCTTATAATTTCTGATTGGGATCTCCTTCCTTTTCAATCCACAGTTTTTTTTTTTTTTTTTTTTTTTCAGATCATGACCCTTCCATTAGGTACATTCTTCTCTTTTCTCTATCTGGATCTTTTTGTGTGTTAATTCAATTTTACACTCAAATCACACTTGATCCCTTGTCCTGTCAGTGATCATACCTTATTAAATCTTAACCCTCCCCCTTTGTTCCTATTCACACGCAATTGAAAGAAACCAGAGGAATCAATGAAATTGTGTCGACTGGGTCACTACAAATTTGTTAGGTAATCTTAACTGGGACCTCACTGTAGCAAGACAATCCCTCTACTCCTCCCTAATAGCAACTCTTTCCTACTCAACAGGGCTGTTCCAAGCTCTCCAGCTCCCTGAAAGCCTCCCAAAGTACTCTTTTTTTTTTTTTTTTAAACTAAGGACTTTTCTTCATATTTCACTAAAAGTATTCCCCCAAGAGTCCCCTGTCCTTCCTATGTGACATTACTTAGACATCTCCTATTTCTTCCTCCACTCTTGTCTTGGTTAAAGAAAAACTCTGGGGAAAGGGGGAGGGGAAGGAACTAAGTGGTATAGTGTATACTATACACGGCCCGCGGGCCAGATACAGCAGCTGAGGACGATTTATCCCCCTCACCCAGAGCTATGAAATTTCTTTATTTAAAGGTTCACAAAACAAAGTTTTTGATTTTACTATAGTCCGGCCCTCCAACAGTCTGAGGGACAGTGAACTGGCCCCCTATTTAAAAAGTTTGAGGACTTGGTGGATTGGGTACCAGCCCTGAAATTAGGAGAACCTGAGTTCAAATCTGGTCTCAGACACTTAATTCTTCTTAGTTGTGTGACCCTGGGCAAGTCACTTAACTCCAACTGCCTCAGGGGAAAAAAAAAAAAAAGAACAAAAGAAAAACACCAGAAATGGCAGTGATCCTTAGACAATAAGTCCTTTTCACTGGCCCTTGCAACTACTATCCCTACAAAGCAACTTTTGAGGAGATAGGACCTGACAATTGCTTCTATGAATGCTTGGATCCTTGACCCCTTGGCAATTATATTTACTGAAAACTCAGGAAAAAAAAAAAATCTCATTATCAAAGTCCTTGACACTGTCAAGTGGCCAAAAGCAGAAAAAGCTATGATTTTATCTGGAGAAAGAACAAAAATAGCTTTTTATTAAGTGTTTGCAATGTGCCAATAATTGTGCTAAGGACTTTACAAATATCAATCATCTTATTAAATCCCTACAACCACTCCAGGAAGTGCTTTATTATCTTCATTTCATAGTTGGGCGAACTGAAATCAAGGGATATGAAGTGGTTTTTCTAGGATTATGTAGCAAGTATGTGTCAGGGGGAGTTTTTGAACTCAGTTCTCCCTATTCCTGGCCCATGCACTGTGCCACATAGGATTCCAGTGGGATAAAATATTATCCTCAGAAAAACGTATTTCAGATTTTATGAACATAAACAAGTGGAACACTTGTGAGTGATGGTAAGAGCAAGGTTATAACCATCTCTCTGTGTAACTGAGTATGTAATGGAAGATTAGGTCATTAGGAACAGGCCATGGCTCATTTCCTTCCAACATCATACTTGAACTAAGAGGGTGCTGGTGTTAGAAACCACACCTACAACACGCTGCCTTGGAGGACAAGAAGAGATAAAGCTTTTTATTAATGAGCCAATGTACAAAAGCAGAATCTAGTCATCTTTGAATACACTAATCAGTAGAGGTCAGATAAGAATAAATAGGAGTTAGAATTTCTTTGGCGTTATGCATTAGCTTTTATAAAGGGTATGGAATAAATTCATCACTCTGGATGTTTTGTCTAAATTCCCCCTATTCCCCTTCCTCCCTTGAGGGAAGCAAAGAGGGAAACAATTACATTTTATCTTTCTGTTTTTATCTATAATTTTCTTTCTGAATAAAGTGATTCTGTCCAAAGCTATATCCAAGTGATGAGTCTGTCAATAAGCATTTTTAAGTCCTTGCTCTATTCTAGGCACTGTGCTAAGTGCTAGATATATATAGAAAGGCAAAAAAATGATCTCCACGGCCAAGGAGCTCAAGGTCTAAGTGAAGAGACAACATGACAATAACTTGGATAAATGGAAATAATCAACAGAAGGAAGCACTAGAATTAAAAGGGATTGGATAAAACTTCTTGTAGGAAATAGGATTTAAACTGGCACTTGAAGGAAGCCAGGGAATCTTGGGAGGCAGAGAGAAGGTAGGAGAACATTTCAGGAATAGGGTACAGCCATTGAAAATACCTAGAGCTGAGAGATGGAGTATCATAAATAGAATCTTTTCTTGTTTCAGTGGTATTTACAAGGTCAAATGAAGATATCTAGTTCATCTGGACGTTAATTAATTCATCTGGACATACATTAATGACATGAATTCTATATAGTTTTGCTTTGGGAGGAGCATTTCTCTTTTTTTTTTTCCTTTTTCAGAAAAATCTGGGATAAAGCACACAGCCATAAAAGTGGCACAAAACTCTTGAGATTTCATGTAAAAGCTTTTAAATTTTATGTACTTTAAATTATGTATTTTATCCCTTCTCTTACTTGTTAAGATTTCTTCCAAGTCTTGGATATAAAAGATACACCCTTCTGTTCTTTATCTTTTATTTTTTAATGAGGTGGCACTTGGTAATTTGATCACATTATTCATTTTGGAGATTATTGTGACATATGGTAAAAGATGCTGGCTCATGCCAAATTTCTGCCATTTCTTATTGAATTCTAAGTAGCTAGTGTTTTGGGGTTCATTACACACTGTTCTTCTATATTCACTTGCTTCTGAGTGTTTTTTTCTTTTTCTTTTTTCAAAATTCCAGTTCACTGATCTACTTTTAATGATTGGCAAATAATTTTGAAATTACTGCTTCATAATATAGTTGGAGATGTTGCAATAGTATGTCATTATTCTTTATTTATATAATTTTCCCTGAAATTCTAAACCTTTTGTAGTTCCAAATGAATTTTGAAATTATTTCATCCAATAGTATAATAGTTTGATAAGCTAGCATTAAATCTAAATTAATTTGAACATTTTTATTATATTGCTATGGCCTAACCATGAATATTGACTATCTTTTCAAATATGTATGTCTTCCTTTATTTCTGTATAGAATATTTTATAGTTATATTTGTAGGAGTCTTGTGTGTGTATTGGTAGATTAATGGAAACCTTTTGTGCATTTTGTAGTGTTTTTGAAAAAAAAAGACTTTTTAAGGATTTGTTGTATCCTGCTTCTTTGTTGCTTTGTTGTAGTTTCTTTGATGATTCTCTTTGATTTTCTAAATAAATCATAATAATTTGCAAATAATGATAACTTTGACTTCAGTGTCACTGTTTTTATATTTTTGATTTCTGTAACTTGAATTATTGTTAAATAGAGATTTTTCTAGAACAATAGTTGGAAGAACGGGAACCTTTTTGTTCCTTGTACAATTATAGATTTATTATCTATGTGTAAAATGTTTGTGTTCAGTTGTTTTTTCAGTAATGCCTAACTATTCATGACCCCATTTACTGTTTTCTTGGCAAAGATATTAGAGAATTTGTATTCTCTAATTTGCCATTGTATTCTCCAACTGGTTTTATAGACAAGGAAACTGAGGCAGAATTAAGTGATTTGCCCAGGGTCACACATATATTAAATATATAAGGCCAGATTTGAACTCAGGAAGATACATCTCCCTGACTCTAGCCCCAATGGTCTATCCAGAGTACCACCTAGCTACCCATTTGTGTGTGTGTGTGTGTGTGTGTGTGTGTGTGTGTACGTGTACTGGACTTGTGATTCCAAGAGTATAGAGATATCTTTTCTTTGCCAATTCAGGTCAACATCTTCTCTCTACTTTAACTTTTAGAGAGTTATTGAGAACAACTCTTAATTTTTTTAGAGAGTTGCCTATAACAACTCTTTAGAGAGTTGTCCAGAGTTGTCTTGAAGTTGAGATTTTCCTAGGAGTCACATAGCTAGTATGTGTCAAAGGCAGGATTTAAACTCAAATCTTACTGGCTTTTCTGCCATATATATACTTTTGGTCATTAAAGAAGGGCTCTAATTATGAACTATGCTCAAAACGTTGTCAAACTGTGCATACCCTTTGATCCAGCAGTGTTTCTACTGGGCTTATATCCCAAAGAGATACTAAAGAAGGGAAAGGGATCCACATGTGCAAAAATGTTTGTGGCAGCCCCTCTTTGTAGTGGCAAGAAACTGGAAACTGAGTGGATGCCCATCAATTGGAGAATGGCTGAATAAATTGTGGTATATGAATATTATGGAATATTATTGTTCGGTAAGAAATGACCAGCAGGATGATTTCAGAGATGCCTGGAGAGACTGACATGAACTGATGCTGAGTGAAATGAGCAGAACAAGGAGATAATTGTCTATGGCAACAACAAGGCTAGATGACGATCAATTCTGATGGACAATGAAATGATTCAAACCAGTTCTACTTGTTTAATGATGAAGAGAGCCATCTGCACCCAGAGAGAGGACTGTGGGAACTGAGTGTGGATCACAACATAGTATTCTCACTCTTTCTGTTGTAATTTGCTTGCATTATGTTTTTTCTTAGTTTTTCTTTTTTTTCCTTCTTGATCTGATTTTTTTGTGTAACAATATAACTGTATAAATATGTATACATATATTGGATCTAACATGTATTTCAACATATTTAACATGTATTGGACTATCTGCCAGCTAGGGGACAGGGTGGGGGAAAGGGGAAAATTTGGAACAAAAGGTTATGCAAGGGTCAATGTTGGGAAAAATTACCCATGCATGTGCTTTGTAAATAAAAAGCTTTAATTAAAAAAAAAAATAAAGAAGAGCTCTTCCTCATCTGTGCTTTTTTAAGGGTTTTTAAATAAATGATTGCTATATTTTCTAAAATTCATTTCTTCATTTCCTGATAATAATATATGGAATTTGTTGTTTATATAATGGTTTAATGTTTTCCTGATGTTGAGCCATCCTTGCATTTTTGTATAAATCAAACTTGTTCTTAATGAATAATATTTGGAGCCGATTGAGAACCCTAGGCTCACAGAGTTTGAGTTGGGAGGAACTTTGAAAATCATCTAATCCATCACCCATTCCCCATTTTACAAATGAGAATACTGAAATCCAGAGAGTATAAGTGATTTGTCCATGGTCGTGTAGCTAGTGTCTGATACAAGATTTGAACTCAGGTTCAAAATGACTTCAAATTCTGTTTTGTACTACCCACTGTAACACATTGTATCTAAAGAGATATAGATTCTTTTGTTAAAATTTTATTTAATTTTTATGTTAATATTCATCAAGAATTGTCTATATCTCTTTTTCTGCTTTATACCTCCCTGGTTTAGCTATGAGGTTCATATGCATTTTATGAAAACTGCTTTTGTTGTCAAATATTAAAGATGGCTTCTGTGGAATATGTATTAATTAGCTTTTAAATACACTGTTGAGTTTTTAGGTTGAGTTGTTCAAAGAACACTGCAGGTAGAAAGGGACTAGGAAGAGAGTAAGATTTTATCTTTAGGCTATCCTGTCACAAAAGTAGATCAGGTTCTTGCTGTTAGATTAATATAAGGATTATTTGGAACATTGCTTTTATCATAGTATTGAGAGTAGAAATCACATAGTATAACAGATTTAGAACTAGAAGGGGTCTTAAAGGTGATCTAGTCCAACTTCCTCATTTTAAAGATGAGAAAACTGAGGCCCCAAAAAGCTAAATGCCTTGACTAAGTTGGCATGGAAAGAAAGTGGCAAAGAAAGGATTGAAACTCAAATCCTAAATTTTCAGAGCCTCTATTCTCTATGGTAGTCCATATCCTCTCCCATAAGACAAAGCCCAGAGAGGTTGTGATGTACTCAAATCAGAGCTGGTATTCAAGCCCTGGGCTTCTGACTCCACATTCTCTTTCAACAGATCTAGTTGTTTATTTTATTCACCTGGTAGCAACTTCAAGCTTTCCATACTTATTCATTTTTCCTCATTACCTTTGTATGAGAGTTAGATGTCCTCCAGTTGGTTTGTTGTTGATTGGCATATATGAAATTGAGTGTCTGAAAAGGGCCCTTGGAAAAGTGATGTATGTATGTTCATATCGATGATTAAATTAAATATTTATTAAGCACCTGCTATGTGCAAATAACTGTGTATACTCAGTGGTTCCCATATATATAGCTTCATAAAAGAAAACCTCATGGGAAGGAGGAAATTCAATTAATGCTCATAGCCAAGGTCATCAGAACTCTGCTAATTTTTCTTTTTTCTCCTCCATTCCCCTCCTTCTAACAATTACTCTTTATAAGCTCCAGTTATCACTTTTCACAGTGGGATGGATTTGTCTTGGACCTATAGTGGAGACGGGTAGCTTTATAGGGATTTCTACAAGGGGGAAAATCAATTTGGGGTTAGAAAAGAAAAGTACCTACTTAATCCTAAAGCCTATTGTAGGAATCAGTGTTCATACAGAAATTCTGCCACTCAAACTGAGACTGACCAGGTGGTAGGGGAAGTAAATTGAATGCTTTACTTAGAATAGAATCATATTTTAAAGTTCTTATGGTGATGTAGGAACTATTTTGTGGGATGAATCAGTCTTTTAGGGGGTGCAATAAAGGAAGCAGCTTCTTGGGCCTATGGGGGTAAGAGCAGTTTTCAAAGAGGGGCTATGGCCCCAAAAAGGGATCAAATAATCAGAGGGTAGGAAAATGGGGAAGCACATCTATGCTTCCCAGAAGAACTGATTATGGGGTTTATCTCTAATACCACCACATCTAATCTTATTCTCTAACTGCTTCCATCTTTTACTGGGAAGTCCTTGTTTGAGGTGTCTCTGAGAAGTTATATCCTAACCACTCCTAGGCTCCCACATCAGCAGTCAATCAAAGGGCAGTGGGAAAGTTCTTTTTAATCTTCTCCCCCTAGCAGACCAAGTGCCGTCCCTTTAAATTACCTCATAGCTGAGTTAAAAGTTCATGGAAAATGTGTTCAGTACTCTGGGATAGTGACCAATCGGTAAGAGCCCTACCCTTCATCCTTTTTCTATTTTGGGTGGGACAGATTGAATCTCAGAGAATGAAGAGGAATAGATTGTAATGTGCACTGAAGATCTTATATTTTCTTTATCCCCTTCAAACCTGCTTCTCTTCTTAAACGTCTTTATTTCTATGGAGGAAGCCACCATCTTTCCAGTGACCCAGTTGAGCAACTTTGGCTACACTATTTGCTCTTCCTCATCTCATATAGCTAAAGCTATCACCAAGTCTTATATCTACCTCTTTAATGTTTTGTATGCATCCCCTGATCTCTGCTCACAGTCACACAACCACCCCCTAGTACAGGTCTTCATCACCTCTCAACTGGACTATTGCGATAGTCTCCTAACTTTGTTTCTCTTCTTTTTAGTCTATCTTATACAGAAGTCACAGACAATTTAATCATGTTATCCCCCTGCTCCTTATTGACAGGATCAGCTATGTGGTTCAATGGATAGCGTACCAAACATGAGTTTGAATCTGCCCTCAGATTATTATTAGTTGTGTGACTCTGGGCAGGTCACTCAGTTTCCTCATCTGTATTTTACAGATGGAGAGCCGGAGAAGGAAATAGTGAGGAACTTCATTATCTTTATAAGAAAACCCCAAAAAGGTTCAGGGAGAGTCAGACTGAGAAAATGACTGAACAGCAACTTACAACAATTTTGTATTTTATCAATGTCAGCAGGACAGGTATAAAACCCACAAAATAATTGTGCATATATAAAAAGTGTGTATTATATGTGTATTTATTACTGCTAGGAGTGTGTGATGAGAAATGTTTGGAATGGGGTGAATAACTGGCACAGTGGATGGAACACCAACCCTGAAGTCAGGAGGTCCTGAGTTCAAATGTGGTCTCAGACATTTAACACTTCCTAGCTGGTGACCCTAGGCAAGTCAGCCCCAATTGCTACACAAAATTAAAAAAAAAAAATTTCCAAGTATTTTGGGTCACCTGGGATAAATTAGCTAGCTAGGGCTGAGCCTTTTTTTTTTTTTTTTTTTTTTTTTTTTTTTTTTTTTTAATTAGGGTAGGGAATTCCCTTTGGTCCCACCATCTGCTACATTTCCTTTTTTTTTTTTTTTCCTCCTAGGATAGATTTTTATGAACTGATAAATTAAGTATAATGTCTGAGTTAGGTCAATGACTAAACAGCACAAGAGTTGCCATCTTCTTGCTCAATATATTATAATTTATCTTGCTTATGTATTTTCTTACCTTCTAGAATAACATCCAGAGATCATCTAAATAAGTTCAACCAAATCCCTTTCACTAGGTGCTTGGATCGGAATGGCAGGTTCTTTGGATTTCTAAGGATGTTCTAGAGTCTTAACTATACAGAACAATTTTGGATTTTGGGGGGCTTATCCATTTTTCCAGAGTTGGCTTTTCAGACTCAGCAGTTCTTCTTGCCAGGAGAAAGGAAGAAGGGGAAAAGATCCCCAGCTTTTTTTTTCCCCCAAGGGAGAATATTTTCCTTCCTTTGAAAGGCAGGGTCTGTTGGTTATTTCTAGCATTTCTTTTTTTCCCCCAACTCCTGTTCTGTGACTCTCTGCTTTTTCTCTGGAGATTTCAGGTGTAAAAAATCTCATCTGGGCATTTTTGTTGCTGTTAGGTTGTTTCAGTCATGTCAGAGTTCTTGGCAAAGATAAAAGAGTGATTTTCTTCTCTAGCTCATTTTATAGGTGAGAAACTGAGGCAAACAGGGTTAAGTGATTTGCTTGGGGTCACACAACTAGTAAGTGTCTGAAGTCAGATTTCAACTCAAAAAAATGAGTTCCTGAATTCAGGCCTGGTGCTCTATCCACTGTGTTACCTAGCTGTTCCAATTTGGGTATAGGACATTTAATTAAATTCAATATTTATTTATCATAAAGAAGCTAGAAGGGGCTGGGAGAGGGGGGAGGATAGGGGTGGGATCCCAGAGAAGAAATGATTGATCCTAAGGAAATGACCCAATTCTGCTTTTAAGTTTAGATTCCTCCTAAAATAACACTCTTAGGCTGTGTAATAGTCAAGATGATCTGGGATCAGTAGTTGAATAGCCACTTTCCTCTCTGCCCTAGAGCCTCCAAGCTTCCATTAAGAGTGAAGGGGACAGATAGAGACACAGAGAAACACAGAAATAGAGAGACACAGAGAGAGAGACAGAGAGACAGACAAAGACACACACAAGAGAGACACAGAGACACACAGGTACAGAGAGAGACACACAGGTACAGAGAGAGACACACAGAGAGATAGGGACACAGAGAGACAGAGACACACACAAGAGAGACACAGATACAGAGAGACTCAGAGAGATACACAAAGACAGAGACATACACAGAGAGACAGAGACACAGAGAGATACACACAGAGAGACAGAGATAGAGAGACACAAAGAGAGATACACACAGAGAGACAGAGACAGAGAGATACATAGAGAGAGAGAGAGAGAGAGCGAGCGAGAGCGCTAGAGGGACAGAGACAGAGGGACACACAGACACAGAGACACACAGACATGGAGACACATACAGAAAGAGACACACACATAGAGACAGAGAGAGATACAGAGACACAGAGACAGACAGAAAGACACATAGAGAACAGAAAAAGGATCTGGAGACATTCATTTTTAGGTCTTTTGAGGAGTGAAAGGGCTAAGATTTGGAGTTACTGACAAAGCAGTCACAGTTATGAAAGATAATGAGTGACATTGGATCTCTCCCAGCTGAGATATGAATTGGAGATGTTGAAAGTGATAGATATATGTGGTGAGAGATCAGTATGGAGGATAAGGTGCTTATTTAATCGTCAGAAGTTAATATATATCTCAAAATGCATTTAGAATTGGATCCTCCAGCTCAAGAAGACAAGAATTCTTTTAATATCTTCTTCAAGAACCTTAAAGACTAGTCACCTTAACCACTAAAGGACATCTCAGAAATTCTGAATTGGTTCTATACTTAGTGTTATTCGTGAGGTTAGAAATGAATCTATAGAAAGCCCCTTAGGGGTTCTTAGGGTTTATAGCTTTCTATTTAAACCTGACTGCAACACTAAAATGTGTTACTCAGCAAATAACATGCTAGCTTTTGTGAGGAAGGGAGAACATAAAGTTGGGATTATAAGCAAAGAGGCAACTGAATTCCAGAATTATTTTTTTACTAAGTTTTCTAGGTCTTCTTCTTAGTAGTGTCTAGATTTCATTTTCCACAAAAGGAGAACCTTGTTTATGTTTGTCTATAAAGTTCTCTTGTGAAAGGGGCTACTATTTCAATATCTCTCTCTTTGTAGTCAATTCTACACACAGATTCTCTTCATTTCTACTGCCTCTGCCACTTGGGTCTTTTAACTGATTCTTCACCCCCACCTGAAGGCACACGAGAGGCAAATTTTTTGTTCGACTGATCAGTGAGAGGATTTTGGATTATCTGTCAATTTTCATTATCCATGCTCTCCTTGTCCGCCATTAGCATGGGTTCCTGAGGTTTGGTTGAATGAAGGCTTAGAATGTCTGACTATAGTTCAGCATGTAAATGGATAAAGTCTAGGAATTTTCCTTGGAATCAAACATTGAGAATTAAAAAAAACAAAACAAAAACAAAAACATAAACACTGTTCTGTACAAACTAATGGCCTCTGGGAAAAATTAAAAAAACAAAACCAAAACAACCCCCCCCACCTAAAAAAAACAAAACAAAAAAAACCCAAAACTCTGAAAGGCCCAAGCAGCAGGCCTCCCACTTAAGCTTAACAAATGTCATGGGGTACTTCTTCCACTGAGCTTTGAAATTTTACTCTTCTCATCTTGAATGATCAAATACCATTCCTCTCTCTTTCTCTCATTTTGCAATTCTGAATAAAACAGCCATAGCTCTCCAGCTGGCTATACTTTTAGAATTTCTCTTCATTTTGACTGGGCACTGACGTAAACCAGCATTATTCTAGAAACTCCTTTTTTCCCTTCTTCATCCACCCCCAAGGAGATCATATTCAGAAACACAGCTGGATTTTTCTAGGTTAGGGCAAAATTCAGATACTTTCAAGTAGTTCTTTGTAAGTCTAGGAATTACTTTGTTCTGGTATTTGCAGAAGTGATATCTCTTACTTTGGGCAGAGACACACGGGTCTCACTAATAAGGGGATGGCTTTCCAGCTATATCTTGCTACAAAACAGTAGGAGAAACCTCCCTCACTCCATCTTGTTTCCAAAGCCAATTTATTGAGGATTGAGCCATAAAGCCACAGTTACATGTAAATTCAAAGAAAAAAAATGTAAACTCTGCATCCCCAAAGATTCAACACAAAACAATCTCTAGAAACAGTGTTTTTTTTTAAAAAAAAATCTTCACATTAATTTTACAGACAACAGAGTCCTTTCTTAAGCTTTATTTAAGAAATCGAGTACTATATAGTTCAATATATATAAGACACATCCAGTATTGTGTTCCTGATAGCAAGTGCATAGATTTTGTTAAGATATCATTTTTCACTCGATATAACGTTTCATGGTCACACGAAGATATATTCCTAGTGATTTTGCTAGCGCATGAGAGGAAGAACAGAACACAGCAAAAATAGTGAACTACAACAAAGATGAAGAACAAAAACAGTTAGCGAATTAGCAGAACAGTCGATTCCTGATAAGTGAATAAGCTGATTGTTTGGTCACAATGTTTTATTCACTTATCAGGAACGATTCACAGTACATTCGTGTTGACTGTTTTCCTAGCCTGTGAGCTAACAGTCACCAGCTCCTTGGATCAAGTTTAATGACTGGGGACTAGGCAGACATAATTTCTATCAGCAAGGTAAGTCCGGTGACAACTCTATCATTTCCCGAGATGGTCCACGTACAGCGAACAAAGAAACATTTTGCTTACACCACCAAAGGTGTTTTACATAATTGATTAAAAAAAAAAGAAATTTAAAGCAAGGACTTTACTATACAACCATCAGCACTTTAGGGAACTAACTTTTCCTTCTCCTTTTGTGGAAAAGTTATTTTTAAGTGAACTGGCTTTTAGAAAAAATCCAAAAAACTCTAGCACAGAATCTCTTTGTATGTTGGCAGATAGTAGATCTTTTATTTTTTAAAGCTGCATCGTGAAAGAAAAAATATTTTAAAAAATAAACTAAATTACATACTCAGTCATCCTTTCTCTGCTAACATAGGCAGTAGATCTTCATAGAACTTATAAAGGCTTCTGAAAGCCATAATAAGATTATAAGCAGAAGCTTTGCCTAGAAATCTGAATTCTAGTGATTAGTTCCCAGCTGAGGTGGGTTGGAGCTGGCAGTGATGGCCCATTGGGATGTGTTAGGCTTATAGAAAGAAGCCCTGTCCCCCACTCCACCAAGGCCCTCAACCTTTGAGCTGCTGGAGAATGTTAAAATGGTTCCGTTTTCTGGATCCCACAGAGTCCCTGAAGTATGAGGGCTGTGGAGGGGAACATCTCAGTGGCAGTGGGCTAGGGCGTAAGGAGGAGGCTAGCTTCCACCAGAGATTGTGCGTCTAGAGAAATTGGAAGGAAAGAGATAGGAGAGGGACTAGCATTGATGGAACCTCTTAAGAGCACTTTGAAAAAAAAAGATCAGATTCCTGAGCATTAAGAGATGGAGAGATAATGGGAGATGGGGATTTGTGGCTTAAGTTCCAGAAAGCACTCTTGAAGGAGCTTTGATTGGATTTTGGGAGAGGTAAGGGGTGGAAAGGAAGCTATTTAAAGCTTTAAATCTAAGTTAGCCAGGGTGTGACACTGTCAACAACTATATCTGACACCAGCTATAGAAATGCCTGTGTTGAGGGGTGGGAGGAGACCCCCACCCCCCCAAAAAAAAGAAAAGAAAAAAAGAGAGAGAGAGTTTTTGTTACATTTTAAAAATTCCATTTGGATTTCATCATATTCAGTGATGAGCATGACCAACTCGACCCCTTTTAAATCAAACTATAGATGGCCTATTTGAGTATCAAGGAAAGATTTGTCTTCCATTAACCTTAGTAACTAAAGCTGCTCCCTTAGTTCTAAAATTTTTTTTTGTATCTACTGATTGATGGATTGGCAACACCTATGTTTCTTATTATATTGATATACATATATATGTGTGCATCTATACATATATATGTATGTATATATATGTATATGCATACATTCATATATATATGCATGCACATGTATCTTACTTATCTGGTGAGCCTCCTCTCCACCCCTCACCCCCCCACCCCCATGTCTCTTACTTCTATTTAAAATGTGATTAGTTCCTAAAAAAAAGTTGACTCTCATCATATGCCAATAGACTAGTGCACAATTAGAAGAAATATCAGGGGAGCTTCTTCTCTTCTCTCAAGTTTCCTAAAGTTTTACAAAGAGCTAGCAAACAGAGCAGGGAGATGTAATGTGGGAAAAAGAACACTCAACTGGAGTCAGAAGAGCTGGGTTCAAATCATTTCCTAGTTTTAGGTGTTGGGTTCCTTACCTAGGCAATGGGGGGAAAAGGGGCTGAATAAGGTCTCTTAGGCCCCTTTTAGCTCTAATTTTCTATAAGCATTTTGTTACGACTATTTAGAAATGATAGGTGCTGTTTCCCTTTTTGAAGTTGAATTCACTTGACAGCAGAAACTGACTTTCTACAATTTGGAACATATTGTGTTTGCACAATAGGGAAAGGCAAAAAGAGAGATTGATAATAGGGAGAGAGAAGACAGAAAGAAAGAAGGCAAGAGGAGAGAAAAGAAGAAAGGAAGAAAGGCGGGAGGAGAAGGAGAGAGAAAGATGGGGAGAGACACATAGACATATATATATATATATAGAGAGAGAGAGAGAGAGAGAGAGAGAGAGAGAGAGAAGAGAGAGAGAGAGAAGAGAAAGAAAGAAAAAAGTGAGAGAGAGAATATGAATATGAATGAGCTTCTGTAATCAAATGACTGACAAAGGCCTTGGCAAATATAACTCAGTAGGTAGTTACTTAAGTGAACCCAGAGACCGACTGTTAATTAAAAAAAAAAAAAAAGTAACAAGTCTAAGCCCAGAAGCTGAAGTGGGCTATGGTACAGAAATAAACTGAGGAAAGCTAAAGTGCACACTTCCTCCTTTTCCCAAAATCAGATATTCACTTAGGTGGAATCGACTGTATCTTTCATACACAACAAATAGAAAAAAAAACAGGGACGTGAAACAGTGAGGTGTGCAGATGTATTACCAACATATAATGACCACCAACAATACAACACGCAGAGAGAGACAAGTATTAGGAAAATGGTTTAATATTGGAGACAGAAGCAAAAAACTGCATCACACAATAACATACGTTACAAAAATAAGTTTGACTGTTTCAACTACACGGTTATGTTCACAATGAGGACAGAAGAATCAGAAAAAACTTTGATCTAAACAGCAAAAAAGCAAACCCCTAAAGTTTTAACTGATACATTTATCCACTTAAAGTGACTGAGTACTCCTAATTCTAATTACCTTATTGTGTAACTGCACAATACAGAATAAAAAGTGAAACTTACCGCTTTTTAAAAGACAAAATTCTAACGCTAGATATAAGCAAAGGGAAAAAAAGAAAGCAAGCCAAAGTTTTTAATTCTCAAAAGAAAACCAACTTTCTTTCTACCAACCAGAAATCAAACTCGAAATCAGTCATGGTCAGGGGGCCCACTAGAGTAAGCCACAAAAGTTTCCTTTTTTTTTTTTTTTTTTAATCTCCAGTATAAAAAGTTCCACTGGTACAAAATGCATAAGTACAATCAGTTGTAGAAATAGGAAAGCCTGCATTTTTTTTTTTTTTGGCTCAAATTCCATCGAACAACAAAATCCAAATGCATTAATAAAACAGAAACAATACTCAAATGGTCTTACAGTTTCCACTAGGTTGCATTAACTTTGGCTTTTCTCAGACAATACTTAAAAAACTATTTTGTAATTCTAAACAAAATGATCATATTATTAATCTACAAACAACAATTTTTCACAGCACAAAAAAAACACAAATACATTTTTTTTGTATGACATTATCCAAAAAGGTAATGAAACTACAATTTTTTTTCTTCTTGTTGTTAATTAGCACTTAAGATAATAAAAACAGAAACAGTAAAATGGTTCCAGAGTAGCACAAGCCAAAGAACTATAACCCCTATGGTGAAAGAAAGATGAACTTATTTATGCCTTTGAGGATTGCCATTTCATTGCAAGTCTCTAATTTAATTTAAAAACTACTATTCTCTACATTTAATTTTTTATTTTTTTTTTTTAAAAAAGCAATTTCCCTGTTTTGTTTTGTTATTCCTTCTGGCATAGGCCCTTTGCACCCTTGCAGCTTTTCCTTTTGATATTCTGAGTCAAAGTAAACCGGAGCATGATTCCTCACTAAGGAGGGATAAGTTGCTTAACAGAGACGACACATACAAATAAAAGGGGGGAAGAGGACAGACGTTTCCATCAAACCTACCATATCTTGGTTGCCTGCAAAAGAAATGCTCAACTAAAAGTGCTCACCCTCAGCTTTCTCCTAAATAGTGCTCAGTCCACTCTGGGCGAGAGGAAGGTGGGGAAGGGGCTAAAAGGGGACAGGGAGAGTAACTTTTGCTGAAGAAATTGGGGAAAAAAAACCTTTGGAAATTTATGTGGTTGACAAATGAGAAGATTCTGAGTGAAACAGTCTAAGATTCAAATGAAGTTCTCTTGTGTTTATATATATGTATATACACACACCCTGTATATAGATATATATGAGAGACATATGTGCGATCTGTTTTGTTATTAAGCAGATTGCTGCAGGAAGTACAAATAGCCCTCAAAGGATGAAGGAAGGCCCCAGCAGTAGTAAACACGTGTGAGGATAATAAAAATCATTTCATCGTAAGTGCATGTGCTATAAGAAGGAAACTTTTTTTTTCTTTTTTTTCTTTTTTTCTTTTTTTTTTGCTTTTTTTGCATCATGAGAGGCTAGTCCTTTCCACCTCAGGGCTATCACAATCCATACACATTATAAACTGAAAGGGGCGAGTGAGTCAGAGGAGAGAAAGGAAGGTCATCAGCATTGTACCCAGCCACAGAGAAGATACCAATGACCTGTTTTATGTTTTTCTGAAAGGGCTTTGCATTTGGTAGTTGTTACGGCCTTCAGTCTTGTCAAGACCTTATGATGTCTATGTTTGATTTTATAAAAAGAAATATGGCACTTTAGAAAAACGGCAGCAGGTAATTAATGCTGATGGGTATTTGGTTGGCAATTTTTTTTTTTTTCTGTGTGTGTCAGTAATGAGAAGTGAGTTCTGCTTGTACAGTCTCCTCAGATGCACTTAGTCCAACAAAGTAACGTCAGAAAGGCAGTGAAAGGGCTACCAGTTTCAAATTCTGGGTACTCTGCACTTATAGGCCATACCCAGAGGGCTCATACAATCCCCAGCACAATGGCCGATTGTAAACGTTAACCAGGAAATTTTTGTTTAAAAAGTAGTTTAAATTGCAGTGCACATTAAAAAGTTCTCGGCCACAATGCACCACCACTCTTGATTTCAAAAACAAATCGGAAAAAAAATTATATCATCAGGTGCTAAAATTCACCATTTTGTTGAGGGAATGGGTTGAGGGGAGGAGAGAATCAGTAAGAAACTGTTATTATTTAATACTGAACAGCAAATTACAGCAGCACATGTAGAGCTCTCTGAGAAGATTTTTTTTTTTTTTTAAGTCCTTAAAAGTGAAAGGAAAAAAATGAAGGGAAGGGGAATTTTGGAGAATGGTAAAATACTATTGGTTTTACCCTTCAGATCTGCCCTGTGGATTTTTTTTTCCTTCTTTTAGATTTCAACATGTTTAAAAAACAAACAAACAAACAAAAAAATCAAATCAAAATCCCCGCCAAAAAATCAGGTATATGGAAGGAGGGGGAAATGCAGGAGGAAGAACTGACCCAACAGAAACACCCCCAAACAAACCCAACAATAAAATGGTGGATGTATCAAAGATACCAACATTCCAGACAGCTCTGGGTAGAAAGGGTTAAAAGTTCAAAACTTTCTCACCTTAGAGGTTTCCATAATATTATGAAGAAAATACATTGTGAGGTTTGCCTTCACAGCATTGATGTGCAGAGTGGTTAAAAAAGTGAGACATGGGCACTTATACAATGTCTTACAAAAAACATCAAAGAGAAATAACAAACAATAACAATTTCAGGCAACAAGACCACAGGATAGCAAGTTAACAAACTTTTTAACCTCTTTTTTTTTTAATATTAGGGATTTATACAAAACACATAATAAAATACCCATGTTATCAAATTACTTCTCACAAGAAACACACTGAAGCTCTAGGAAGGAAGTACCTTTGGAATTTGGCACTATATAGTTTCACTGTTTTTTTTTTTTTTTTTTCCTTTAAAAGAAAAAAAAAAAACAGATCACATTTTGCTGAACACAAACACACCTAAATTGTCCACAATAAAAAAATGACATCAATGCTTCACAAGCCAACACAAAACTTATTCTGGAATAGTTTTTTTTTTTTTCCTCACATGAAATTTTTTTTAAGCAAACAATTTTTTTTGAAACTCTTTTTTGTTTTGTTCAAGTAAACCAAATTTTTAAACTTGTCTTATCAACATAGAACACTTAAGACCATAAGACTCATGATGAAACCACAACTTAATTCACAGAAGCACCAACGTAACACAGTTTTACAGTAACCTTTCTTCTGTACATTGGAACAGTATAAAATATAGGTAATTTCATGTGCATTAAACCATGGATTGTCTAACTGTGAGTCAGTTCAGCAAAAGGTGACACAAATAGGTAGCATTTGCCCCAAAACAGGGTAAATATTTTCTTATTCTAATCTACAAAAAGTGGTTCTATATATATATATCTTAATGAGAAAGTGAGCCACCTAAAATGGCCTTATCAAAAAACTTTACACTGCCTGAAAAATGTAAAAACGATTACAGACCTCTAGAGACTTAAAATCAGACAGTTTTTTTTTTTTTCTCAAACTGTTTTTGGAAGTAGTCTGTTAGAAACCAACATTCTGTGTCCCTGGACACATATTGCTATTGTTACCAGTGACCGGGAAGAATGCCAATCCCTGTATAATACTTTCAAGTCTTTTTTTTTTTTTTTTTTTTTTTTTACGAAAAGAAAAAAAAAAATTAAGAAAGAACGAAACATTTTGCCACAGGTTTTTTTTTTTCTTCTACAATTAATTTGTCTAATAATAAATTTCAGTCTTGCATGAATGCAGCAATGTTTTTCACATTGACTTCCCAGAATTCATAGCTAGATGAGGTCACATGCAAATTTCAAAGGTCAGTAGGAGAACCAAATATGATGAGAGGTCAGAAAGACATCAGAAACAATGACGGGACGATGAAACTTTTTTTTTTTGAGACGCCACAGGGACATGCTAGGCAAACGATGAACTAACGGGCATGAAGATGTCTAGGGAAAAAACAAGGAAGAGTAAAAAGTTACACAGAAATCTATGCAGCAGAAACAAAATCATTTTTATGGGTGCAGGAGAAAACTAATGCAAATCTTAACTCATTAGGGAGTCTAGGAGCCATTCACATAATTTGCATTTCTTACAATCTGTATCCACAGCACAATGAAACCCCAAGAGAATCCATCCAGAGAGAGCAAGAAGGGGGATGGATTCGGTTGTTTGGGGGTGCAGGGGGAAGGGGGAAGGGACCAGTTTCAACAAATGTAACATAAGGGAAAAGTCAGACAGCTGAATTGTAAACTAGATAATGGAAACTACAAATAAAATAACCAGACATACAAACAACGAGAGGATAAAGCATGAACTTTTAGGTCTAGGGTTCAACGGTGAAAAAAAGCCCATTCCTGGCACGAGTACTCTAGAGACTACTTCAAAAGGATCTAGCTAGCACAGAGAACTGCTCTTTAGGTATCCAATAAGTTAACAATAGGCAATAAATAACTTCCATTATTTCTGAGGCAGTAAAAATTTTGTATAAAAATAGAAATGCTTTTTTTACAAATAAAATTTACAGGCCTGTGGCTTTCTTTTTTATTTATTTATGTATTTATTTATGTATTTATTATTATTAAATTTATCTGTCAAGAAACATCAAGTATTTTCACTCATTTTTATTTTATTTTTTAAACCCTGTAGCTTTAAGAAACAGATCCTCTAAATCTTTTTTACATTAATCCTTTCTAAAAACTAAAATAAAAACAATGGTAAAATAAAGACAACCAGTGTAATAATTTGACCAATAAACCTCATGTTTTTTGAACCCTAAAATAAAATCCTTCTTATTATAATGAATTCATGTAGTGGAAAGACTTTTTTTGTTTGTTTGTTTGTTTGCTTAATTTTGAATAAGTGCTTCTCTTGGCTTTGCTCTCACTCTAGGCCACCACATTAAACTCTAAACTGCTGGTGCCCTTTCTTAGGTTCAGACAGACATCCATTAATATTCCTAGCCAGTGCTCTCAAGGGTACCGGCAGTTTCAGAGTTAAATTGCACATTAGAGTTTGTCTTCTAACTTTTCAAGATGTCATTTATTTTTTGTGTTTTTCTTTAAAAAATAAAAGAATGAAAAAAAAAAAACAATTAAAGTCGCAAAACAAAAGAGAATACAGTAGCACAACTGGAGGAATTTACTCGTAGGAAAGAAGTAGCCCAAGTTTTGATAATGGCGAGTTGGGTGGGTGGGTGGGTAGGGGAATGGAGGCGTTAATGTAAAAATAACTGTCTCTCTTGGTGAAAGTTGGCAATGTGGTCCTCCTTTGCCTTCCCTGTGGAGAACAGGCTGGCTCATGGGACTTACCCTAAGAAAGCTAAAATAAGAGCAGTGAGCTTCTGGGGTTAAGATCAGTAAGGTTTGCTGTCATTTTTGGAACGCTTCAGCTGGACCTTCAAGCGTTTCATGCCAATCTGAAAGCCGTTCATAGCTTGGATAGCAGCTTGTGCAGAGACAGGATTGTCATAGCTAACAAAACCTGGAAAATAGAAGAAAAGGATAGAGAGAGAGGGAATGAAGGGGGGAGAAGAGAAGAGAGCCAAAAAAAAAAAAAAAAATAAGGTTAGAACAGATAGCATTTTATGGTATCACTAACATTTTTCAATTGCAATAGGTAAGGGGTATGGACAGCTGCTTTTCAAGTTCATAGGACATAGCTGCACATTGTCCCCCTTAGTCACAGCTTTTACTTTGACTGTTGAAATAATTGCTGAAAAATCTAGTCAAGTTCATTCTTTGGTCTCACAGAGACATATCCTTTCGCTCCCAACCAAAACATAAAACAGCAACATCAATAAAACACACTCCAAATTTAGTTGTCTGAATTCAACTTCTACCTTTTAACTGAATCAAGGCAAACAGATTTGTATGCATATAGCCTTAATCTACGAGGCAATTCCGTGATCTGATCTGATTAATTTTTCTAAAAATTGGATGAGGGCTGTTATTCAAGAGAAGACCCCAAATTAAAAATACTAGTGGTTCTGCCATCTGGGGGAGGGGATGGGGGGAAAGAGTTGGAACAAATGGTCTTGCAATTGTCAATGCTGAAAAATTACCCATGCATATATTTTGTAAATAAAAAGCTATTAAAAAAATACTAGTGGTTCTGTTACAAAACAAAAGTTATGAGAAATCAGAACTCTGTCAACAGTTTGTTCTAATATCTGAGAGAAACTTATTTATTTGGATATAGAAATAATTCAAGGTACTTTTGGACAAACCACTTATGTTCTATCACCCAATAGCCCAGATTTCTGGACCAATCAATTCTCTTTAACTCTAGCTTCCCATTAATTTCTCCACTGTTTTCGTTTTTTGTCTTCTGTCTGTGAGGTTGGCAAAATGTCCAGAGAATGAGACCACAAGAAGCATCTCTACTTGAATATAGGAAGTAAAGGAAAGTGACTTTTGGTTACATTCAATTTAACATGCATATATTCAGCGCTTGCTTTGTGCTAAGTATTGTGCAAAGGTTTTAATGTGAAACCATGTTCTCCTTCAAAGAGCTTATAAACGAATCTAATCTGAAAACACAATCTGTGATACAGGCAATAGCTATGAACTCTATGATCATAGCGGCACTCCTAAGAAAGGAAAAGGAAGGAAATATTTAATGGTTTTCTAAAACCATAATAAATCCATCTCCAAGACACTAGTTTCTCTGATAATAAATCAGGCCAGCGCATATTTTGTGATCTCTTGCAAGGCACTGTTTAGCCACCTTAGAAGTTTGCCTTAAGATATCTCACATATCCTTTTGTTCTTTAAGAATCCACTCTAGCTTTACCCTCCACTTCAAACAATTCTATTTGTTTTTCTTTCTATCTGTACTTACTCTACCTTAATCTCTTGATCATATCATAACTGGGTATCATCTACTGACAATTTATGATGACATCTTGCATTATCAAGTTATTGTATTTGGGTTTTTCCCCTAACAGAAATTTTTCCTTT
Organism: Antechinus flavipes; assembly: GCF_016432865.1. Classification (NCBI taxonomy): domain Eukaryota; kingdom Metazoa; phylum Chordata; class Mammalia; order Dasyuromorphia; family Dasyuridae; genus Antechinus; species Antechinus flavipes. The sequence continues at coordinate 164,658,638 of NC_067402.1, forward strand.
TCATTTTTTATACTTTTATTTTTTCTAGACTTAAGAAACAAAATATACACTTCTAAATCATAGAATAGAAAAAAGGATGATTGTACATGAAGTGGTGAATTTCTTAAATATAATTTGCTATTTCTTTTAAATGTACAATAAAATTACTATGCAATTTCCCTTGTGTTTTATTTCATAATGGTTTTGATTTTGCTAAGTGAATAAATTATTCCAGGTAAAAAAATGATATCCTTTGAGGTAGCATTAATTCACTGAGACCAAAAGAATCTATCATCCCCATTTTCTGTTCCAGCAGCCTCCTAAAAACATGGAGTAGACTTAAATATTATCTTTCTGGATTAAGATTTAATACATACAGTGGGTCCTATTCTAATTTTTTATCTGTTATTTATCTTCCTTTCCATGGTTTTTAACTGTCATTCTGTGAGATATGATTGCTCTATATGTCTGTGTACTAGGGTGGGACAAGGTTTGATTTGGTCTGTCTTATGGCTGAATCCCTGGTTTAACAAAGTACTTCATAAGAATAACTTGCATTTCTATAAAATTTTAGAGATGATGAAGTATTTTCCTCTGATTAATACCCTCTTTTTAAAGATGGGAAAAATAGGTTCAGATATTGCAGGACTATGGGATAGCTCTATCTGGCTTGCAGCTGAAACCTTTATGTGTTATCTCCAACTAGAATGTGAGTTCAATGAGAACTGAGACTATTCCCCTTTTCTCTCTGTATCCCCAGTGCTTAGCAAATAAGATATATTTGAAAAACTCTTTGCGTGATAAATACCTGACATGGTACCTAATAATTATTCCCTTTCCCTCTTCTCCTTTGCACATAGTAAGCACTTAATAAAAGCTTTTTCATTCATTCAATAGATAACTTGCTACTGGTCACATGGCTATTTACATGGCAACTATGGGGATAAAATGCAAATCTAAATTTGGTCTAAATTCAGCCATCTAAATTTAATAATACCAATCACCCTTCATCTTAATACCTGGATAATATTAGAGCTCAATTAGTCAGTTGTCAGAGACAAAATGCTTGTGCTGCTAATCTATGCAAGCATAGGATCAGAACATCCTACAAAGCTGAGGAGTGTAGTCTAATGGAAAGAACATGGAATGTGAGGTCTGGAGGTCTCCTGCCTCTGACAGTTATTACTAGCTATATGATAGTGGAAAAATTAACCTCCCTGAGCCACAGCATCCTCATCTCTAAAATGGGAATAATAACACTTGGGTGATCTTTAAATTGTTTTGAGAAAAACACTTTGTAACCACCGAAGTACAGAAAGGTGAGCCATTATTGTCACTCTTGGGCATGTTAATATGAGACCATGTTGGGTTAAATCTATAAAGTTTAAAATGTAGTTATTACGGCACAATGGAGAATAATTAGGCATTTTTTAATAAGGAAGAATAATACTACAGTAAATGGAAGCTGCTAACATAAGACATAATTAGTTGCATTTGTTTGCCACATCTAGCTGTCAGATTTTAGCAGTTCTATACATATTCTATTGAATTACTTTGCCCATACAGAGATTTACACAAAACTAGAACAGGCATGAACTCTTACAGGTCTTCTAGTTAAACTCCCTCATTTTATAAATCAGGAAACGGAGGCCCAATTTGTCCAAGATCAAGAAGCTTGAGAATAGCAAAAACTTGAACTGAAATCTCGTGACTCTAAGATGTGCAGTCTTATTCTGTGATGATGCTTTTATATATGTAAAATTAGAAAATATCGAAAACTTAACAAAGATTCTGTTTTTTTTTAAAAATATTAGTCTTTTTATGATTTCTCTCTTGGAAAGAAATTGTAACCATCTTATTTGGTTGCTTTTACATACCAAAGCACTTGCTCAGATTGGTCTGTTTGTCAATGAAGACTTTAGCAGAGATAACATTTCCAAAAGGCATGAACATTTGCAGAATGTCCTGGTCTCCAAACTCCTGTGGAAGGTGATAAATAAAGAGGTTTGCCCCTTCTGGACCTGAGAAGAAACAAAAAAAGAAAGTGAGAGCTTTGTTTTCCCTAGGGTGGTATGCCTCTTCTTAGTGATGCATTAAGATCTGATGAGCTAAGCATTTGGTTTTCTATGATACTAAAAGAAAATAAAGCAGATGGACAAAATGTCATTGTTAAAATATAACTATCTTAGAAAAGCAATCCTTCTCCACATCTTCTTGATTCCTAGAGTTCCTTAGGTGTTAAAAAGTGGTACCTCATTATCTTGATTTCTTAAAGTGCAATTATGATCCAAAAAGCAGCTGGTTAAGAATGGTTTCTATTTCTTTGGGGCCATATTTGCTTTACACTTCTTATAAATTCATATTTTCTTATAATGAAGGTAAAAAGAGAGAACTCAGGAAAGAACCAGTATTCACTAGATGACTTGCTTTATAAAGCAAAGCTTCTTAAAAATGAGTCATGACCCCATATGTGGTCCTGTTAGCAAATGTGGGGGAGGGGGGGTCGTGAAAAATTTGGCAATAGTGAAAGGTATCAAATATTCTTCCAAAATTTAATTCTTTTAGTAAAAAATAAACAAGTGCACAATCTCATTAATATATAATTTTGCTTTCATCTTTAATAAATGATAAAAATTATATATCCACACATACATATATATATATATACACACCAAAGAATTGTTTTTTAAAAATTTCTTTATGATTTATTATCAGTAAATATTTGATTTGTACATCTATATACCAGGCAGGGATTGTGTAAATATTTCTGGGGTGAAAAGATGGAAAAAGTTTAAGAAGCCCTGTTATAGAACATTCCTGAAATCTAAATGAATTCCATAAATTTAGAATAAATTTGCTGCTGACCTAAATTCATAAATTTCTCAATCATTTATATAACTTTTTAGTTAGTTGTAGTTTATCAAACTTTGTAATACTTAGTCAAGCTATCACTTTTATTAAAATAATGGTAAATGAAGATGAGACCACTTTCTTAGGGCTAGGGATGAACATTTTAGCATTGGATACCAGAGCTAATCCATTTTCTCTAGTTGTGGACTTTAGATTTCTAACTGTAGAAGCCAGTGAGAGATGGAACTAATCCAACTGGCCTTCGTATCCTTGGCTGTCACTTTTCAGAAGATAACTGCACTTCAGGAAATAAGGGAAAAGTGCTTGCTGATAAAGTTGTTTAACTCGATCAGTTGGAAGGGTTTGTTCTCCCAAGTCTCTCTTCATATTGATTATCTCACCCTCCACCCACCTCTACCAGATCAATCTAGAAGTTAAAAAAGAGAAATAAAGAAAAAAGAATTAAATATTAGATGGCAGATAAACATTTTCTAGTCTATAAATGGCAAAAGATTTTTGGGATCAAAGGGTATTATAGGACAAATAGCTGATAGACAAATGTGGCCCTCCCACCCTTAGTCAGCTCTGGAATGTCCAACCCTGCCATACCCCAAATTGAATGGATAATGGAGATTGGGTATGTCTCTGATGTGATGTGCTTGGTGTCTAGGGAGAGAGGAGAGAGCAGTACTGGTAGAGTACCTTCTGCAGCAGGTTCATGGAGCCTCAACTGGCGTTCACATGAGAGGAACCAGGACTGCCTGCCCCTCTCACAGCCTGAGGGGAGGGGCTGCAATGTTTTCCCTAGACAGGGGGGAGGGTAGAGGGAAGGAAGGGAAGGTGTATGGGTTGGAGAGAAAAAAAATAAAATGGGGGTAAAAAGAACTTTGTAAAAAATGAAATGGAGAAAACCACCTGGCAAGATGTAAGGAAAAATCAAACCAAGTTTCTTCCCACAAAAATAAGTAAATAAATAAACAAATGAGAAAAAATTAAAATAAAAAAAAAATCTTTCCAATGAATGGGACTTTCTTAACCACTGAGAAAAAATTTATGATACAAATGCCTGAAACTAGAAGGTTGAAATATTTCAGCCTCATTTAAGTATTCATTTCTATGGACATCTTTGATGACTTGGCTATCTCCTCACCAATCCAATGGATATCAATCAGTGTGAAAAATTCAAACATTACGAAGTAGAATTTCATACTTAAGATAATGCTTTTCCACACTTTCCCCTAGAAATGCCAGTGGAGGGGCAGTGACCTATATTTTAAAGGGACACTGTCATATCGTTTAGGCCCCAAATTTAGGTTTGGTTAAAAAGTAAAATAAAATATTTTTTCCTCTAAAAAGGGGAAATAATATTTTATCTACTTATTATTTATTAGAATACTAAACTTAGGAATGTGAGATGGGTGTAAAAATAAAACAATGGAAAAGCATGTTGGGGGAATTACTGGGGAGGAAGAGGGAAGCCTTTGCAATGTGTACATAGAGCAAACACAACATAAATCATACCAACCCAGATTTATTGGCCACTTTAAATAAGGGGCCCATATACACACATGAGGGTCAGTGAGGCCCAGTTTAAATTGTGAAGCATCTCTCTTCTCCTGGAACCCAGAGAAAGAATATAATTTTAATGCACTAAAGAAGAGAGTGGTTGACTATGTCTAAAAAGTTTTTGAAACATGTTAGATAAATGCTTCAGAATATATAAGCATCAGAAAATAGGTTAAGAAAAAGAGGAAGGTGATATCTTGGAATTCTCCTCATAAAATCTCTTCAAAATGGATGTGAGAGATTATTTTATGTCTAAAATATAATTTGGGTCTATAAATATCTGAATTGGTACCATGTGAGGGTCTCTGAAAAGACTGACCTGCAAATATCCCTCAGATAATGAAAATTAAAATGAAAGAGGTAAATTGAAAATATATTTCTAAGGTGCCCATCTTGATATATCTTCCTTTTTGATAAGTATTGAGACTTAAGGAAGAGGATTGGGAATTACCCATAATAGCTATTGATGTTGACTGAATTACCTCGATTATTGGTCACCTTCCTTTTTCATTTGGCCAGAGAAACAGGGAAAGAGAAACAATAGCTTATCCTCAAGCAAAGGATGAAGATGTTGAGAAGCTTGTTACATAAAACAGGATCAGGAACTACTCCCACAGAGATGCAGACCAAGGAAGTTCAGAGATCTGGTTCCTAAAATGGTTTCATTTAGCCAGGTCTCAGAGGTCATAGTATACAAAGAGCTGAAAATGCTGCCCATAATTACCTAGCTAAAGTCAGGCAAAAGCAGAGGTTTTGTTGTCACTATTTTATATTTGTTGTTTTTCTTCCATCCCTATATCATTTTCTTTCTTCCCAATCTGTCCTAAAATTTATGTTTCTAGTCTGGTCAGTTCTTTTTTTCTTTTTTGAATGGGTATGCTCTCAAATATTTAGAATGACATGTGATGGATAAATGAACTGGTAGTTTTTGTGTTATAAAAAATCGCTACTTAGGGCTACATTTTGATGAAATCCAGGTAGTCAAATATCATCTGAGAATAAAGTGAAATCCACAGACTCCTTCAGATAGTATTCCTGAAGGGTTTTGTTCAGTTCATGTATATGCTATTATACCCTTTCTAAGGAACTGACTACCATTACAACAAGCCACTATTGAACTGGAGAGGAACTCTAGTTGTGACTTTGGGCAGGCCCGGAGGACACAGAAGTGACCTCATGGGACGAATTTCTAGTTCTAGAATTTGGACTTATAAAGTAGAGAAAAGGTTTGTCCATGCTATCGAGTCCAGGCGATGCTATGATCCTGTCAGATAATTTGGATGGGAAAAAAATATTTCTTTATTCACACTACAAAGTTGGGTCTTTTCTCTGAGGGAGAACCCATATCTGGGGAATATGCTTGAAATGATTTTAGCCAATTTTTGTTTTATCTTCTTATCTTTGTTTTACAAAAGTAAAGAGTAGAAGTGCAGTATGTAAAACAAAGAAGTAGTTTTTACTTGGTTCTGGAATGAACTGTGATTTTCTCCCCAACACTACTGGATTAACTATCTTAATTATGCTTTACAAAAACTAAAATTAAAATCAGTTTAAATCTCTTTAGTACATATTGGCTGGGTAAAGGAAAAGTAGGCAAAAAACATATGTAAAAGGCCCCTGGAGACACAAAATTCTAAAGAGAAAAAAAGTTGCTAAGACCATAGATTTTTTTTTTTTTGCTGAGACAATTGGGGTTAAATGACTTGTCCAGGGTCGCACAGCTAGGAAGTGTAAAGTGTCTGAGGCCAGATTTGAACTCAGGTCCTCCTGACTTCAGGGCTGGTGCTCTAACCACTGTAATACTTAGCTGCCCTGACCATAGACTTTTGAAGATAATACAGAATTCTAAACATAGATAATCAAGAGGGTGCTTTGAATTCTTTTTCATGTGAATAGGCATCATTTCATTCACTGAATTTGTATCCTCAGCACTTAGCATGTTGCCTGGCACACAGAAGATGCTTAATAAATACCTGTTGAGTGACTGAATGATTACCATCTGAGATACCGCTATAGCCTGGCCAGTTTATCTTGCAGTGCTCTGGATCATGTGGTAAGAATATTTTAAGGATGAAAAAGGGGAAAGATATGTGGAAAGATATGTGGAGGGGCTTTGAAAATTTTAGCCCAGGGAAGTGACCTTTAAATTTAATCCAACTGAATAGAACTTTCTTTTAAAGTTTCCCTGATTGCCTTATGGATATATGGAATATTTGTGACATAGCTTTCTCAGTGATAAACGCTGCAGTTTCTTCATCTCATCTATAAATGGAGAATGAAACATGTTGTCCATAATAATGGGGCAAAATGAGTCTATTATTTCTAGAAGATTGAACACAAATCTGACAGGATATCTCTCTGAGCATTAATAATAGCATCAATAATAATAATGTCACATTTCCATAAAATGTTGTTGCTTATGGCTTCTCTTATTATGATGGTTTGGAACTCCTATCAATATATATCAATGCCTCTCTTTAGTAGGACATATAATGTTAATACAGGGTAGGTCTTGCCTATATGAAACTTGGGGCTTTGGATTTGTCTCAATAATTGTGCATTGGGAAAAAATCTATAACAGCAGTCAAGGCTAAAAGTAAATAAACAGCAGAAATGATGAAAAGTAAATGAGATTTTCAAACTTCTTTTCTTTTAATAATCTACAATATTACTGATAATACAACATCACAAAGCTTTTTTAAAACACAAATATCATTTAAAACTGTCAGTGTCCCTTTAAAATTTACAAATTTATGGGGATGCAACCCTGCTATACTTTTTACAGAACACCTTTAAAGCCAAAAGATGCAGATAAAACCAAATTTAAATTTAAAGCGTGTGGGGAAATAGAAAAAAGGGAGTTTTGTTTTTAAAAAGCTAAAGGTATACTCCAGCTCTTTAATGTTTTACATTTCCCTCATAGTCTAAGCAGGCAAAGACAGAATCAAGTTATGATACTTTTGGGAAAGCTTACTAAGCTTTCCATTCTGTCTCCCAGCAAATTAAGTAAAGACAAAAGAAACCCAAAAGAAGTAAAAGGAGACAAGCTACCCTTGTTCGGACTAGCTCACTAAACATTTCATAATTAGTATTAATTTATTCTTAGCATTAACTTCCTGAGGTTTATTTTGCTTTATTGGCAGAGAAAGCAAGGCAATCAATCACTTATTTGCTTCCCCAGAGGACCCACAATTAAACAAAGAACCACTCAATCCTAACAGCGAATCTTGTCATTAACCTGAAAACTAATGTCTAATAACAAGCAGCTAGAGGATCACAAGAGTTACATGGAGATCACAGAGTTGGGGAAAGTGAGAGTGCAGCCCCCATACAATGTTTTATGGATTCGCCTCTGCCCATAACAAGAAACTAGATATTAAGGGAAAGAAGAAGTGGCCCAGGCTGGTTTTTTTGTTTGTTTGTTTATTCCTGGCATCTTTTTTGAGAGCAGCAGCTAATGATTAATTGCACATTAACACACAATGGGCGGCAAATCCATCTTGAAGGATAGATGACAAAATTAAATCAAAGGATAAAAGAAATATAACACTGAACAGGAAAGAAGAGAAGGTTAAAATAAATGGTTAGGCCAATCAGTTTTCCTCAGAATGTATCCGTGAAAAGAAAAAAATGAAACAACTGATTTTTCATTTGTTTGTTTTAAACATTGGCTCAATTTAGTTTTTTTTCCTAATTCTTTAAAAATGAGACTGTCACCAACTTTAATAAGATACTGCTTGTTGGCGGTCTCGGAGACTGGTGGGGAAGCACCTACCTTCTTTCTGGCTGCCCGCGGCACTCTGCTGTTGTAATAAGCTCTGGCTGTAGAGCGTGGGCAGCGCGGCGGCAGCGTACTGCTGAATTCCTGAGTAGGCCTGGGTGAGGGCATCCATCGTGCCAGCCGTACCATTCGTCAAGCCCGTGGCGCCAAGTCCTCCATTCAGAGCCGCCATACCTGAGAGCATTTGAGCAACTTTACAAAAAACCCAACAATAGAGAAGAGAAATTGCACTTGTTCATTAGTGCTTTCCAAAGGAAGTTAGAGAATTATTTGACACAATTACAACAGCAAAAGCATGCATGCTAGCACTCCAACAAAATCAAACTGAAAAACGGAAACACAAACACAAACAACCCAATGAAATCATGGTGAATCATACTAAAGACCCCCAAACTCACAACAGTGATCAAAATCCACTTAGGCACTACAGTTGGACAACCCAATTCTGAATGACATGCAACCTGCTCCTGGCAAGTACAGTTAAGCTTCTTTGACACTCCTGCTTTGTACAGTTTTGCCAACAATGTACTCCTATACATTTCTGAAGTCTCTAAATTTTACATGGTAGAATCCAATGGTTCGGTCTCTTGAAGCCCTACTACATGGCTTAAAGTGTTGGAAAAATGGGAAAAAATCTTTTCTTCCTTAAACTGTCCAGTGCTACTAATGTTGTCTGCTATGGTCAATAGCTTTATATTTTGCAAGCCAATGAATGAATCGGTTTTGGATTCCCTTTCCTCATCCCACCCCCAACATCTGCAGCATAGGAGCTAGGGATGGGCACCCTGGAGATTTTCCATCTGCTTTGGTGTTGAGACTTAGGGAGAAATGAGAAAGATTCTACTCCTGGGATTGCTATAGTTGTTCAGAAGACATAACTTGAATATCGAGGATGCAATTTTCAATTCTAGATGATTTATGTACATACACAATCAACTGATCAGATCAATTGATTATTTATTTATTTGTTTTTTTTTTTGCTGAGACAATTGGGGTTAAGTGACTTGCCCAGGATCCCACAGCTAGGAAGTGTTAAGTGTCTGAGGACAGATTTAAGCCCTGACTTAAGGGCTGGTGCTCTATCCACTGCATCACCTAGCTGCCCCAATTGATTACTTATTAACTGCTACCATGTGCTAAGTGAAATATAAACACACACAAATGTCTCTAAGTGGGGGGTAGAGGGGGGTTATTGTGTCTTTCAAAGAGTATCAAGCAAGTGGGTTCAGTTGCTCCTCTGCATCTGGAAGCTAAATCTTGGCTGTTGATTATGATAGACTGGTATATTTGTTTGTTTATTTGGCTTTCCCTTTCATTCCTGCTGCTTTCTTGCCTCTTAGGGGCATTGTATCATAGGAATGTGAATTTAGAGATAGAAAGGATCTCAGAAATCACCTAGACCAATCCCTTATTTGACAGATAAAAACACTGTTCAAAGTCACTCACTAAGTAACATTTCCTAGAAGTGGCACACAGTGGGTGTGGAATGGACATTTACATAGTACCTACTATGAGCCAAACACTGTGCTAAATGCTTTTCAAATATCACATTTAATACTCACAACAATCCTTGTGAGGTAGATACTGTTATTATCCCATTTTATACTTGAGGAAACTGAGGTTATGGCACTCACTGAGGGCACAATAATAGTAAATGTCTGAAGCTGGATTTGAATCCAGGTATTCTTGTCTCCAGGCCTAGCACTCTAACTACTGAACCTTTACCTACCTCAAATGTAAGTCTAATCAACTGACATCGAAGTCTTCTGACTTTAAATCTAGTATCCTTCAACTTTCATTGGGTAAATTACCAAGTCAAACCAATGACTATTTTATAGCAATGCTAACTTTTAAATGGCTCATTAAATGGAAGTGAAAATATCATCACTGCCTTCAATTCCCTTCAAAATAGGATATTAGTTGTTGGGAAGAATACGTATAGGGTTAAAAACAAAATGTGAGATGGGCCAAGTTTCTCTACTAGATGTATAATAGTTGTCTTAAGTATCTATTGTGGTGGAGGAAAGGGAACTGAACATAATGAGGTCAGTGGGCAACTCTGAATAAAAATATGCCTGTTTATGGAGTAGAGTCAAATATTGCTTGTACCTATTCTCTCGTGTCCCATGCTAGTGCCAGTGTTATTATTTGCCATCCACAGGAAGTAAATCTAGATTTTTTTTTTATTCAGTTAATTATACACTCCTGATTTCTGGCCAACTGTCCTTTCAGTAATAGGAGAATGCACAAGATAAGCAGAAATTTCATACTATCTCAAATCAAATAACTTGGGTAAATTTGAGGATAAGGCGTTGCTATATAAATGCTTAGCAGACAAGCCAAACCTTACCATCCAGACTAAGAAGACCTCTCTGAATTAGTGAGACATCAGAATGAGAGAATATATTACAAGGAATTAAAATTTATTTCCTTCGAGGAGATCCAATAATGATGAAACTAGGCTATAACAAAATGTTGGCAAATAGAGGTCCTGCCAAATCAGCTTTAATAAAGAGAGGAATCATTTGTAATTAGAACACTAATTGTTGGTATGCAAATAGGTATTGCTAAGGTACTTGGAAGGAATTTGTTCTTTTGATTGGGTTAACCATTCTTCCATGTAATCTTATTTGCCTCTCTAAACTTGCTAAGCAAAGTAAACTTCAGCTGAGTCCTTTTCTAAATAACCATGAATTCTGAATTAGCAAGGTTATTAGTTGCATGGAACCAAGCATAGGCTTTCCTGTATCCTAGTCCCTTAAATAATGATCCAACATAGTGTTATGTCATAGTCTCTTTGAACTGTTCTACCTCAGTTTCCCTGCACTAGTTTCCCTTACTGTCTTGACTGAGTTTCTCTGAATTGTTCTATCTCAGTTTCCTTAACTGTTCTGCCTCAATCCTCTTAGTTGTAAAACCCTGCTCTGGTCCATTAAGACTGAGGACCATTTGCTCTAAGGTTATAAATTGTCAATGTAAGACTCAAGATAAGGCCATCAGACTTCCTGATTCCTAACCCTTTCTGCCTTCAAGAATTTACGACACTACCCCTCTAAAATATTCCAAAAGATAAGACTATCCTGGATAGTCATTGACATCTTTACTTCTGCTTATTCAGACATCCTGACTCTGGCTTTTAGTAAGAATTTATGGCCTCCCCCATCCTAACAGAACCAAATGGGTCTGTGAAAAAATTTCCTGCTTTCTTCTTTGTTTGTAAAGGTATATAAGGATTTGGGATTTTCTCATTCATCGCTGGATACTTTGAGATGAGAGTCCTGTCCAGTCAATTATGCTCTCCAATTAATAAAATATTAAAAACTTTCTAATCTCTATCCTGCCTCAGTTTCTCTGGCATTACAATAGAATTTAGGATTGAAAAAACATTCTAGAGTCAGATTATTGTATTTAGAAGAGATCATAAACACTGTGTACCTAGACTCCTACAAGAACAAGAATCCTTTCTACAATATATTGGGCAAGTGGTCATCTAGTGTTTACTTAAAGACCTTGGAGGTCTTTGGAGGGCAGAACCACCTATTATTTCCTAAACTAATCCATTTTATGTTTGAATAGTTTACTTTGTAAGGAAATTTTTCCTTAGGGCAAACCTAATTTGCTTCTTTGTAATTTCCAGCCATTAATTCTACTTTTGCCCTCCAAGGTCAACCCAAAGGAGATTATTCCCTCTTCACCTAAACATCTTTTCCCCTCTTCTTTTCTACTTCGGGTTAAACATCTTTCCTAAAACTTAAGATAGGATTTGACCATGCTGGAGTATGACATGGCAACTCTTAGTCCTGAACACTATACCTTTCCTTATGTAGCGTTTTAATTAACTATTAATCTCATTTGTTCTTTTGGCTGCTAAATTAGAGTATTGATTGACCCCACACTGACCTTGCAGTCCATTGAGTCCCTAGATTTTTTTCCAGATAAACTGCTCTCTAGTCATTTCTCCCCTATCTTATAGTAATGAAATTGATTTCTTGAGCCTAAGTGAATAACTTTACAATTATCTTTGTTCAGTTTTATCTTATTAGATTTAGTCCAACATGGTTGTCTGCCAAGAACTTTTTGGATCCTAATGTCTAATAACTCTTGTAACTTTGCGCCATTTGCAAATTAAACAAGCATGTCTATTTCTCTCCAAATTAATGATTAAAATGTTAAATAGCACAGAACCAAATGCAGATTCATCAGAGATTTGCTTCCATGTTGATATCAAGTCATTACTACTCTTTGATTTTAGTCCTTTAATTACATTTCAAATTCTTTCATGAACTATCTTACATTTTTCTTCTCCACAAGGAGAGCATAAAGAAAGGCTTTGTTAAATCCTTTGGTAAAATATAGGTAAATAGTATTCACATGTTTTACAAGTTTAATAACTATCAAAGTAAAAAATAAGCTTAGTTGGTCTCTTTGAGATCACTAGTTAACATAATCTTGAATTTTGCCTGGAATTAAAATCAAATTTACTAGCCACTGGCAGATTCCATTCTCACCTTCCTTCTCTAATCCTGGGTTTCTTCTCCTATTTCAAACATCATTGACAGACTCAGCAACCCTATCTTTTAAGTACCCTGGAATCAAGTCCATTTTCAATGGTCCTACAATTTCTGAAGAGTAGAAATGATCATTTTCTCCTCCACCTCTATTCTTTTCCCCAAAGTACAATAGAGTTCAAATGTGAGAATACTGCCTCAAAGTTTTGAAAAGAAAGGTAAAGTTCTGATGAAGAAGGCAAGACCAGGAGTGATGTATTCCACCTAACTGGGTAGAGGAAGGAGACCTTTGTTCAGACTTTAATTTGGTGGTGATGAATATAGCCATTCCTACTGGTACCACATTTGAGACTCTGTGTCTCCTAAGATGGTATCAGGTCAACAAATACACTAAGCAAGAGTATTAAGTAGACACAAAGCCAGAAAAAAAGGTCTGATTCCTCAACCCTGATAGGTTAACCATGCCCCTTCATTCCCTTTATATCAAGACTGTGCTTCTGTCTTTTAAATAAATTTTGGGACAGTGTTCTCTCAGCTGGACTTTATGTTTTATGAAGAATTGTGGGAAAGGCAGTGGGGGAAGAGAGAAGCTTATTCTTATTCTTTAGTAAATGTAGGATCAATAGATATTTAATCCTGGCAGAGGCATAGGTAAAAGATCTATTTATACCTGGTAGTGGGGGAATAGGAAGAAGACAGCAAGCAAAAGGAAAAACAAAGAACCTGAATTTTTAGAAGAAGAAATAACTTGGGTAGTATTTATGATGGAATAGACCTTTTGCTTACATGTATCTAGAGGTGCAATAATAGGTATGGCCTGCCTGTTATAATCTGGAGAGGTATCAAGAATTCCTCAAATCTTCCTATTGAGATGAAATTCTTTTACTAATCCCATCAATTTAGAACAATTCCTTTGGTTTAAGAAATGCCTTAAGAATTGTCAGGGTTAATAAGTTAAGTGAGTACCAATCATTTTTATCTTAGTATAAATTAGAGTCAGTAAATGTTTTCCATCTAAAAAAGTAGCTAAAATCAGTTGTCCTGGGGGAGTTTTAGTGGGGTGGGGGTGGGGGTTAAGGATGCATTGCCCAAGAAAGCAGGCATAAGCAAGGTATTACCTTTAGGCAGCCAGAAGGATCGTGAGGACACTGAGTTCCCAGGATTCAGGGAAGAATGGCAATAGAAAGGAAGATCAGAAGGTGTGAAAGACAAACATTACTTACTTTGAAATTTTTCTTAGGGATGATTTTGTTTCTAATTGATCAATAAGATTATAGAGGACCAAAATTGTACTGTTTTCCCCTAAAGGCAGATCAGCAATTGCTACTTAAGTTATCTTATCTTCACATTCAGATATAGACTTGGCTAAAGGGGAAGATAATATATTTTCCATTTTTAGAGCATTTCAAGGTTCATAAAGTGCCAATATACCCATTTGGCACATCCCCTTGAATCTGTTCATGGGAACATTAGGCTATCAGTTATGAGAAAAAGTCAGACAATAGGGTACTGAAAGATTAACTGATTTTCTATTATATAATCAGCTTATTAAAATTGATTATTAAATTATCACTATATGTACATGTACATATACTCACAAATATATGTATGCATGTATACACACACATATCCTATATGTGTACTGTATATATGTATGTGTGTATGTACAGGCAGCTAAGTGGTATAGTGGATAAAGTGCTGGGCCTGAAATCTGGAAGATTTATCTTCCTGAGTTCAAATCTGGCCTCAGACACCACTATGGGACCCTGGGCAAGTCACTTAACCCTTTTTGCCTCAGTTTCCTCATCTGTAAAAATAAGCTGGAGAAGGGAATGGCACCCCAGTATCTTTGCCAAGAAAACCTCAAACTGGATCACAAAGAGTTGCTCACAATTGAAATGAATAAATAGCAAGACTTAACATATATAGGTGTGTACATATGGATGTGTATATATCGGAGATAAGAGATTAGATCTGTGACTTCATTGATAGGGGACACTCTTAGAAGAGGAAAGTCCCTCTGTCAATGCAAGTTAGCATTTTCTCTGCACTTTTTAGTCTTGGGAAGTCATTTTGAGAAATAATTAGTAAAGTGACTTGCTCACAGTCCCACAGCCACTGCCTTAAATATAGGCTTCCTTGGTTCCAAAGACAACTTTATATCCATTATGTTATGCTATAACATGTATTTATGTATAGATGTACATGTGTAGGTATATAAAACAAATGGCCTTTTTATGTAGTTTGATATAAAACTAATTTTTTTGGTGCCATTTCTATGGTGGGCACCAAAAGCATATTCAGAAGCAACTTATACTTTCGTAGGTTGGTTTGCCCTTATATGTGGCAAAATAATGTATACATATATGTATGCAATTTTTCCACATACATAATATGCTAAAGCCATTTGTACTTAGTATCCTAAATTTTTTTTTTATTAAAACAAATTTCTAACTATGTTAATTCAGTCATAATGGCTTCACTATTTTTCCTGGAGTAAGATATAAATAAAATAGGTGTGCAAATCACTTGAGACCATTCTCAAACAGAATTTGGTGGTCCATAATGATGTAGTTGTATGTATATAATGGTTAAATTTAAGTACCCAGATATTCTTTATTACAGACCCTCAAATGACTTAGAGCCTAGAGTTGTGGGATCACTGAATCAAATATATGTTTCTCTATATATTATTATTATTACCCTGTGAAAGGACTAATTTGTGAAAATATACTGTTATTTCTAAATATGATTTTGTGGCCACCATGGAGACAGTTGGAGTCATTAGTTCCACTTTACCTATTTGTAGGGGTCCTTATAAACCAAAGAAGGAAAAATAAGGACTGTGCTAATGGGGTTTTTATTAATTCATATTCTACTTAATAGGATTAGTTTTTCCTTTGTGTTATGGCATGGGTTGCTATGCTGCAAATTGTTCTAGCTGATTTGGTACAATTATCTATTAATCAGGGCATGTATTTGTATGTGTGTGTAATGTTGCATAGAAATACATTAAAACTGACGTAAAGCAATTGCCACAATGAGGAGGCCAAAAGAGCCCAGAAACTACTTTACTTAGCAAATATTTTATCTCTTTATCAAGCAGAAAGAGAGAGACAGCAAGCTAGAGAATCAGTTTAGAATATTATTTGTAAAACATCAGAAAAATGCTACAGAAAAGACTTGTAGAAGATTATGAGCAATAATATTGTCTTATAAAACAATCAAAGTAGATGGTGTGAGAACAAACATCCAGAAAATTTGGCCAAAGAGCCAATTGAGCCATGTCATTCTCAAAATATTCAAAGATGAACGTCTCTGAAAAAAAAAAAACAGGAGGAAAATGGATTGACTTTATCAACATTTCTAAGATGCTCTTTTCATCATCAATGACAAAGGACCCTTCAAATTGGTATGCCTAATGAAAAACATTAAGAAGGTAGTTAAGAGGATGAAGTCTAAAAGTAACGGGAGTAGATAAAGTTCATACCATGGATATCTGTATAAGAAGTGACACAATTTTAAAAAGCAGTAGGGGCTCATTTCATAAAATGTTTCAGAAAAAAGAAGAATGGGAAAAAACAAGAACTTTGTAGCTTTCCCCAAAAAATAATTAAAATAACAACGGTAACTAAAGAATTAGATGGTTATTTGAAAGGTTCCTTGATTTAAAAAAAAGTGAACATCCTAATTGTCATACAACAGACAAAAGTACAAAGACTATAACATCTCACTCTGTTCCTTGTTTTTTGTTTTTTTAAGTAATTGTTTCTGCTTTAAAGGCTATTCTGCTAAAAAGACATCTCTTATGGATATTCTAAGCTCGTATTCTATTTCTTGATAAATGCTATCATAAAGATAATCCATTCAACAACTTTATTAGTAAACTTAAGTGGCATAAAAGAGGGAGATTTATAATTGACAAAGGTGTTTCTTGCTGCTATGGGAAATGTCCTGCTATAGGCATAACACATTTGTTAAGGTGAATGTCAAGATAATTTTATTTAAATTTTTAAAGGAAACCAATTATTGAAAGCTTAATCATAAGTGATATGATTTTTATCTTTCAAATTAAAAAATATTTAAAAAGTAACTGTTAAACTTTGCTTTAAAAACCCACAATTGTTATTGTAATGCTTTCATCAAGCTCCAGAACATCACAAGGTCCTCTCATTGAGATCTATAATTACTTAAGATCAATTTAACAGTTCCTGCAGGAAAAAAAAAAAACCTCTTCCTTAGAATGACATGTATTTAGGACAGTTAGTAATCTACTACATATATTTGGGATAGAAACTGCAAATGGATAATGTGGTGGTCTTAGAACTCAATGTAAAAAGATGATTTGGTTGCATTTGGGAAATTGTACAGGACTATACTAAGAACTCTACTCTGTTCCCATTAAATGAAAAGGTTTTTGAATACCACCATCTCCAAAGAATCAAAACTGTGGGTAACCTAATTCTGGTGAAAGTTTAAGATAAAGAAAGAGCCCAAGGGTTCTACTGATACCTACAAAATGCTAAAGACTTCAAGGAAGTCCTCTACACCACTAAGTGGACCTGGGATCTATGCAAAAACATGGATGGGTCACCCAGGAAACAAAGGCATAGGTGTCTTGAAATGAGCACCAATGGAGGGAATATTTACATCAGTGTGATCACAGATCCATGTTAGTATTAAAGATCACAAACAAAAAAAGTGTGATCATATAAAAGCAGATGTAAGCATATGTGTATATATTACTAGTGACACTGTTCTGCTTCTATATGTACCTTTAGAGTTGTTTCATAAAAGTGACAGCACAATATATGAATCAATAATATGAACTTGCTTGAACCTCTTATTTATTTTTTAATAAAACCTGTCAAAAAAATTCCTGATATATGCTCTCTCTTTTTATAAATATGTAGTACTTATGTTTGTGGCTGTTTTATTCACAAAACACTGAACTATTTAGCAGGAAAGTGCTGTGCAAAAAAAAAAAAAGAATTGATTTTTCTTTTCAGTAGGTGTCTATGTTTAGATATATATATATGTAAGATTATATATATCATAATATATAGTCATATTACATATATGATACGTCCAATATTTCCATTCAGTTCAGGACTGGGGATGGACCAAAGGTATGGACAATGAATGTCACTAATTATTACTTTGTAGAACACATAGCTCTTCATTCCTGTCACTACACTGACATGTAAAAATCATTTCATTCATTTGCCATAAATTCATTTATGTCTTTGTATTTCTAGTACCTAGCAGAATAACTCAAAAAATGTACAGTAGACATTGAAAATATACTTTTTGATTAACTGATAAATCAGGTTTTGTTGGCAACAGAGAAAGGTCTAAAATTCCACACACAGGAGGCACAATTTTCAGACTGTGCCTAAGGTGAATAAAATGCCTCTGTGTGAACATATCTACAAAAGATTTTTTGTTCTAACTTAATTCACACCTTAATACCCAAGATCTATACCACCAACTTTCAGCTTATTGGAAGCTGAGGGCTTGGCTGATGGATTACATACTTCTTTTACTCTTGTTTTTCTCCCTTCCCTTCCCATTTGCCCTTTAAACCTCACATTATTTTTCAGTCTCTTTCACTCACAAGTTGAAAATAGATAAGAAAAGGAAAAAAAAATATTAGAACTGTCTGTTTAACTGCCTATTATCATTAGCCAATTTGGAAAAAAATAATAATCGGGCAGGAGGAAGATGAAACACTAACTAAAATGATTCTGCTTTATCTGTGGATGCCTTCGATCTATGCTGTCCCTATCATCCATGTTCACAGATAGCAGAACACTGATTACAGCTTTGCTATTATTCAGTTTTTTAGAATATAATCAGGACAGTCATGTTTCTTGGATGGGCTAGGGTCAGGAACAGTAAGAAGATGCTAAAGGCTGTCACTATTCAGGTAATTGCTTATTGATTAGCCTTGCTTAGGGGAGAAATTTTGTAAATGATTATGCCTCGGTGATTTGGGGGACACTGACAGTTTTTTCTAAGGAGGAATCCATACTATACAAGCATATGCCTTCTTATCACTGAACTTGGGGTCAGTAGTAAATATCTGATCAAGATGAACACTGAGATTATAGGATGGTCAAGCCCATTCATCAGACCTAAGGCCTAATTTATGCTTTTATATATGACATTGGTTCAATGACAAAAAGGCACAAACTAGTTCATAATAGAAGGATAGGGTCATTCTAAAATCAGATCTGTTTTGTTTTCCTTGAACCCTATGTGCCTAGAATTGCACAAATATAGTGTTTCGATATTTATTTAAAGCTTGTGTCCTTGCCAGAAGCAGAACGTGTTAACCCAAAACCCCATGCAAGAGCCCACCCATGTTTCTTAGACATTCAGGAATGCACCACCCAAACCCCTCATGGTGATGATGGAAGATCATAACTATACCACCAAGAATAACACAACAACAATAATAACAACAACAAGAAGACGACAACTTGACAAGAAAATGGACAACGGACAAGAGGATAGCTATCATGCATAGCAATGCAAGTGAGCACATGGTGCTAAGGAGGACATCCGTTCCTGCTGGCCTGTTAGCTTAGGGACCAAAAGGCTGCTGGGTGATCAAACCCCTTTCCTTCTTTGGGGGGAACTGGGTCCAGGGGCAGTAGAAGCAACATGAATGGGATTAGAATGTATGTATGTGAATATTGTAAAACAAATCCAAAATTCCAACCACTCCCCCCAGTCCCCAAACAAAACAAAACATCATCAACAACAAAAAAAGAAAAACAAAGCCCCTAAAATAGGGAAAAGAAAAATCTAGATGAAGATACAAGTGGGAATTAGAGCTCTTTCAGCAAAAGTATAGAGAGAAGAGCTGTTCTGTTCCAGAAGTAAAGACCCTTCTGCTCAGATTTGGCTGCTATGAGGGGTGAGAAACCTGAAGCTCCTGCCACTTGGCTGATGTCTTAAAACATTAAATGTGGCATACAGATGCTTCCAAATGACCACTTAGCACCTCACATGCTATCCTTGCCAATCAAGCCTTTATTTGGGACAGACAAGGGACAATTTTTTGTCCCATTTGTGAAATTGGTCGTTGACCTCTGTTCTAGTGACTGTTCTAGTCTTTCCAGTATGGCAAATAACCACTAATATTTTTGGAAGAACAGAAACTCCCACAAAATTATGTATTCCCCTATTTCTTACTTTTATAGTACGTGTTTTCCTGTCAGGTCTTTTTATTTGGATAAATTGTGGGTTCCTGTATGCTTATAAAAACTCAAGTTTATATTCCTGTTCTCTTAAACAACAACATTGGATTATGGAGCCATCTTTTTTTTTTTTTTTTTTTTTAAATTAAATCTTTAAAAAAAGGCTCCCTCAACATAATACAGCTATAAATGCAATCAGCTGTTCAAGGGACGCCTTCATTCAGGGTTCACAATGTCCAGTTGTATATTTACTGTAGCTTACAGTTTTAAAATTTTGGCTAGCCACTGGGCTGAAGAAACAGATGCTCAGCTAGCTCTCACACACCTGTTTCCTTGCCAGTCTTGTGCAGCCAGAAGGGATTAAGCCTGAGGCAAAAGTGTACTCTTTGAGGCTTGGGAGACAGGAGCAGTGTTCAGTGAAAGACGATGTCTAGTACCACAGCATGGGTCTAAAGCCTGACCTGAGAGACTGGTGGTGTCCAAAATTGGCACTTCTCCATGCCCTATTTCTTCCATGATTGGTTGGGTGGTCTGCTCAGGGAGAAAATCCCTGAGACTCTGTGGTGGACTCCAAGAAGGACTGCCTTAGGAGCAGCCAGGAGAGTATTTTTGGAGCCCATATCTGATTACCTCTGGCTATGGACTATAAATAGCCAGAGTAAAATGGTGCACCTGTGGAGAATGAATGCTACTGATTGACTGGCAGAAGAATTTGCTTAATACATATGACTAGATTTATTTCTTGTGGCAGGTGCTGTGCAAGGAGGGTCATTTCCTTTTCTAAAAATCTCTCTCTCTCTTTTTCTGGACAATTATCACAGAATCATGGAATTGTACAATCAGTAGGTCCCTTAAAGGAAACTTAATTTTCAAGACTTTCATTTTATAGATAAAGAAATTGAGGACTTTGAGATAAAGTGACTTGCCCCAGGTTATACAATGTCCGGTTAGTGGAAGAATTCAAACTCAACTTTCCTGATCATGAGTTTTTCCCCCACTACACCATTCTCTCTTCAAAACAAAACAAAAATCCCAACAGAAACCCCACAAAAATTGAGGTTCAGTTTTTCTACCATTTGAAGCATGTTTTCTTCCATCCCCAGTTACAGTTCACCCTTTTGGAGATCATTTATAACTAATTATTTTCCCATGGTCAATATTGGGGAAGGCTGTCCACCAGAGCAGTAAATACTCACTGTTTATGGTACCTGCTAGTGCATTAATATTATTCAGTCCAACGGTGGCTCCAGCCAATCCTTGCAGAGTCCCCAGAGAGGTCAAGGAATTCATGGCTGCACCAGCAGTGGAATTGGGAGTTGAAGCAGCCACTGGAAGGGAAAAGAGAAAAAGAAAAAGAGACAAAGAGAAGGAAATGGGATGGGAGGGAGGGAGGGAAGAAAGTACAAAATTAATGAAAATTAGTCATCATTACAGCAGATCAAGGTGATCAGTTTCTAAATCACAATATGTAAACATGTAAAGTCTGGCTTTACCTTTCACAAGCAGAAAATATGCACAGGCCTAAACCAGCAATTTAAGTATTTAGTCTTGATGATAAGAATACTTTGATAACAGTGAAGGTGAGGGGATTAAGACCAGGCCTGGGATTTCACTGATAAAAAAGGCTCACCCAGTCGGTGTCAAAGGTCTTCTTGGCTCCAAAGCTAACTCTTGAACTACTATGCCATGACTGTAAATGCCAATGAAAAATAATCATTGCTGGTCAGTAAGAAAAGTACATTAACAGTGAATATGAGGAGGAACAAATCATGCATCAACCAGCAGGTTGGGAGATGAATTTTCTTTTACTCCTAAGCTATTCTGAGCGTTCTGCTTCCCTGGCACCTCCTATTCAGCATGTCCCAAGCTATACTCAATCAACTTTCCTCAAAATATTTTCCTTTCCCTAACTTCTGTATTAACATAGATGGTACCATCATCATAGGCTTATATACCATATAGGCTGATAACCTTCTCTTTATTTCTGCCTGATCAGCATCCTTCCCCTAACTATTGCATTCAAACTACTGATTCTATTTTGACATGATCTCTCATAATAGTCCCCTCCTTTCCACCTCCAAAATAATTATCCTAGTTAGGACTTTGCTTTTCTATTGGAATAGCTTCAAAATTGCTCTCCCTGACTCTAGTCTAACTCTTTCCCAATTCATCCTTCATAACACTGCCTGAATGGTCTTCCTAACGAGCTGCTCAGCTCCCTCCACTCCTCCAGAAATTTCCCATTGCTAACTATATAAAATATTGCTTCAGTTCTTGGCATTCATGATCTTTCTTAGTCTGGCTCTAAAAATACCTTTACAACATCATATCCCATTTCTTTCTTTCTTTTTCTTTTTTTGCTGAGGCAACTGGGGTTAAGTGACTTGCCCAGGGTCACACAGCTGGGAAGTGATAAGTGTCTGAGGCCAGATTTGAACTCAGGTCCTCCTGACTTCAGGGCTGGTATTCTACCCACTGCATTATCTAGCTGCCCTCCCTCCCCCCCCCCCCATTACTTTTTTTCACCTATTTTATTCTCCTTTCAAAGTGGGATTTTTCACCCCTGCCTTGCCTTTGTTCATGTCATTCTATCCTTCCTGGAATGGACTTTCCTCTACCCTGTTTTCTGGCATCTCCATCTTTGAAGTCACTTTGAAATCCAACTTAATTGCCACGTCCCTAAAGCTTTCTTTTTGTACATAACCTAGATTTCTCTTTTGCATTTATGTCTCTCTTTTATATAGTTATTTGTGGACATTATATTTCCTCCTATATAATTCCTTCCTAGCTTCTCAAGAGTGGGGATTATATATGTTCAGCACAATGTCCTATAAACAGTTGATGTCTAATAAGTACTTGTTGAAGTACCTTAATCAGTTAAGCATCTTTCAAGTTTTTATTCCTAAAAAATCTGTAACAAAAGGAGCTAAAAGACAATTGGTTATATTGTTCCAAAGCTATTCCTGACATTGTATCACTGTTATAATGTAGCTGTTGGCAAAATGTTGATACTGTTGAGTCATTTCAGCCATGTCTGACTTTTCATGACATCATTTGGGGTTTTCTTGGCAAAGATACTGGACTGGTTGCCATTTCCTTCTTCAGTTCATTTTACAGATGAGGAAACTGAGGCAGGCAGGGTTAAATGACTTGCCCAGAGTCACCTAGTTAGCAAGTATCCGAGTTTTCCTCATTCCAAGCTCAATGATTTATCTATTGTGCCACTTTATGGGTATAACATAGAGTCTTGGTACATAATAGGGATAGAGAGTAAAGTCTTGAACTATATATCCCTCACTAGAGACTTTACTGAGATCTGAGAGTTCTTTGACAATACTCAGTCTGGGATTACCTCTCCATCCAAGTGCCCCACTCATGTTCCTGGGCTGCTGAAGGAAATCCCCATGAGTGGTGAACTTAGAGTCAGAAAGACCTGAATTCAAAACCTTCCTGAGATATTTTCTAGGTGAGACCTTGAACAAGTGTCTTTACCTTTGTGTCTTTGTATGCTAAACCTGAAAATGAAAGGGTTGGTTTGTAAAATGAAGGAGAGTGATTTAATGATCTCTAAGACCCTTTTCAAGTTTAAAGCCACACTCCTATGACAATCCTCTTCATTGAATCTTGGAAAATACCAACTCGCCAGCCTGGAATTTAAAGCCTTCCACAATTTCCTCCTACCTTCCTTTCTAGCCTTATTTCATACTATTTTCCTTCTCATACCCTGGATCATAGGCAAACTGGGCTACCAGCTATCTGTCAAACTTTACATTCTAATACTGCTGTGCAGTTGTGCAGGGGATCCCGTGTGACTGGAATAAACTTTCTCCTTGCCTTTGCCTCTCAGAATCCTTGTCCTTCAAGGCTCAGCTTATCTGACACCTTCATTTAAAGGCTTTACTGATACCTCCCAGTTGTTAGAGTTCTAATACGAAAGGAAATTGCTATGGCTATCTGGAGAAGTAAATGAGTTTCTTTTGAGACTGTGTTGTGAATATTTTAAACTGATGTTGTAATATAAAGTGCCTTTAATATTCATTCACTGTCTATTCTTTATCTCTGGTGATATATCCTATCTAGGTTGCTTATTTTTGATTAGTAAAACTTCCAATGACCCAAAATATTCTCTGGCCCAGGGAGTCTGGATAACCTACACTTTATATAACTGAGTCTGTAATAGCAGTGGAGCTTTCTGTGACTCTCTGCAGTATTGAAGGAGAACAAATTTGACTGAGAAAGTCCAGAACAAATGAAAATTTTATCTGGAAAAAATGACTCCTGATTTTACAATGTATATGATAGAAAGATTAAACAGTAAGGAACTTAATTAACAATAACTCAAAGATTTAAGAAATCCTCTAATGCTTGTCTGATGGATTTCCATGGAAGCAACTTAATTAAGTGGTATCATGAAAACATGATCTAGGGTGAAGTAACATCATGGAGTGGGGAGAGGAGGTTGTTCCATAGAAACAATGTCACACCTATAGGTTAATGTCCAAATGATTTTAAAGCATGATTTTATAATTTTAAAGAATGCTTCATCATGCATCAACAAGGTCATCAGAATTGGCCAGCCTTATGGGCAGCATATATATATATCAAAAGTCTAAAAGAAGATAACTATCAAGGAAAAAAAAAAGAAAAATCAGCTTGTTCCTTTCATTGTTAGTAGAATAATTAAAAGAGTAATCTTATCTTAGTATGGTGCCATGGTAAGCAGTAAATACTCATTTGCTCTATTTATCTGTCTGTCATTTATTACTTTTCCTGGATAAGTGAATGTCTATTTCAAAGGACTACATTAAAGTAATAACACCTAAGCATTCTAATCAATTTGGTACATGTAGACCCATGCTGTCCCATTCAAATAGAAACAGAAACACTAATCCCTATGTAAGGGTTCCCACTAGTCTTAAAATGTACATAAATCTTATTGAATTTTTATTTATTCTGTTAAATATTTCCCAATTACATTTTAATCTGGTTCATCTTGCATTCAAGGATGTAGTGACCTTAGGTCAACAGTCTTACTGTAGACTACCTGCTCCCTCCTTCTCCTTGTACTTACCATCTTTGATGACTATTTGACTGGAATCATGGTCTTCTAGAAATGGTGTTTGGAGGAAAAGGAGGAAGAAAGAAGGTGATGAAAGGTTCTTAAATAGCATCAGAGTTTGCTCAGCACTCTCAAGGTGAAATTCAGAGCATCCAGCAATATCTATTTCTGTATGTCCCAATTTTTCTTCCTTGGGATGTCTAAAAACTTCATTTATATTTTAGTTGGTTCATCTGTTGCATTTTGAACCTCTTAACTCAGTTGGAAGGGGGGCTGCCTCACAAATTACCAATGGTTTGACCTAAAGGCTTGTGTCTATCCATATTAGGCTAGTTCTGAAGTAATCCAAGATCCTACACAGTTGGGTCAGGTGACTTTAACATTCATCTAGAATACTGGAATAACTCACTTGTGACAGAAGAAGTTGCCCGGCTCTGCTGACATTTGCACAAATGATGGGAGAAATGTGACTTGTTGCTAGTTAGTGGAGATTTCCTATTGATTGCTTGTCCCTTGGATGAAACCTGACCAATACTAACAGACTTTATGAACTGGTATCTTTTTTGGTCTCCTCCTGGCACTAGCAAAAAAAAAAAAAAGTAAAAATTGCCCAGCAGAAGAATAGCTTGCCTAATAGTTGGTAATGTCACCTTGTTCCTGGAAAGCCTGAGGACTGACCTCTAACATGGCTAGAAATCTCTCTCATCATGTTGCCATTCTGCCTGCATTTACTGTAATTGCTGGAGACACAGAAACACACCAAATGGGCTTAATGACTTAGCCTCCGTGACTTGCATTTTTGTAGCATCCAGTTTTCTCGCACAGAATTCATTACTTTTTCAGTCTGCACTGAAATTTTTCTTATCTCACTTTGTAAGCAGGTCACCCTGTGTCCAACCCCAGGAGAATAGTGGAAAAAGAGCAAGTCAGACTGGTATGAATGAGAAAAGACAGAGAAAAAAGTTGGGGCTCTCAGGTGGGGCTATGGCTGGTAAAAAGAAGTGAATGACAGAATTACACATAATATAATGGATAGGGCACTGAATTTCTTAAAAAATGGACAAATCTGCCTCAGATCTAGCTGTATGACTGGAAAAATCATTTAAACTTTCTAAGCCTCAGTTTCTTCAGCTATAAAATGAGGGGATTAGACACAGTGACCTTTAAGTTCCTTTCCAGCTCTTCCTCTACAATCCTATGCTATCCCTAGAGCACATACAAGACCCCAGGTGGACCTCAAGCATAAATAAAGAAAAGAATCCCTCATTTTTACACACCTTATTAAAAATAGAAGTCAATTATAAATGATTAAGAGAAAGGTCTTTCCTTCTTTAACTTTATATAAAATTCCTTCCATTGTTAATAACTAAATAACTGCTAACCAAGCTAGATCATATTCTTGCTCCTCATGCAAATAGCATTAAAAGGATCCTAGGTAATCATCAGATAGCAAAGCATCCCTACCTTAAGATCAGGTAGTCCACAAAGATGTTAGATAACTGTTAACAAGAGAAACCTCTAAAGCCTGCCAGCTGTTTTCCACTGGTCTTATCTCCATTCTTCTGTAAGAACAGAGGGAGGTTCTAGACTACAAATTCTAAATCTTTTGGGAGGCTATGGAGTCCTTTGGCAGTCTGGTAAAACCTATAGATTTTTCAGAATGTTGTTTTAAAATGCACATAATAAAATATATGGAATTATAAAAGGAAACAATTAAATTAAAATACAGTGCCTGGCATTTAATAGGTAATTAATAAATGCTTATTGACTGTGGACTGAGTTGTATTTTTTAAAAAATAAGTTTTGAGTTTTTAATAAAACTGAATTTTATAATTAAAAAAATTCATGAACGTTTGGAAACTTTACCAGGTTTAATGAATTATATGATTCAAAGAAGATTTGACCCTTTCAGATTTCCAGAACTGATTGTCATGGAGTTTATGTATCAAAGTCATATACTACTCTTCGGTGGACAATCTTGCATTATAAGGCATATGCAGGATGATAGGTGGGATCTGAACCCAGAGCCCTTAACCTGAAGTCAGTTTTTTTTTTTTTTTTTTTTTTTTTTGCTATATTTATTTAATCCAGTCCTGGGATTTCCTTATTTCATTACCTGACTGTGAAATCATTTCATCCATCATCTACAAACATGGAAACATTCTCTCCATGGCTACTGGACTAGCAATTTATGTGCAACTGACAGTTTTGGAGAGTTTCCTGGGGCACTGAAAGGCTAAGTACCACTTGCCTGTGGTTGGACAGCTTGGCTAGCAAAGGCAGGATTTGATATCAAGAATTCTTGAATATAGGTGACCCCTAGGCAATAAAGGGTTGTAATACAGAGAAATGGAAAAACCAAGAGGGGATTCTGGGTTCTTGAAAATTGTATCAATGGAACACAAACTCTGGACAATTAGAGAGAGATTGTGACTTGTGAAATTATGGATCCTTGAGAGATAGAAGTATAGGGAACTCCCAGGGGAGGAAATTCTCTCTATCAGAGCAGGTAGGTGGTTCAGCAGAGAGCACACCAGGCCTCAAGTAGGTAGGGAAGACCAGAGTTAAAATCTGGCCTTAGACACTTACTAATGGTGTTTACCTCAGTTTTCTCATCTATAAAATGGGGATAATAATAGGACCTACCTCTCAGGGTTGTTGTGAGGACCAAATGAGATCATAATTGTAAAGCGATTAGTTAAGTACCTAGCACATAGTAGGTACTATATTAAATGTTAGCTTTTAAATATATAAAGCTATTTTATATAATAACATAATAGCAAATATGACTATCACCATCATCATCATTATTATTAGATCCATACCTTCTCTGCAACTTACAAGTTTAGAGAGTTGCCTAGAACACAGAGAGGTAAAAACTTGTTCAAGTAATTATGTATCAAAGGTCAATTCTCTCTCTACTACCCCATGCTGTGTTATTAAAATGAAAAACCTCGTAGTTCTTAAGCCCTTGGCAATGCCTTTAAAAGTGGCCACTGAGTTTAGAGTTTTAGTTGGGATGAACAGGTATTCTAACCATGTACTCCCTTGCACTGCTCCTGGAATCTCTTACCTTGCAGATCCCTCTAGAAATCTTTCCTAATTTTCACAAATGAGCTCCTACTTTAGAAATGGAAACAGGCAACCCAGCCAATCTTAATAAAGTATTCAAAAATGGAATGTTCAACAGATGTACAATAGAGGGACCCTAGACACAATAGGCAGACACAAATTAAATACCACCAACACACATATTTTCCAATTTCTCTGTTGGCAGCCTGGCAAGATTCTGCTTGGGGTAATTGCATTCTGCCCACCTAAAATCTCCCTTTCTGCCTCAGCTGGGCTCTGCATCCTGTATTTCTTTCCTTGAACCATTTCAGAAAATGCCAAGGACGCATTTCAGAAGGGTGGCTTATAAATGCTACTCTATAATCACCCACAGCATGGTCCTTGGTAGAAGGTTACTTCTATTTCTAAAACAAAGAAGCTACAGTGAGAAGAGATTAGAGTAGGCGGGAAATGAAGGCTGATCCTGCTTGCTTCTACCAGAGGGCAACCTGTTACTTCTAACAAGGTTATAGCTGCTGTACAAAAGTTGAAAGGGAGCAACTGGCCTATGGACATTTTGACCAGAAAGTGAAAAGATCATGAGAGCTACATTACTTGTTTCCATTTGGCAAACACCATTTTTTGTCCTTTTGTACAACCTGTGTTTGCATGTGGGCACCTGTGTACTTTTTAAGACTTGTGGCTATACCTCTATCACCATGGGGCCCCCATACAACTAAAAATATCATTTAATCACTCTGGGCCTTGGTTTCCTTATTTGTAAACTTGAGGAGATTTCTCAGAAGGTCTCTGAGGTCCCTTTCAGGTCTTAACCTATATCCCATCATTTAGTTTCCCAAAGAGCTATTCAGAGGACAGAATTGTGACATCATTCTGAGTCTTCTGGGGCTGTGGGGAAGTCCTGCCTGAACGAGAGAGTACATCAGATATAGTGGGCATTAAAAAAACAAACACAAAACAGACTCCTTGGTTTCCATGGTCTCTAGAGGAAAAGGACCCACCTTCAGGGTAGAGATGTAGGGCCATGTCATGGGAGTTCCTTCCCCACCTCCTAATTCTCGATAGACTCCGTTGTTTGGGAGACTGTTAGGATCTTTGTCATCAAAAATGAATATAATGATAACCTTGGGAAGTTACCTTTAAAATCCCTCTGGATAACAGCCAATTGGAAGTGGACCTTAGTGTTAGTAGTGGTGGTGTTTAGTTGATTAGTCATGTCTGATTCTTTGTGATCTCATTTGGGGTTTCATGGCAATGAGACTGGGCTGGTTTACAATTTTTTTTTTTCTTCAGCTCATTTTATAGATGAGGAAATTGAGGTAAGCAGGGTTAAGTGACTTTATCAGAGTCATACATTTAGCATTTAGTATGTGTCTGAGGCTGGATTTAAATTCAGGTCCTTCTAACTCCAGTTCTGGCCCTCTCTTCACTGTATCACCAAACTACTTAAACTTAAGTCGAAATGAACTTTTTGGTGGTCTAGTGTTGCTCCTATTTTGGTCTGCTTCCACAAAGGGAAACTGTCTATTTCAAGCCCATACCAGAAAGGAACTCCTGTTTTTATTGCCTTAAGCTCTTATTCTAAGCCTCTTTTCCCCCTGCCCACAGTTAAAGTCCTAAGAGGAAAAATATCTGTTTTTACTTTCTGAACTTCCAACCCCAACACAATGTAGTCTAACTTCTGACCCTATTACAATACTGAAACTACTACTGAAATTAGTAGTGGCAGTCTACTAATTGCCAAATTTTTCAGCTTTTTTCTCTGCCCTCATTCTCCTTGACCTACCTGCAGCATCTAACACATTGTCATCCCCTACTTCTTCTTGGGAACTCTCTCCCTCTCATTACTAAAAAAAACTAGTGCAACTTTAAGTTACAGGAAAAAAGACATAATATTCAGCACTAACAAATAATGGCCTCACTAGTATTCTAACCTGTAAGACTGAAATAGGTTGGAGTGCCATTTTTGAAGGCAGGCTTGAAGGAAAGATACAAGAAGAAAAATGAAAATGGTGAAAAGTCTTGGGATTATTTTGTTTCAATACATTTAGTTTTGAAGTGCAAACTATGTGCCAGGCACTGGAGATTGAAACAAAGAATAAAACAATTCCACACTCAAGAAACTTGGATTCAATCAAGAGACCTAATAAATACATATTTAAGTTTATATAGACTATAAAGAAAATAAATCTAAATCAATATACTGTAGTTAAATGCAAGATAGTTAAAGAGGGGAGGATTTTAGCTATCAAGGGGATGAGAAAAGGCTTTATGTGGAAAGTGGTGATTATGCTTCATCTTGAAGGAAGAGATATTCTCTATTTGACTGGTAAAAGGCTTCAGAGATTGAAGATGGAGTACCATATGAGGAACAGAAAAGGCTAAAGTGAATGGATTGAAGAGCACAGGAAGGAGAATAACAAGATATGCTGGGGCCAAGCTGTGAGGGAGTTTAGAAGTTAAAGAGAGGAGATGACATATTATCCTAGAAATAGTAGGGAGCCACTGAAGTTAATTGAGTAGGGGGAGTAACAGAGTCAAGTTTGTGCTTAAGGAAAGTCATTTAGGAATAACAGTTGGAGGGAAAAGATATAGTCTAGGAAGATGACTTATTAAAGATATCATAACTTCCTTGAGTATTTGTAGAGTCATTCTGTGGAAGAAGATTTTGACTTGCTTTCCTGATCCCTCGAAGGAATGTGTGTACATTGCAAAGGGGCAAATTTAGAAATATAGTGGAAAACTTATGAATCTTGGACCGATCCAGAAAAGAATTCCTGAAATCCTTTGCCTAAAAAGTTAACTGCAGGTTAGATTTGGTACCTTCCTTATAAAACCTGACCTTCATTTAGACAAAAACATTAGATTTTTAGTGTACCCAGAGGCAGAGGCAGCAAATTAGGAAAGTGATATATTTGAGAATCACGACACTTGAGGAATGGTTGAAGGATCCTGGGTTCATAGATCAAGAGGAAGAAGGGGACCATATAATGCAGTTGGTCACTGTCCCATGCTGCTTCCCTGAGAACCTGAAGATATTTAGTATAGGGGAGAAATTGGTAGTGGGTGAGTAGGAGGATGAGAACATGATAGTTATTTGAAAATATTTGCTAAGCTGTCATGTGAAAGAAAGGATGGGTTTACTATATGGTATTTTAAAGCAGGATATTAGTCAACTACAGCCCATAGGCTGAATCTGGCACACTACTTGTTTTTGTATAGCTCCTGAATTAATAATATTCAAACTCATGGGTCATATGAAAACAAGTGGCAGGCTGGATTGGCCTTTGTGGCTATAATTTACCGAATCCTGCTCCAGCTGGCAGAACCATAATCAATGGATAAAAGTTTACAGAGATAAATGTTTCCTCAATGTTGCTTTGCTGCCATCAAGGCTTTTGAAAATGGATAATGCTAAAAAACAAAACAAAACAAAACAAAAACTCATGTGAAACTCTTAACATTGATAAAATGCTTTTCTTGCAATGGTACCATAAAGAAGGTATACTATTATTATAACTTTTAGCTAAAGAAATTGAGTCTCAGTGAGGTGAAATGAATTTTTTTGGGGTCATATGATTAGTTAGGAGTAGAGTCAGAATTTTGATCCAGGTTTTATAATTCCAAATCCAGTGAATGTACTTTTTGCTACAACTGGAAGGAACAGTATTTCTCTATAAAGGAGGTAGTGAGTTCTGAGTCACTACAAGTGTTTAAGGTTAATAAAGAGTTCTTCTTTTGGTGGCACCTTGGGATAGTTGAATATTAAGGTCTTGCTTTGCTCTAAAAGTCCATGATGACTCATCTTCCATCAATTAAAAAAAACCAAACTATCAAGCTTTCCATACAAACCCTGATGCCATCTGTTGGTTGTATGAATAGCCCCCAAAGTCCAACTAATGATGTAGGTCAGAATTACAATGGATGTTCCAATTTTTGCTAATGCAAAGCATAACAAAGAAACAAAAGGCAGTCCCAGATCTATAAAGACTTGAGAACAATTGCCTCACATAAAGCAGGTGAACTCTAGCAGATGAACAGATTTTTGTTGTGACCTACTAATACTTCATAGTTTTTAAGGCAAATTTATAAACTTTTTAGAACATATCAGATACTTTCTCCTTCTATCCAGATCTAGAATATACTGAGATTAGATATATTGCTTGTTTCTAAGTGACAGAACTCAGAGAAAAGAGAAAATGTCAAAGAGGCATTTTTGATGGAAGAATAAATTTCACAATTAGAGCTGTCCAAAAATAGGATGGGAGTTCTTGAGAAATAAAATTTTCCTTCATTTGAAACTTTCAGGCAAAAACTGGAATACTACTAAAATTCTGTTATTTAGCAAGAATCCCATAACAGTATCACACTAAATCTCTCTGTTGGTCCTTATCCAGTATTCTCAATTTTCCTTCTGGTGAGCTAGGGGTTACAATGACAGTCTGGAGGCCTCAAATTCAGCCTTAGGTCATTTAACCTCTGTTTGCTTTTAGTTCCCTATATTTAAAATGGAGATAATAGTAGCACCCACCTTCCAGAGATGTTATGAGAATCATGAGATAATAATGCATAAAGTACTTAGCACAGTGCATGGCACATAGTAAGCATTATATAAATATTAATTATCATCCTCTGCTTTCTGAATTTCTTTCTCTTGACACACTTGACAGGGGATTGTTCCCTTCTCACCAAGCAGAAGGAATCTATGACCTCTTAAAGCGAGATGTTCCACTCTTGGAAAGCTCTAATTGTCAGCAATGTTTCTCCTGATGTCAAGCCCAAATTCTCATGACAAATTTTTAGAGCCACCCAAAACAAATCTAATCTTCCACTGACAGGCCTTCAGACCCTTGAACATGGCTCTCTTAAATTTCTCTTAACTAGTCTTTTCTTCAGGCTAAATCTACCTAGTTCCTTTCAGCTCTCCTTATGTCATGAACTCGGGGTTCTTCTCTACCCTGATACTCTTCTTTTAGACCCTCTCTAACTTATCCATATCTCAAAAAGAACGGTTCATTCAGAGCGATTTAATAATTGGCCAAAGATCATACAGTTACCAAGTGGCAAAACTGGAATTAAAGTCTTTGAATTTCCAGGCTAGTATAGTGCATTGCGTACATTGGGAACTTAGTAAATGTTTATTAAATGAATTAATTTTAAGTTCTTTATGGCTCAGCACTCTATTGCTTATTAGGCAACATACTGTGGTTTCCAGGAAGTGTATGTGTGTATGATCTACTTCCTCAAACTGCTTCTTAAATTCACTTTTTCCTCAGATCTACTCCCCCTGGATGGCAATAGATTAAAAAAAAAAAGCCACACTAACAGTGACAACAAAAAAAGTCACATAAGGCAGCAAAAACCTGCCTTCAGTGCATTCATTAAATGCTTTCCATGGAACAATTAGGTGGTGAAAGCGCAGCGGCTTTGTGGTTTAGGAAATAAAATAATTGTAAACACAGAGAAAATTGCCTGCATTGACCAAACATACACAGGACTCTGGAGCCTGTGGTTGCTTGTCTGCCTGAAATGATTTTGGCTCCTGTGTTCCAACTGTGCAGGGAACATTGTGAGGAGGTAGAATAATTAAGCAATGACAGAGGCCCCATCATTATTAGCTAATCACAACTTGGGGGCATTAACAAAACACAGAGCATCTCTACTCCCATGGGGTCTAATTATTCCATGATAACCACACCTCCATTTTTAATTTATTCCCCAGAAGAGACGGGCTTTTGTGTTTTTGAGGTGTGTGTGTGTGTGTGTGTGTGTGTGTGTGTGTGTGTGTATGTGTGTATGTATTTGCTTGAGTGGGAATGATGGGATAGGAAAAGATGTTTGTCAAAAGATGATAGAGAAAGGATATTGTGGTATTTTATCCCATTCTTTGAAAAAAGTATTTTCTCCTCTACATGTATCTTTTACCTTCTTCCTGATGCAACTCAGTTCTCACACAGTTGGGAGCAGCACTAGTCAGATGAAAATAACGCAATTCTGCCAACAATTATTAAATAGGAGCCTGTACTAGGCCAAGGGGAAGACACAGTTTATAGTCAAAGACTTTAGAGTCTGTACTGGGGGTAGTTTTCTAAAAATGAACATAGGTGAAATCCTTTAGGCTTCTAAAGAATCAATTAACAATGTTTTGTTTTGTTTTCTTTCTTTTTTTTTTTTTAAGAGATAGTTTTGGAGGTGCAGTGTATAGAATGCTAAACCTGGAGTCAGGAAGACCTGAATTTAAACCCAGTCTCAGACACTTATTAGCTGGGTAGCTCATTTTATCTTTATTGTCCTCAGTTTCCTCATCTGTAAAATGAGGATAATAATAGCAACTACTTCTCTACATTGTTGTGGGGATCAAATAAGATATTATTTGTAAAGTGCTTTGCAAATATTAAAATGCTATTTAATTATAATAATAATTATTATTATGTTTTAATTTGAAACTACTTTTAATCCTCATACTACCTTTGGAAGTTAAATATATAATTTATATATAATATAAATAAAAAATATATAATTATTTATAAATATAATATATAAAAGATATATATGTTGTTATAATACATAATAAAATATAACAAATATAAAATATAAACATAAATATATGCAATTATTTATATTTACATATTAATTATGCATGTTTACATGTATGAATATGTGTATATATACCTGTCTTTCTATGTATATGTCCATAAATGGGCATTAATGCCCCAAACAGTTCTACCATGTCCTTCATTGCTTTTTCCTCCATTTATTTCCAATGATTTGTTTGCACTGTTTTTAGGTATATTTTCCAGGTGAAAACCTTTTCATCATCTCTCCTTAGGTTAGGTACCTTGTTCTCTCACCTTATTTTAGTGCTTCTGAAGACAATGACATGAGATGGGGGCTTGTTGGATCAAATATTGTGCAATAAGCTTAGTCTATGTGATTCTACAACAAGGGAAGTCAGTCTGTCCTCTTCCCCTTGTCTAGCCTTTGGCTGGTCATGATATCTCTCATGTGCTTTCCTGTGTATATAAAGTTCTACATTCTTGGCAAAGGATATTAGTGTGACAGAAATGCAGTGGCTTACTCATGAGATTAGAACCTGGGAAGTAGGAAAGTGGTTTTTAACTTGGCCATTTCCAGTTCCTACTCATGGACAACATTCTAGTCTTTCTTCCTAATGACCACTGTTCACAGTGGATCCAGTCAACTGATAGGTGACAGATGTGTTCTTAGGGAGAAACGGTGCCCATCAAGAGACTGACCTTATCCCTCTTCACCAAGGGGCAGCTCAAGTATTATTTGCATTTTTTTTCCTTTCTTAAATCAAAATAGTACTTGAATCCCGTGGAGGGTTTTCTGTGTAACCCAGATTGCTAAGAATCAGATCTTTCTTGGGATGTGATGGCCCCATGGCTTGGCAAAGGGCAAAAGATCATGAAGCACAGATACAGATTTCTGAAGTTGTACGTGCCAGTCTCAATCTGTTTAAGCAGGCAGTCCAGCAGGGCTGCCTCCATTGTAAATGGCCAACCACAGGCTTCTCTCTGGCTCCTTGCAGAGCCCAAATCCAGCACATTTCCTGAAATAAAAGCAAATAACTCTCCAAGGGCCCTGGTACATGACC
The DNA here is from genome assembly GCF_016432865.1 of Antechinus flavipes. Taxonomy (NCBI): domain Eukaryota; kingdom Metazoa; phylum Chordata; class Mammalia; order Dasyuromorphia; family Dasyuridae; genus Antechinus; species Antechinus flavipes. The sequence continues at coordinate 164,694,279 of NC_067402.1, forward strand.
CTGAATGGTGATAACTACAAGAAAACCCTGCTTGGATACTGTTATCTTGCTCCATTTAACCCAAGAGTTCCATTTTGTCTTTGGTAAGTAGGCTATGTTGGTTTTGTAACCTCAAGTCAAATCTGAACTAATGTGGAAAATTCCCCTGTCAATGTCTTCAGCAATGCAACAAACAGGAAGAACTGGGGGAAGAGAGAGTGTTTTCACTTCATTTATACTCGTGCTTAATGAGGGGCATTATTTTCTCCTCTGAAATTAGAATTAGGACAAGAGCAAAGTCTGAAAATCATCCTCTCCCTAATTTGAAAATCGTGTGTCTTGTGTATTATTGCCCACAGGAAGCTTTCAGCCTTCACGATAGCCAATCAGTCAGTAAACATTTATTTACTATGTGGATATAAAGAAAGACAAAAACAATTCTTGTTCTCCAGAAGCTCACATTCTAAGAGAAAAAAATATGAAAATAACTATATAGAGAGAAGGAAGATGATCTAGGATGTGAGAGCATTAGCAGCTGAGAAATAAGGTGGGATTACACAGAAGGTGGGATTTGAGATGAATCTTAAAGGAAACCAGGGAAGCTAAGAGGCTGATTTGAAGAGGGAAGAGTATTCCAGGCAAGAGGTACAGCCAGTTCCTGGAGCATGGAGATAGCATGTCATATTTAAGGTACAATAAGTAGACCAGTGTACTCATAAGGGGATAAATATGTATGTGTCATAGAGAAAAGAATTTTCTGGCATTAAAAATATGTATATTTTTTTAGAAAAAAACTAATATTTTAAAAAAAGTATCTTTTGTGTTTTCCCTTACCCCTACCATGAATGTGTTATACCCAAGGCAGCAGTCCACCTTGTCTATCCCTATACCTGATTCTGTTTGAATTGCTTTTCATTTCCTTATGTATGTATATTTTTAGGGAGGATAGAGAGCAGGATCCATGCCTTAGTCTGAAAACAACGCTATCTTGTACTTTAATAGAACCACAGAATATCAAAGGCCATCTAATTTAGCCTATATCTGTACAACAACAAAAATTTCTCCTATATGTAACAGTTACAGTCATGATTACTTTTTTAAATGAAATTATAATTTCTCTGTTAAAAGAGAATTCTAGTGCTGTCTTTCTAAGGAATTCAGAAATTTTGAAAATGTTTCAGTGAAGAATGCACAGGTAACAAAAGCTTTATCACATTTCATAAATGTGAAAATGGAATTACAGATGAAATGACTTACCCACTTTCACACAGTCTCTTGACTCCTGCTTCAATGCGTTAGAAAAAATACAAAAGAGAATGACTATTGGAAGTGAGGTTGCCAGAATCCTTCCCAGCTTCATCAGAGAGTGATTGTCAGGCTGCTCAAAGAGTAATTGACTGCTTTCTTTTAGTCGTCTTGAGACTTTTCATTTCCATTCCAGGTATGTACTTACCTCTTCATCCTCTCTAAGCTGACTGATGTATAATCTAAATATCTTGCCGTCCAATTATATAGGAATTTAATGTTCTGATTTGGCTGCTTATATGTTTTGAATGGCATGTCTGTGTGAGTATTTACCTTACGCTGGAAGCCTCTAGAGAATAGGAGCAGATTAATGTCATCCTCTTGCTATATTACCTAGCTGGACTGATCATTTCATTAAAAATGCTTTTTGAAGATGATAATGAGAGACATATTTTGAGCATGAGATGATGAGAAATATTTTCAGATATGGTTATGGCATATGGTAATTATATTCTATGTAGCATGTCCCAAAAGTAGAGCATCCCAAATAGGAGACTTATTTTGAGACCTATGCAAGCAATATGAATATGTAATAAATAAATATTCTTTGAATTCATTCAAATGTATATGCAAAAAACAAAAACAAAACCCCAGAAAACTTACTTAAATAGTGTGTTAGTGAAAAATAACTGTAAGATAGCTCCCATTCTCATTGAATGAATAAAAGAAATAAAACAAAAGAAAAGAAAGAAAGAATAAACCAACTAAAATAGTTTTTTTTAAATCCTACCAAAAAACAAAAGAAACAAAGCATTGAATGAGCTACTGGCATGGCAGGATATTCTGCCCCAAAGGACTATAATAATCATAGCTCAGGGCGCAGGCAGAATTTACTTGCATAAAGCAAGTGAAGTGATGAACCATAAATATCTCTACCCCCTCAGGTGTGCAGCTTTATTAAGCTTTAAATTAGTTCAGGACTATTAAGGACTCCAGTCTGTTCTAGGTCAGGGGCGTCTCATAAACCATTTGAGGCTGCCCATCTAGCATTCAGAAGCCATGCTGTTGGCAGGAACTGATGACCCTTTGGCAGACCAGGAAGCTGTAATGAATTAGAGAATCAGCTGTGGTTCTATTTGGACCAGTCAACTTCTGATTTTCTTAAACTTCTATCCTGGCTCTTACAAGAAGTAAATACCAAGAGGAATGTTACTTTAAGCTTCCTATTCTGTACAAATAACAGAATCCATCTGGGATAGGAGAAGGGTTTTATTTTGTTTTGTTTTTAAAAATTCACAATATCTCAAAAACAGGACAATTGGTATCCTGTAAAAAAAAGAAGCCACTTATTAGAAAGGAAGACTGCTTGTGTAAACAAAAGTGGAATTCCTTTTTCATAAATAGTTCTTCTCAGTACCAAAATGCCTAAAAACGATTGTTCATTGTTCCTTCATATTTAGATACTTTCTCTGAGAAACCACAATGTAGAAGTGTCAAATTCACGCTGGACAGTAGGAAACACCACATTTTTTGTTCCACTACATTTTACCCTAACGGGTACACCAGAATCAGAGACTTCTTGCTCTTCTTCTCTATGGGAATGTTGTGAAACAAAGTTGAAAAGGAAGAAATGGACTGTTTTTTTTCTCTCTAAATCTAACTAATAAAAAGCTTTTTTAAATGTTGGAAATAAATAAATGGTGAAAACTTTTATCAGAAAGGGTCAGCATAGAAGGCAGTTGTCATTACAGCAAATTCCCAGGGGATGTCTGATTTATTTTGCCAAGCTAAAATTAAGTTATTTCAAATATTACTTTAAGTAAGTGGGTCATTGGATGGGCTTGGGGATTATTTACCTCATCATGGGATTTCACTTGTAGTAAAGGTTATTTACTGTTAGTTCTGTTAATGTTGGTTAACAGAAAGTGAAATGTCACAGCAATAAATCTTTCATGTGACCCCCAAAGTGATTCTAGTAAGAGACACACTTGGATACCACTTCTGGAGAGAAAGCAGAAAATGCTGAGAAAGGCAGCTCACTTGCAAGTAACATGCTGTCAAGTCTCTTTTATCTGTGGTAATGAGGGAAGAGGGCAATATGACAGCAAGGCTAATTCAAATCCACAGATAATCAAGACACCTCATTTTAACATTTGCCTTTTATTCTGCCCCTCCTCCAAGGGCTTGTAAAAGTGGCGAGGGAAGAAGAAAAGAGAGAATTTCACCTCCCTTATTTCCAACTATGTAGTAACCTCCCCCTCTCCCAAATGGTGGATAAAGAAGAAAACGGAGATCACAAGGATCTGGATGAGAAAACTCCAATTAATTAGCTTGCATCATTGAAATGATGACATTTCCAGGTTAAGAATATTTTGTGAAACAAAATGTGGCTTTGTTTCACTCCTATGGTGCTGGGTAGGATACCTCTCAAAATTCTATATTTGAGGGCAGGTGGTTCTTCTGAAAATGAAATGGTCCTTTCAGTTGATCTAAGCGTATAGAACAGCACTTATTCTACAGAATGGCACCAAAGTAGTTCGCTAGTCAACCTTCACAAGATACATTCAAACGTGGATCTGTATTGATTCATTCTGAAGAAAGCTGTCAACCTAGAATATCCACCTACAAGTGATGCTTATTTGGGGGTCACCTGGGAACCAAATCAAAGACAGAGAGGTGGGTGTACTGGTCTGTAACAGTGTCACTATGACAGATTTGAACTGCTGACTGCAGAAATATGTATTGAACTGACCTGGGGTATGAAAAGGAGGCAGCTGTTAAAATTTTTTCTGTGAACACTGTAACTGCTCTCTAGCTCTCAAGAAAATTCCGACATTTTGACAATTGGGGGATTTGCCATGACAGTTTTAATGAATGATGTCTTGTGTTTGGCCTTAACTTGAAAATTTTTATTTTAGATAATTGCTTTCAATAGAAAATTAAGATACGAGGTAGGATCATGTTAAATTTCATCTCATGGATATAGTCAATTTGAAGGTGAATAGAAAGAACTGAACTTAGAGTGAGGAAGAATGGAGTTTCAATCCTTCTTTACATTTGTTCTAGCTATGTATTCTTTTAACTTTTTTGGCAAAATGGGATAACTTATGATAGGGTCAGGGCAGGTAGATGGCACAATGGATAGAGTGTCAGATCGGAGGCAGGACATTCAAATTTAATCTCATTTCTAAGTATATTGGGCAAGTATTTTGCTGAACTTAAAGCATTCCATAAAGGTCCTTTATTATTATTATTATGTTTTCAAAGGATCTCATTTAAAGATACTCAGCTCATAATTCTCAAATAGAACTATGGAAAAAGTCTAGTACTTTTCTGAATAAATACAATAATCACAGGGCTGAAAAATATATTTAGGGCATCATTCTGATTTCAATCAGGTCTACTTTTACCACTGACATTTATATGTATTTTATAGTTTGCAAAGTATTTTACATATATTATCACATTCGAGTCCCCATGTCACTCTTAGGAGCTAAGAACTATAACTACTCTACTTGTTAAATGAATAAACTAAGGCTGAGAGATTTGGACAGTCAGGTGGCCTGGATCAGGTTGACCCACCTTCCTGAGTTAAAAATCTGTCCTCAGACACTTACTAGCTGTGTGACCCTGGGCAAAAGTCACATAATTCTGCTGGCCTTAGTTTACTCATCTGTAAAATGAGCTGGAGAAAGAAATGGCGAATCACTCTGTGAAGAAAACCTCAAATGGAATCATGAAAAGTCATGACTGAAATAACTGAACAGCAAGAACAAAGAGAGGTTAAATGATCTGTCCATGCTAATATAGCCAATAAGAGTAAAAGGTAAGATTTAGACCCCAGTGCTCATTCCATTTTACTATATAAAGACTTGGGATCTTGCCTGGATAATTCCATACTTTCTTAACTTCCTACAATCTCTCCCTACTCCTTTCCACCCTATAGGCTATTGCTAGGGGCATTTTTTTAATGTAAAATTCTTATCATGTTACTTATTATCAGTGTTTTCTACTTCCTATTAAATAAAAACCAAATTCCTTAAACTTATTCACAATCTGATTTCAATCCTTTTTTTGATTTAGCTCAAATTGTTTGATCATTTCCATGCTTTAGTCAAACTGGATTATCTATTATTTTCTGATAATTTCCCATGCTCATCTGGAATACCTTTCTGATTAGCTGTTTTCTTTCCATCCTTCCAGGTCCAACTCATTACTTCTTCCTCATAAAAGTGCTCTCAGAACAATCACTATATTTCCCCCCCCATTTCTGTATCTCTCTCATTGTCATAATAGGCACTCAGTAAATATCTCTTATGATAATTAAGATTTCTCTCTGATTATGATATTTCTATTCCATTAAATAAGGAAGAGCGGAGGAAAGGAACAAGCATTTATTAAGTACCTACTCTGTGACAAACACTATGTTAGGTGCTTTATAATTATTATTTCATTTCATCCTCCTAACAGCTCTGGGAGATAGATATTATTATGATCCCCATCTTACAGTTGAAGAAACTAAAGCAGATAGGGGTTAAATGACTTCTCCAAGATTATCAAACTTGCAATTGTCTTGAGGCTAAATTTGAATTTGAGTCTTCCAGATATAATGCAGTGCTTTATCCATCGTGCTGCTAACTGCTGAGGACCAAGGCATTATGGTACAATGAAAGGAGTGTTGAATTTGAAGTAAAAAAAAATAATAATCTGGGTTCAATTCCCAGCTCTGCTACTTACTGTATGCACTTAGGCAAATGACTTAATCATTTTGGGCCTCAGTTTATCCATAAAATCAAGCAGTTGAGTCATATAACTTTTAAAGTCATTCCAACACCAATTTGTAGTCCTTTGGTTTCCCGGGGTGGGGGGTGTGGGTGGGAAGGGAAGGAATAACAGAAAACCATCATTCGTTGTTCCTTGATTGTCACAATAATTTGCACTGGGCAAGCTGATAAGCCTAAACCTGGTCCTAATGTTATTGAACTTCTTCACTCAGTCTCCCTTCTCCCCCTACTAGGCAATTGAGACAAATGATTTTTTGGTAAATGAATCACCTCCCTTTCTATAGTGAGCTTCTCTTGATATTTAGGGAGTTTCTTCAGGGAATATGAATAGACAGATGAAATAAGGGCTGATGAATGATAATAAGTGTGAATGATTATAAGATTGGCAAGCAACAAAATCAAAAGTGTGAAGGTTACAGAATTGTTTCTTCTGTACATAACTGTTTTCTGTTGCTCATTTGGTTGCTAAGTTCAATGTGGGGTTTTTTTCCTTCTCTCTTTGCTAAACTGTGAAACTGAATATGTATGCATAAAATCTATAAGTTCAAATCACTCATTTGCCATTGCTATGGTAGGCTTGAGTGGCATTAAATCACATCCAGTCTTTGTTTTCTAAGCTCAGATAGCTGGAAAGGAACTGTAACCATTTACCTGAAAACTGACATACATGAAATGTATCTCAAAAGAGGTAGAGAATACTATTAAGGTAAGGGGAGAAGTATTACCTACAGTCATAGGTTAAAGCTATTTGAAAATTTAAGTGCTTCATATGTACAGAATGGGGGGAAAAGTCATCTCCATATAGTAAAGTGTCTTCTGCCATCAAAAGAAATTATTTATGATTTTTATATATACATCATTGAATCTCAATTCAGAGAGGCAAATGAGGAACTTTAAAATATTCTTATTTAAAAAAAAAAGAAAGTTCACCAAGAAGAAACAATGTACTAGATGTAACAATAATGGTATAGACTAAACTTTTTTTTTTTTTTTTTGAGACTTGTTTTCCCTATCTCTCCTGGGCTGGAGTACATCAGCCAGTTTTGGACCCCACGCCATTATTGATGAGTATGAGAGCTTTGACCTGTTCTGTTTCTCATCAATTAGCCTGTGTCCCAGAGGCTCACTATATTGGTGGCAAAACTGATGTGATCATCCAATTGACTTAGTTCATTGCAACTCAGAGCTCCCAAATTCAAATGATCCACCAGTCTCAGCTTCATCAACAGAAGAAATTATAGGCATATGCCATCACGACCAGTAGAAAACTCTAAAGAAACATGTTCAGGTACCGTAGCAACAGTGCTGTCACTCATAGCTCTCAAAATGCTTTCGGAAAACACGCTTAACTAATCCTCCTCACGTTAGCCCCCTAAGTAGATAGGTAGGTAACAGTGACCGTTATTTCCTCTCTCAGTTGTAGAAATACTACACAATTGTTGTCTTTGTATTGAGTCCCATTCCCTAAAAACAAGTTCAAATTTGGATAAAAAAATGACCAAAGAATTAATTAATGAAATAGAAGAGATTAATGTAAATAAAGGAAACAATTATCATATCAAAATATAAGACAAGAAAGTTGATTAAGTGAAGCTTCAAAAGACCTGTGAGAAACTCATGAAAGGCATAATATGCATTTACCTGGTTTTTATTCTTTCATGATTTAATTTTCAATTTTATTCACTACCATCTGATAATTGCATGAAACAGTTACTCTAACCATGGGCAATTTAAACAATTTAAATTTTTATTTCAAGGCCATGAGACAAAAGAACCTATTTATTGCCTGAGGGGATTTTTACAAAAATGAAAGCTTAATCTTTCATGTTTTTTAAGCAAAGGCTGTTTAAAATCATTTATAATAATGCTTTAGGGAGACTTTTCCTGGGCATGCAAAATTGAAATTATAAATTTACAATTATGAAAAAAATTAATAGTTTGGGGGATTGCATTGTCCCTCTCCTTTCTAGATGAATTTGGCTGCAGCTTAAGAAGTGGTATTAAAAAAAAAAACCCTCAGTAATAGCTTTAAAACTGCAGAATTCTCAGGGGGACTTAAAAAAAAAAAGAGGTCGCAGTGCCATTTAACAGTTCTACTGGGTCATCTTAATGGTATTTAGCCTTATTTATTTGTTTTAAAAAATAAATAATGGTATTAACCTCAAGAGCTATTTCAAAGTGGAATATTTCATATAAATTCTCCTGGACTCACTGGAGATCCAGAAACACTACCAACCACATTTTCTGAGGCTTTGACTTAGCCCCTGATGGAAATTAGACAAACAATTTACATTCACTTAAACACCACATTTTTTAGTTACACTTAAGAAAAATAATTGAAATGCAGATTTAAATTGTTTCTGCTACTATAGCTCAGTTTTAATGGGAAATCCTTTCAGCTATTATGCAGGGCTTTCCTACACAAAGGAGAGGGAGAAAAAAATCACTTACTATAATACTCCAGTTAACAGAATACACAGAAGGGTAGAAAAATTACTTTGAGGTTAAAGTGAAGGACACTTTATCGGGGTGGTTTTCCAGTTAATGAGAAAGAAGGAAGGAAGAACATATTTTTTTTTTTTTCCTTTTGGGGTAGTTTCCAGGAAAAAAGATATATGGTCAAGCAAATACAACAACCATCCACATCCCTTTCCAACTCAGTTCTTTTTGATAAGAGCCTTATTAGATAGGGTCCCAAAATATTTAGGTATCATCTCTTTTGTATGATAGCAACTTATGCTGTAAAGTGAAATGAGCAAAAAAAAAAAATGGACTTGGTCCTAGGTATGTTAGGTCCTAGAACTGGTTCTCAAGATGACTTGCACTCGAATATAGTATCTATACTGATGATTCTTAATCTTTAAAAAAGTATGGCTGTTTTTTAGTATTGTTTCTGATTCTCTAGAACCTTAGGCAATAAATAGGCCAGGGTCTTCTGTTCGCAAGGATGCTACAGATTGAAATAAAGCATGCTGTGATGACTAAACCAGCTCAACAGTCAGAAGGTGGGTTTTTTCTTTCTTTTTTTTTTTTTTTTTAAATTTTGTCTTCTCTTTAAAAGGAATCACGGCATGATCTTGTCAGCCTTGTCTCAACACTGGGCTGCTATTCTGGGCACAAAAAGGGGTGAAGTCACACTTAAAAGTCTAGAAAATTTAGACAGGAGAAAAACAAAAGGTGAGAACTCTTTGGATATTTATGTAAACTCTAGTGTCTGAAAAGCAGCTATGTCAGCATATAAGTGGTAATATATCTGGGCCATGAAAAAAAAGGACATTTCCTTTTAGGATAAAGGGACAAAGTTTTTGAGGAAAAAAGACCTTACAAAGAAGCATTTTTTGGGCATATTTCTATGCCACTTTAATGTTTATGAAGTTTAACACTTACAAACTTGAATAGATGGATAATACAAATATTTGGGTCCTCTAAATAAGTCACAAAATGTAAGTTGTTTTAGTTTTTTTTTTTTTCTTTAGGTCCCATTATCCTCATTATAGAGAGATAGCAAACTGAGACTCAGAGAAATTAAAAGCTATGGCCACAGTCACTATGGCAGAATCTGGATTTGAACCCAGGGGCTTCTAACTCTAAGCACATTGCTCTTTTATTACTCCACAATAGACTGCTAAATCAAACCTGGAAGGCTGGACTAGTATGGGAATCACATTAGAATAATTTGAAATCTTACAAAAGAATAGGAAATGGGAAACAAGTTGGGTTTTTTTTAATTGTCTGATGTATTGAAAAGTAAGCCCATCCGAATCTGTGCACAGAATTTTAAAGATAGAAAGGCGGGTCAGCTGGGGCAAATTTAAGGAGAAAAATTTAATACAGATGATCAATAATTCAATTTACAAAAAAAAAATTGGATTTAAATAAAGCTTTATGGGGGAAAAAGGTGCAGTACAGAAAGGATAATATGTTCTATAAAAGTACCTTGGGGCAATGTCAGACAATACTCTTTTGGACTCTGGGTTAGGGTTAATGCAGTGAATCTTTGATTTTATAATCTCTAGACCTCTCCTTCCTGAACATTCTTCTCTCTTTAAGATTTTTTTTTGAGAAAAAAACCTCAAACTTTGTTTCTTAAAACAAATGAAAAACACAGCCATCTTTCCCATTTAGTTTCTTAGCCATCCACCAGAAACAGCCATCCTAGAATATGGGTGTGAGAAACATTTGTTCATGGACCCAGATGGAGGTTCTCTGCCTTGCAAAAATTGGGAATTAGATGAATTTCTCTTACCAGGACTCGTGAGGGCTCCCAGGGCACTACTTGTTGTGGAGAGAGGGTTTGCATTGGTGGTGGTAGCTGAGGTTTGGGCAGCAGCCGCAGCGGCAGCTAATGTTGCCAGATTCTGTAATTGTAAAGCGTTCATGCCTGTATGAAGAACAAAAATTAGAGTTTTAGCAAGAGGGATATAGTTAAGAGAGGTTTGACTTCTTTGTCCAGTCTCCTATCCAGAGAAGGCTTCTAAAATGACCATGATGAGCAGGGTATATTCTTTGGTCACTGATTCTTACCATTCCTTCAAGCCTTTTTGCTTATACACAACTCAAGCTAAACTTTGTTGGTCCTTCTATTTGCTGTATAGAAAGCCACAGTATGAATGGAAGCTTCCTTCTTTATCTCCTTTTTACACTGGAAGCAAAACTTCCATAAATGAGATGCTATTAACCATACAAAACAATTTCTTTTGCTATTTGGGATATAGTGACATGAAATAAATCTGATCAAATAAAAAATATATGAATTGACATGCTTTAACAAGAACACCATTCGAATGGAGTACCAGCTAGAAGTACCTGCCTTATTTAGGCTACTCCCAATAATCCAATTTTATCCACTGGTACAAGGAGATAGCAGAAGATAGCAGGAAGGATCCCATATTTGGGGTTGGGACACCTAAGCTGAAATCCCACCAGTCTGCTTCTTATTTCAGCTTACAAGCAGGTAGGTGGTATAGTAGAAAGAATGTTGGACTTGGAGTTAGGAAGAGTTGAGTTTGAATCCTTCAATAAGCCATGTGACCTTGGGGAAAACAGTTTTGACCTTGGGCAAAACATTTGAATTGCTAGCCTCGGTTTCTTCAGTTGGCAATATAACAGCAACTACCTCACGTTATTGTGAGGATTAAATGAGATAACACAAAGAAAAGCTCTAGATGGATGCCAGTGATTATCATTGCCAGCTGTGTGACTTTGGGCAAATGACTTAATCCCTTTGAGTCTCGGTTTTCTTCTCTAAAAAATGAAATGATTAGACTAGATCATCTTTAAAGTCATTTTATGGATCTGGATTAAAGGATAAAAAAGTCTTTCTATACTAGAGGTGTCAAATATGTGGCCCTCTTATGATTTCTAAAACTCTCTTGTTCAGCTTCAACCAGATTAAACTATAATTTATGTACATATATGAATACATAATCATGTATATAATTTATAAATAATAAAAATATAAATACAACGAAACATAGGTAATGTCAATATGTGGTTTTCTGAGAGAAAATGTTGACCTGCAGCCATGTCTGACTTGGTGGGATCCATTTGGGATTTTCTTGGAGTGATTTGTCATTTTTTTCTCCAGCTCATTTTACAGATGAAGAAACTGGCAAACAGGACTTGGTGCCTTATCCACTAGTAAATATCTGAGGCCACATTTAAATTCAAGAAGAGTCTTCTTGACTCCAGACTCAGTGCTCTATCCATTGTACCACCTAGCCTCCCCACCTGAGAAGGTAAGTAGTTATTTCCTCATTTTATAATGCTGGAGATAAATAAAGATAATAATGAGACAAACAAATGCTAAGTGACTTACCTAGAGTCACATAACTAAGTAAGTGTCCAGGGCCAGATTTGAACTGGAGTCTTACCCTGAGTCATATTCTAGAGTTTAGCATGTGACACAGAAGCAAAAAGCCACTTTCCTCCATGATATGATATGGGTACTTCCCAAAATCTTAACCAACCTTAAGATTAAATATCACTTAAACCAGTAGAAATTCCAACCATCCCAGGAAGAAAAAAAGAACATTCTCTTGTTCTTTAGTTAACTGTTAGGGTTAGCGTTTGGAAGATGTGAAGAAAAAATGAGAACAGAAGTGAGCAGAAGAGAGAGGAAACAAAATGTGGCAAATGGAAGATTTGTGCTTCTGTGGATGACAGCCAGTGACCAGGTTCCTAGACTCTCTGATTCCTTGAAAATATCTCCAACAGTCCAGGGGTCCTCAAACTATGGCCTGTGGGCCATATGCGGCAGCTGAGGATGTTTATCCCCCTCACTCAGGGCTATGAAGTTTCTTTATTTAAAGGCCCACAAAACAAAGTTTTTGTTTTTACTATAGTCTGGCCCTCCAACAGTCTGAGGGACAGTGAACTGGCCCCCTATTTAAAAAGTTTGAGGACCCCTGGCAGTAAGGGAATACACAATTGCGAATAAAATAAATTATATATGATTAGTCTTGAGTCTAATGAAAAGAAGGGAAAGAGAGTAAGGTGGCATTTAGAGGTAGGTATTCTTATTATTTCCACTTTACAAATGAGGAAATTAAGGTTTAAAGGAATGGATGGTTGGGGGTGAGACAAAGGGAGAGAGCAACTTGTTTATTTTTTACTAATATTGCCAAAGCTCTCGGATCTTTTCACTTGATATGATCTGCTCTCTATCCAGTTGTTCTTAAAGTTCCTTTCCATGGTTGTTTAGAGGTAAGGGCTTTGAAAACTCTGAAGTGCTATACAAACACGAGTTATTTCCATACATCACAGGCATTCAGTGCACATCCATTCACATTTGCCTCACCTACTAGAGTTGCACTTTCATGCTCATCCTTGCTGACCTGCTTGCAAGATACGCTGAGTATCTCAACTATTTACTGCTGCCTGAGTACCTTCAGCTCTGGGACAGAAATACTACTAATAATAACTAATATTTATATAGCATTTTGAGGATTGGAAAGCAACATCTGGCTCATTTGATCCTCAAAATAACCTTGCGAAATAGATGCCATTATTATTTTCACTTTACAGTTAAAGAAACAGGTGAAAACAAAGGTCCATGTCCATAAGTCCTTCTATTACTCTATCTAGGAAGAAAAACAACACCAATAATACTGTGTAGTATTATTATTTGCATCATACAGAGAAGAAAGTTGAGGCTCAGAGATAAAAAATCATTTACTTGTAATCATAGAACTAGTAAGTGGCAGAACTGGAACTTAAATTCTTCAAAATCAGAGTGATTTTCACTTTGCCACCTGAAAAGAGGGATATCAGTTTTACCTGCTTCACAATGTAGTCTAGGGTGACTTTCTAGGTTGCATGTAGATAAATAAATACAAAGGTGTTTGCAACCTAATCTGGACAGTGCTTGGGACCAACAGGATGCATTTGTAAGAGACAATGGGTTAAGATTATGAATATACTCTGGGGCATGGAGTGAGGCCAAATGGTCCATGAAATGATCAAATCTGTTCCTTTGTCTTCATTCTATAAAGACAAACCAGTCACTTAAGAACAAAAGCTTTTCCCTCTCTAACATTATTTAAACTATCTTTTACTCTCTCAAGGTGGTGATATTAGCTTCCTTCTCTAATTGCTGTATGAACCCCAGCTATTATGGGTCATGGATTTGAAACTTTTCATCATTCTCACATCAGCACACGTATTAACTCTTTTTCACACTGGCTATATTATTATGGCTAGGTTTCTTCCGGCACTGAACTCTGACAACAGAGCACTGACTTGGGCATTTGGGATTGAAACAGGGATGGAGAGAGAGAGAGGAGAGACACAATCAGTGCTTTTGAGGAGCAATAAGATATAATCCTTGGTCCAAGAACAAAAAAAAATGTAGTACTTTCCTTTATGTGTCTCAAGATAAGCATATAAATAAATTCCTTTTCTTAGTTGGTACTAATCAGTTATCAGTAATCTTACCTTCTGGTACAAAACAAATATCAGAGATGAGTATCGAGGGACAAAATGGAGGGAAATATACAGAAGATGCTACAACCCATTTATACAAAGATAGACAAATGACCATCTACATGTTAAAACCTGGGTATTCTGGATTTAATGAGTGTGGGAAGGACAGAAATATAGCCTCTTCATTCCTCTCTACATTTTCTCCAATTATCCATCCATGAAAATTAAGATTATATTATCTCTAGGTCCAAAGTCTTTTATCACTGGCAGGGAATCTTAAGTGAAAGGGACACATTGGAGCATTACTTCTTGGTTTCCTTAATTAAGATTTCCTGCATTTCTTGATAAGAGATGCATCAGGTTTCTCTTTGTGAATGTAGATGTACCAAAAGATTTTTGGATCCTCTCACTCTCAGCCTCAATTTCTTATCTCTCTATAATGGGGATAATAGGATCATAGGAGCTGAGATTTCTGAGTTTTTCCCTTTGAGTAGTATATGAAGAAATATGATGTCATTCTTTCTGTCTACAACCCATTTGGACTCACTTAAGAGAAAAATATCAGTACTTAATCAAATTCCTAGGCAGCAGTATACTCTGAAGTCCTGTTTTTTAATCCTGGTCAAAGGCCTATCTATCATTGTTTCTAAAGAGAAACAAAGTTCAAGGTGCAACTCTGAATTCCTAGAAAATAGATTAAAGTGATGGTTAATCTAAGAACAGAAACATTCTTTGGCTAAAACAATCAAAAATAGTACCTTTTTCTCTACTCTTGACTGGACTTAATGGCTCCAGGGAGACCAAGCAGCTCCAAAGAGACCCCTCCTAATATTAACACTCCGACAGTTCTGGACAGTGAAACAAATCCTAAACTTTGTACTCGTTTCATTTAAAATGTGAAACTTTGTCTTAGATTGATGCTTACTATAAAAATATAAGTAGAAATGGTTTGGGGGCAAAGAGAATTCCAAGAAAGGGAAATAAAACTGCCCTTGATGTATTCTCCTTCTCTCTCTCTCCTTTCCTCCTACTCCAATCATGCTTGTATAATTAATAAATTTGTCTCCTATAAGGTTATGAAAAAGATTCTGAGCACTGAGATCTCATTCCCTAAAACAGAAGAGACCTTAGAGCAATCTAGTCCAATCTCCTAATTTTATAGATTAGGAAAAGAAGGTCTATACAAATGCCGAATTCAGGGTTCTCTAAGACATACTTATATTTGATTGACTTTTTAGTTCTTTCTACAGACACACTGAACAGTTATATGAAAAGAATATATATAGGCCAGTTTTCTAGAGTTCAGAGAAATCTGGGTTTTTTATCATCTTATCCAAGACTTCCCATTTTGGAGAATTTGTCAAGCAATTTTTTGAGTGCCAGGAAGGAGGGGGGAGGGAAGAAAGGAAAGAGAGAAGAGAAAAGGAGGGAAGGGGAGGGGGAGAAAAAAAAAGGAAAGAGAGAGGGGGGGAAGAGAGAGAGAGGGAAGGAAATGAATTCCTCAAGAAAAGAAAATTTGGTAAAAAGCATGAGAAAAATAAGCTAAGAAAGCTTTCCAGGTTGAATGACATCATTCTATATTCTCATTCCTCATGTCTAAGTAGGTCATCCTCCTTAAGTAAATCATTCTTCTCTATTTCACCACATTATCTATTTCTTTTGTGCCAACAGTCTCAAAATCTCCACTGTTCCCTCTTCTGGGAGTGAGAGAGCTCCCTGTTACTTACTAAATCTGAATTATCTATCTGTAGAATTGAGTCAGTCTTTTGGGGTGGGGAAAGGTGCCACAAGTAGTCTGACAGCCTTATAGCAGATTGCTAATGCAGTTATTTAGTTTGGAACAGTGTCCTTTCCAGCTTTCTAAAATGTATGTATCATCATGCAGGGTCTATTCCTGGTCCTTTCCCACCCTTTTACCTCCTTCCCTTGGCAGCTTGCTTTATACCTGTCTGGTTAACACATTCTGTCTCTCAACTACTGCTACGCAAGAATCCTGAACAACAGACGTAGGGTAGTCACCATGGCAGGAAACTGGTACAGCAAACAGGAGAAAGAAACAAAACGTTTGAAAGTATGTTTATTGTGGGAAGACTATCTTTTAAAATGAGAGAGAACATCTCTTCTATTTATGAGCAAGAAATTAATATAGTTCTAAGGAGGCTGACAGCATTAGACATGAAAAATGAATTTTAAAAAATCAGACCTGTAGGTTAAAATGCTATTATGAATTAAACCTGAATGCTGATATCAATTTGACAAAAAGTTGGTAATATGGAGATCAGCTTTCATTTAGTCATTTGGCAAATGGAGGAGGGGAAAACCCTTTACCAAACAATGAAATTATGTACAAAAACAGTTGTGTAATAGTCTTGCTAGAAACTTAAGATTTTTTTTTTTATACAAAAATTATTTATAAGGGGAAGGGCATGAAAATTTAATTTAATGTTCACCTTAGGTAATTTTGTGTCTTATTGTTCATAGCAATTACCATAAATCTGCATATCAATAAGGAAGAACAGATGTCAGTTGTTACAAGTGCTTGCCAATCAGGTCTGTTAAAAAGTGACAGATGGGTGGTTATAGAACATTCTCATAAGGCCTATTAGTACATTCGTAGGAAATTTCTGTAGTGTTGGATTGTCACAGATAAAGTTCTATAGAATGAGGGGATAAGGGAGTCCAAGATTCTACTTTATCAGTTTGGTAGTCCCCAGCCTCTCAGATCAGGGTAGAGTACTGTTCTCCATTCCCTTTCTTCTTCCATTTCCTTCTTTTCCTTTTCCTTTTCCTCAACTTGTTACATTAAAACATTATTTTCAGAGAACCAGGGCTGACATATCTTGTTTGTGAAAATTTGCTGTTTTCTTTTTTTTCTTTCTTTTTTTAAATCGAATTTTCTCATCATGAAATTTTTTTGAGCCTTTGGATTCCACTCATCCTGGGTTCACTTTGGTCAATCTCACTATATGATATATACATAAAATACAAAAATAGATTTAATGTAAAAAAACTTAATACTACTAAAGTAGTAGTTAAAGTGTGGTCTGGAGACACCTGTGGGGCCCTGAGATGTTTTTAGGGAGTTAGTGAGATCAAAGTTATTTTCCTAATAATAAAAGATGATTCCATTTTGGAGACAGTAAATATCCTTAGGCATATCTCACATAAACAAAAACTCCTGGGGGGGGGGTGTTCTCAATATTATTTAAGAGTATAAAGAGGTCCTGAGATTAAAAAATTCGAGAACTGCTATATGAAAGAAGGCTTACTGCTAAGGAAAGATCTTTTCTGCTTTACTAAAGCATCTTTCTCTTCACCAATAGCTCTGGAATCTCTGCTGTTTATTTAGTAAGTTTTTTCTTCTTAGCTCTTCTACCTCCTAATCTGCTCCAAATTCATAAATTTCGAATTGATTTCCAGAATTTGGGGAATGAGGCTTTCACATATACATTTCTGTCCTTATTTTTCCCAGTAGCAATATTGGAACCAAATATGTCCAGGGTTGTGACTTACATAATGGATAGAAGCAGGATTTTGCTTCAGGCAAACTTCACCACGGTTCAGTTTAACAGGGCTTCAGATTGTTACTTGCATTCACCTGAAAATTCAACAGCAGAGCAGCCTTTTCTCAAACCTGGTTTTGGGTTTGGTTAGAAGGGTGGAATCCACAAAGGCAGATTGGGTGTGGTAGCCTGAGATAGGAGAGGGATGACACAATATATGGTCATGGAGAGGGTCAACTCTCTCATTTTACAGGAGGGGAAACTGAGACTCAAGGACCTTAGAGGTTACTAATTCACCCTTATTCTTATTTTATTTATGAGGGAACTAAAGTCCCAGACTCTTGATGACTTGACCAAGGTCACACAGAATAGCATAAATAACAGATGCAGGATTTTTATTTTATATATATATATATTTTTTTTTTCTTCTAATACTTATACTCTCTATTCCTAATGCTATATGTGAGATAAAACATGTTATAAAGAAATTAAGTAGCAGAAAAGCTAGTGATAAAATCAATTCCTTGCCTTCCCAGAATCTGTCAGACATCACAAACAGGGCTCTTTTCCTAGGTTTCAGAAATTCCAATAAATGAGACATCAAAGCTCTTTGAGAAATGGGAAAGTTTGTAGCAAGTTTTGTTTTTGAGGGGAGGAAAAAGCCTCAAAGGAAATATAAAGCTAAGAAATAAAAATACCTAAAAGCTTTCAGTTTGCAAAGATTTGATTTCAACCCATTTTCTGTTTTTAGGTCCTATATTTAATATATATTCCCCTTTTCACCAAACAATAATGGATGTTTAAAGTTAATTATGAATTGAAAGGGCAATAATGAGATTGAGGGAAAAACATATCTCATGCCTCTTGATTTTTATTGATACAATTACTTAGTGTCTTGTCATTTAAAAATAATTTTTTTCTTTCTATGGATTTACTTTCTACCCAAACAGCAAAGTACTTTACTCTGTAGGAAGTAAGCATTTTACACTTTGGTTATAAACCTCTCACTCTCCTGAAAGATGGACCATTATGGCATGAAAGCTTGCATATAACAAAAATATTGTTGGCTTCAAAAAAGACATTTCACTTTCTTTGCTGAAATTCTCTTGCCTGGACCTTTTTAAATTTTATACACTGCATTCCATTATATAGGTGCTTACTGAATTAAATTGAACATATGTCTCCTGCCATCAAACAACATGTATTTCTCCTCCTTAACTAACAAACATATTTATTTGGATTGATTATTTTTCTATTTATCCTGCTTATCTGATATATTTATATGTATGTATTTTCATATTTTTATATTCTAGTTGTCTCATGTGATAGATGATAATTATGCTCTTTGAAAGTAGAGGTTGTTTTACTCCTTCCTTGCCTGTGCCTCAAAGATTTCATTTCTTCCTTCAAGATGCATCCAAAGTATTACCTTCCTTGGTTCCCACCAAATACTAGTCCTTTATATATAATTACTTTACATATAATTATGTTGTATTTTTAATATATATTTTATATGTTCTCAACAGATGCACCTGAATCCATTAAAATGTAAGTCCTTTGTGCATTTCATTCTTTGTTTTTATGCCCTCATTGCCTTTTGACAGCTAAGGGAAGAAGACCTTTTCTACTTTACCAAACGATCTTTCTCTTCTTGCTTTTTGCTCAATTGTTTGAGCTTTACCAGGTGCCTTCCAAAATGCTTAACGTGCTTTTCATCAGCTATTATTATGCCTTAATGATACCCCAACAGTCAAATCTGAGCTTTGAAGGGAAGAAACCTGAGCAGCTGTATTAAGCACAATACACACAATGAAGTATCAAATTTGGGAGAGAACCTCAATAACACCCCTGCGAGAGCCCTTACTAACTGACCTTGAAGGACCGGTTTATCCTTAGAGGCAAAATAAAAAAAATACGTCTCATTTTGCAGCTTTGTAAAAAGTTATTAGAGCAGGAACATGTCCAAGTTACTCTTTTAGAAAGCAAAGACCAAAATATTAACACTGAAAATATTTAAGAAGATGCTAACTCTGTAATTCTTTATGTGAAGGACAATCCTTCTCTTTGTAGAAACAACTGACCAGAACTTTAGCACCTACCACCCATTTCACACCATTTTGAAAATGTAGCATGATGAGAGCTGATTGACGACTGGACTGCATTTGATTTCACAGCCTATTGAGATTCAGTATATTGAATTTAAGATGTTTGAGGTTCAAGAAAGGCATATTCTGGAAGGCCCAAAGCAAACACCGAGTGGCATTAAATTAACCATCTGCTCAGCAGCCTGGGCATGAAGTGAAGGAATTGCCTTATGGAATAGCTCCTCTAGACAAACACGGTATTTAAATGAGCACATGATGCATGCAAGCACTAATGATCTGACCTGTAGTTGGCGAGATCGAGGAGCACAGCATCCTAATGCAGAATGACACGCCATTGTACCCATAGGAAATAACACCCTTGGCAGGAGTTTCGGGACCCAATGACCTCCTCTGAATAATGCAAATGTGGCAGTGGGAGCATGGGGTCATCCTGTCAGAGAAACCCCTAATATTGGACCTAGAGGACCCAGGTAATTTGGAGGAAAAACTAGCCATTTCCTAATAGCAAAAACAACCCACCTGACCTATGCTTTGGATCACCTACCCTTCCATGTCAGAAAACTCCCCTCGCTTGTGCTCCTCTTGCCTCTCTCATCCATGCAACAGAACTGAAATGACGTTAGATATTAAATGTGATTCTGAGCTCCAAGGCCAGCTTCCCAAGCTGCAGTGCAAGGATGCTACTGAATGACTCTCATTCATTTCATCACATTAAGATACATTTTTTCTGATGGTTCAAATGCTAGAGCAGAAGCAATGCCATAGAGAGTATGGGCAGGGCTGGCAGGTTTCAGAATAGAGATTCATTCAGCAATATTGTCATCCACAGGCCAATTTAGATGGTCAGACAACAAGTTAATATTCTTCTGCGATGCTCCTGCAATAATGGCATGCTGGAATTGAACACCTATGGGGAGAAACCCATCTATACTCATTAAAAGTCTTTCAAGATTCATTCAAAGTGAAACAGGCTGAAGCGAAAGACACGATTTTTTTTAAGGAGGAGGAAAAAGAAATGAAAGAAAAAAAGGTTTTTTTTTTTTTTTTTTTTTTTTTTAGGGGGGAGAGTAATGATGGATGAAAAAGCTTGGTCTTTTATTCAGGGCACTTAGGTCTTGTTTCATTGATTCTCTGTGTCCATGATTAAAATAAACTGAATCTGCTTTTCACATCCCAAATTCTGTCATCTCTCTCCCCCCGCCCCTTTTGGAATCAAACAAGGAAAAAGCTTTCTAACTGCTTTTCGCAGCAGGTGTAATGGGCATTGGTGTTCTGATTTATTGCCCATACTGCCTTCGTTGGCGTCACGTTAAGTTAGGATATCAGCATGGAAGGTCACACAGTGGGAGTGACCTTTTACTAATCACTACACCTCAGTTACTACTGGCACAGCTCATTACCAAAAGAAATCCTTCAGTGAGCTAGCTTTCAAATACAGTCACACTTTGATTTTTCTAGAGACCAAAGATTATACTTCGAGATAAAAGCTTCTGTTGCACAATTCTGTCAACCCGGGTACCGGAGTCCAAAAAGGCATCCAGTTAATTGTCTGTGATTATCAAGGGATTGCAAACTTGTATCAAAGGTAGGTCTGTAATCTTGGCTTTCATTAAGAAGGTCAGAACATTTTTATTGACTGCCTATTATTAAAATGTTAGAGGGTTGTCATTAATTTGGCTGTCCGGATATAGAAATCTTATTGGAAATCCCTCTGTAATCCTAAATTAGCTTCATTGATGCTGGTAGAAGATACAGTTTAGGATCCTTCTCAATTTGTGACTAATGAATTTGAGGTTTCAATGCTCAAAGGGAGACCAACTCCAGAGCAGGTCCCAATTTAAGTACCTAATAATAATAATCAAGATTTATTTAGTGCTTTAAAGTTGACAAAACACTTTTTTTACAAGTCGGTGGGGAAGGCAGGGGAAGGCAAATGTGATCATCTCAATTTTGTGTGTAGTCAGTGGGGTCCCCTTCATCAATGAACTCCCAGAAATCTGCTCCATACAGATAAGGAAACTGAGGCTCAGAGAAAGTAATTGACTTGTCTCATGGTCAGAGAGCTAGCGAAAGCTGAAGTCAATTCTATTTCCTTGTCCTTTGTCCAGCATTCTTTCCATCACATCACACTGATACCCCAACTGGTCACAAATTATGTTTTTCTCTATTTCATCTCTGGGCTTGCTCGGTCTGCCCCCTTGCCTAATCTAAAGACCATTAAAGAATAAAGATCCCACAGGGCCTCAGAAAATGCCACGTTATTAGAAATCAATGCATGTTTTTGGACTTACCAGCCATTTGCTGAATGCCACTGAATGCACCCAGGTTACTGGAGGAGGTTGCCTGTTGCAGAAGCTACAAATGAAAGAACAGATTGTTATTTGTTATGATGTTGTTTCAGTTGTGTCAAACTCATTTGGGTTTTTTTTGGCAAAATTACTGAAGTAGTGCCTTTTCTTTCTCCAGCACACTTTTTTTTTTAACAGATGAGGAAACTGAGGCAAGAACTTATGTAATATGCCCAAGGTTACACAGCTATTAAATGCCTGAGAAGAGATTTGAACAGATAAATCTTCCTGACTCCAGACCTGGTACTTTATCTATCGTACCACCCCATTGCTTTACAACAAGAAAAATTGCTGTAACCGAGTTGTTTTAGTCATGTCTGACTCTGTGACCACCCTCCCCCCAAATCCTGAGCCACAACATTTGGCACAAAGAGCCTTCCGAATGAAACTGTATGCACACATGTAGTTTCCTTTACTTTTACATATTTGTCTACTGTTGCCTATTGATGGACTGCAGGTCCCTGGAGTCTGTGCACTAAATCCATATTAATGTCTAATCTCTATTAAGAAACACACTGACACTGGGGAAACTCAATAACATGGCTGCTTTAAAACAATTAATCAATTTACTCTTTTTAACAACCAGGTGTTAAATCTATTGAAATCAACATAGCGTGACTAATTATAACTCTCTATAGTCTAGTAGTTACCATAACTCATCTCTGTCAATCAAGGTCCATTCCTCTAATCCCTTCATCTTCCCTCCCAGTTTAGATTCCTCTGTCACTCTGTGAAAACACTCATTTGTTGGCTAATGGGTCACTAGAAAAGCATCTGTACCAACTAACTACACTTATAAAGAGCATTAAAAATAAGAAATGGTGTCAGAGAATTTAGTTCTGGAAGACACCTTAAATACAGATAATCCAACCTCTTTAACTGATCAAAAGTTGAACAGAGGAAACAGAAATCCAGACTACTTGTCAAAGATTGGATAACAGCCAGAATTTGAAGCCAAGTTTTCTAGTTCCAAAGTCAGTGCTGTTCTCAACACACCACATTACCTGTTTCTATAGGTCATACTTTTAAAATCATTTTCCTCTAGTGGTACAGTGAAGCCCATTATTGGTCAAAACTCTGGAGAGGTTGTTTCAGTGCCTGAAGCAATGGATTATAAATATGTCAGAATCTTTGCAAATAACATAATATATCTGTGAGGAAATCTCCAGAGATACCTTGAGAGTTTTTACAAATGATTAATTTTCCTCTGCCCACATAGAAGTGGCTATTGACATATCATTAGGTATACAGTGAGATGTACACATACATACATGTATATACATATATGCATGCACATATATATATACACACACACTTATGTGTACACACATGCTTGTGTGTGTGTGTATGTGTGTGTGTGTGAGATATGTGTGTGGGGATTTCTCTCCATGCCATACCTAAACTGCTGGTCAATTTGGCCAATCTAGCACAAATATGGATGAACGTTAGTGATTAAAAAAAAATTGCTAGAATCATTTGTTTGTTCCAGTTATCAGTTTATCTAACAATGGTGGATTATATATTTTGCACATATGAAGTTTAAACACACATAAAAGATTGTTAAAATAAAGTTAAAAAATAAAAAGTGATACCTAGAAATAACCCCAGACTCACTGAATTTATTAACTTTAAATTTATGATTCTGGCATATTTGGTGGGCTATAAAATCAAATATAGTTTAAAATATTTTTCAGGATTTTACTTAGAGCTCTATAAAACATTTGATAGGGAACTACTGGATAAGTTTGGGTTTTTTATTGTTTCTTGAGACATAATTTTAAAATTGGATATATGTCAAGAATTGCCATATTTCAATATACACATACTCTAATCTCCAATAATATACATTCACCCTAATCTATAATTTTTGATATGAAAAGGGTCTGAGAGATCATTGAAATCATTTGCCCCCTTTTTCAGGTGAGGAAAACAAGCGTAAGGAGGAAAAGTAATATGCTTACTGTCACAAAAATATGTGTGGAGAGTGTGTGTGTGTGTGTGTGTGTGTGTGTGTGTGTGTGTGTGTATACTTTATATATATTTTAAAGATATTGTTAAAATTAATTATGTTATAAATTGCTTGAGAATTTGCAGAACTTTGATCAAGGAGGCACTGTTGCTGTAAAACTCATGGATGATGGGAAAACCTGAGGGCAGGGATTCTTAAGTGTTTTTGCGCCAGTGACCTCTTTGGAAATTGGGTAAAGCCTCTGAACTTTTTGGAATGTTTGTTGCCTAAATATGTATAATTGAAACCTCCTCTCCCTCACTAAAATTTTATTAAAGGTTAGTGAAAATAAAGATTTTTTTTTCCATTTAAGCTCATGGATCCCTTGAAATTTACCAATGGATGGCAGATTAAGAATCCCTACCTTAAAGGGAAGGGATCTTTAGAGAAACAGGATTTCAAGTATCGCTTCAACTGAATCTCAAACTTTAATTATTTCTCATATTATATTAGGCAAGCATATTAAACTTATTTGGACCTGAATTTCTTAATCTGTAGACTGGATGATTTTCTTTCCAACTTTAAACCCTGCTTTCCAATCTCTTCTTGACATTTTTGACTGCAATGTGACTAACTCAAATACTGTGACTCTCTATTCTGTACATAGTAATGTATAACATCTTTAGCCTGACCTTCAATTTGGATCTATCCTATCTTTTATGCTTTAACTTGTGCCATTTGTTTCAGTCAAATTGGACTACTCAGTTCATAATTTCATATCCTTATACCTTTTACCACATTCCCTAGCCCTCTTTCCCATTTGTTTTTGTTATTCCATCACGTCTGACTCCTTGTGACCCACTTTTGGGTTTTCTTGGCAAAGATACTAGAATAGTTTATTTTTTTTCCCCAGCATATTTCACAGATAAGGAAACTGAAGCCAACAGAATTAAATGACTTGCTTAGAGTCATACAGTTAGTAAGTGTCTGATTTGAACTCAGGAAGATGAATCTCCCTAACTCCAGATCCTAGGACATCTAACTGGCACTTCTTTATCCTTGTTCAAAGTCTCATTCATGATCCAGCTTCTCTAAGAAGTCTTTCTTTCCTCTACTTATCATGATTTCTTCTTTCTCAAATTTCTAATAGCACTTTGAACTTCTCAACTACACATTCTATTCTAATTTATATAGAATATGTCTAGTGGGAAGAAATTGTTTTATTCCATTCCACTATGCTAAATTAAAAAAAAAAAAAAAAAGAAAGACAGAATGATCTAATGGAAAGGAATTCAAATCCTAACCTCTAACGTGAAGTATCTAACCTTGGGCAATTGACAATCTCTCTGTACCTTAGTTTCCTCATGTGCCTAATAGTGATTATAACATTTGTACTACCTATGTTATAATCTGTTTTGGATACTGGAGTGGTTTGCCATTTCCTTCTCTACCTCATTTTATAGAAGAGGAACAAAGGCAGAGTTAGGTGACTTATCCAGGGTCACACAGTTAGATTTGAACTCATGACGATGTTTTCTACATACCAGTCCCAGTATTCTCTCCACTCTAGTGCTCCATCCACTATACTGCTCCACCTAGTTGCTCACGGTTTTCAACACGTTATTAGACAAAGTCACATCATCTTTATAGACAATATGAAGACATCTAACTAGGGACTTTTTTTGCATCTTTGACAAAAAAAACTAGATATATATAATTCAATAAAATAATTTTTATAACCAGAAGAACTGTCTTAGAAATACTTCTTCATGAGATAGTGAGCTTTTGATTTTAGTGAAATAAAGGTTCAAGCAGAAGCTGGAAGGCTCACTTATCAGGAGTCTTGTAAAAGTGGGTCCTGAATAAAACAAATTAGGCTATAATATAAAGCCAGCTCACGAACACCTCCTAATCTGCATCATATGTGAGTCAACTCTTGTACCAATGATTTAAAATTGCCACCATACTCAATTTAACTGGATGAACTTTAACAATCCATGGAGAATTGGAAAATTATTTTGGGTGAAAAAAATGAATAAAAAATCTCAAATTCCTTGGAGGGTCCCAGAGAAGAGTAGCCTTAAAGTATATTGAGGTGTGTATGTAGTTGATATTTTTGGAGACCATGCTTCTGATGCACTTACCGCCAGGTACTGTGGGGTGAGTCCACCCAGGCCTGTCAGGTTCCCCCAAGTGGCAGTATTGAGCTGTTGCATCTGCTGTGCCAACTGCTGTTGGAGACGCCTTTGTTCTTTGTCTTTCTGGGTGTCAGCAAACTTCACCACAATAGGTGAAGAACAGCCCTGTGGTTGGACACATTGGAAAATGAAGAGGAAGTTACACTACAGAGGGAACTTTCTTCTGCTCCTCAAGTAGACAGATCTGGGATCTCTCTAACCTGAGTTACAGTGGTTGGGTTAGAGTGGTTTGGAGTGTTCCTGAGTCCCCAAGACTGACCTGACCGGAATAGAGCTCATGCTCAAGTTTATTTCAGAACCATAGAATTCCTTTTCTCGCTTTATAGAATTGTCTCTGGCTCTCTCTTTTCCTTTTCAGGACCTTCATCGAGACAAAAGGCTTTAACAGTCTTCTTTAAGCTTCCTGAGTCACATGCCTGATAGATGGACTCATGGATGTTTCTATAGCACATAGTAGGTGCTTAATAAATGGTGATTCATTATTGAATGATTGATTCCCACATATCAGCCAAAGACAAATAAAGGATGAAATTGTAACAAGAATGAAAAAGTCTCTCATGCATTCAATTAACTAATTCTTAGCGCTCTCTCTCTCTCTCTCTCTCTCTCTCTCTCTCTCTCTCTGTATGTGTGTGTGTGTGTTAGAATTACAAGGATTTTATTATAAGTACGTCAAAGTAATAACATGTTGACAGAATGATCATTGAAAATCATCTCATTTTTATATTTTTAGGACCATGAAATTTTGAGTATTAGGGTCCTGACAATCACTAGATCTAGAGAGTAGTGGCAAGAAGATGTGGTTTTCATTTTAGGAAAGTGGAAATGGAGGTAAGAACTATTAAGAAAGCAGGAACATGTGATTTCTCTTTTTATACAAAACAACTTCCTGAGGATCATAAAACCTTTCCTCCCCTTACCATGTCATATCCACCCTAACTTCCATTACCAGAGCTGAAACATAAAACAAATAGACTCTTAGTCAACTGCATTTCGTGCAGTAGGAAAAACAATAGGTTTCCCCCCTCTTCTTTTTTAAGCACATCCCCACCATTCTAGGAATTTCTCCAGTAGAATTCTATTTCTCTTCTCCTATAAAGGAGATTTTGATGGGGATAGGGATATTAAGTTAGAGAACAGACTAACATAATTTTACATTTGACAAAACTATCAAATAAAATACAGCACTATACTACTGCATGCTTGAGATATTTTGTTTCTTCTCAACCATCTTTTTAAAAATTAGTAATTTAGAAAATAGTCAGCAGAGCTACATTGTTGTATTTCTCCTGACTTTGGTTAACCTTCATGTTTTATCATAAAAAAATTATGTTTTGCTTAAAGTAAAAGGAAGAAATTCCACCCAAGTCATTAAGTAAAGGAATTGTTTGGTAATAGACTTCTCTCTCTTCATTTTTTTTTTTAAATGAGCTTTCCCCTTTTCCTATAGGATAATTTGCTTTTCTCCTCAGAAAACAAACTTTGTATTCCCTTTTCAGATCACCTTGGATGGATACTGGTTTACAGCTTGATATTGTAGTTAGCACACATGGGGTACTCATTTCTCTTTCAAAGAATAGTATAGATTTGAGGAAAATGTAAGAAAAATGAGGTGGCTCTTGCAATGCTCTGCTTCTAGCAAATCATCACTCAGCCCACGAATCCTGAATCACAGTTAAGAATGCTGAATGTCAGTAAATTACATAAAAACAATATCGCCACCATTTTTAAATCTATAACTCATTTTTCGTCATCTCTCCATATTTCACCACTTCATCACTTTCAAAACATTCTGAAAATGGAAATTATATAGCAAAGTGGTTTTGTATGGGAATAGGGATGTTATTGCTGTGTCAGATTTGTTCCATAACAAATTATAGCATCTCCTTCTAATGGTAAGTTTGTGAA